>NC_080540.1:290473523-291146523 GCF_028640845.1 Ahaetulla prasina | reverse complement strand
TTCCAGGCTCCGGAGGCTTTCATCGAACCTCCAGGAGGGCAAAAATGGACTCCCCCGGGCTCCGGAGGCTGGAAACAGGCCCGTTTCCAGACTTCCGGGAAGCCTGTTTTTTGCCCTCCCCAGGCTCCGCACAGGCCCTGCACTTACCTGGCATCCAAAACGGGCCACGTGGAGACTCCTGGAAGTCTCCTGGGCCCAAAAATGGGCCGTGGGGGGATGCACTGCACCCCCACACTCTGCCCCTTGTGCATCCGCGCGAGCCCTGCCCCAGCACATATGCACGTGTCTCCCGCATGTGCTCCACCCCCTGCGCATCCTGAAAATCAGCTGGCTGGTGGGAGGTGTGCACGCATGCATAGTGGAGCTGAGCTCAGCGACAGTTCACGTGCCTGCAGAGAAGGCTCTGCATGCCAGCTGTGGCACATGTGCCATAGGTTTGACATTACAAGTATAGGATCTCCTACTCCAAGGTCCCTTCCAGCTCTATTCTGATTCTGATTCTACTAGATGGTCCAGGACTAGGGAGGAAAGCTAGCTTCCTTATGGACCCAACCTATCTCCATTAGCAGATCCATCTAAAAGTCATCAACCTCTAAGTAAAATAGCACTGCAAGCTATTCTTGAGGTTGAATAGTCTGACTGGATTAAAGCAGTCAGAGTACATTCAAGCCTGAAGGATTCTACTCCCCTTCACAGGCCCACCTCTGAAGGTTGTATGGCATGCATGCATCGTTTTGTTTGCACCAAGAGATAACTAAAAAGGTAGAGTCTCTTCTCAGGAAGAGAACAGGAAAGAGGCATAGAGAGAGAAGCAGCGGGAAAGGAAATTCAAGAGCACTTGCTTAGAGTTATTGAGATCAAATGTATTAAAGAGGGAAGGAAGTCTTTCGCAGCCAGACTGGCTTAGCAAACAAGTCAACAGACTCAAGTTTCTCCTGAAGGTGTGATCAAGAATGGCAGCTATCTAGAGAGGAGAAAAGTGACACTTCACATGAATGTAAGTTCCAGAGATTTTTCAACTCAGAATTCTATGATGCTTGTGATAAAGAAGTTAGGGAGGATGTTGGACCTGGATATTAAAAAACTACCAGTTGCGCACACACACACAAAAAAAAGAGATGGGGGGGGGAGAAACACTGCCTTCCCAAGTCACATCCTCCTTCTTGCCTGCCTCCCGCTCGGCCATTCTTCTCAGCTGGGGAAGCCAAGACGTAAAAGTTGTCCCTTAACATTTTGCCATCTTCCTTGAGCAATTCATACACGCATTCATTTCTTTTTAATTTGAATACTGTTCTCAGATCTTCATGAAGGTCGTTTTGCAAAGGTTTCTTCTGCTAGACTGCTTTTTTTTTTCCCCCTTTGTGCTTTTCGTATTTTTATTTTCAGGAAATTCCATTCATTCTAAAGCAAACAATCATTAGATGTAGCACGTGAAAAGGGTGGCCTTGAGGAACAGAGGGCAGAACCATTACCAAAAACACAAAAGAAGAAGACATGGATTTAAGTCTGGAGCAAGTAGAAAGTATATATGCAAACATCTCAAGTAGACACCTCCCTAATTCAGATGGTTGTAAAAGAAAAGAAGGGGAATCAGACTTACAATAAAAGTAATCTTTAGTCTTCTATGGAGTTCATTTCCTAGCCTGGTCTGCCTCATAGGACTGACATCAGCTCAATAAGCTAACTACCAACAACCTGACTTTCTTATATACCCCCTAAAACAGTGGTTCTCAACCTGTGGGTCGCGACCCTGTTGGGGGTCGAATGATGATTTGCCAGGGGTCGCCTAAGACCATCGGAAATATGGGAAGTATACTTGTGAGTCAAAGAATCGCGCTCTAATGTTTGACTCCACAAGCCAGCTGCAGGCTCTTCAAATCGCTAGCTGAATTCGGCTTCAGGCGCGATGAATTAAAAAAGAGAGAAATCTTTGCTCTGATGTCTCCCTCTCAAGCCAGCTGCAGGCTCTTCAAATCGCTAGCCGAATTCGGCTTCAGGCGTGATGAATTAAAAAAGAGAGAAATCTTTGCTCTGATGTCTCCCTCTCAAGCCAGCTGCAATCACTCCCAATCGGTAGCCTAATCTGGCTTCAGGCGCGATAAACTTAATAGGGGAGGAGTCTCCGTTTTAATGCCTCCGTAGTCAAGGCAATCACAAGCAGTTCAGATCGCTAGCCAATACGGCTTCAGGCACGATAAATTCAAAAAAACAGTTTGCCGCTTTTTTCCCCCTTCTGCGGCTGCTGAGGTGCGCTGAGATCGCTGCCTATCACTGCGATGAATTTTACAGTTGGGGTCGCCACATCGTGGGGAATTGTATTAAAGGGGTCGCAGCACTATAAAGGTTGAGAACCACTGCCCTAAAGTCTTGGCTTACTCACAAGAAACAGTCATTTAATCACTCAAACAGGAAATCGGCTCTTCGGACCCAGTTCTTGCAACCAGCTGCTATTTGGGAGATGATCTTTTGACCCCTCTTACCACTGAATGCACAATTCCTCAGAACATACAGCTTCCTTGACCATTCTCCTTTCTCTTGGTTATCTTTTCCTCCTGTTGAATTCCACTGGAAAACTCCTATTTACTCTCTATGCATTATGCAGTCCTCATAATCAGGTATTGTTATTATCTGTGCCGTTTCCACCATAAATTGTACTTATAAAAAAATCTGTGGCTGAAGAAAAAGTACATAGCACTAGTATCTAAAAACTATCTGACTTGGGCACTGGGTTCTCCAGAGACAAGATAGTTCTCGAAGAGTTTGAGAAAGTATTACAATCATGCTGTGAATGCCCTTGAGAGTTTTAACTTTGCAGGTTTTTTTTCCAAGCTCCACATTATAAAAAAATGAAAACAACCTTTACTGTTTTAAACCGTAAGTTCCCTGTGAGTTTGGAACCTAGGAAAATAGAATTTTAAAATAAAATTTAAGAATAAACATGTTTTGAACATGAAAACATTCAAATTCTGGGGTGTGTGGGGATTTTTTTTTCTTACCCTATGGTTTAGGTTTTCCATGCTTGGCATTATAGGGAACAGTTTAATAAGCAAACATTCTCTTCAATTTTAATTTCCATCTAAGACCAGTTAGAAAAGTAAGCGAACACATCAGAGTACATCAAAGGAAACATAAAAAAAGAAAATCGAAGGCAGTGGGAATGGGGATACTTAGGCAGCATGTTGGTAAAACAAGGGATGGGATTATGAATAATTAATACTGCAGACTGAATACGTAAGTAAGTGAATGGAATGAGATGGCTGGATCAGATGAAGAGAATTGAGAACTAAAATGCAAAGTGAATATGTGATGGAAGAGTAAATGGGCCAAGAGGATGGAGTTGATGAGATCTTCAAGAGTTGAGAATTTAAAAAAGGGAGTGCAGTTTAGTTTAGTTTAGTTTAGTTTAGTTTAGTTTAGTTTAGTTTAGTTTAGTTTAATTAAATTTCTATACCGCCCTTCTCCCGAAGGACTCAGGGTGGTTTACAGCCAACATAAAACAATATACATAAATAGATTAAAAAACACTATAAAAATCTAATTCAAATTTGGCTAAACATTAAAACTATTAAAAACAATAGTGTGTGAAGAAGTGTGTGAACATGGTGAAAACAAGGATGGTGAATAAGATTAGATTTCTTTCTCTTTTCGTCTATCTTTAGCTTATTTTGCTTACTGTTGCTTACTCTTTTCTAGAGCTTTGTTTATAACACTGTTAAGCAAAAGGGAACAGCAAAATATTAGGTACATATGCAACAAATGACAAATGAGGTATGCAAGGTGTTTTCAAAGTGGCGGTCAATTCTTTGAAAACGTCTCCCATGCCTCGTTTGTCATTTTATTGCCACTTTAAAGGAAAAGCAATAATATACTGAAATCACAGGAAATCTTATCAGCTTTGTGACTTAAAAATTGCTGTAAATTAGTTTCCTGGATGATGTCCAAAAGAACTATCTTCATTGAGTCCACTTTCATTTCCTTACTCAATAATCAGCTTTTTTAAAAAAAAAAACATCAATCACTAAGATTAGTTATTAATAGTGACATGACTATCTCATATAATAGAATACAAAATATTTACTTTGGCATTTAGTCAATGAAATTCATACTCCTCTGGAATAATTCAAATCATATGTAAAGAATTATTGTATTTCCTAACAGATCAGGTATTTAAATTGGATTCAACATTTAAGTAACAGTCTGAAATATAAAGGTCAGAGTTATTAAGGCTAGTACACTTAATCAATCAGATGATTAAAATAATTGTGTTCCTAAAAAGCTGACGATGAAGTAAACAATGTGCCTGCCTTGTCAACTATCAAATATCTGAATTCCAATAAATGCAAAGATTTTGCAGACCAAGGGTGCCGGTATGTGCCAGAAGAGGCTCTTCTGTCGAAGTTCAGTAGCATTCAATCTCTTATTAGTTATTTCTCCACATTTTGTTCAAGGCTGCAGAGACTTCAATGTTGCACTTTTAATTCTATGTTAAGAATGTTGGCTATGACACCTCAATCTACTTTTTTTCATGGTTATTTTCGTAAGTGCCATCCAATTATGCCAATTCTTGATATAGTGCACCAAACAGTCGACTAACAAGTTTACTGGATGTCTTGTGGGAGCGTTATTTTTAATTCAAGTGTTTGATTCATCCACATTTGCACTTGGAAGAGAGTCAATCCCTCATGCACATTGTGCAGAATAGGACAAAGCCATCCCCATTCTTACTCTCAATTGCATATTCTGGTGTTAGTGTTTAAATTTTCAAGATGATTTCATTCATAGTGATCCCATGCACAAACTGTTATGCACACAGAGCAACTGGCTTTGAGTGGTCCATATTTGGAGTGGACATGCATGTTCTGGGGTAGCAACATTTGAGGTAGGAGTGATAAGCAGGGGGGAAAAAATCCAAAAAAATCTTAGTATCCCTTGGCTTCAAGCACAACCTACCTAACCAATCCACCTGCTGTCAGGGTTCCAAGAAACAGACCCAACACAATCAAAATTCTGAGGCCTGTGGCAGCCCTGAAGATGCTCCAAAATGGCTTCAGGGTTGACACCTGCCTACTTACCACCGTATTTTTCTGAGTATAAGACGCACTGGAGTATAAGACGCACCTTTTTAAAAAAAATTTGCATTTATATCCCGCCCTTCTCCGAAGACTCAGGGCGGTTTACACTATGTTAAGCAATAGTCTTAATCCATTTGTATATTATATACAAAGTCAACTTATTGCCTCCAACAATCTGGGTCCTCGTTTTACCTACCTTATAAAGGATGGAAGGCTGAGTCAACCTTGGGCCTGGTGGGACTAGAACCTGCAGTAATAGCAAGCAGCTGTGTTAATAACAGACTGTCTTACCAGTCTGAGCCACCAGAGGCCCTTAGTTTTTGGGGAGGAAAATAAGAAAAAAGCTGATTGGCCTCCCAGAATACCCCCAATCAGCTGTTCCCAGAAGTGAATTTTAGCAACAGGTTCCTTGGTTGTGAGCTCTGTGCCTTGCTTTTTTTGGCTTTTTTTTTTTGGCTCCAAAACAGAACTTCAGAAAAAAAGCCTCTGATGCTCTGTCTGGGAGCTTCTTTTCTGAAGCTTTATTTGGGGGCTTTTTTCCTGAAGCTCTGTTTGGGGCTTCTTTTCTGAACCTCCATTTCTGATGGGTTTTTTTTTGAGCCTCTGAAACCTCGGTTTGAGAAGCTGGGCAGGGCTACAGTGTAAGACGCACCCAAATTTTCACCCTCTTTTTTTGGGGAAAAAGGTGCGTTTTATATACTCCGAAAAATACGGTACATGTCAGGTGCAAGAAGTCAGTAATCAAAATAGAGTTCAGCAATATTACAAGTTTATTTCATGCTACCTATACACAAGAAGCCACATGCACAGAACCATTAGTAAAAAATTTTGAAACCCACCACCGATATTGACCCCACCTTCAGGTTTAGCCTGGTCGACCCTACATTACTTTCCCCAGTCTCTCATTATCCACTTCCATTAGGCATGAAAGCCAGCTGGATGAGTCACTCTCTCTCAGCCAACCCAACTTCACAAGATTGTTGTTGTACAGAAATTAGAAGGCCGAAGTATTAGATATGTTCATCGCCTTGAATTACATATACCGTGGTACCTTGGTACTCAACTGCTTTGAAGTTCATCGAATTTGGTACTCAATGCATTTTATTACAAACATTGTGTCCCAGTATTAGTTTGTCTGGTATTCAATGCACAAGCTAGAACTTGTTGGTGTCAGCTGCCTTGTGACTCACTACATTATTCCTTATGGGGGAAATGTGTTTGGTACTCATCATGCCTCCTGGAACCAATTAATAATGAGTACTGAGGTACCACTGTATAAAAAGGGAAAGATAAAAATACAACAAAATGTTGTCTTGTTCACACACAGAAGCCTTTTCAGAATTGTCTGGACCTGAGATTTCTAGCTGGAAGTTATCCCGCTGTGCATGCCTAGCCACTCAGCTCCCATTTCTTCCTCACTTCTCCTAAGACTGAAAGCACTTAGTGGAGTAAGCATCAGTAGAGGAAAAAGTGAGTGGTTGTATTAATACATAGATGTCCAATCAAAGAGTACTTTGAGAGGAGACAAAGAGATTGTGATTGATCTCTCCTGGTATTTGAACAGTGTATGTGTTACATTCCTATGAAATATTCTTGATGTACTTTAGCTTCTGGACTTACCACATCTACCAACGTGTTGATTGGATCCTGTGAGTCTGCCTACCAATGGAGGTAACTGGTGTGTGACGATTTTCAGAATTGTCCAATTAGGCATAGAAGGGAACATCATTTCACACTTGAGTTACGTGTTGATTTGACTGATTGCAACCGAAGTGTCGGAGACAATATGTTCTATCCTGTTTCATGGTACTTGTTCAAATGTGTGGCACTCCTTCCGTACGATCAACACACCTCTAGACAACTGATAATGACCCTTGGTGTTCTTGATGATTCCAACATCCTCAGATATTGCTATCGTACAGAATCTGTTCCCCAGGTTTATACCGCTGGTCAGAAACAATGTCGGAAGGGAATTCTGTCTTAAAGTTGGGGGAATTGCCTACCATTGCTGAATACTTGATTATTAGATTGCAGTTTGCCCTAAGATGAGAACCAGAGTTACTGGTTCAAAGTCACTGAATGACTTTGAACCAGTAACTCTTCTCTTACTGCAATTTATTGTTTTTAATTGTTTCAACCATTTTATAGTTTTAGCTGCCCAGAGTCACTTGGCTGAGATGGACAGCCTAGAAAAGGAAGGAAGGAAGGAAGAAAGGAAGGGAAGAATTGTTGTAGGGGGACTATAGGAGGGAGCACTACATATCCCATCCTGAGCTCCTGAATAAAAAGCAGATAAATAAATCAATAACAGGGAAAATTGTGGCCTCAATCAAGTTTAGCAATACCCCAATGTTCTGAACTGATACAAAGATCCTGAGAAGATGTAAAGTAAATCTGGTATGATAGGCAAGTTATAACCTGGAGGTGGGATGAGTAGTCACTTCAAGCATGGATTACCTGTACTTCTTTTAACCTGAACTAAACTGTGAGTACTACAAGGTACTTCATTTACATTTCTAGGGGTCCTCACTAATCCAAAAAGGATCTGAAGAAGAAAGCCTGCGTTCCCATTAAGGTAAAGTATCCATATATATAAGAAGGTATAGCATTTTGTTGCAAAATAGGACTGATCATAAATACATTTTGTCAGAACCCCTTCAATCTGAAAGATACTGAATCCAAAGATCGAAGGGATGATAGGTTACCTAGGGCAGGGAAAGCCATGTGAGTAGTCATTTCTAAAGTAAGAGTGGGTATTAGAGTGACTTCCATGCATAACAGGTGATAGTTGGGTGATGCAGCAACAGGATAATGCTCACTGCAGTGGCCCCCTTCAGAAGCAGGAAGGGGAGAAGAGAAAAGCTGGATCTGTGGGTTTAGTGATGGTGGGTGGTATTATATGTGTGGTATGGTGGCAGGTATGCTGGTGGAAGCCCTAATGGAGGTGATCTCACCACATAAGGAGTTTATGGTAAAGAGGCTGAATTTTTTCCCCACTCAGGTGCTGTCACCTGTTCTTTAAGAATCTCTTTGCATGGTTACTATTTCTGTCTCCAGCAGGAGGTTTTGTGGGCAAGCAATTTCCACTTGTCAGTGTAGGCAAGATCAGCAGGTGATACTTTTATCACTTGGGCTATGATTAGGGCTGACTACAAACTGACGCAGTGGCTCAGGGGCTAGGACGTTGAGCTTGTCAATTGAAAGGTCGGCAGCCCAGCGGTTCGAATCCCTAGTGCTGCCGTGTAACGGGGTGAGCTCCCATTACTTGTCTTAGCTTCTGCCAACCTAGCAGTTTCGAAAGCATGTAAAAATGCAAGTAAAAAAAATTGGGACCACCTTTGGTGGGAAGGTAACAGCGTTCCGTGCGCCTTTGGCATTGAGTCATGCCGGCCACATGACCACGGAGACATTTCGGACAGCGCTGGCTCTTTGGCTTTGAAACGGAGATGAGCACCACCCCCTAGAGTCGGCAACGACTAGCACATATGTGCAAGGGGAACCTTTACCTTTACCTTTATAAACTGAATGAGCTCCATGAACCTGGTATCAAAGATCTGGTTCTTAATGGAACCTTCTAGTAAAAATGGCCCATGCCCTCCTAAAATTTCTTAGCAGTATTTTTTTTTTTAATTTGAATTTATATCCCGCCCTTCTCCGAAGACTCAGGGTGGCTTACGTTGTGTAAGGCAATATATAACCTGTATATAGGTTATCAACAATATGTCCCTCTTCCAACTGACAAAGGTAGAGTGAGCACCTGCAAGCAAGGCATCATTTATTGCCAAAATTAGTACATTTGTGATAAAGGACCCTAGTGTAACAGTCCCCAACCTTTCTAGCTTGGTGGCCTGGCCTGGCGTGGGGGAGAGGGGGCGTGAGTGGCAGGCACATGGGTGCGTGCACAGCTACATTTGTGCAAGTGACAGGCTCACACGCCCACAGCTCACGCAAATGCAGCTTCATGCACAAGCAAAGGATGCTTGCACTTATGCACAAAGCTCCACTCATGCGAACAGAGGGCACTTGTCTGAGCGTGTGAAGCTCCCCTTGTGCGAGAGGAGGGCACTCGTGTGCAAAGCTCAATTCTTTGTGAATGGAGCTTCGCACATGAGCGCAAGCGCCCTCTGCTCGTGTGAGAGAAGCCTTGCCCATCTCTCCTGCACTCCTGTTTCAAACAGACTGCGGCCTGGTAGTTGGGGTCTCCAACCTTGGCAGAATTCTGGGAGTTGAAGTCCACAAGTCTTAAAGTTGTCAAGGTTGGAGACCCCTACCCTAGAGGATATATAGCAAACTTTTTGCCTGGAAGGCTATTGCCACGATCACCTTAAAATAGCACAAAATATAAA
This sequence comes from Ahaetulla prasina, assembly GCF_028640845.1. Classification (NCBI taxonomy): domain Eukaryota; kingdom Metazoa; phylum Chordata; class Lepidosauria; order Squamata; family Colubridae; genus Ahaetulla; species Ahaetulla prasina. The sequence continues at coordinate 291,137,105 of NC_080540.1, read as the reverse complement.
ACAGAATCAGTAGCTCCTGTCAGGCAAGTTTTCAATGAGGTTACTGTTGTAACACTTAGAGGAAAGCCTGTGATTCAAGCAGGCCTCGTTCCATGATGGCTTACACGGTCTGCTCCTCAGAGTCAACTGGAGTTAGGTGGCTACAATAAATTGAAACAAACACCTACACACGTATATGTATATGTTTATTTCAATATACCATAGCTATCCAGTCCCAACTGATGCTGGGGAGCGTACCAATAAAATCCACACAAGCAAATAAAACCTAAAGCCATAGCGATGGCCCAGACAAAAACAATCTCAAAATGACACAAATCAAACAAACAAACAAAAGCAAGACACAGTACCCCAAAATGGAAGACTTTAACAATACATTAATCCCAGACCAGGGAACAAAGCCAGTTTTAAGAGCTTGCTTGAAACCTAGAAGAGAGGACACGGTCCTTGTGTCTGGGGACTGGGGGGGGGGGGAGGAGGAGGAAGAGGAGGAGGAAAAGGGTGAGGCTGTGACAGAGAAGACTTCCTTTCTCAGTCCTGCAAGAAGACAATATTTGAAAGAGGCGACCTGGAACGCACCTAACCTGTTGGAACACAGTGGGCGTGCACAAAGAACTGAAGGCAAGTATTCTCTTAGATAGTTAGGCCCTATGTCATGCAGGGAAACATAAGTAGTAACTAGCAGTTTGAATTGTATTCAGAAACCAACTAGCAACCAATGCAACATAATTCGTCCAAGCCGAGTTCCTTATTGTTTTACAGACACCTATAGAAAAAAATCTTGCCATACCAAAGACAGCACCTTCTGCATCTACAATACACTCCGTGTAACTATTTAGAGAAGGGGCTGTTTTCATCCATGGTATCTGGGCCGAGTTGCCTCTTACTCCTCTGGAATGTGTTGCCTCCCTCCTGGGGGATCTACCTCCTCACTAGATTCTACCACACTTACCCTATCAACAATGTAAGACTTAGTAAGTAAGGACACATCTTTAATTTGGAGTGATGATCAATGGGCCACTACGTTTTGAATCAGCAGTAGCTTCCAGGTGATCTTCAAAGGCAGCACCATATAGAGTGCATTACTATAAAACCCAGTCACTAAGTGACCAGGTCATGAGTACATTGTTTGAAGGACGATTTCCCAAAGGAGAAAAGGACACAACTACTGTTCAAAGGCCCTTCTATCCCATTCCACCCTGACCCAAACAGCCTCCAAACAGAATCAGTGTATCAATGGCTGTTATTGTTGAACACATATATCTTTAAATACGTTGGTTGAATCTAGCCTTAAACAAGCTTTGTTTAATGAAGTATCTTTCAAATGAGCTGGGACAGAACACTCTCCAGAATTCGCAGCATGCATGACATTACAATTTTAGGCAAACGAGTATTCAGAATGTATGGTTTACCATACTCCCTTTCATTTAAGCCTTCTATCATACTCATAAGTTCCTACTGCTATCATTTATCTTCTTCTAATGACTCCATAATCCCTTGCGGGGTGGACAACTGGGCAACTGAATGGAGCCTTTTACTGACCGGATGCCCTTCCTGTCGCCAATGCGGAGTTTTGTTCAGCAGATATATTCTCAATGTGCCCAGAGAGAAAAATATCTGCCTCTACCTAGGATCAAACTCATAGCCTCCTGATTGTGAGGCGAGAGCTCTACCTCTAGGCTACCGCACCACTCTCTAAGGCTATAATTTATGCTTTATAAATATTTATTCATATTAGATCCTTTGGTTTTCCTCTGGGTATTTCATCACTATATATACTGGGTTTTTTTTTAAGGAGGCCAGGACACATGAAGGAATCAGATCCAAGTGCATAATGTTCCAAAAGAAAATTTCCATTTTTTAAAAAAATAAATGAATCCATATTCTCTTCTGGGAATACTTCCCACTTCATCACATATACAGCTTCCCTACTTGTCATTTTAAACCCACTAGGAAAAAATACCCAGATGTTCTTGATACTCAAGAAGGAAAGTAGACATCTCAGAACCAATATTGACAACTTAGACAAATTCTAATAGCAAATTTTGGCTTACAAAATTGAAGTTAATGATCCAAATGGGAAGATGACATTTAAATGTGGTAACTGACTGAAGAGCCAATATACCCTGGTAAATAAGTACCGCCATAACCAAAAATATTGGTAGATAAACAAAAGGGAAACATGATTGCACCCTTGCTGTATACTTATTAAATTACAAGTCCATTTTGCTTTAGAACATTCTTACCTTGGTATTGTAACACATTTTGTATTGCAGTTCTGGGTAGTGATTGCTTTTTCAAGCTCATCCAGTTGTCCCGTCTTCTTGAGCTTCTTGACCAAACTTTTCACTGCTTTTTCGCACCACTTTTCTTCCTGCCCATTCTGCTCACCTCCACCAGCACCTCCTGAGCCGCCAGCGGATTTCTTCCACCCTAACAGTCTCTTCACAACCGGCGGGGTGAAGGGCAATATAGATGACATGGCCCAGGTAGAGTACACCTAACACAATTCAGCTGCCTTTCACGACCTGTGGGGGAAAAAGAAAGCCGTTAGAAGATTTAAATAAAAGAATTCCTTAATTCTTCCATTGTATCCTGACAAAATGGAGATTTCTGCCGCTAATATTGTTATCGGATATGCGCTTAGTTCTAAGTATAAGATCTATTTTGTTTGACAGATTGAAAGCATCTGTCAACTCTGAAGCTAGCTCAGCTGAGGTCATCTTGGAGGCTTCAGTGTTGCCACAATGGATCAATGGCTTCTAAAGATACAGATACAGAATAACAGAGTTGGAAGGGACCTTAGAGGTCTTCTAGTCCGAACCCCAGGTCAGACAGGAAACCCTACACCACTTCAGACAAATGGGTTATCCAATCTCTTCTTCAAAACTTCCAGTGTTGGAGCATTCACAACTTCTGGAGCAAGTGGTTCCACTGATTGTTCTCACTTTCAGGAAATTTCTCCTTAGTTCTAGGTTGCTTCTCTCCTTGATTAGTTTCCACCCATTGCTTCTTGTCTTGCCTTCAGGTGTTTTGGAGAATAACTTGACTCCCTCTTCTTGAGATATTGGAAGACTGCTGTCATGTCACCCGTAGTCCTTCTTTTTATTAAACTAGACATCATCTCGAAAATGAGGGTGCATTAAAACCTAGGACTCTCATTAGACCAGGATTTTGCAAATTGCCTGCCTGTAGTTGTGCACATTTCAACTTCTAGAATCTTGTAGCATTAGTTATATTGGCTAAAAATATAACCGCCCTGAGTCCCTTGGGAGATAGGGCGGTATAAAAATGTGATTAAATAAATAAATAAATAAATAAATAAATAAAAATGTCAGAGAGCCGGTCTATCTCTAGGTTTTATCCAGGCTGAGAAGGCTGAGACGTTCTAAAGTGTGGTGCTAAAACTTAAAAGCACATATGAGGCGACTGTTAGGTGTGAAATGCCTCCTTTGCTTGATACCAGAAATCTATTTTTATCAATTCCTGGAGAGTAAATCCCATTCCTTCCTAGTACTGATGATGTGACCTAAGCTGGGTAATAAAATGTCTGTAAGAAAAGAACCAAGCTCAGAGAGCACCAAGGATCGCACAGTTCAAACCCGAGCTATAAACATTCTCTTCTATTTAGTTACTTAAAGCTGATCAGCGCATTTTCTACCCTAAAATATTTCAACTTATCACTTACAATACTAGATGCAATCCATGTATTACAAGAAAATAAATGTATGTAATTGTTGAAAGCAAAACATTTTGACACATTGTACATATAACTGTCAATCCTAAATATGAAATCTATACAAAAGGGGAAACCTAGTGTCATTTTTGATTAGTAGAGAAAAAAAGTCAATATTTCTTGAATCCCCTCTTTAATATCTAGAAACATTACTTTTTCAATCTTTCAGCATAATTATTTTGCTATTCTTAACACCTGACAGATCCAAAGTTCCTCAAAACAGATCAAATTCCACAATTTTGGTTATAATTCAACATAGCTGCCACCTATTTTTAAAACAGAATTCTTCCATGAAGTTATATATTCATATGGCTCAGTATCAAAATCCAACCCATAAAGATTTGTATATTTTATATTTAAAGTTCTTCTCCTGCAATTCCAGCAGCCAGAAGGAGCTACTGGATGCCCAAATTTCTGCACATGGGCAATATAGGCATAGAAGCCTCTTCAGATGAAATGAATCACTCGGAGCGGCTTCCAGGGAACTCTGAATTTTTTAAATATTTAACCTCACATTTTTACTGCAATGGGGGAAAATGTGTACACATAAACCCTACATATGCATAAACAAACCATGTATTTTTAAACAATCTAATTATTATGATCACTTCAAGATGTCTTAGGATTTATATTTAAATCACATAATCAGTAAAAATGTTTATATTAAACAATTTGTCCTATCATTGCTATACTCCATCGTACATCAAGTAAAATAATCACAACCAGAAGCAATGGCTGGTAATAATTACTGAAAGGGAGGAATGGAGAGAAGGGCTAGAAAATGTGTAAACTGATACCCCTGGTTCTTGTTTATTATATATTCAGAAAAACGCAAACCTCTAAGATACACAATATAGCACAGAGCAGGCAATAATCTCTGTGCATAGGATAAGCAAAGCTGTATCACTATTCATGGTTTGGCGTCCAGATTTCATTTAGCAAAGGAATCCCTTCCATTCTCCAAAGCTCAATTCAGCCAAAAGATCCTACAATCAGCTGGGTTGACAATGAATCATGCACCGTCTCAGCCCTAGGAAGAAAGCAGTAGCAAACCATTTCTGAAAATAATATTGAGAAAACTGCAGGGATTAACTCAAGGTGGTTGTATGGCTTTTTGAAAAAGAAGCACTCAGAAGCACGAAGCTGAAGCCTGAAGATGACGAATGAGACTTTGTTGAAACGTCGCCAAGACACTTCTAATTTTACGCAGGAGAAAACCCGAATAACCAAAGACCTACATACAAACACCCGCGAAAACCTCAGAACACACACACACACATATATATGTATGTATGTATGTATGTATGTATGTATGTATGTATATGTATGTATCTCTGTATGAATTGTTCTGCACACGTCTGTGTGTGTTGGGAAGTTATTCATGAGTTCAAATGCCATTTCAAAGAATGGCAAGGGAAACTGGTGAAATCTAAATGTCTTTCCTACCGGTTCTGTGGGCGTGGCTTGGTGAGTGTGGCTTGGTGGGGGGTCATGTGACTGGGTGGGCATGGCTATGTGACTGGGAGCTCAAAAGACAGAAACTTATTAACAATGTCTTGCTGGCGCAGGGCTGGACTATGACTTCCAGGTCCCTTCCAGCCCTGGATTATCCTCTGAAGCTGCATCTAGTGCCAGGTTTGTAGTCCTTCCTTCATCTTCTTTTTCCTCCCTCCCTCCCTCCCTCTCTTTCTTTCTTTTTCTTTCTTTCTCTCTCTCTCTCAAACGAACCCCCCACCTGCCCTGCTAGCCTACCCTAGCAGGCTTCAGCTTTTTTACCTTTTAAAAAATGCTTTTAAAAGTGTAAAAAAAAAAAAGGCTCCGACGATCACGTGGCTCAGCTAGGCATTGGAGGGAGGGCAGGGATTTTTGCTACCGGTTCTCCAAATCATCCGTCTCCATTGCTACCGGATCAGGCGATCCGGTCCGAACCGGGAGCATTTCACCCCTGAAGGGAAACTGTGGCATTAACAGTTAAAACGATGGCTTGAATTTGTGCATAAAGCTTTATTTCAATATAATATACCACTTACAATTAAAATATAATTTATGAAGTTCCCTGTAATATAAGCATGATTCTTTGGAGAGGGGATCTATTCTATATAATTGTAGATAGGATGTAATCTACCCAATTAATCTAGTATTAATTATTGAAGGGTCTCCCTCTCCCTGGTTACATCTACCCATCTCACCTGGTCCAGGACAGACTTGTTATGGATCCTGCCTGCTAAGGAGTGCCATCTGATGGGACCCAGATGAGCCTTCTCTGCTCATCCTACCCATCCTATGGGATATTGTACCCCTGCCCCAAAGTGAGATTGGCCGAGAGCCTCCTGATTTTCTAGAAACCTCTTAAAACTGAGTTTTGTCAGCAGGTATGGGGAACCCATAGAAGTGGGGAGCCCCTGAAATGCTACTTGACAGGAAAGATCTCGAAGGCGCTCTCCCAGGGTTTTATTTATATTTATGTTTTAAGGTTTTTTTAATCGGTCTGTTTTTATTACATGGCCCCACTCCCAGAGTCACATCCATGTGACAGGCAGCCATATAAAGCAGGGGTGAAATGCTCCCGGTTCGGACCAGGTCACCCGATCCGGTAGCGATGGCGGCGGGTGGTTCAGAGAACCAGTAGCAAAAATCCCTGCCCCCCCCCATGCTCAGCTGAGCCACGCGATCATCAGGGTTTTTTTTTTACTTTTAAAAGCATTTTTTCTTCGGCTGAAAAAATACTTTCAAAAGTTAAAAAAAAGCCTCTGATGATCACACAGCTCAGCTGGGACTGTTACAGCCTTTTAAAAGCATTTTTTTCTACAACCTCTTCCGCTGAATGCTTTTAAAAGGCTCTGATGATCCCAGCTGAGTTGCCTGATCGTTAGAGGCTTTTTTTTCTTTTAAAAGCAAAGAAAAAATGCTTTTAAAAGAAAACAAAAGCCTCTGAAGGTTATAGAAAAAATGCTTTTAAGAGTAAAAAAAAAAAAGTTGGCCACGCCCACCCAGTCACATTAACCCCACCACCACCAAGCCACGCTTGAACTTTATTACAGAACCGGTAATAAAGAATTTTACATTTTACCATTGATATAAAAGTGATAAATTTAAAAAAACCTACAATAATACAATACAATAAATAAGCTAGAATGCATTTGTATTCCTTATGTAAAATCATGCACGGCCCATTTAGCAACCTCCTTGCTTAGCAACAGGAATTCTGGTCTCAATTGTGGCCGAAAGTTGAGGGCTACATTTAATCAAATTGATGGTTTGGCTGACCCCTTTTTATGCTGTAAAATACATTATGCTGCAGCCACAATTATTTTGGTTTTAAGTAACTTCCGGGTACCAGGAAGAGCTGAGACCATCATGACTTTTTAGTCTCTTTTTCACTAGTCCCCACGTATTTTAGAAGTTTCCTCTTCAGAAGTCAAAAGTTGGAATGGGCTGGTAATTTCCCACTTCCTTTTATTTCTTAGAATTGCACCATGAGCCTTTTGGCAACAACTCCCCATGTTGTGCAATGAGCCACCCATTGAAATTCACTGGCAAATAGGATAATAAAGAAAATACTATGGAAATATTTCAGGACTGACTTTAAAACCGGGTGGATAAAAATCAATGATTTTTTAAAAAATTTTTTAAAAAACCCAATTTTTAAAATTTTTATCAAATTTATTTTAATATAATGATTTTAGAGTAAAAATCTAAAGGCAGTTTTTTATTTCAGATACATTAATAATTTAGTCTATTCAGCATGAAATGGAGTTTAGTTATGTAACATGAGGCTGTATATTCTGCAATATTGGGACTGTTGGTGAATCAACAGCAGGTCAGAGGAGCTGCTGCGGGACAGAGATGATAGTCGTTCTTTAAAAATTATGATCGAGCCTTTTTACTAGTGATTTAAATTGTGATTTAAATCAACTTGATTTAAATCAAATCTACCCTGCCGTAAAACATTATTTAGTTCTTCAGATCAAAGGAAGGCCATTGTCCTCAAGATGAACCACCCAGATAGATAGATAGATTGCAGGATCCAATCTGGGTCGATCACTAGGACCACTAGGACTAGGTCTTCCGAGTTTTTGGCTCATCCTCAGGGAACTTCTCTCTAGCACACACACTCTGCTAAATCTCCCTAGGATGGGTTCCAGCACAAGTCCAAAAGTTCAGAACACTTAACCGCTGGTTCCGGTAATCAACCCAGATTGGATCCTGCAATATGCATGATCCATATAAACGTTATCTTCAATGCAGGAAAAAAAAACTTTCTTCAGAGGAATGCCTTATTCTTCATACGAAAACAGAAATCAAAATTTTAAAATTGTAAATATATGTCTAACAATGCATACAGCATGTTTAAAACCCTCACTACTGCTCTGCAGAAGAGTTATGTGATTCTAACTAAAGCAAAGCATATAACTCTGCATGCTAATAAACAGAATATCTATCTATCTATCTATCTATCTATCTATCTATCTATCTATCTATCTATCTATCTGGTTTATACAGCTTCACATTCCACCAGAAACAACAATGAGAAGAGCACAAGATAAACACATTTAGAAAGTGTAATAATAAATACTACAAAAAACAAAGGCAACGAGAGGAATAAAAATGGCCACCTCAGCAAATCCCTGGTATCTTGAGAGCCCTAGATCTGATAATATAACCTGATCTTGAGGGCTTTTTGGAACATTAAAAGGGATGGAACTAACCTAATTGAGTAAAGATGTAACATGCGCTGTTCTAGGAGTGCATCAAACTGCCCACCACCCTGTTCCAGCTGAAGCTCCCAGATTACTCTTCAGGGATACATTGCCGTAGTCCAGTCTGGGGGTGACTAGGCCATGAGTCCCTGTAAGAATCTTAGGTATCTTGGAAAGATTCTTTTTCTGTCATTACAGCTTCAGTAAGATATTGATGTCTGTGAGAATGAAGGTGTGTGAGACAGCAGTTAAGGTGTTGACTGGCACTGAAAACATACCCACAATTCATTCACATCCAAGGAAACTTCCTGATCAACTCAAGTTAACCCCCCTTTCTTGGCCCAACTTTCTTACAGGTGTTATTGGGGGGCAGAATGGGAGGAGAGGCATTACATATGCCACTATGAGATCCTGAACAAAAGGTGAGATACAAATCTAATAAAAAAAAATACACCCTAATCCTTTTAAAATTACTTTAAATTAGTACTCTTGTCAACTGTGACAAACAACTTCAGTAATTAGATACTGAATGAAGTAATATTTTCTTTAAAGATTAAGGTTAAGATCTCCTTTGAATCGAGCTTAACTCTTAGGTAATTTTTACTTCATCACACTGCTACATTGCAAGATGTTTTATTTTTTTCAATTTAGCAATCTGGCCTAGAGCCCTGATATTCCTTGAAAACTCCCACAGGATTACTTGTTTAGCGCCGGAGCTCTAAAGTCAATCAGGAGCTGCCATCCGTTGAGGCAGTACCACTTTAACCTGTCCTAAATCCAAATTAATCAAATTTATTGGCAGGTACAGGGAGTCCTTGATTTACAACTATGAGTGGGACCGGGATTGGTGTCATTAAGTCAGTGCGGTTGTAAAGAGAGACATCACATGACTGCACCAACTTCTGACAGCAATCACAGCACTCCCCAACTGTGGTCATTAATGGAGAATTGTGGGTTAAGTGAGTCTTTCTTTGAGATGATTAGTGGACTGGAGGCTAAAACATATGAAGAACGGTTGGGCATGGCTACTCTAGTGAAGAGAAAGACCAGGGGAGACATGATAGCAGTCTTCCAATATTTAAGGGGCTGCCACAAATAAGAGGTAAACTGATATTTTCCAAAGCACCACAAGGAAAGGCAAGAAAGAGTAGATAGAAAGTAATCAAGGAGAGAACCAATTTAGAAGTAAAGAGAAACTTCCTAACAGTGAGAACAATTAACCAGAGGAACGGCTTGCCTCCAGAAGTTGTAGGTGCCCCATCACTGAAGGCTTTTAAGAAGACACTAGACAGCCAATTGTCTGGAATGGTATAAGGTCTCTTGCCTGAGCCAGGGGTTGGACTTGAAGACTTCCAAGGTCCCTGCCAACGCTTTTATTTTTATATTCTGTTTCACTGATAACTGGCACTTCTGGTTTTCTGTAAAACTGAGCCCATGGTGAACTATGAACTTGCTTAATGACAACATTTGCTTAATGACTAAAATGCTTGTAAAATAAAGTTGGTCACACGACGGATTCATTTTATAACCATTACAACTTACGACCATGGTGGACGGGCTCCAGTATGGTCATATATTCAAAGCTTCAAAAAGCATGGATGACTTTCTATGCCCACCTCAGACTGGAGTAGTCACCACTCCTTGAGAGTTAAAACTATATTTTCAACCTATTTTCCAAAGCGCCTGAAGGCCGGACAAGGAATAATGGATGGAAACTGATCAAGGAGAGATTCAACCTAGAAATCAGGAGAAATTTTCTGACAGTGAGGACAATCAACCCATGGAACAGAAGTTGCCTTCGGAAGTTGTGGGAGCTTCATCACTGGAGGCTTTCAAGAAGAGACTGGACGGCCATCTGTCAGAAATGGTGTAGGGTCTCCTGCTTGGGTGTGGGGTTGGACTAGATGACCTACAAGGTCCCTTCCAACTGTGTTATTGTTAAATGTTCTTTTTCCTCCCCGGCCTACTTCAGCAAGTGCCCACTTTGTCTTCACCTTATATCACTTCAATGTGCAAGGTACCATTTGTCACAGGACAGTTTCCCCTTTCAGGAGAAAGTGAAAGAGGAACTAAGAATTTCATTTCCTGCTTAATGTCTTATCGAAAATGGAAGGGCGGCTCATTTCTGCTGCAGGTGACCTGCCTGTTATTACCTGAGAAATAGCAAGGTCTCTCCTCCAGAGTTAAGCAGGAAGCATTTTTCTCACTTCCGGTCAGTCACCAAAGAGAAATTGTGCAATTGGAGAACTTGGCCATCTGGGCTCTTAAATAGAATACAGGTAGTCCTTGACTTACAACATTACATTTAGTAACCATTCAAAGTTACGACGACACTGAAGAAAAATGACTTATGACCATTTTTCGCACCTATGACAGTTGCAGCATTCCACCCCATGGTCACGTGATTTACATTCAGATGCTTGACAACTGACTCGCTTTTATGACGGCTGCAGCGTCCTGGAGTCATCATGTGCTCCCCTCTTGCGACCTTCTGACAACCAGTAAATGGGAAAATCAGATTCACTTGAAGAGCTGTGCAACTGATTTAAGAACTGCAGTGATTCACTTAACAAATGTGGCAAGAAGAGCCGTAAAATGGGGCAAAACTCATTTAACAAATATCTCACTTAGCAACATACATTTGGGTCTCAATTGTGGTTGTAATTTGAGGACAATCTGTAATAATAATTCTTAAATAGAATTCTTTTCAAAGCAACCATGAATGCTTGCTGGCGCTTGGTAGGCTGGCACTTGCTGGGGTAGCCGAGGCTTCCATGGGCATGGTAAGCAGCCCGAAACCTGTGAAGTTCTGGGACTGCTTGTCACCAAACAAGCCGAGGCAGCAGGAGGTCCAAAATAGATAGTTGGGAAGAGATAGGGGAGGGTTGAAATGTCCTGTGGTTTTAAGAGCAGGTGGGCTGCCAATTACTGGAATTTTGCTGCATGACTACCAGGGCACTGCAGCGGTCATAATTTTGGGCATGAGTCATAGATGTCCATTTTTCCAGCATTATAGCAAATTCAAACAGTAGCTGAACAAAAGGTCGTAAGGTGAGGATTACCTGACACAAAAGGGGAGAGAAGAAAAAAGGGGAAACTAGAAGGAAGATCGTATGTTGGACATGTTCATCACCTTGAGTTATTTGTAAAAATAATAAAAGCAGGATGCAAATAAATAGCCCCTTTATTATATTTGGCCTATTATACAGAAATATCCCGCAGAAAGTTTTACTTGTCTTGACTTGGGAACAGGTAAGTTAAGACCCTATGAGGTTTAGTGGTGTCAGGTCTGGATCGTTTGCGGCTGCACAAGGATTCGAGGCTAATTCCGTGCCTCCTCCCTGGCTAGCTGGGTATTTTCCAGCAGGCACCCAATAAAATATGCCTCCTCCTAAAAACGCTTAGAAGAACATTTTGCAAAGAAAACGAAGATGAAAAACATTTTCTTCACATTCAGAGTAGGAAGCCAATCAGAGAAGGAGCATTAAAAGTGTGCTAATAAAGACAGAAAAACAGCAGCGAAGCTTAATGAGTCAGTCTTTGCTCCTGAGGATTTAGAACAGATTCCTGCATACAACCCTTTTCAAGAAGACTTTCAGATGAACTTAGGCAAAGGGAGGTAAAGTTAGGTGAAGTTATAAGGCAAAATAAAAATAAATCAATCCTAGGTCTGGAGGATATCCACCCAAGAGTTCTTGATCAATTAACTTATGGAATAGTTGATCTTTCACAAAAATACATAACTTCCCTTTTACAATCTGTCTCTGAGACTGGAAAATAGGAAATGTGGCCCTGAAGGTTAAAAAGAGATCACAAAGTTGAAGTTAAACCATCTTAACATCTAAGAAATGGTTAAAGAGAGTTCAAAAAGAAAATAAGCAAAGAACAAACCTTTATAAAAAAAGGAATCAATGTGACAAGGATAAAAGTCTTACCTCACTCATCTTGAAGATTTACCTAAAAGCAGCAACAACCATATGGACAAAAATGGCCCAATAAATATTACATACTTCCATTTTTAAAAAAGGTATTTGAAAAATTCATTCATCCTGAACAAATTCAGCTGCTATGGGTTATGAGGACCAGTAATTTTATGCATTGGTGATTAATTAAAAATAGAATGCAGAGAACAGGAACAAATAAGCAATCCTAATTCTGGCTAGATGTGGAAAGTGGTTTCTCTAGGGATCGGTGTTGGAGCTGATGAGTTCAACTTATATGTAACAACGCTGGAGTTAGGACTGAGTACTGAAGAACCATGCTTACTGACAACTCCAAAGGGAATGCGAAGAACTTCAAAAGGAACAGGGCAAATGTATTTCAATATGCATATGCAAAATTATGTATGTTGGAGGAAAGCAACTTACGAGTCATGATGTATAGCTTAATAAAAGTATCAATGCGGTGTGCAAAAGATGCAAAAAGTCAAATTCCACACTTGAAGACCCAACTGCCAATACAGTAAGGTCTTTATACAAATCCATGGCAAGAACACACTTGGAGTATTGTATACAGCTCTGGCCACTGCACCTTAAGGTTATGATAGAAACTGAACAAGATGCAAAAATGAAAATAAAAATGGGGGGCAACCAAATAATCAGGCAGCTGGAGTAGTAACTAGAGCTATTCAGCTTGGAGCAAAAGGAGAGCAAGGAAAAACATACTGGTGCATACAATTTATACATTGCTTAGATAATATGAAGAGCTATCTTCTGTTTCTCAAAGTTAGATAAATGTAGGGAGAGAAGGAAACACTTATTCATACAACACATAAGACTGTGGAATTCACTGCCAGCTGATAGTAATTGCAGCCAATTTCTATAGTTTAAAAAAGGGACAAGTTATCAATGCTTACTAATACTGATGGCTCTTGACTATCTTTCTGAATTACAAATGCATACCTTTGATTCTGGCTGCTGAAAAGCGGTAGAGAAAGGAGGGTTATTTTACTGCTAGAGCTTATTCTATTTTACTTTTGTTGAGCATTGACATTAATGTCAAGGAGGATGGGGAGGCTTTGAAAAGCACCCAAGGAAGACCCTCCCCTTGTAAATGGAATCTTGTGTCTTTTGCCTCCCCTACACACAGAGAACCTGAGATGCAAACAGCCTCTATTTTTTACAACATCTGCTAAAACTCATAGTAGGTTTTCCTGCCACTGAGGCAAGAAACAAAATTGTAAAAACAAACTGTAAAAATAAATCTGCCGTACTTTCTTTAAAAAAAAGTTTTCCAGAACTCCTTATTGTTCCCTGCCCCCAAATTAGAAAATCCTAGTCTTGGCCACACTTTATAGTCTTTATAGTCCATCAATTAATATACTTGTCTTGTAACTGGTCTTCTTCATCTTCCCTGCCCTTTAACCAAAGCAGTGCCTATTTCTGCACATGCTTTTCCTAGTAACCTCTTCTTTCACTCAATTTTCTTTTACTTTTTTTTCTCAATCTGTCTCCTTTGTTCTTCTCTAAGTCTCCCTACAATCTTGACAGACACAGTCAGGGTGTCTCTCTCTCTCTCAACTCTGCTGTGTCCAGGATGGGTACCAGGATGTCTGATACTGGATAAGCTTCCATTCTGGGCTAATGCTCCTATAAATGGGACAAAGCTCACAACCAATTTCTCATTTAGCAACATAAATTTTGGGCTCGATTGTGGTGCTAAGACAAGGATTACCTGTATCTCAATTCCGATTCTGCTCAACCCACTTCACACTATGAAATGCCTTACTAGATATCAGAGAAATATTTAGGACATAGTTCTGCAATCAGAAATCCAAATAAATCTTCATCTGCAGATGAAAAAATGGTATCTTAAAACCCATTGCACTTTTTAAACTGTAGCTGTTAGTGTGCAGAAATGTTAACAAACTGCCTTAGTTTTAATATGCACAAGTTAATATGACACATTCGAATGCAGACTCAATTACCATATTAGTAATAGGTGGCCTTGGGCAAGTCAAGTACAGTTTCAATTCCCCTTACGTGTTATAACAACAGCAATCTATTTTATTAGGTAGGATTTCTGCAAGATCAAGCACAAAATGTTGCTATTTTAAAGATGCATACAGTATGCTGTAAAAAATAAAAACTCTTCTTCCTTCCAGAATACAAAACTGGCAGCATTCTTGAATTCTTAACTAGTATAAAAAAGATTTTGCAAACCTGCACACGAAAACAAAATCTGACTGCCTCATTTCCAGACAATGAAAGCTGCAAAAAGTTAAAACTAGCAAAAAAAAGTTAGTAATTTGTTAGCCCAGTTTCATATTTGCTGCTATCGATAATACAGAGCATAAAAGAATACACAACCCATTTTTAAGCATGTTAGTGAGTTTCTTCAAGTCAAGCTTTCATTCCAAGAAATGTGTTAGAATCAACACTATTATTAAGTGTCTTCAATTAGCTACCGGTACTTTAAAACAACTCTTAGGCAAAGAGGTATTTACAAGGCTGCCACAAAGCTATGATAGATGATCACAAGACATCATCTGTGTTTTGCTGTCAATATTCATTAGAAATTATGTTAAATGTTGAAAGTGTTAAACTATCTTTCAGAATAACAGGGTTGGAAGGAACCTTGGAGGTCTTCTAGTACAGGGTTCTGCAAACTTGGCTCTTTTAAGACTTGTGGACTTCAACTCCCAGAGTTGAAAGCAAAGCTGGCTGAGGAACTCTGGGAGTTGAAGTCCACAAGTCTTAAAAGAGCCAAGTTTGCAGATCCTTGTTCTAGTCCAATCCCCTGCTCAGACAGGAAGCCCTATACCTGTGGTGAACCTATGGCACACATGAGGCGGTACGCAGAGCCCTCTCTGTGGGCATGCGCATGGTCTCCAGCTGCTCCTCTGGTTTCCAGCATGCATGCTGATCTTTCCGGGCTCCAGCACACGCAAAGACCAGCTGACCGGCGAAACCAGAAGACCAGGTGGCCTTTGAGTTTCCGGGCTCCAGCGCGTTCCAGGATGGGTACCAGGATGTCTGATACTGGATAAGCTTCCATTCTGGGCTAATGCTCCTATAAATGGGACAAAGCTCACAACCAATTTCTCATTTAGCAACATAAACTTTGGGCTCGATTTTGGTGCTAAGACAAGGACTACCTGTATCTCAATTCCGATTCTGCTCAACCCACTTCACACGATGAAATGCCTTACTAGATATCAGAGAAATATTTAGGACATAGTTCTGCAATCAGAAATCCAAATAAATCTTCATCTGCAGATGAAAAAATGGTATCTTAAAACCCATTGCACTTTTTAAACTGTAGCTGTTAGTGTGCAGAAATGTTAACAAACTGCCTTAGTTTTAATATGCACAAGTTAATATGACACATTCGAATGCAGACTCAATTACCATATTAGTAATAGGTGGCCTTGGGCAAGTCAAGTACAGTTTCAATTCCCCTTACGTGTTATAACAACAGCAATCTATTTTATTAGGATTTCTGCAAGATCAAGCACAAAATGTTGCTATTTTAAAGATGCATACAGTATGCTGTAAAAAATAAAAACTCTTCTACCTTCCAGAATACAAAACTGGCAGCATTCTTGAATTCTTAACTAGTATAAAAAAGATTTTGCAAACCTGCACACGAAAACAAAATCTGACTGCCTCATTTCCAGACAATGAAAGCTGCAAAAAGTTAAAACTAGCAAAAAAAAGTTAGTAATTTGTTAGCCCAGTTTCATATTTGCTGCTATCGATAATACAGAGCATAAAAGAATACACAACCCATTTTTAAGCATGTTAGTGAGTTTCTTCAAGTCAAGCTTTCATTCCAAGAAATGTGTTAGAATCAACACTATTATTAAGTGTCTTCAATTAGCTACCGGTACTTTAAAACAACTCTTAGGCAAAGAGGTATTTACAAGGCTGCCACAAAGCTATGATAGATGATCACAAGACATCATCTGTGTTTTGCTGTCAATATTCATTAGAAATTATGTTAAATGTTGAAAGTGTTAAACTATCTTTCAGAATAACAGGGTTGGAAGGAACCTTGGAGGTCTTCTAGTACAGGGTTCTGCAAACTTGGCTCTTTTAAGACTTGTGGACTTCAACTCCCAGAGTTGAAAGCAAAGCTGGCTGAGGAACTCTGGGAGTTGAAGTCCACAAGTCTTAAAAGAGCCAAGTTTGCAGATCCTTGTTCTAGTCCAATCCCCTGCTCAGACAGGAAGCCCTATACCTGTGGTGAACCTATGGCACACATGAGGCGGTACGCAGAGCCCTCTCTGTGGGCATGCGCATGGTCTCCAGCTGCTCCTCTGGTTTCCAGCATGCATGCTGATCTTTCCGGGGCTCCAGCACACGCAAAGACCAGCTGACCGGCGCGAAACCAGAAGACCAGGTGGCCTTTGAGTTTCCGGGGCTCCAGCGCGCGTTCCAGCTTGGGTACTCGGTGCTGAAAAGGTTCACCATCACTGCCCTATACCATTTCAGACAACTGACTGTCCAGTCTCTTCCTAAAAACCTCCACTGATGGAGCACCCACAACTTCTGGAGGCGAGCTGTATTAAACTTTCTGTCGAACTAACTTAAAGACCAACTAACTTCATACAGCATGTAAGCAATATCAAATGTAACAAAACTGGCTCTCAAACAATTTATAACATTGCATTTAATGTATTATGGCACTTTACTGCTAAAGAAACTGCTTCTGACAATGGCAGTAGAGGACCAATCGTCTTCCCTGTTGTAATCAGTCACACCTTCAAGGACTGCACCAGAAAAGTCCTGCGAATTTATATTTTGACTAAATTTTGGGGTAAAGTGGGGCAGAAGAGAGAATTTACTGTTATGCTACCAGATTTCATTCTTTACTGTGCCTCAAAAGGCAACCAAGGGAAATTTTTACAATAAAATTAGTGAATAAAGTCTGGGAACTTTCTAGATGTTGCTTTCCCCATATCAATAACTGCAAATTGTCCAGCTCCTACCTCTACCTCATCCCTTTGGAGAGCATGCCTCATTTAGAATTCTTTCCAACAGAAGTTTTGTGGCTCAGCCTGTGAGCATATTCAAAGTCTTGATAACAGCAGGCACTTATAGGCATGTTTTCAAAATGCATATTCTTCATAAGGAAACTAGGCACTTGTATAATAAGAAAGGAAAAAGGGGGACATAAATTACCGTATATACTCGAGTATAAGCCGACCCGAATATAAGCCGAGGCACCTAATTTTACCACAAAAAACTGGGAAAAACTATTGACTCGAGTATAAGCCGAGGGTGGGAAATGAGGCAGCTACTGGTCAATGTAAAAAATAAAGATAGAGCCAAGTAAAATAACATGAATATTTATTTGAACGAAAAACATTTCCCTACATTTCTTGTGGGCAGAAGGTGGACCCCTATGTTTCCTTGAAAACACCTCCCAATATTTATTAGAGTGACTTCTCTCCCCAGAAGAAAGGTCGGCGCTGTTTAACAATCCGTCAGCTAAATCCTATCGAGTCAAAGGGCCAGTCAATGGGGCTAGGATGAATTCTGGGTCACCAGGGACCCTTTTTGTGCCCGTTCCCCAACCAGGGCGGGCCAAGCAGCCGCTCTTTAGCGGCTCTGGAATGGATGTTGAGGTAACCCGAAGAGGCAGCCTCTTTTCAACTCCCCGCCTTTTTTTTTAAGCGTCCTGCGGGCGGCGACAGGGACGCGGACACCAAAAGCGGCGCCCGTTCTTCTCCGCTTTTATTTTATTTTAGTATTCAATCGGCAGCAGAGGCTCGAGCCTTCTGGGCGCCGGGAAAAGGAGCCGAGGAGCTGCAGCAGCGTTGCAAGAGAGCCGAAAAGAGGGGTGGGGAGAAGCAAAAGAAGAAGAAGCAGCAAGCTTTCCAGCCGACTTGGTGTGGCGCGAGAATCCGATCCACCGCCTCCTTCCCCGGCCGACAGGGCTGAACTGCCAGCTGCACCACCACTTCCCAAAACAGATTTCCAGACTTGGAAGCAGCCCGCCACGAAAGGAGGAGGAGGAGGAGGAAGCGGCGGCGCG
This sequence comes from Ahaetulla prasina, assembly GCF_028640845.1. Taxonomy (NCBI): domain Eukaryota; kingdom Metazoa; phylum Chordata; class Lepidosauria; order Squamata; family Colubridae; genus Ahaetulla; species Ahaetulla prasina. Next base: position 291,118,691 of record NC_080540.1, on the reverse strand, counting down.
GCTGCTCCTGCTGCTGTTCGCTCTCCGCCCCTTCCAGCGCCTTGACGCAGAGCGAGAGAGCAGAGAAAGGAACGCGCCGTCCGACCGGCTGTGTGTGTGTTTGTGGTGGGGTCTCGTCCCAGCCACCCACCACTCGCTCCCTTTCCCTCTTGGGCGTGGGCTGATCTTAGAAGCCGCGCTGTCGGCGGGGCCGTCGCCTCCTCCTCTTCCTCCACGCTCGCTCCTCTTGCACGCCCCTCAACCCCCATCCCCACCCTCTCCAGCGTGAAGGTCACCTCCTCCTCTTCCAGGCGGCGGCGGCGGCGGCTCGGCGGGCGCCACAGCCGGCAGCTCCGCTTCCCTCCACCTTCCTCCTTGCTAAAGGGCCAAAGTCGGCTCCCCGCCCGCGCGGACCCGAGCCAAGCGGTCGCAGTCAGCGAGCGGTGGCGACATGCCGGCGCCACTCCGCTTTCACCGCTCGCTGACTGCGATCGCTTGCTCGGTCGCAATAACTCCGCCAGGCTGTGCGCGAAGAAACCATTTAAAAGCCCGCCAGGGCTTTCTTCTCCTCCGTGCTTCAGAAGTTGGGCTTTTAAATGGTTTCTTGGCGGCACAGCCTGGCGGGAGTTACTGCGGACCCGAGCCAAGCGGTCGCAGTCCAGCGAGCGGTGAAAGCGGGCGGCGCTCGGCATGTCGCTTTCACCGTTCGGCTGGACTGCGACCGGCTTGGCTCGAGTCGCAGTAACTCCGCCAGGCTGTGCGCGAAGAAACCATTTAAAAGCCCGCCAGGGCTTTCTTTCTTCTCCTCCGTGCTTCAAGTTGGGCTTTTAAATGGTTTCTTGGCGGCACAGCCTGGCGGGAGTTACTGCGGACCCGAGCCAAGCGGTCGCAGTCAGCGAGCGGTGGCGGGCGGCGCTCGGCATGTCGCTTTCACCGTTCGGCTGGACTGCGACCGGCTTGGCTCAGGTCCGCGCGGCGAACTGCTCAGCCTTGGGCAAATCCCGCCGGACGATCTCGCCGCCTCTTTGGCGTCTCCTGTGCGGGGTTCCCGAAGTACATCAAGACGTAGACTCGAGTATAAGCCGAGGGGGCGCTTTTCAGCACAAAAAACGTGCTGAAAAACTCGGCTTATACTCGAGTATATACGGTACTCTGAAGTTGAATTCACTCAACAGAATTGCAATTTCCAAGTACATTATTTCTTACAACGAGAATGAACATTTCCTGTATTACGAGAATTTTATCCCATTCACTATATTAGCTCAGAAACATAATTGTAGCCAACATCCTGACAAGAACACCAACAATTCCCAGAAACCATGTATGTTATTAGCTCATAGTCAGAATTTTGTATTGATTGAAAACACTAAATGCTTACCATTGAGGTGACACCTTATTTCTGAAATAAGCATCCCATTTCAGTTATTAACTCATCTAAATAAAGGCAAATTGTGTACTCTTTTTGTCACAACCCTGACTTTTCTGAAAGACAATATTTTCTCCATTGTTTAAAAAAATATTGTGAATGGCCAACATGAAGGGGAAAGGGTGGGGGGAGGAAGAATGGAGATTCCTTTCTTGGTATCCCATAACTGCCCCAAACAATCTTCAAATATCTCATCCAGAAGTAATTTTGTGCAGACAATATTTTGTAGCAGTATTTCAGAAAGAGGAGACAGAAGTTCAAGTCATTTAATCTTATTACTGGTTTATCATAGGGGCAGGAAAGGTGTAAGCATTTAAAAAAAAAAGTGTGTTCTATCCTAAGATATATAGTTTGGGCAATTTCCTTTTTCTTCTTCTTGGTAGGATTACATATCACCTATTAACAGAGTTGGAAGGGACCTTGTAGGTCATCTAGTCCAACCTCCTGCCCAAGCAGAAAACCCTACACCATTTCTGACAGATGGCAGTCCAGTCTCTTCTGCAAAGCTTCCAGGGATGAAACTCCCACAACTTCCAAAGGCAACTTCTGTTCAGATTTAACAGAGTTGGAAGGGACCTTATAGGTCAATCCAGTCCAACCCCACCCCCATCCCAATACAGTACTTCTAACCAGGCCCCTATTTAAAGACCTAAAAGGAGGAGAAACCTTTCCATCTCCTCGTGATGCGTGGTGCTTTTTGAACCTCCTGTTTTTCTACAAAACGACGACAAACCCGCACCCGGAGTACGGCGAAAAAGTCAACACCACAATACCGAGCCTATTGACCAACTTCAGCCCTTTCCCCCCCACCCCGCCAACCACCCACCCCGACCTCCGCGTCGACTTCGCCTGCACAGAGGCGGCTCTATAAAAAAAACCTTTTCTTTTTTTTTGGCAAAAAAAAAAGAAAAGAAAGAAATAAAGAAAAGGCATTCGCGAAGCTTGCACGAGAGGAAAGGGAGGAAGGAGCAACGTTTCCACCCTTTCACCACCACCCCCTTTTTTTTTTATCCCCTCTCTCTTTTTGCAAATCCATGCCTGCGCCCGGATACAAACCCGGCCTCTTCTCCCGGGGGGCTTCCGTTGGCCGCTCCCCGACGACGCCCCCTCTTTTAAGAAGGGAAACTCGGGCTGGGACTCCGGAGGTGGGGAGGAGAGGAGGAGGAGCGGGGGGGGGGGACTTTGCAGACCAGCTCCAGGGAAGCCCAAATTGCTGCTGTTGCTGCTGCTGCTCCTCCTCGCGAGGAAAACCTGCCTCGGGAAGGGAAGCGGAGCCACTCGAGCAGCCGGCCGAGGAGATGCTGCTGCCGCTGCCGCCGCCGCCGCCGCCGATCCCCACTCGCTGCTGCTATTGCTGCTCCTTGTTGCTGCTGCTGCTGCTGCTTCCCCCGGCCCCGCAGAATCCCCGCCTCAGCCCGGGAGGGCTGTCGCAGCAACCCCGCAGTGGCGGCGAAGGGGCTGCAGCGTGCGCCGCGCGAGGGAGGGAGGCAGGGAGGCGATCCTGTGCCCGGGCGGGCGGGCGCGCGCACTTGACGCCCGAGGAGGAGCGAGGCTCCCGGAATGAGGGGGACGGGGGAAAAGGGGGGGGGCATCCGCGGCCGGCCCATCCCGCTGCCTGAGGCGGACTCGCATCGTGGGGAGGGAGGGGGGCGCAAAAAAGGGGGCGGAGAGAAGAGGAAGGAGGCGGGGGTATTATTATTTTTTTCTTTCTCCCCCGCCGCTTACATCGCCGCCCCTCCCCAGCGAAGGGAAGGCCTGCCCCTCCCCCAGCATAACAAAGCGTGGGCGCCACCCCCACCCCCCACGCGCAGCCCAGGCTTTTGGGGCCTATGCCGCCCCCCGCTCCTCCCCGTCGGCCCGCTCGCTCCTTCCTTCCCTCCCTCCCTGCGCGGCTTCTCGTCCCCGCCGCTCCTGCTCGGCCACCCGCGCCCGGCGGCCGCCCCTGAGACCAACCTCCGCGCCCCCGAGCTGCGCCTCTGCCGCCCTCGTTCTTTTCTCGCAGGCTCCCCCTCACCGCTCCGCACCCGCCATTGGCTGCCCGGACCCGGACCCGCCCCGCCCCTCTTTTCGCTCCGCCCGCAGCGCGCGACGCCGTTGGCTGGCGCGGCCGTCCATCCAAAGGAGCGTCGACGAGGAATGGAGAAAGCGGGGAAAGGAAGGCGGGGGCTTATAGTCAGCGAACGCCTCTTTCTTCCCACCACCGCCGCCGCCGCCACCTCCCCCTCCCGCCCACCCACCCGCCTTCGGGCCTGGCTTAAGCCCCGCCTTTCGCTCGCGGCCTCAGCAAACGGCGATTGGTGTCAGGAGAAGCGACCCATCGCTCTGACGCTAGGCACGCTCCCTCCGCTAGGGGAGGGAGACAGCTGAGGAGGGCTGAAGGAAGCTCCGGATTGGCCGCGGCGCGCATCAAATCAAACCCAACCCCCAACCCCCGGCTTTGGGTCCCGCCTCTTTCCCCGCCCTCTTCTTCGCGTTTTTCGCGACCGGAGTCCGGAGAGGGCTTCGCAAAAAAAAAAAAAAAAAAATTGGGTTGCGCCGCATGTAGAGGATTAGCGGATTCCTCCGCGTTAGTACGGATAACCTTCCGCGCAGCAGGAAGGGAAGAAATAGTCCCCGCCACCGCCACGTCCCAAAATCCAAATTATTCAGAAAAACAATAAAAGCTGTTTCAGGAAAAACAATAAAACCACAGAAAACCTCTTCTGTCCCAGAACTAATTTTGCTTCCCCTCAGAAACGTTGCTTTCTCACCTCAGCACCACGCCCAGGTGTGAAGAGAGAAAGGCTCAGGCAGCCCCAAAATTTTCTCCCGGGAGAAAAATTGAATGGGGGAAAACTCTTTTTACCTGAACATTTTTCTTAGTGCAATAAAATATTCTGGTTGCACGAAGGGAGCCGTGCTCAAAAGTTGCGCGCTGTGTGTTTTGCACGTCTTGCATGCATGCAACTGACTTTATTATATGTTCCTCTTGTGTGTTATTATGCAACCTCTGGAAAAGAGATTTCCAAATGTGGAGTGTATATTAATTAACCCACTGGGTTTAACCCCCCCCCTCAGCAATGGAAAAGTAGGCAATCAAAGGGCTAACAAAGCCAAATCCAGATGGGTTTTTTTTTTTGTCTGCACATTTTAGCCAGGTTTTGACTGATCCATATTCACCCATGATGGTGAACTGGGTTAGGAATTCATTTGGGATTGTGGGGTTTGTGTGTGTGGGAAAGTGTTTTTGTGCAAACCTTTTTATGGCTCGATGTCTTGGGCAAATGAAACCAGAAAGTGAATTAGTTGATCCAGCATCCAGCACGTGTGAATACACGCAACACGGCATGAAGCTGGTTTTGACAGGGATGCTAGCCAAGGGAAAACTTCATTTGTGCAACTCAAAAGCAAGATTATTGCAAATGTCACAGACCCTAATCCCAACACCACCATCAAATTTTCAAGGACGGGTAATAATATATATATACTTTTTTTAAAAAAAATGTTTAGTCAATTGGGCCGTGGTGTGGCTCAGGCTGTAAGAAGCCTGTTATTAAAACACAGCAGCCTGCAATTACTGCAGGTTCAAGCCCCACCAGGCCCAAGGTTGACTCAGCCTTCCATCCTTTATAAGGTAGGTAAAATGAGGACCCAGATTGTTGGGGGGGCAATAAGTTGACTTTGTAAATATACAAATAGAATGAGACTATTGCCTTACACACTATAAGCCGCCCTGAGTCTTCGGAGAAGGGCGGGATATAAATGTAAATAAATAAATAAATAAATAATTGAAAAACTTGTAAGACCAGGTTAAGGATAGATTGTCATGGAGAAAAATCTATCTTATCTGGTCATTAGGAATCAAAAACGACTTAATGGCCCAGAATCAACAACTGATCATGGTATTCATAGGCCCACACAAGGAGGGGAGGAATTGTAATCCACATTTTTAATGTATTTTAATGATTGTAATGATTGACGTGGCCACCTCATTCACAGGAGTGACTTCGCTGGTGTGCAAAAACCATTCAGTTTTCAACCATCTCAGTAAGGCATGCCCAAAATCAGAAACGGAAAATTCCAACTTACAATAAAAAAAACATCACTCAGAAGAGTTTACTTATAGCCCCCCCCATTTTCTTATTTTCTTTTGTCTCCCATTATTTCTTTGAAAAGAAGAAGAAAGCGATTACAAATAGTCTTCCACTTATAACAGTTCATTTAGTGACCATGCAAAGTGACAACAGCATTGAAAAATGTGACTTACGATCAGTTACAACCTTTGCAGCATCTTTGTGGTCAAAATTCAGATGCTTGGCAACAGCATCTGAATATTTATATTCAAATGCTGTTTATTTATGACTATTGCTATATTCCAAGGTCATGTGATCACCTTTTACGACATTCTGACAAGCACAGTCAATTAGGAAGCCAGATTCACTTAACAACCAGGTTATTAACTTACCAGCCGCAAGGATTCACTTAACAACTGCGGCAAGAAAAGTTGTAAAATGTGTTGCAAAACTCACTTATGTCTCACTCAACCACCCACAGATATTTTGGCCTCAATTGTGGTCATATGTCAAGGACTACATGTACAATATACAGAGAATGATCAGAGGGACATAAAAAACCCACCTCCTTCTGCTTCTTTTTCTTTGCTACCACCTCATTTTGATTCGTTATTTATTAAATTATTGGCTGATTGGCAACGGTTTGTAAAAATAGCTCCTAACTGCATTGTGCAGGAGGAGGGAAGAGAAATTCTCGTTTTGATAAAAGTGTGTCAGCAATAACATCCCATTTCTTCCTATCAACTACACCCCCCCCCAGTAAAAAAAAAAGACAAAAAGTAAAAGAAAATCTCTACAGAGGAATTATTGAGTCTGTCATTTGCACCTCTTTAACTGTCTGGTTCGGTTCTGCAACCCAACAAGAAAGACACAGACTTCAGAGGATCATTAGAACTGCAGAAAAAATAATTGCTACCAACCTGCCTTCCATTGAGGACCTCTATACTGCACGAATCAAGAAGAGGGCCGTGAAAATATTTGCAGATCCCTCGCATCCTGGACATAAACTGTTTCAACTCCTACCCTCAAAACGACGCTGTAGAGCACTGCACACCAGAACAACTAGACACAAGAACAGTTTTTTCCCGAAGGCCATCACTCTGCTAAACAAATAATTCCCTCAACACTGTCAGACTATTTACTGAATCTGCACTACTATTAATCGTTTCATAGTTCCCATCACCAATCTCTTTCCACTTATGACTGTATGACTATAACTTGTTGCTGGCAATCCTTATGATTTATATTGATATATTGATCATCAATTGTGTTGTAAATGTTGTACCTTGATGAACGTACCTTTTCTTTTATGTACACTGAGAGCATATGCACCAAGACAAATTCCTCGTGTGCCCAATCACACTTGGCCAATAAAAAATTCTATTCTATTCTATTAACGTCCTCCTTGGCCAATTGTTTCCCCTCATCCTTAGTGTGCAAGTTGCATTAATCTTATTTGCAGGGACATTTTCTCCTCTCAAAATTTCCCACCTCGCTCTACAGCAATGGTGCCTCCCTTCCTTCCTAAAATTATCTTTTCAGAGGGCCTGAGGGAGGGAGAAATGCATTTCTTTCCCTGATCTACAAAAGTGCCAAGGACATTGAGCTAAGCCTTTGTTTGATTTAGGGATCAAGTAGGTGAATCCAGACATTGTTCCCAAGGCAAGGTTTAGGGCTTAACTTTATGTGTGGATTCAGTAAACACATCAGGGGCTAAATGACCTTCAGTCAGGAAACAGATGATCAAGCCTGACTTACCTTTCCTTGCTAGTGCTAAATACAAATTCATCATCATCATCATCATCATAACATCATCATCATCATCATCAGGCCTTGCTTCACAATGTGGTGGGCAGCCAGCACCCTTCAAACAAATACGCCCTGCTAATTGCAGAAAAAATAATTGCTACCAACCTGCCTTCCATTGAGGACCTGTATACTGCACGAATCAAGAAGAGGGCCGTGAAAATATTTGCAGATCCCTCGCATCCTGGACATAAACTGTTTCAACTCCTACCCTCAAAACGACGCTATAGAGCACTGCACACCAGAACAACTAGACACAAGAACAGTTTTTCCCCGAAGGCCATCACTCTGCTAAACAAATAATTCCCTCAACACTGTCAAACTATTTACTGAATCTGCACTACTATTAATCTTCTCATCGTTCCCATCACCCATCTCTTTCCACTTATGACTGTATGACTATAACTTGTTGCTGGCAATCCTTATGATTTATATTGATATATTGATCATCAATTGTGTTGTGAATGTTGTACCTTGATGAACGTATCTTTTCTTTTATGTACACTGAGAGCATATGCACCAAGACAAATTCCTTGTGTGTCCAATCACACTTGGCCAATAAAAATTCTATTCTATTCTATTCTATTCTATTCTAATTCTTTTTCTATTTAGGAAATAATGTCAAAGTTCATCTACCCTGTAAAGGTAGTTTCCAGATAAGTCTGATTTGCAGCCATTAACAAATGATAAAGACTGCCTCCTGAACAGCATTTAGACAACAGAGTTTGCCACCTCCAAGTGATAACACTTTCTTTTCATGCTGTGAAAATCCTGCATACCAGCCAGTGTTTAAAGGGTGTTACATAATAAGATGTTAATGGCTGTGGCATCTTTCATTGCTGGGCCTTAATGATTACTTGAATTACAATTACAATGGTTTTTCTTGGGAATTTGCTGCAACTAGACAGATCTTAGATCTGTCTGGAGATCTTGGACAATGACGGCAAGCCCATAACACGTGTGTCAAAGGTGACACACCACAACATTTTGGGTGACACGCCAGCGTTCACCAATACTTGACAACAACAATTTCGGAAACGCAACTCCAAAAATGAGTTTGTTTTACTCCTATTTCGTCTCTGTAATTATTTGACGTTTCTGTACATAATACATAGCACCAGTCGTGATTGGACTGCATTATTTTAAAAAAATGTGTAAAGAATTGTTTATTTTTTGCCGGGGGAAGTGTGTGTGTGTGGCACGCCAGCAGAGTCAAGTGAGGCAAATTTTTAAACATTTTAACACATTGAGGTTCATCATTACTGCCCAAGGGGAAGGACAACCCCAAAATATCTTTACAGGAATACAGATTTCAATTGATGGACTCTAGCTCATCTTTAAAATGAATTTCAACAGAACGCTGCAGTAAATATGTAAATAAAAGTTTTCTAAGTCAGTTGGAGAAAATGAGAATGGAGTTGCACTTGGCAACCTTGTTAGTCTGCAATTTTGCATAACAAGTATTTAAAATACAGGGGAACTGTTCCCCTTTGAAATGATCATGAGGGAAGAGGGAAACCGTTTGTGGGATTTAGAGGCTGCCCCAAACTGAAGCTGTGATTCTTAGAAATTTCAATAGAGATGCTAGAATACGCCTCCTTCCTCCTATTTTCTTCACAACAACAACAACCCTGTAAGGCGGATTGGGCTGAGAGAGTGTGATTGGCCCAAAGTCACCCAGCCAGTTTTGGTGTCTAAGGTGGGAGTAGAACTCACCATACCCTGGTTTCTAGCCTGGTCCCTTTACCACTAGAGTAGACCAAACTTGCAATGTTTTGTGATAGTGTATACAAAACATTCAGCTATACATACCCAAGCAATAAACAGATAACCTGTGAAAAGTGTTAAAAGTCATTCAGAAAAATTGGGTGCTCCAGAAAAGAAAACATCCCATCAACTGTATTTAGCTCTCTTGTTTACAAGCCTCCGAAGCAAATTTTCTTTTTATATTCTCCTTTGGTTTGCAAAATTTTTAACATTTGTGCCAAGTTTCTTTTGTATGTTTGCCATTTTAATTCATGAAAATATATTGAAAAGTATAACTGAACATTGCTTTTGCATCTGGGTATATTATAAAAATGTTTAATAAATATATAGTTCTTACGGACCCCTTGAATTCTTAGCTAATGTGCATTATAAATCAATAAACCATGCCAGTTTTATAAATTGTACAATGCCTTGGCAGGCAATTTGCTTTTTCCTTGCCTATTTAAATTCAAGATTTCTGAAGTGTCAGTTCTTCACACATTAAAATTAAATATGATGTTTATGATTAGAAGAAATTCATACTAATTTAAAACTTCAGCAACAATTTGCTTTTGTTCATTGAAAGAGGAATTGAATACAGTTATATTGTCAATCTTTGAACCCATATTTTTCCATTTTATGTATTTGATATACAAATTTATGAGTGCTAATATTTTAAAAAAATATACATTAATACAATGGACATTCAAACGGCAGTAACAGTTGTTCATGATCCAAGCTGTTCTTAAAAATGCAATGTATGCATCTATCTGCAGAATAGAATGAAGATTAGAATGAAGATTAGAATAAAATCTTCTAATCTTAATTCTATTCTACAGATAGAAGAATAAATAAATAAAACTCAGTTTAGAAAATACATTGATATACTTCACACAACACACTGTAAGCCGCCCTGAGTCTTCGGAGAAGGGCGGGATATAAATGTAAAATAAATTTTAAAAAAACATGAAAAATCACATATTAAGTCCGGGGCGGGGTGGGGGGTGGGGGGGCGTTAAGTTACACATATTATGGTTTGCAAACTATTTTTTTTTTTATTTAGCATTAGCAGAAGATTGTGCCTACTTCATTCCATCATATTTAAAACAAGCTATAGCTTAACACAGCCTATGCATATAACCAGTATTGCCTCACTTTTAACAATCCATTACCCATTAAAACTAAATTTGGGGATCTTCTAAACAAATAAAAGGAAAACTTCCATATACAACACATAATTAAACTGGAATTCACCGCCATCTGATGAGATGATGGCCACTATGTTAGATGATTTAAAAGAGAATTGAACAAATTCATGGAAAATAACAATAGCTACTAACCTTAACAGATGTTTAGTATCTCTGAAATGTCAGCTGCAAAAAACAATATGGAAAAGAATGATTATTGTTCACATTTGCTAGATTCCCAAGTATATCTAAATTACTTGTCCGGCCCATAACACAGAATCTTACTCCAGCAGGACCATTAATCAGATCTGGTAGGATTGTTCTTAAATTTTTATATGCTACATTCTCTTGAACAGCATGAACCTAAAATGTTAAATAAGGTGAGCTTGGAGGAAGCTAAGCCCGACATAATTCATTTATTTGTATTTCCTAAGGCTGTTATAATCCATTCCCAGTGGATATAACTAGCTTCCAGAATGCCACAAGAAGGATTAAAAATTTAAAAAAAAATCTAACATATAAACATCCCCACCAAACATGGCAAGAAATTTACTAGTGTCATTAAACATGTGTCTGTCCAGATGAGAATCTACTTAAGGTTTATCCCAACTTCATATATAATCTTAGCTACATCTAGAAGAAAACTCAGATCAGTCAGAATATATATTAATATAGCTGTGTATGCAAATTATGTATTTCTCCTACTTAACTGAGAATGCATTTACATCTGTAAATGTTCATTAACACTGCACTGAAAAATATAATATTTTTTCAGTATATATGAGGTAAGGCTCACAATTATTAGGCATGTAAACTCTTGGATGTTCACTAATTGTTCCTTTGCTATTAGCATTTCTCTGGTTTCAAGATAAATTGCTTCTAGTATTTATTCTCAAACAACTGCATCCTAAGGTCTAATTTGAAATGCCACTTCATGGTTTGCTCCAAATATGTTTAACGTAGGTTGAATTTTGGTGCTGGTGTTGAAATTCACAATAGGACTTAACACAAACCAACCTATGGATAGCTGTTTGTAAGATAAAGTAGTCCAGTAGCTTCTAAAGTTGCAGATGGAGGAAAAGGAGAAGAATCAAATGCCAAAATAAAGAAGAAGTTTAACAAAAATGTAAGACAAAGGAAAATTGGACCATAATTTCACCAGAGTCATTGATAATTGAGCTCCTTCCAACTTGTTCTTCAGCTGGGTTGGAACTATCATTCTTAGAAATCCCTGTTTCTTTCTATATTTATGGTTAGTTTTTTTTTTACCCTTTCCAAAGAAATAAAATGTAATTCAAAAACAGCCAAGTGCAAAGGGAAGTTTGAAAAACCATCTTTTGAAGAAAAATATACCATCAGGCGTAATAGGACTTACCTCCCACAGATGTCACCGTTCAAGAAGTTCCTTCTGCTTGCACAGCCAGCCACTGATCTGAAAGAGAGACCAGCTACTGGCCCTATTTTAGAGGAGACGTAAGCAATTTCCTTTACATCACCCGACCTTTTATGTTTCTATGGCAGACAGACATTCACATCTCGTGGAGAGGCAAAAACCCAAATATCCTTAATCTCCGGTTGGGTGAAAAAGTTTTGTCTACTGAAGTTGCAACTGTTCGAAGTCTACCAAGGCCACCTAGAGGGAGGGAAATGTTTAGATGATAGCTCGCACAATCTCTTACTTCGGGCTATGCTGGGTACTAGAGATGATGTGCAATAAAAGAAAATCATTAATTATTTTTTTTTCAGAGGATGATTTCTGATGATTTAGCAAAGAATTCCCTGGCATTGTAAATTTTTTTTTCTTATAAATCTCTCCCATCAGCTGGCTATTTTCTTGTAGTTCTTAAAGTGGATTATTAAGTCACACACTATTCTATAATTTTCTCTAATAGGTCACAAATATAACCAGCACCATGGTTATATATATTTGGTTTTGTCATGCAAAGACTTGTAGAGTGTTAAAAATTAAAGTTCACCTTATCAAATGCAGAAGGTATGACCCTAAAAAGGTGATCTAAAGCAGGGGTCTTCAACCTTGGGAACTTTAAGACTTGTGAACTTCAACTCCCAGAATTCCTCAGCCAGCAAAGCTGGCTGAGGTATTCTGGGAGTTGAAGTCCACAAGTCTTAAAGTTGCCAAGGTTGGAGACCCCTGATCTAAAGAGTTGAGTTTAGCACAAGAAACTTGGGACAGGGTGACCTGAGGGATCATATTTTTTTCCATGAGTTTCTACCTATCCAACTCGCTCTAGCACAGGTTGAGCATGCTGCAGAGGTCCTGTCAGTCAAAGAGTATCAGCTGGTAGAAACCAGAAGGGATTTCCACAATCGCTCTTGCTCTATAGAGCAACCACTTTTCAGAAATCAGAATGGTCCCAACCCTGTTAGCCTTTCCTAAGGTCCTAGTACAATGAAGGCAAACTTTTTCAGCACCGAGTGCATGTATATGCGCTTGCCAGAGCACTGGAAACCCAAAGACCAGCTAGCTTATATATATTTGGTTTTGTCATGCAAAGACTTGTAGCGTGTTAAAGATTGTAGCGTGTTAAAGATAGAGCCCTGCACACCAGAAAAACTAGACACAAGAACAGTTTTTTCCCCAAACGCCATCACTCTGCTAAACAAGTAATTCCCTCAACACCGTCAAACTATTTATTAAATCTGCATTACTATTAATCTTCTCATCGTTCCCATCACCAATCTCTTTCCATTTATGACTGTAACTTTGTTGCTTGTATCCTTACGATTTATACTGATATTGATTGTTTCCTGATTGCTTATTTGTAGCCTATGACTATCATTAAGTGTTGTATCATTAAGTGTTAAATTTGTACCCTATGACTGTCATTAAGTGTTGTAAGTGTTGTACCTTGATGAACGTATCTTTTCTTTTATGTACACTGAGAGCATGTGCACCAAAGGCAAATTCCTTGTGTGTCCAATCACACTTGGCCAATAAAAATTCTATTCTATTCTATTCTATTAAAGTTCACCTTATCAAATACAGAAGGTGTGACCCTAAAAAGATTATCTAAAGCAGGGGTCTCCAACGTTGACAACTTTAAGACAATGGCCTGTTTTTTGGCCATTGTTCAGTCATGGGACACGGTGGCTCAGGAGCTAGGACGCTGAGTTTGTCGATCGAAAGGTCGGCAGCTCGGTGGTTCGAATCCCTAGTGCTGCCATGTAACAGGGTGAGCTCCCATTGCTTGTCTTAGCTTCTGCCAACCTAGCAGTTTCAAAAGCACGTAAAAATCCAAGTAGAAAAAACAGGGACCACCTTTGGTGGGAAGGTAACAGCATTCCGTGCACCTTTGGCGTTGAGTCATGCCGGCCACATGATCACGGAGACATCTTCGGACAGCGCTGGCTCTTTGGCTTTGAAACGGAGATGAGCACCGCCCCCTAGAGTCGGTAACGATTAGCACATATGTGCAAGGGGAACCTTTACCTTTACCTTTATTTTATCGGTCATGAAAACTGCCCAGAAAATGGCCCAAAAAAGGCCTGAAAACAGCTTGGAAAACAGCCCCTCAAAGGCCCAGAAACTGCCCAAAAAACAGCCTGGTTTTTGCCTGGTTTTAGGCTGTTTTCCGGTGTTCTGACACCTGCGAAAACCAGCTGGCCAGTGCGCGCATGCCTGTTTTGGGGCCTTTTTTCATAAGGTGACCAACTTTTTTACAATGAGAAGGAGGACACAAATAAATTGAAGAAAAAAAAATATCGTAAATAAAAGAAACGGTGTCGTGTTTCGGTAAGAAGTAAACAAAGCCACTTCCCCGCCGTGCACTCTTGCGCATGGTGCCCTCCGTCAAAACAATTCTCCTGTGCGGCATGCATGCATCTCATAATCGCGTCTCGCCGCACTGTACCGAGCCTTGATGAATCGACATGTCAAATACAAATGTGTCACATCACATGCAACGGATCAGATCGGCATCGCTCGAATACAGAGATTTACAGATCAGTCTTCAAACATCGAAAAGGAGGACATGTAGGAGGGCACTTTTCGAGAGAGGACAGAACTTACAAAAGAAGGACTGTCCTCCCTAAAGGAGGATGATTGGTCACCTTATTTTTCAAGCTGTCTTTCGGGCTGTTTTTTGGGCCAAAAATGGCCCAGAAAACAGCCTGAAAAACGGCCTGAAAACGTCTCCCAAAAGGTCTGAAAACAGCCAGAAACCTGTTCACCATCACTGGCCTAGCATTTAGTGTTTTAATTGTAATATATATATATTTGAAATGGCAAGCCACCCAGAGTCATTGTCCGAGACGTGAGTTTTCTCCCATTTTTATGACTTTTGGTGTGACAGTTGTTAATTGAATGACTACACTTGTTACGTTGGTAACAAGGTCCTTAAGCGAATATGGGTTTCCCTTTGATTTTGCACATCAGAAGGTCCCAAAAGGTGATCACATGACCCTGGGACATTTCAACTGTCATAAATCCATGCCAGCTGCCAAGCATCCAAATTTTTGAACACGTGTCTATGGAGATGATGCCTCAACGGTCACGTGAAAAAAAGAATAATCCGTCACTTATTTCAGGGCCGAATAGTTATATGTTGAGGACATACAGAGTGGAATTTCTATAGGTCAATAGAATCATAGTTTTCAAACCGACTATATAATAATAATAATAATAACAACAACAACAACAACAACAACAACAACAATATCAGAGTTGGAAGGGACCTTGGAGGTCTTCTAGTCCAACCCCCTGCCCAGGCAGGAAACCCTACACCATTTCAGACAAATGGCTATCCAACATTTTCTTAAAAATTTCCAGTGTTGGAGCATTCACAACTTCTGCAGGCAAGTTGTTCCACTGATTAATTGTTCTAACTGTCAGGAAATTTCTCCTTAGTTCTAGGTTGCTTCTCTCCTTGATTAGTTTCCACCCATTGCTTCTTGTTCTACCCTCAGGTGCTTTGGAGAATAGTTTGACTCCCTCTTCTTTGTGGCAACCCCTGAAATATTGGAACATTGCTATCATGTCTCCCCTAGTCCTTCTTTTTATTAAACTAGACATACCCAGTTCCTGCAACCGATCTTCATATGTTTTAGCCTCCAGTCCCCTAATCATCTTTGTTGCTCTTTGCACTCTTTCTAGAGTCTCAACATCCTTTTTACATCGTGGCGACCAAAACTGAATGCAATATTCCAAGTGTGGCCTTACCAAGGCATTATAAAATGGTATTAACACTTCACGTGATCTTGATTCTATCCCTCTGTTTATGCAGCCCAGAACTGTGTTGGCTTTTTTAACAGTTGCTGAACACTGCTGGCTCCTATCTAAATGGTTGTCCACTAGGACTCCAAGATCCCTCTCACAGGTACAACTATTGAGCAAGGTACCACATATTGTACAGTACATGGTCAATCAGGGCTCAACTGGCTCTTGATAAACTGATTGTCATAATTATAGTTCTTAAAGTTTCTTGGAAGAGGCCAAGGATGTCTCCTTCATTTCTTCAGCCTTCTAGAAAGGCTGCTGCCTCTGACAGTTGATTTAATAATAATTGACATTTGCAGCGCCGAAGTATTTTGCCCTTGATCAAGGAACAAGAAAGCAAAATAAAACTCATTCTCCAGCTAGAGAGTCTACAATCATTTCATAAACATGAAAGTAGGACGTCAAAGGCTGAGATAAGATAACTTTTACATTCTGGAGCTAAGTTTATTTAAACTATGGCTTGCTTGAATCAAGGTGTTCCAGATGAGAGCGGGGAATAATTTAAAATACAATGGGCAGACTCCACCTGAGGTTTCCCCAATAAAATATTAGAGATAGTCCATGACTTACAACCATTTGTTTAGCCAAAGGTTGAAGTTACAAGGGGCTGAGAAAAGTGACTTGCAATTGGTCCATGCATTTACAACAGCTGTAGCATCCTTCTGCTCAAAATGCAGGCATTTGGCAACCAACAATACATTTACGACGGTTGTCATGGGAGCACCATTTGCAACTTTCCCAGCTGGCTTATGACAAGCACAGACATGTGGGGGGGGGAGCCCGATTCGCTTAACAACCGTGTGATTCATTTAACAGCTGCAGTGATTCACTTAACAACCCATGGCATTGTTGGAAGAAATATCGTTTGGTTCCAAGCCGGGAGAAAGACACTGGAGATATGGAGGCTGATTGGAAAGATGGTTTCTTGATGAAGCAGAACCACCAAGCACGTGTGATTTTGGGCAGCTGACCCAGTGGTGAAATCCAATTTTTTTTTACTACCGGTTCTGTGGGCGTGGCTTGGTGGGCGTGGCAGGGGAAGGATACTGCAAAATCTCCATTCCCGCCCCACTCTGGGGCCAGCCAGAGGTGGTATTTGCCGGTTTTCTGAACTACTCAAAATTTCCGCTACCGGTTCTCCGAATTACTCAAATTTTCCGCTACCGGTTCACCAGAACCTGTCAGAACCTGCTAGATTTCACTCCTGAGCTGACCACATGGAGTTGACAGTGGTGGGGTATTCATACCTTCTCTTGGGCTTTGCACTTGAGCTTCCTGTTCCTGTGCCAGAACATGTATTCTATTGGCTGTTGTCAGACCCCCCATGGTGCCATGTACAAATCCTAGGAGTTTGTCTGAGCTAAGCTTGGTTGAAGTTCGGACTGATGCAATGAAGGGGCTTGTTGGGCAGTTCCTATTGTGGATGAGGGCTAATTTTTGTTTCGACCTTGCTGCAGGGAATTTTTGCCTATGAATAGAGCTACCTAGATCAGGGGTCGGCAACCTTAAACACTCAAAGAGCCACAAAGGTCCTAACCGGAAGCCCCCCATTGAATTCTGGAGCCAACCAGAAGTCCGGTTCCCCCTACTATAGAGGCTCCTCCTAGCGTGGCGTCCTTTTTCCTCTACCTGTCCTAACTGAAAGTCCTATCAATAGTGGAGCCGACCGGAGACAGGGAGCCGCAGCAAGGATAAAAGAGCCACATGCGGCTCCAGAGCTGCGGGTTGCTGACCCCTGACCTAGATACTTGGCTTCTTTCAATAACCTCTTTATCTCTTAAATTTATCTGCTGAGGGCTATTAAGAAAGGTGGGGGCTACTAAGGGTGAGTCTGCTTCCTGCCTCTAAAAAAACAGGTTTCTCCATTTCTCATCCAGGAAAATATAATATTCTCCCTTTTTAATATTTCCTAAAATATTTCATTCTTCTAGGAGAGGGGTGTGTGCTAACTTTCTACAGCACAAAGGTTTTAAGATTAGGTGTGACTTATTCACCAACCGCCTTGCTTAACAATGGAAATTTTGGTTCCAAACGAGATCATAACTCGAAGTCTATCCGTATCTAATTTCTGACTAACGTACTGGGTGAAGACAATTACGATCTTCGGTTTCCTCTCAGAACTGAGTAAGAAATGTGAAAGCAATGCAGGTAGTCCTCCACTTACAACAGTTTGCTTAGCGGCCACTCAGAGTTACAACGGGACTGAAAAAAGTGACTGGTTTTTCATACTTATGACCGTTTACATTCGGATGCTTGACAAATGACTCACGTTTATGACGGGCGCAGTGTCCTGGGGTCACACGATCACTTTTGGTGAACTTCTGACAAGCCAGGTCAATGGGGAAGCCAGATTTACTTAACAACCGTGTGACTAATTTAACAGCCGTGGCAAGAAAAGTTGTAAAACGGGGCAAAACTCACTTAACAAATTTCTCAGCGACATAAATTTGGGCTCGAATGTGGTCATAAGTTGAAGACTCCCTGTAGAAGTCTCACCCACTTCAAGTTCCCCACTTCCATGGGCGTCCACTCTTCCCCCTTGATTTCCACCATTTTGTTTCTTGTGATGTCACAACCATGACATCTGGCTGGATCAACTTATATTAAAACATCTGGGCTACGAAAAGCAGAATGGATGTTTTGCACGTCTCACTGCTGCCATCTGGTGGTTCTTGTGATTCATTTCAGCCAAAATCTGGAAGCCCTAGCTAGCCTATACAAGGGGTCCTCGACGTACGACCGCAATTGAGCCCAACATTTCTGTTGCCTAAGGGAGACATTAAGTGGGTTTTGCCCCACTTTGCAATCTCTCTGGCCACAGTTGTTAAGTGAACTGCTGCAGTTGTTAAAATTAGTAACACGGTTTTTAAGTGAATCTGCCTTCTCCATTGACTTGGCTTGTCAGAAGGTCGCAAAAAAAAAAAAAAAGATCACGTGACACATCAACTATCATAAATATGAGTTGCCGAGCAACTGAATTTTGAACATGTGACCATGGGGACACTCCAAGGGTTGTTAAGTGGTTGTTAAGGGCCTCTTGTGGCTCAACAGGCTAATGCAGTTATTAACACAGCTGCCTGCAATTACAATTACTGCAGGTTCGAGTCCCACCAGGCCCAAGGTTGACTTAGCCTTCCATCCTTTATAAGGTAGGTAAAATGAGGACCCAGATTGTTGGGGGCAATTAAGTTGACTTTGTATATAATATACAAATGGATGAAGACTATTGCTTAACACAATGTAAGCCGCCCTGAGTCTTCGGAGAAGGGCGGGATATAAATTCAAATAAATAAATAAAAAAAGGGTAGTAAGTTACCGTTTTTAGTGCATTTGTAACTTTGAACTGTCTTTAAATGAACTGTTGTAAATCGGGGATTGCCTAGTCCTAAGAACCACCTAATACCAGGGGTGAAATGCTCTCGGTTCGGACCGGATCGCCTGATCCAGTAGCGATAGCAGCGGGTGGTTCGGAGAACCGGTAGCAAAAATCCCTGCCCCCCAGCCCCAGCTGAGCCACGTGATCATCAGAGGTTTTGGTTTTTTGTACTTTTAAAAGCATTTTTTCTTCGGCTGAAAAAATGCTTTTAAAAGTAAAAAAAAAAAGCCTCTGATGATCGTGCGGCTTAGCTGGCATCGTTAGAACCCTTTAAAAGCATTTTTTCTACAACCTCTTCAGTCGAAGAGGTTATAAAAAAAATGCTTTTAAAAGGTTCTGGAGATCAGGCAACTCAGCTGAGATCGTCAGAACCCTTTAAAAGCTATTTTTCCTCTGGCGATCCCAGCTGAGTTGCCTGATCATCACAGGCTTTTAAAAGCATTTTTCTTACAACCTCTCCAGCCGAAGAGGTTGTAGAAAAAATGCTTTTAAAAGTTAAACAAAAAAAAATGGCCATGCTCAATCAGTCAAATTACACCCCCCCCACCAAGCCTTGGTGGGGGTGTGGCTTGGTGGGCATGGCAGGGAAAGGATACTGCAAAATCTCCATTCCCACCCCACTCTGGGGCCAGCCAGAGGTGGTATTTGCTGATTCTCCAAACTACTCCAAATTTCAGCTACCGGTTCTCCAGAACCTGTCAGAACCTGCTGAATTTCACCCCTGAGAGTCTTTGGTTATTTGGGTTTTCTCCCGTGTAAAATTGGAAGTGTCTTGGCGACGTTTCGACGAAGTCTCATTCGTAAACAACAGCCTGAAGATGACGAATGAGACTTCGTCGAAACGTCGCCAAGACACTTCCAATTTTACGCGGGAGAAAATCCGAATAACCAAAGACCTATATACAAACACCCGCGAAAACCTCAGAAAATAAAGATAGATAGATAGATAGATAGATAGATAGATAGATAGATAGATAGATAGATAGATAGATAGATATTCTTTCGCCAAACAAAATTCCCTTTATTTAAGATCGGTGAGCTATATTCATCTTTTGTGAAGACAACAGTCATGAAAAGCGAGGAAGGTTTGGAAAGTAAAAGAAGGTAGAAGAGGGAAGAAGGTTAAAAAGGGGGGTGGTGACTGGGCAGGCCCGACTAATTGTATATAACTGTACATTGGATGAATTATTTGATAAGATTGTAAAAATAAAACTTTTTTTATAAAAAAAAAAAAAACAGTCATGAAAAGCATAAAAATGAATAAATGTATGATGGCAGAATTGAGGCAGCCTCCATCTAACTAGGTACCCCAGTTAGCTATCTTTAAGAAAAGATTTTGTGTGGTTATTGTGTGCTGGTGCTTTAATCTGAAATGGAAGCATTACATTAGCAGCTGACCCGTATTTATGATGGTTAGTATCCTGAAGTCATGTGATCACCATTTGCGACCTTCGGATGAGCAAAATTAGTGGGGAAGCCAGGTTACTTAACCACCGTGTTGCTAACTTAACAACTGCGATGTTTCGTTTAACAACTGTGGCAATAAAAGTCGTACAATGGGGCAAAATTCACTTAAACAACTGCATGGCTTAGCAAAGGACATTTTGGGCTCAACTGTGGTTGTAAGTTGAGGACGACTGCCTGTACACTCATCCTATGTTTTGTGTGATAATATCACGTCGCAAAGTTGGCCTTTGTCCTTCCTCTTGTAGACAAATCCCAGGAATGGATTAAGCGAAAGATTCAATTGTATGTCTTGGCCATTTACTTCCGTCTGTATTTTATGTCAGTCTATATACAAATTGTCCCAGAACACCGACAGTAGGGAATATCTACAATTCAAGGTTCATCTCGCTGAGCCTGGTTGTTTATTTGGATAATGAAAAATCTGCAAAAAAAAATATATATATATATCAGACAGCACCAAGGACTCCACATGTCTCTGTATTTTCTTCTCAGTTTTGATTTCCAGCCCTTGAACTCAATGGCACAGGAGCCAGCAGTCTGCCTAGAGACCAAAACATTAACATTAGCCAGTGAAAATATCACCCGAAAGGTTATTTCAGTTCTGCTGAAGGGTAACCAGCGTTCACCCAATATTTCAACTACCTAATTGAGTCTCTGAAATTGCCTAATCTAAACTCTGGATGATTTCTCCTTTCTCCAGGTAACAGGTGTGCGAGCATTTTGCCAGTCTGACATCTGATGTGTAGCATGTATAATCTCGAGATACATCCCTTTTAGTCAATATGGAAAAATGCAGGTAGTCCTCAGTTTAAGACCAGAGGGGGAATTCAGCCAGTTCGGGAAAACCGGTAGCTCCGATGATCAGCTGGCCCCACCTACCCGCACCCACCCTATCCTGTCCTTTATTTTCTGCTTTCAAGCTCATCCCAATCGCTCTGTACAGCTGATTCCCCGCCCTCGCTGTTCTATTTACCATTCCTGACTTGAAAGGTAAGCAGCTGAGCTTCTAAATGCTCCATTTTCAGCATTGCGCGCAAGCACCTTCGACACACTCACTCACCAAACCGATCGTTAAACCGGCAGCATCCCACCACTGCTTAGGACCATAACTGAGCTCAAAATTTCTGTCTTCTAAGCGAGACAGTTGTTAAGTGAGTTTTGCCCCATTTTACGACCTTTCGTGCCACGGTTGTTAAGTGAATCACTGCAGTTAGTGACACGGTTGTTAAGTGAATCTGGCTTCCCCATTGAATTTGTTGGTCCGAAGGTCACAAAAGGGGATCATGTGACCCTGGGACACTGCAACTGTCATAAGTACATGCCAGTTGCCAAGCATTTGAATTTTGACCACATGACCACCGGGGTGTGTGTGTCAGGATAGACATTGAAACTTGGAATCCTAGGTCCCTCTTTTGAGTTCTGTCATAACTTTCAATGGATGCTAAGTAACCAATCATAAGTCAAGGACTCTCTGTATATGTGGAATGAACTACTCATGGGGCTACGCCTACTCCCTGATCTTCGGACCTTTAAGCGCGAGCTTAAGACTTTCTTCTTTCATCAAGCAGGGCTGGCCTAATGATAAATTTTAATTTTTTTAAATTTGCATTTATATCCCGCCCTTCTCCAAAGACTCAAGGCGGCTTACACTATGTCAAGCAATAGTCTTCATCCATTTGTATATTATATACAAAGTCAACTTATTGCCCCCAACAATCTGGGTCCTCATTTTACCTACCTTATAAAGGATGGAAGGCTGAGTCAACCTTGGGCCTGGTGGGACTAGAACCTGCAGTAATTGCAAGCAGCTGCTGTTAATAACAGACTGCATTAGCCTGTTGAGCCACCAGAGGAATTTTAGTGGGATTTTTAGTGGGGTTATTCTATTCTATAATTTTATCTACTTATTTTAAATATCCAGCTCATGGAATTAGATTTTTTAAATTATATATTGTATTTTAAATTTTTGGTATATGTGTTTTATCTATGCTGTACACCGCCCTGAGTCTTCGGAGAAGGGCGGTATAAAAATTTGAACAATAAATAAATAAATAAATATATGTGGACCAGGAAAAAAACGAACAAACCCAAGTTTTCAGAGCAGAAGGATTACACACTCTGAAAGGCATATTTCTCTTCCTTATCAGCTGGCTGGGGAATTCTGGGAGTTGAAGTCCACAGGTCTTACAAGTCGCCAATGTTGGACACCCTCGGCCGAATAGGTTGTAAAAAAAAATGCTTTTAAAAGTAAAAAAAATATTGTGCGCCACAGCTGATCACTCCCCCCTGCGCTGTTCTACCTACCCCATGCCTCCTTTTGGCGTGAACTGCACATGCGCATGTGCGCACCTTGCATTTGGTGCATGGGGCCCACTGCGCATGAGCGCACACAGCACGCATGCGCAGCCAGCAAACCGGGAGTAAACCGGTTCCGATTTCACCACTGACACAGAAGATAGAATAAGAGAGTTGAGGGGACAGACAGAACCAGGCTGGGCTGGGCTGCTGAGGGTTCGCAGGGGTTCCGGAGAACCTCTGGCTAAGATTCTGTTTAGGCTTATAATGGGTTTAAGAACTCATATCTCCGGACAATTTATCACTCATATACATACTTCATTTTATGTACTTAATTCTGCTGTTGAGTTCTTGCACAATGCCATCCTTTCACCCGGTCATTTCCTGCTAGACATGCAAATAATTTTCTTCTAATTTAAATCAGCGTTTTTTTTTCCTTACTCCACCAAACAGGTTGTTTTACTTTTTCAGATGCTTGAGAACATGGGTTTGATTTAGGACCATAATTGACCCCAAAAATTTCTTTTGCTAAGCAAAACTAGGGCCTGGGTACTTACGGGACCGTCTGCTGTTACCTTATGCCTCCCACTGACCCGTACGCTCTCACAGAGAGGGTCTTCTCAGGGTGCCGTCCGCCAAGCAATGTCGGCTGGCGGCCCCCAGGGGAAGATCTTTCTCTGTGGGGGCTCCCACCCTCTGGAACGAACTTCCCCCTGGTTTACGCCAAATACCTGACCTTAGGACCTTCCACCGCGAATTGAAAACTCATCTATTTATTCGCGCGGGGCTGGCCTAAATTTTATCTAAATTTTATTTTTATTGGTTTTAAATTTATTATTAATTTTAATGGGGTTTTTAGTTATATGGTCATTTATAATAAGTTTTTTAATTAGTATTTTAAATTGTATATTTTGTACTGTTTGTTTTTATCTTGGCTGTATACCGCCCTGAGTCCTTTGGGAGAAGGGCGGTATAAAAATTGAATAAATAAATAAAAAATAAATAAAAAACGTTAGTTAAGTGAGTTCTGCCCCATTCTATGACCTTTCTTGCCACGGCTGTTAAGTGAATCACTGCAGTGCAGGGCTGTCAAACAGGTGGCCGGATGCATCACGTACTTCAGGGCCTCTGTGGCTCAGACTGCTAATGCAGTCTGTTATTAATAGCAGCTGCCTGCAATTACTGCAGGTCCAAGTCCCACCAGGCCCAAGGTTGACTCAGCCTTCCATCCTTTATAAGGTAGGTAAAATGAGGACCCAGATTGTTGGGGGCAATTAGTTGACTTTGTATATAAATATACAAATAAGATGAAGACTACTGCTAACATAGTGTAAGCCTCCCTGAGTCTTCGGAGAAGGGCGGGGTATAAATGCAATTTAAAAAAAAAAGATGGCCACGCCCACCTCAGCTCCGCAAATGGTAAAAAAATATCACAAAGCATCACACAATGGCAAGTTTTGACACCTGAGCTGCAGCGGTTTAAGTTAGTATCACAACTGTTAAATAAATCTGGCTTCCCCATTGACTTTGCTTGTCAGGTCGCAAAACGGGTGTGTGTGTGTCACATGACAGCGGGACACTGCAATGGCCGTAAGTATGAAACAGTTGCCAAGAATCTGAATTTTGATGACATGATCCTGGGGAATGCCCTAATGCGCATCCCTTCCCTTGCGTTCGCTTATGGGAATGAACGATGGGCGGAATTTTATCGTTCGAATCCCTTCATAGTAGAAATTTGAGACAGAAGACTTTGTGGTAGGGTTGAAGATCAGGAGATACTAGAAATGTTCGGCTCCGATGGATGAGGTCCAGGGGTGGGCTGCTGGGGGTTCGGGAGAACCGCTAGCTAAGATTCTGTGCGGTTCGGAGAACCCCCCAAATCCCACTCCTGGCTGGCCCCTCCCACCACTCCCCTCCCAGGAGTCCCCATGCGGCCCGTTTTGGATGCAGGTAAGTGCAGGGCGCACGCAGAGACTCAGGGAGAGCAAAAAATGGACTTACCAGAAGTTTGGGAAGGCTGGAAACAGGCCCATTTCCAGCCTCCAGAGCCTGGGGAGACTCGAGAAAAGCCTCCGGAGCCTAGGGAAGGTAAAAATGCCCACCCCTCCCCCGCCGTAGTACAGGAGGCTGACAAGGCCACACCCACCATGGCCATGCCCATCCAGCAACCGGGCAGAGAACCGCTTGCTAAAAATTTTGAAGCCCACCCCTGTATTTAGTAGTACCTTTAGTAGGGCTCAGGAGTATCCATCTCAAGAGGCACTTGGAATGAATTCATGCCAGTTGTTGAACGTAGCTGGCAATTTGGCCCATTTTCTGGCTTTGCACAATGCACTGAGTCATAAGCTAGCCAGGCAGGCACCAAGTGTGATCTAACTCTTGTTCTACAGAGGTTGCAGACTCTGTACAGGACTGGTTAACAAGCACATGCCTGCACAGCTGGTGGGAGTGACTTCTGAGTAAACACGCTCATAATTAAGCCTCACCAAGCGGGGACTGCAGCCAAGAAATTAAAAGACGCTTGCTCCTGGGGAGGAAAGCTATGGCAAATCTAGACAGCATACTAAAAAGCAGAGACATCACCCTGCCACAAAAATGTATCTAGTCAAAGCAATGGTTTTCCCAGTTGCAATGGATGGCTGTGAAAGTTGGATCATAAGGAAGGCTGAGCGCCAAAGAATTGAGGCCTTTGAACTCTGGTGCTGGAGAAGACTTCTGGGAGTCCTTTGGACTGCAAGGCGATCCAACCGGTCAGTCCTAAAGGAGATCAACCCTGACTGCTCTTTAGAAGGCCAGATCCTGAAGATGAGACTCAAATACTTTGGCCACCTAATGAGAAGGAAGGACTCCCTGGAGAAGAGCCTAATGCTGGGAAAGATTGAGGGCAAAAGAAGAAGGGGACGGCAGAGAACGAGGTGTCTGGATGGAGTCACTGAAGCAGTCGGTGTGAGCTTAAATGGACTCCAGAGGATGGTAGAGGACAGGAAGGCCTGGAGGAATGTTGTCCATGGCGATGGGTCAGACATGACTTTGCAACTAACAACAAAGCTAGATGCAAAATGTGAGTTGCAGGTATTAATGAAACTTCTGGAACCCAGCAGTTTGATTCTCTTAAATTACAACCTTGATGTTCAGAAAGGCTCTAGGTCGGGGTCCGCAACCTGTGAGCTGCAGCCTACTACATGTCAGCAGCCTATTTGCAACTGGGCTGTGTAAGTGGGTAGTTGGTGTGTGCGCATGCACGCACAGGACTAGTCGCACGCCCAGTGCCCGGAGTCTTGGGGTGGGGGGCAGTGTTGGGATTCAGCCAGTTCGCACCATTTCGGGAGAACCGGTTGTTAACTTTCTGAGCAGTTTGGTGAACTGGTTGTTGGAAGAAATCAATAGGGCAGAGAACCGGTTGTTAAATTATTTGAATCCCACCACTGGGTGGCGGCTTGCATGCGCGCACATGCCTGCACCCGCACCCACCACAAAAAACATCCCCTCTCCCCCTACTCTCCGGTCCCACAACCCTGAAAAGTTGGGGAACTCTGCCCTAGATAATTTAGTGCGGTGAGATCTGAGCTGAAAAACTTTGATGGCCAACAGATGGCAGTAAAGAGATACAGACAAGGAAAATTTTTGGTGATGATCCAGAGTTTAGGCAGATTTAAGACAAAGAAAAGTTGCTAAACCGTAAACGAATACATTTTGTCAAGATATGAATTTTGTTTAGTTTGCTTAGTGACCGTTCAATGTTACAACAGCACTGAAAAAAGTGACGGTTTTTCACGCTTATGACTGTTGGGGTATCTCTACGTCCATTGTGATCAAGATTCAGATATTTGGCAACTGGTTCACATTTATGACGGTCGCAGTGTCCCGGGGTCATGTGAAGAAATCAGTAGGGCAGAGAACCGGTTGTTAAATTATTTTGCGACCTTCTGACAAGCAAAGTCAATGGGGAAGCAAGATTCACTTAACAACTGTGAATTTGTTATAATTTAATACCTGCAGTGATTCACTTAGCAGCTGTTGCAAGAAAGGTAATAAACTGGGGTAAGGTAAAAGGTAAAGGTTCCCCTCGCACATACGTACCTTGCTCAATAGTAGTAATTGCGAGAGGGATTTTGGAGTCCTAGTGGACAACCATTTAGATATGAGCCAGCCGTGTGCAGCAGCTGCCAAAAAAGCCAACACAGTTCTGGGCTGCATAAACAGAGGGAGAGAATCAAGATCACGTGAAGTGTTAGTGCCACTTTATAATGCCTTGATAAGGCCACACTTGGAATATTGCATCCAGTTTTGGTCGCCACGATTTAAAAAAGATGTTGGGACTCTAGAAAGAGTGCAGAGAAGACGAACAAAGATGATTAGGGGACTGGAGGCTAAAACATATGAAGAACGGTTGCAGGAACTGGGTGTGTCTAGTTTAACGAAAAGAAGGACTAGGGGAGACATGATAGCAGTGTTCCAATATCTCAGGGGTTGCCACAAAGAAGAGGGAGTCGGGCTGTTCTCCAAAGCACCTGAGGGCAGAACAAGAAGCAATGGATGGAAACTAATCAAGGAGAGAAGCAACTTAGAACTAAGGAGAAATTTCCTGACAGTTAGAACAATTAATAAGTGGAACGACTTGCCTGCAGAAGTTGTGAATGCTCCAACACTGGATATTTTAAAGAAAATGTTGGATAGCCATTTGTCTGAAATGGTGTAGGGTTTCCTGCCTGGGCAGGGGGTTGGACTAGAAGGCCTCCAAGGTCCCTTTCAACTCTGTTGTTGTTGTTGTTGTTATTATTATTATTACAACATGCTAATCGTTCCCAACTCTAGGAGGCAGTGCTCATCTCCGTTGCAAAGCTGAAGAGCCAGCACTGTCTGAAGACGTCTCTGTGGTCATGTGGCCGGCATGACTAAATGCCAAAGGCGCACGGAACAAAATGGGGTCGAACTAACATTTAACAAATGTTTCGCTTAGCGACAGAAATTTTGAGCCCCATTGTGGTGGTAAGTCAAGGACCACCTGTGCACTTTCTTTAGTGGAGTCCTTGGTGCTCTCTAAGATTGGTTGTTTGCCTGCGAATGTCTCATTACCTGATTAGGTTAACACCTAATCAGGTGGGATTTGGTAAATATAATATAAATTTAATATAATATATATTTATAATATATTATCGGGATATGAACTGATAACGAACAGCACTCCTTACCAGCACTGATGTTGTTACCTAGTTAGGGTAATAAAATGTCTGTAAGAAAACAAGCAAGCTCAGAGACCATTAAGGACCCTTGATTTGGTCCCTGTTTACATACAACAATTTGCCTTTGGTCAACAGGGAGCACAAGAAGGTGGCAAAGCCAGCTGGAATAGCAGGGGTGATGGTGGACTGGAGGCGAAAGAGGCAGAGGTGGGTGGGGGATAGGTGGGTGGGGGGAGTTGTCAACCCTGAAGCCGACCTGACCAAAACCACTTGGAGCTTCAGAGTTGCCACGTGGCAACAGTGGAGGGATTAGAGATAGCTGGGATTTTTTGAGCAGGGGTGAAATGCTCCCAGTTCGGACCGGATCGGGTGATCCGGTAGCAATGGGGGCAGGTAGTTCGGAGAACCAGTATCAAAAATCCTTGCACCACCCCCCGCCTATGCTCACCCAATCGCCCAGTCCCTACTTGCCTACTTGGCAGCTTGCTGTTTCTTTTGGGCTTGCTCCTGCCTAGCTTTGGCTGCTGCAATCAATTGCATCAGCTAGCAACTCAACCTGTCTGCCTGCAATCCATCTCATGGTGAGCAACTCAATCTGCCTGCCTTGTCCCTTGAATTGGGTAAGTAACTGGGTTTTTTTTTGGGGGGGGGAGCTTTAAGAAAATAGTTAATTGGGGTTTTTTTTAATGAGTTTTATTTATTTATTTTTAGACATAGCAATTTAAAGTTAAGGAAGTTTCAAATTTAGCTGCTTTTATCTAAAAATATAAATAAAATAAAATAATAAAATAAAATATTTGTGCAGCTTTCTGAGATTTGGTGTGTTTCTGTAGTATTTCACTCTAACTACAAAAACACATAAAATCTCACAAAGCTGAACCCGGTCAACTTGCCATAGCCCACTTGCCATGGCCAACTCACCACGTGATAACTCGCTGCGCAACAAGAGTTACATTGATATCAAAGAAATGGTGGAATAGAATAATTGAAGGAAGGATGCCAAAGGAGGGACAAAATGAAATGCGAACGACAAAAATTAAAACATTTTTTGAATAATTAAATTGAATCGTTATATTGTCATGTGACGCATTGTTCCGCGGCACAGTGGCCACAGTGAGTTTTCTTGTGGCAAGTTGGCTGCAGTGCGTTTTCTCGTGGGAAGTTGGACACGGTGAATAGTCGTAGCAGGTTGGGCACAGCGAGTTGGCTATGGCAAATTCCAACCCAGAATGTGTCAGAATATTCATGACTCCGAAGAAATGGTGTTCTGTCCCCCCCACCACCTCAGTCCGGGAGACACGTGAACTGACTCAATTAGCCAGCAATTTAGTCCATGGCAGCTATCAGCTCTGCCAGTAAACCAGTGATCGTCTGCCAAGGTTTTCTTTATCTTCCCTGATGCCAGTGACACAGAAGCTCGTTACCGGAGCAACCAGGAAGTCAGGAACAAACAGCAATCCAGGCCAAATGCTCAGTCAAATAGTTCAGCTCAAGTTTTCTCCAGTCATTGTTTTGTCCGTCACGAAGTAGTAGAGCAGCCCCTCCTGCTTTTATACCCTGGCTCCGTGACTCAGCACTCTCTAGGCCTGCCCCACCCCTTCTTTTGTTGTTCCCGCCTCTCTTGTCTACGAAACCTGGGATCTAACCAGGACTGATTGTCCACAGCTGGGTCTGGAAGCGTTGCCTGGGTGGAGGGAGATACAGGAGACAGAGGCCTCATCACCTCCTCCACCTGGCCTGTCTCTGGCTCCTGGAGCTGAGCCAGAGAGGCTGGCCCTGCAGAGGGGAGCCCTGACGGCCCTTCCCCCTCACTCTCTGAGTCACTTTCTGGCAGGGGGCCAGGCCCGGGGGGGTGGGGGCTGGAGCCACAACACATGGTAACAAGGTTAGCCAATGAATAGGCATAGAAAACAAGGTCAGCCAATGAATAGGCATAGCAACTGGGTCAGCCATTGGGGACTGTTTAGCTTAAACATCGTATTTGTTTGTGTGGGGCCATAAGAGACAGCTTGGAGTCTGGCCATGCCTTAGGCTTAGCTGTTGTGTTCTGCCAGCAGCCTGCGGAGCTGGCAATGGACTCGGACAGCGATGAGGCTGAGGAAGAGCGTGGGCCAGTCCTGGAGGCTGGGGAAGGCCCACATGAGGCATATTTTGCTTCTGGCTGAGGTGAGGCCAGAGCCATTGGGGAGTGAGGTGCGGACTCCAGAGCCTCCAGAGCCTGACAGTAGTGAGGCAGAGGAACAGGAGGAGCTGCCAGAAGGCAAGAGCAGCTCAAGCAAAGAGGACGACTTGGGAGTAGGGCCAAGAGATGACTGGCCCCTCCCATATGGCTTAAAAGACCAGCAACGGCGTTTGGGCTTTACTGGAAAACAACGTTGGTAGCTTCGCCTTCTTACATTTATTTTGTATCGGTGTCTTCTGAACTTTTGCCAAAAAGGGCCTTTGGCAGTTTGCCTAATTGGACCAAGGTTGGTGATAGGACTGAGGAATTTGTGTTGGGAGGAATTTGCTTTAATTTAGTTGAACTCCGCTGGGAATGAAGTAATTCTCAGCTGTTCGAATAAAGTTTGTTTGTTTTTACACTGACTGAGTTTCCTACTACCTACTGGGGCCTGGGTCACAACATTAGCTTAACTGCCCTGTATAGAGGAGGTTCTTTAAGCTCTGTATTAAGCTGTGAGCTCTCAAGCTGCAAACTAGTCTGCTCTGAACTCTGAACTGGAAACTCTTCTCTCCTCTGCCTATGTGTCTGCCTGTAACTCCCACCACGTCGGAAGAATCAGCTATTGGTATTGTACATTTATCTTCATGTGTTATATGTATATAAAGAAGTTAATGCATCCAGCTGACTCAATTATCTCTGTGTGCTTTCTGGATCCGATTATTTCTGCAACAAACTCTTGACAGAATGTTGAACCCTTCTCTCTCCCACCCTCAAACAGCTGTAACAAGTTGACCCCAGGGGACTGTCCTGGTTGCCATATAGTAAACAACATCAAGCAATTGCTAGAGCATTAATAAAAGTCTGTAATGGTCTTTCCGCCAGGAAAAACGAAACAAAACAAAACATGAATCCATCCAGGAACCAGTTAACCGATAAACCAAGAGAAGATGATCCAGGGGCAATCAACCTTAACTTTTTAACTACAAGGACCGTAATCAACCCCCACTGTTCCACTGACCATGGAAAAGATCAGGCAAGGAAGTCCAAAGGAAAAGGCCTTTGAAAAGGATCCATTTTGTCGGCCCTTCACTCCAACAGAATGGCCCAGATCTGGTTAAGTGCATGGGATTAAATTTGGAACATGGATGGCACCCCTTTCACAAATCATTTTGTGTAGGTGCCCACTTAAAGGTAAAGGTTCCCCTCGCACATGCATGCTAGTTGTTCCTGACTCTAGGGGGTGGTGCTCATCTCTGTTTCAAAGCCGAAGAGCCAGCGCTGTCCGAAGACGTCTCTGTGGTTATGTGGCCGGCATGACTCAGCACCAAAGGCGCGCGGAACGCTGCTACCTTCCCACCAAAGGTGGTCCCTATTTTTTCTACTTGCATTTTTTACCTGCTTTCGAACTGCTAGGTTGGTAGAAGCTGGGACAAGTAACGGGAGCTCACCCCGTTACACGGCACTAGGGATTCGAACCGCTGAACTGCCGACCTTTCGATCTACAAGCTCAGTGTCTTAGCCACTGAGCCACCGCATCCCTAGGTGTCCATTTAAGAAGGCCCTAAGGGCATGCATCACCTTAGAAAGCAGGAATGTGACAAGCAAGTGTACTTTACAACTTTGCTGCCCCACAAGGTTTATCTCGGTATGCCTAGTTTAATGAAAAGAAGGACTAAGGGAGACACAATAGCAGCGTTCCAATATCTCAGGGGTTGCCACAAAGAAGAGGGAGTCAAACTATTCTCCAAAGCACCTGAGGGTAGAACAAGAAACAATGGGTGGAAACTGATCAAGGAAAGAAGCAACTTAGAACTAAGGAGAAATTTCCTGATAGTTAGAAACAATAAGTGGAACAACTTGCCTGCAGAAGTTGTAAATGCTCCAACACTGGAAATGTTTAAGAAAATGTTGGATAACCATCTGTCTGAAATGGTGTAGGGTTTCCTGCCTGGGCAGGGGGTTGGACTAGAAGACCTCCAAGGTCCCTTCCAACTCTGTTATTATTATTATTATATAATTATATCTTCCCCAGCTTTGACTAGTAAGCATACCAAACATCCTTCAGACAGCCAAATAATTTAATAAAATCAGTTAATACTGCTCAATAAATACATAAAGTGTATTTACTTGCCTTTTAGAAACACAAAATCTAGAACTCCAGGCCAAGTTAAGGATGATTGTCCCTTGATTATCTAAGGCAGACCTGTCTGATGTCTTGTTTTTTTTTTCTTTACATAAAGCAATCACATAAAAATAGTTATAAATAGAAAAATTTCAAAGGATTTCCCGCCCTTGCTATTACATCCCCGCCCCCCCCCACAATTCCATCATTCAGGAAATGTAACCAAAAAAGGGAAAAAAGCAAGAGAGGTCTTTTTTTTGAGCCCAGTTCTTGTGGATTTTACAGTTTTTAGAATCTTTGGATATTTTACAAGGACTCCGGGTCAGATAAAGCAGCCCAAAAAAAAAGAAAAAAACCAAAAAGTCAAAATCCAAAACAACCCCCCCTCTCCCCGCAAAATAAGATGTAAAACAGTCACTCGGAAAGATAATAAACCAAGAAAAATGAAGTCTGCAGTTGCTGCCGGAAATCCTGTTTTTCTTCCCTTGCATTTGTTGGAGCAAAGAAGAAATGTCTTTTGGGGCGTTTTGAAAAGCGTTCCGAAGGAAGCTTCGTTTTCAAGACAGTCCTTTTATAAAGGAAAAAAGATGTCCTCCCTTCTTGACTGGGAACCGGTGCAGTCCTGGAGAACGGGTCTGTAGGTAGAGAAAAGGGGAAAAAAATTACGCTTAATAATCAATATTTCCTCCCATTTGTATTTGTCAGCGACATCTCTCTGCTGCTCGTTGCTGAAGGCTCTGAGCAGCTAACGCTCAAAGAGGTCATAAAGAACCCGTCCATCAAAATAACTCCACCCTAAAATTTAATCAAAATCTCAAGGGATTAAAAAATTCAAAGTCGTGTCTCTAAGAAGTGCGTCCCAACTTTCAGAGTATGCCTGTCGCTTGGTCTAGAATGGAAAACTTGGGTCTTGCGCGTTCTTTTGAGCGCAGGAGGGACCAGGTAGACTGGATTTTAATGTATTAATTTATTTATAATTTTTAAAATTTTAAGGGTTTTGTATCGGTCTATGACCGTTTTAGTTAATTAGGCCTGTTAAATATTTCGTTTTAAATGCATTTTAAATCTGGGATTTTATTGTGTATTTACGTGTTTTAAATAAGGCTGTACACCGCCCTGAGTCCTTCGGGAGAAGGGCGGTATAGAAATTTAATTAATAAAATAATAAATAAATAAATAGGGAGGTGGGATCCCCTAATATCAGTGGTAGGATTCAGGCCGGTTCAGGCGAACCGGTAGTTAAATTATTGGCTGGCCCCTCCCCTTCCAGAATTCCCCAAGTGCCCGATTTTGGCTCCAAGGTAAGTACAGGGAGGCCTACTAGGCCCAAAATGGGGTGTGGGGAGTGCAGTGCAGTGCCCCCCTGTGGCCCGTTTTTGCTCCCAGGAGGCTTCAGGGAGGCCTCCCAGGGGGGTGCAGGAGGCCGAGTGCTGCCTGTCATATCCCTGGCCATGCCTACTATTAGTCTCTACCATGGTCCCTATTTTTCTACTTGTATTTTTTACGTGCTTTCGAACTGCTAGGTTGGCAGAAGCTGGGACAAGTAACGGGAGCTCACCCAGCCGGTCATTAGGGCAGAGAACCGGTTGTTAAATTATTTGAATCCCACCGCTGTCTAATATGTAGCCAGCAGCCAGTTCCTCATATGGCTGTAACCATGTGACTGGGGGATCAAAAGACAGAAACTCGCTAACAATGTCCCGCTGGAGCAGGGTTGGGCTAGATGACCTCCAGGTCCCTTCCAGCCCTGGATTATCCTCTGAAGCTGCGTCTAGTGCCAGGTTTGTAGTCCTTCCTTCCTCTCCTTTTCCCTCCCTCCCTCTCTCTCTCTCTCCTTCCTTCCTTCCTTCCTTCTTTCTCTCTCTCTCTCTCTCAAACAACCCCCCCCCATTTTTTGCCTAGCAGGCTTCAGCTTTTTTACCTTTAAAAAATACTTTTAAAAGTAAAAAAAAAAACAACCTCTGACGATCGCGTGGCTCAGCTGGGCATGGGGGTGGGCAGGGATTTTTGCGACCAGTTTTCTGAACCACCCGCCACCATCGCTACTGGAACGGCCAATCCGGTCCAAACTGGGAGCATTTCACCCCTGCTCCAGGCCTTGAATTTGACACCCCTGGATTAGACCTTGCCTGGCTAGGGAATTCTGGGAGCGGAAGTCCACAAGTCTTGAAGATACCAAGGTTGGATACCTCTTGGATTAGAAGAAGATCTCCAACTCCTTCTAACCCTGATATTTTCAATCTATAGCAAACCCCCACCCGTCAGTCTGGGGGGGGCTGCCTTTCCCCCTTTCCTAGCAGAATTGCCCACTTGTACCCCAAAAACATTCACTGTAGCCTAGGCAAGTTACATTCTATAGTTAAAAGTTGGGATTTTCAAATTTTTTCCTAGCAAAGTAAGCATTAGAGAGCAGCCATTGTACCTACCCAACCCGTTCCTTGAAAAGAAGGCAACTCAGTTGCTAGCTTCAGAGAGAGATGCCAGGGGGTTGAGGGCAGCCAGTCCATTGAACCCCGAGCCCCAAGGATCCGGGAGAGAGAAATACGGCCGTGCCGAGAGGCCCTCGCCATGGCTCAGGGCGAAGGCAAAGAGGCCTCCATTCCGTTCCAGGTCCAGGTGTGTCCTCCCAAACAGCTTCATCTGGGTTTCTTCCAACTGGTTCTCCAGCTCCTGCAGGTTCAAGCTGTTCTTGGCCGCTTCCATGAAGGGGCTGGGGCCCGGAAGGCACAGCCCGGGGCCGCCCAAGTGGCCGCTCATGTCTTCCAAAGCTGGGGGCACCAAGAAACTCTTGTCATCCGGTTGTCCGGTGGGGGCGAAAAGCAGGCTGGCCGCTCTCCAAGGGCCTGACTTGCGTCCTCTTCTGGGTCGGGAGATCCGGCAACTCTGGCGCTTGATGTGGCGGTGCAGGTGATCCGAGCGGGTAAAGCTCTTGTAGCAGAACTTGCACTGGTAGGGACGGATTCCGGTGTGGATCCTCATGTGGTTCTTCAGGTCATAGTTGTGGACGAACCGGGCGCTGCAGTGGATGCAGAGGTACGGCCTTTCCCCTGTGTGCTTCCGCATGTGGATCTTCAACTTGTCTTGCCTGGCCAAAGGAGAAGCAAAGGTTAAGGGCCGGTTTAGCTCACGCTGGTAAGAGCCTGTTATTAAGAACACAGTAGCCTGCAATTACTGCAGGTTCGAGCCCGGCCCAAGGTTGACTCAGCCTTCCATCCTTTATAAGGTAGGTAAAATGAGGACCCAGATTGTTGGGGGGGCAATAAGTTGACTTTGTAAAAATATACAAATAGAATGAGACTATTGCCTTATACACTGTAAGCCGCCCTGAGTCTTCGGAGAAGGGCGGGGTATAAATGTAAAAAAAAAAAACAAAAAAAAAAAAAACTCAGGAGGGGGATCACCAAAGCACAGAGTTGAAAGATCCCTGAGGTGAAACAAGGAAGGGGCAAGCTCCCTCCTAAAGTTCTCATGGGAACATGAAAGTGTTGAATTTATATTTTACCAACAAAGAAAATGTGAGGGTGATAATTTAAGAGCTGATCAGCTGATCCCATGAGAGGAATGAGTCAGCAGGGTTTTGGGCTGTTATCCCTTTAAGAGCCTGTGTAATAAGAGAAGGCCCTGCTAGAGTGTTTGTTCATTTACCGAGTTTCTTCCCTGCTATAATTGCTGTTTGTTTAGCTGCTGCTTGTAGCACATGTATGTATAGTATTCCTATATTCCTATTGCAGATTAAAATCATTATTTCATTCAAGCCACTGTTGGCTGTACTT
This sequence comes from Ahaetulla prasina, assembly GCF_028640845.1. Classification (NCBI taxonomy): domain Eukaryota; kingdom Metazoa; phylum Chordata; class Lepidosauria; order Squamata; family Colubridae; genus Ahaetulla; species Ahaetulla prasina. Next base: position 291,082,879 of record NC_080540.1, on the reverse strand, counting down.
GCTCCTGGGTTGATACATGGGATAGACCAGTGCACACTCTGACAGAAACAAAGGTAAAATATAAATTCAACACAAAAATAGTTAGTCAGAAAGGTGACTACCTGCGAAGGCTCCTGGATTGGGGCTGAAAGGCGAAAGAGGAAGCATTATGCTCTGTCCCATATTTGGCTAGACCAGGTTGTCCTGATAGACCAGTCTCAGTGCAAAAAACACACATGAAAGTGATTTTCAGGGCCATAAACAGAAGGCCTTGCCTTCTGCTAGGTCAGGGGTCTGCAAACTTGGCTCTTTTAAGACTGAGGAACTCTGGGAGTTGAAGTCCACAAGTCTTAAAAGAGCCAAGTTAGAGTGTTTTTCCACAGTTTGTCTCCCACCCAGGTAATAGCCCAGCCGAATTCTGCTTCTCAAGAGCAGTCAAGGTGAACAAAGTCCATGTACTCCCCGACTTACGACTGCAACGGAGTCCAAAATTTCAGTTGGTAAGTGAGTTTTGCCCCAAAACTTTCCAACTTTTCTGGCCTTAGTTGTTAAGTGAATCACTGCAGTTGTTAAGTAAGTAACAGAACTGTTGAATGAATCTGGCTTCCCTATCAACTTTGCTTGTTCAGAAAGTTTCAAAAGGGGATCACGTGACCCTGGGACACTGCAAAAAATAAGAGTCGGTTGCCAAGCGTCTGAATTTTGATCGCGTGACCATTTTTCAGTGCCATTGTAACTTTGAACGGTCACTACCTGAATTGTTGTAAGTCGAGGACTACCTGTATCGACACCTACCTGAGATTAGGGAAGGGGCCTATTACTCTCATTTACCGAAGGTAGCAATAGCAGACATATATATCACTTCACAGTGCTTTATAGCCCTCTCTAAGTGGTTTATAGAGTCAGCCTATTGCCCCCAACAGTCTGGGTCCTCATTTAACCCACCTCGGAAGGATGGAAGGCAGAGCCAACCTTGAGCCTGGTGGAATCTGAATTGCCAAATTGCAGGCAGCCGGCAGTCAGCAGAAGTAGCCTGCAGTACCGCATTCTAACCACTGCGCCACCACAGCTCATAAAATTACCTTTCTACACAATGTTTCTTAACCTTTGGCCGCTTTCGGATGTGTGGATTTCAACTCCCAGAATTCTCCAGCCAGCCCTGCTGGCTAGGGAATTATGGGAATTGAAGTCCACAAATTTTAAAACAGGCAAAGTTCTTAAGAAAGAAAATCTCCTTTGACTTGAGCTTAATGGCTAACATTTCCTGGACATGTCTATTTGGTAGTTATCTGTCTTACTGATAATTTCTTGCTAAATATCCCTTTTTAAAAGAATTTCTCAGCCTAGCAACCATCGGTGAGGCCTTCTGGTAGCCTCCCATCCAATGACAAGGCTTCTTTTTAATCCAATCAGTTGGAATTCTGGGAGTTGGCTGAGGAATTCTGGGTATTGATGTCCACACCAGTGATGGGTTTCAGAAATTTTTTACTACTGCTTCTGTGGGTATGGTTTGGTGGGCGTGGCATGGCTTGGTGGGCGTGGCATGGGAAGGATACTGTAAAATCTCCATTCCCACCCCACTCCAGGGGAAGGATACTGTAAAATCTCCATTCCCACCCCACTCCAGGGGAAGGATACTGCAAAATCCCCATTTCCTCCCGATCAGCTGGGACTTGGGAGGCAGAGAATAGATGGGGGTGGGGCCGGTCAGAATTTTTACTACCGATTCTCCGAACTACTCAGAATTTCCACTACCGGTTCTCCAGAATTGGTCAGAACCTGCTGAAACCGACCTCTGGTCCACACAACTTAATTTTGGCCAAGGTTGAGAAGTACAGATATTTAAAGACAAATCGGCTGCCTTGCAAGAGCTGGTCCCAAAACGGTTTGAAAATGTTAAGTTATGGAAAAGAGGAAAGAAGATTTAGGTACAGGTGGTCCTTGAGTTACAACCAAAATTGAACCCAAAATTTCTGCTGCCGAAGGGAGACATTTGTTAAGTGAGTTTGCCCCACATTACGGCTTTTCCTGCCACAGCGGTTAAGTGAATCATTGCATTTGTTAAGTTAGCAACACGACTATGCTTGTCAGAAAGTCACAAAAGCAGATTACGTGACCCCGGGGACACTGCAACCGTCATAAGTATGAAGCACTTGCTAAGTGTTGGAATTTTGATCATGTGACCATGGAGGTGCTGCAATGGTCGTGTGAAAAACGGTCACAAGTCACTGTTTTCCGGTGCCATAGTAATTTTGAATGGTCACTAAATGAACTGTTATAAGTCGAGGACTACATCTACATCTGCTCCATACTATAGAAAAAAATCTCATACCCTACAAAGAAATAGCTATTAAGGTCTGTGAGGGGCAGATATCACTTCTGGTTCGGAAGTAATATCTCCTACAGGGTTTTAGGGTAGACCCTGTGCTGTACCAATGGGGTATAAAGCCTGCTGACTGATGAATTCTGGGAGTTGAAATCCACATATCTTAAAAGTTCGTGAAGTTGAAAAATGCTGCTCTCTAAAACCCATTTAAGAGTCTTGGGGTGTTGACGGAGGGAGGAAGGATTTAAAAAATTAAGATGGGGTCTTTGACTGTAGAAATTGAACCCAGGACATGCAACTGTCACAAAAATAATAAATAGAATAGAATAGAATAGAATAGAATAGAATAGAATAGAATAGAATAGAATAGAATAGAATCTATTCTAGGTTGCTTTTCTCCTTGATTAGTTTCCACCCATTGCTTCTTGTCCTGCCTTCAGGTGCTTTGGAGGATAGCTTGACTCCCTCTTCTTTGTGGCAACCCCTGAGATATTGGAACACTGCTATCATATTAGAATAGAATAGAATAGAATGGAATGGAACGGAATAGAATAGAATAGAATAGAATAGAATAGAATAGAATAGAATAGAATAGAATGGAATGGAATGGAATGGAATGGAACGGAATAGAATGGAATAGAATAGAATAACAGAGTTGGAAGGGACCTTGGAGGTCTTCTAGTCCAACCCCGCAGGAAACCCTACACCAGTTCAGACAAATGTTGGAGCATTCACAACTTCTGGAGACAAGTTGTTCCACTGATTAATTGTTCTAAATTTCTAAGGAAATTTCTCCTTAGTTCTAGGTTGCTTCTCTTGATTAGTTTCCACCCATTGCTTCTTGTTCTACCCTCAGGTGCTTTGGAGAATATTTGACTCCCTCTTCTTTGTGGCAGCCCCTGAGATACTAGAACACTGCTATCATATTAGAATAGAACGGAATGGAATGGAATGGAATGGAATAACAGAGTTGGAAGGGACCTTGGAGGTCTTCTAGTCCAACCCTCTGCCCAGGCAGGAAACCCTACACCACTTCAGACAAATGGTTATCCAACATCTTCTTAAAAACTTCCAGTGTTGGAGCATTCACAACTTCTGCAGGCAAGTTGTTCCACTGTTTAATTGTTCTAACTGCCAGGAAATTTCTCCTTAGTTCTAAGTTGCTTCTCTCCTTGACTAGTTTCCACCCTTTACTTCTTGTCCTGCCCTCAAGTGCTTTGGAGAATTAGTTTGACTCCCTCTTCTTTGTGGCAGCCCCTAAATATGGCGGTTGCCAAATGCCCAAATTTTGATCATATGACTGTGTGGATGTTTCAATAATCAAAAGTGTGAGGACCAAGTCGTAAGCCACTTTTTCCAGCGCTATTATAACTTCAAAGGGACATTAAACGGATGGTTGTAAGTTGAGGACTACCTTTATATTCCACTTTTCTTAATGAGTTGAAGGAATAAATAGGCGATGAGGGGTCCTTGGCGCTCTCTGAGCTGGCTTGTTTTCTTGCAGATGTTTCATTACCAAACTAGGTAACATCATCAGTGCTGTTCTAGGACTGATGATGTGACTTAGTTTGGGTAACGAAACGTCTGTAAGAAAACAAACAAACTTATTTATTTATTATTTAGATTTTTATACCGCCCTTCTCCCGAAGGACTCAGGGCGGTGTACAGCCAGATTAAAAAACAGTACAATATACAAATTAAAACAAAATTAAAATAACATATTCTATAAAGTCCTCCGGGAGAAGGGCGGTATAAAAATCGAAATAAATAAATAAATAAATGGCCGAAAATTTAAAACCGTCAAATTTGACCCATAAAATTCATAAAAATACCCCAATTAAAATTATTAAAATTCAAAAAGTTAAAAAAATTAAGCCAGTCCCGCTTGGATAAACAAGTGCGTTTTCAATTCACGGCAAAAGGTCCGAAGGTCAGGTAATTGACGCAAACCAGGGGGAAGTTCGTTCCAGAGGGTAGGTGCTCCAACAGAGAAGGCCCTTCCCCTGGGGGCCGCCAGCCGACATTAGAGAGCACCAAGGACCCTTGATTTCAACCCTGAGCTACGAATATTCTCCTTTGATAAATAGATGAGGGACGTCTTCACTGCTTTTCTTTAAGATGGAATCCACCGTGCAAACAGCTGGCTGGATGTCCCAAAGGTGTTTTTTTCAGGAGGCAGCTGGACTTTCTTGTTTCTTGAAACAAATTTTTGGGACAACCATGACCTAGAGAATCTCCAGAGACTTTTAGCTGGTCGAAGGGTTTCCCTACTGCATGAGGAACCAAGCTAGCTCCCACGTCTAAATCCTGTTTAAGATGTTTCTCAGGTATTCACATGAATGGGATGCACAGAAGGAAGCCTCTTCCAATGCAGCTGTCCTGGAAACGCTGTTTTCCAGAGAGGCTGGACTTCAATTCCCATCGTCCCATGGCCAGTCTAGGGAAGAGAAGGACCAGGGGAGGCAGGACAGCAGTGTTCCAATATTTGAGGGGCTGCCAGAGAGAGGATGAGGAGATCAAACTATTTTCCAAAGCACCTGAAGGCCAGACCAGGAATAATGGATGGAAAACCGATCAAGATTCAACCTGGAAATAAGGATAATTTTTTTGATAGTGAGAACAATGGAACAGAAGTTGCCTTCGGAAGTTGTGGGAGCTTCATCCCTGGAAGCTTTCAAGAAGAGACTGGACTGCCATTTGTCAGAAATGGTGTAGGGTCTCCTGCTTAGGCGGGGTGGGGGTTGGACTAGATGACCTATAAGGTCCCTTTCAACTCTGTTAATCCAACTTTGTTTCATTTTAAATGAGAAGCTTTCTCACTTTTCATTTGTCCATGCCGGCTGGGGAGAACCATGTTCCTAACTTAACAAATGCAGTGATTCGCTTAACAACTGTGGCCAGGAAAGTCCTAAAACGAGACAAACTCACTTAACAAATCGATAGTTTCACTTAGCAGCATAAATTTCGGGCTCGCCTAGAAGGCATCTTGTAAATGGGCTTAGGTTACCCCAAAGAGTTCTCCCTTGTCTTCTGCTACCATAAAGTTCTCATTACAGTTAGGCTGAAGTTGTTTTACAGGTAGTCCTCGAGTTTTGACCACAATGGAGCCCAACACTTATGCTGCTAAGTGAAAAGTTTGTTAAGTGAGTTTCTCCCATTTTACAATGCTTCTTGCCACAGTTCTTAAGGGAATCATCGCATCTGTTAATGACCCAGTTATTATTATTATTATTATTATTATTTATTAAACTTTTATACCGCCCTTCTCCCGAGGGACTCAGGGTGGTGTACAGCCAAGATAAAAAACAATAAATATACACAGTTAAAAATCAATTTAAAATACCTATTCAATAGTGGCCGAATTAAAACCGTCGAATTGACCAACCTAAAATACCCCATATAAAATTACAGAAAATATAAAAAATTTAAAATTTTAAAATTTAGAAATTTAAAAAATCTAAAAAATCAGTCCAGTCCCGCTTGGATGAATAAATAAGTTTTTAATTCCCGACGAAAGGTCCGAAGGTCAGATATTTGGCGCAAACCGGGGGGAAGGTCGTTCCAGAGAGTAGGAGCTCCAACAGAGAAGGCCCTTCCCCTGGGGGCCGCCAGCCGGCATTGCTTGGCGGACGGCACCCTGAGAAGACCCTCTCTGTGAGAGCGTACGGGTCGATGGGAGGCATAAGGTAACAGCAGGCGGTCCCGTAAGTACCCGGGCCCTAAGCCATGGAGCGCTTTAAAGGTGGTAACCAGAACCTTGAAGCGCACCCGAAAGACCACAGGTAGCCAGTGCAGACTGCGCAGGAGTGGTGTTACCCGGGAGCAACGTGGTGCTCCCTCAATCACCCGTGCAGCTGCATTCTGGACTAGCTGAAGTCTCCGGGTGCACCTCAGGGCTACCCCGGGACACCGCAACCATCATAAATATGACTGGACTGCCATCTGTCAAAATCGTGTAGGGTCTGCTTGGGTGGGTGGGGTTGGACTAGATGAACCTACAAGGTCCCTTCCATCTCTGTTAATCTGTATCTGTGTCTACTACCAAACAGGCCGAGAACTGAAGAAGCAGGGAGAGCCTTGGCCAGCAGATGGCAGCACAAGCCCACATTGTCAAAGGAGCTGGTCCCAAAGCAGAAGGCTATATAGCTACTGGCTTCCTTTGCTGTTATCACAATATCCCAGTAACTCCTCAGAAATAGCATCCACAAACCAAGACTTTTGATCTTTGACTTTCCATGCAAGTATAACCATGTGGATTTGGGTAACTCACAATTCTCCTCCAGTCTGGATCCAGGAGCTGCTTTAAGGATTTGTCAAAGTTTTAGCCAAAGTTTTACGCCGTAGTTTAACACGGCATCCCTAATCACTTCCTCTAAATACCAAGGAGAGACATTCACAGAGTAAGGTGAACTGGCAAGTTCGCTGCACGTTGGCTCTGCTCATGATATGAACCCCAACCTGTTTGTCAGTTTAATACAGGTTTCTCCAACCTTGGCCACTTTAAGACTTGTGGACTTCAACTCCCAGAGTTCCTCAGCCAGCAAAGCTGGCGGTGGAGCTCTGGGAGTTGAAGTCCACAAGTGTTGTCTCTGCATCCCCCCGAGTCAGGGCCCCTGCCAGAAAGTGACTCGGAAAATGAGGGGGAAGGGCCATCAGGACTTACCTCTGGAGCACCGGCTTCCCTGGCTCAGCTCCAGGAGCCAGAGGCAGGCCAGGTAGAGGAGATAATGAGGCCTCCGTCCCCTGACTCTTCCCCCCCAGGCCACGCCTCCAGACCCGGCTGATGGCAATCAGGCCTGGCTGGACCCTAGGTTTCCTAGGCAGGAGAGGTGGGAACAACAGAAGCAAGAGTGGGGCAGGCCTAGGAAGAGCTGAGTCATGGAGCCACACCCCACAGGATATAAAAGTAGCAAGGGCTGCTATACCCCTTCGTGGCAAGCAAATCAACTACTTAACTAGAGCTGAAGTACTGTTTGTTCCTGGTTGATTACAGAGAGATAACAGAGATACTTGGCAGACGCTTGCTAGTTTGCTGCCAGAAGCTGATAGTTGCTGGCTAATTAAGTCATCGCTTGGACTGAGGCGAGGGGGACAGAACAACAAGTCTTAAAGTGGCCAAGGTTGGAGAAACCTTGGTTTAATGAGTCAAGGCTTGCCTTCATCCAACGTACTACAGGTCGTCCTCAACTTACAACCACAATTGAGCCCAGCATTTCTGTTGCTCAGCGAGACAGTGGGTAAGTGAGTTTGCCCCCATTTTGCAAACTTTCTCACCACGGTTGTTAAACGTTACTGACAGTTGTTACTTTTATGCCTTTTCATGCTCCACTTGTTAAGTGAATCACTAAAGCTGTTAATAAATTAGTAAGCAGGGTTGTGAAGCGAATTTGGTTTCCCCATTGACTTTGCCTGTCAGAAGGTCGCAAAAGGAGAACACAGGACGCAGGGACATGGCGACCATCGTAAATATGAGTCAGTTGCCAAGCATCTGAATTTTGATCACGTGACTACCCTGTTTTCCCCAAAAATAAGACCGAACCGGAAAATAAGTCCTAGCGTGATTTTTTTCAGATGCTCGTAATGTGAACCCCACCCCCAAAATAAGCCCCAGTTAAGATTCTCAACCAGATGGATGCATTTAGTACCGTATTTCCCCCAAAATAAAACCCAACAAAAAAAATAAGTCCTAATATGGCTTTTGGAGCAAAAATTAATATAAGACCTGGTCTTATTTTCGTGGAAACACGGTATGAGGATACCACAGTGGTTATTAGGGTGAAAAATGGTCACAAGGTCGCTTTTTTTCACGGCAGTTGTAACTTTGAATGGTCACTAAACAAATGATTTAGTCGAGGACTACCTGTATGACAGTCCCAATTACAGTCCAAAATTAAACCTTTAAGCACAATCGATCTTTCCTCAGCCAGGTGTCCTCGAGGTATGTTGGCAGAGCAGGGGATGCTGTTCCCAATTTGTCTGAAGGGGCACCAGGTTGGAGCAGAGAAAGGGCACCTCTGTGGATCCCATTGCTCCAGGAAGAGCAGAGGCCTGGCCCTAAAACTGTGCGTCCTGAATCAAACTTCAGGAGATCTCTTCCTTCCTTTCTCTCTCCCCATCCAGCCAGTTGACAGTGTTCCAATATCTCAGGGGCTGCCACAATATCTCAGGGGCCTCTGTGGCTCAGGCTGCTAATGCAATCTGTTATTAACAGCAGCAGCCTGCAATTACTGCAGGTTCTAGTCCCACCAGGCCCAAGGTTGACTCAGCCTTCCATCCTTTATAAGGTAGGTAAAATGAGGACCCAGATTGTTGGGGGCAATAAGTTGACTTTGTATGTAAATATACAAATAGAATGAAGACTATTGCTAACATAGTGTAAGCCGCCCTGAGTCTTCAGAGAAGGACGGGATATAAATGCAAATAAAAAAAAAAAAAAAAAAGAGGGGATCAACTTATTCTCCAAAGCACCTGAGGGCAGGACAAGAAGCAACGGGTGGAAACTAATCAAGGAGAGAAGCAACTTAGAACTAAGGGAGAAATTTCCTGACAGTGAGAACAATTAACCAGTGGAACTCCTTGCTTCCAGAAGTTGTGGGTGCTCCATCATTGGAGGTTTTAAGAAGAGACTGAACAACTGTTCATCTGGAATGCTGTAAGGTCTCCTGCTTGAGCAGGGGGTTGTACTAGAAGACCTCAAAGGTCTCTCCAACTCTATTATCGCGTCATTCTGACAGAGCAAAGGAAGGTATTTAGAACAACAGAGTTGGAAGGGACCTTGGAGGTCTTCTAGTTCAACCCCCTGCCCAGGCAGGAAACCCTACACCACTTCAGACAAATGGTTATCCAACATCTTCTTAAAAATGTCCAGTGTTGGAGCATTCACAACTTTTGCAGACAAGTCGTTTCAGTGATTAATTGTTCTCACTGCCAGGAAATTTCTCCTTAGTTCTAAGTTGCTTCCCTCCTAGCTGAGTTTCCACCTATTGCTTCTTGTTCTGCCCTCAGGTGCTTTGGAGAATAGTTTGACTCCCTCTTCTTTGTGGAAGCCCCTGAGATATTGAAAGACTGCTATCATGTCTCCCCTAGTCCTTCTTTTCATTAAACTAGACATACCCAGTTCCTGCAACCGTCCTTTGTATGTTTTAGCCTCCGGTCCCCTAATCATCTTCATCACTCTTCTCTGCACTCTTTCTAGAGTCTCCACATCTTTTATACATCGTGGCCACGAACAGGAATCGTGTCTTCCCCAAAAACTGAACTCTTGATCTGCATAAGACTTTTACAATTTAGCCAGGGGCTGGGTGCAATTCACAGGGGCCCAATTCTGTTTCGCAGCAGCTCTCCCAAAGTAAGCACGATGCCTGTTCTAACTCCCAATCTATGAAATCAATCTCAATTTCACTGAGGGCTGCCTCAGGCTTGTGTTCGACCTGGGGGGGCAGGAGTGGGCGTGGCCAGAGTGGGCGTGGCCAGCTCAAGGTCACTCATGTCAGGGCCACATGTGGTGACCAAGTGCTAAGGCAGGACTTCCCTCCCTCCCTCCCCTTCTTTTTCCTTCCCTCTCCCTTCTCCTTTCTTCTTCCTTCCCCTCTTTCCTTCCTTTTTCTTCCTTGCTCTCTTCCCACCTTTTCCTTCTTTTTCTTTTTTAAGGTTTTTATTGATTTCAGTACAAGAACACAATACGACACAAACACGCATAACACAAACACATCATATGTGTTTTCTTTTTACATGTCAGTTGCGTTCCACCTGCTTTTTGCTTTATATATTCCCCTTTTTTTCTTTCTTTTATTATCTGTCTTTATCGTCCCTTTGCATCTGGTTTTATTTTATTTTTATTTTTTTTATTTTGAATTTATATCCCGCAATCATAAGCTAAACATATGCTAACTATCCATAAACTCTCATCCTACCCTAGGACCTTAACTCTCCTTTTACATACAGAGAAATATTCCATTCTTGAGTTTCTCTTCGGAAAGAGCGGGCTGGAGAAATTGCATGTCAAGCGAACAAATTAATATTAATTTTTTTTTATTTGCATTTATATCCTGCCCTTCTCCGAAGACTCAGGGCAGCTTACACTATGTCAAGCAATAGTCTTCATCCATTTGTATATTATATACAAAGTCAACTTTTATTGCCCCCAACAATCTGGGTCCTCATTTTACCTACCTTATAAAGGATGGAAGGCTGAGTCAACCTTGGGCCTGGTGGGACTAGAACCTGCAGTAATTGCAAGCAGCTACTGTTAATAACAGACAGACTTAGTCTGCTGAGCCACCAGAGGCCCCCTTATTCATTTACAATATTTTCCTTCTTTTTCTTGCATGCTCAAATGCCAAAGGGGAAACATTTCTCCTTTTGTTTTGTTTCAGTTTGTTTTCCTGGCCCTCTGCCAGCAAAAATGGAGCCCGTGGCGGTGGTGTGGGGGGGTTAGCAGATCTAAGCAGCCTGCGGGCCGGATTCGACCCACAGGCCTTGAGTTCGACACCCCTGAGTTAGATAAAGAGAAAAACTTTGTCCTGATTTTGCTCAGAAAGAAAAGCAAAGGCAGAGAATATGAAATATCCACATTCAAATATGACAAATCCCTCTGTATGCCTCACCCCTCATTCTTCTTCTGTGATTCTAAAGTAGACCTTGTAATGGACTGACTTCCATTCTTTCTTTCTTTTTTGCACTACGTTTGTGAAGACTGTTGTGGTCCGCCAGCAGCCTGCGGAGCTGGCAACCGAGTCAGACAGCGATGAGGCTGAGGTGGGGCCAGGGCCATCGGGGAGTGAGGTGCGGACTCCAGAGCCTCCAGAGACTGATAGTAGTGAGGCACAGGAGGAGCCTGTTCCTAATGCACGCATGAGAAGAGCTGCCAGAAGGCAAGAGCAGCTCAAGCAAAGTGGGCAACTCGGGAGTAGGGCTAAGAGATGATTGGCCCCTCCCATAAGGCTTAAAACAGACCAGCAACGGCATTTTGGGCTTTGCCGGAAAACAACGTTAGTAGCTTCGTCTTCTTGCATTTATTTTTGTATCGGTGACATCTGAACGTTTGCCAAGAAAGGCTTCTGGCAGTTTGCCTAATTGGACCAAGGTTTGTGATAGGACTGAGGAATTTGTGTTGGGAGGAATTTGCTTTAATTTAGTTGGACTGCTCTGAGAATGAATTAATTCTCAGCTGTTTGAATAAAGTTCGTTTGTTTTTTCACGGACTGAGTTTTCTACTACCTACTTGGGCCTGGGTCACAACAAAGACTTGTACTCCCACCCAATAGGAGAGAATCTGCGTAGCTAGGCGTTGAACCATTGGGTCCAATAGCAAATCAATGTACCAGCTTTGACTTTAATTAGTCTAGTCCAGGAGGTGTCCAACCTTGGCCACTTTAAAACTTGTGGACTTCAGCTCCCAGAATTCCCCAGCCAGCAGGGTTAAAGTTAACATCAGGCCAACGATCAAGTAAACAACACCCCAATCAACAAACTGCCAAAGAAGCCAATGGCAAACAGCCGAATCAAAGAATCTCTAAGGCCACCCCCACCGACACCGTTACGCAAGTTTATATGCTAGTTCAGGGGTCTCCAACCTTGGCCACTTTAAGACTTGTGGACTTCAGCTCCCAGAATTCCTCAGCCAGCAAAGCTGAGTTGAAGTCCACAAGTCTTAAAGTGGCCAAGGTTGGAGACCCCTCTTCTAGTTTATACTTATAGACACTAGAATACAACAGCCATCTGTCAGAAATGGTACAGGGCAGCGCTGGCGAACCTTTTCGGCACCGAGGGCCGAAACGAGAGTGCGCGCGCACGTGCTAAACACCGGAAGAGCAGCCGCCTGGTGTGCATACGCGCACCGGGTGGCTGCTCTTCCAGTTTCCGGCCCGCAAATGCGCGCCGGCCACCTGGTCTGATGGTTTCTGGCGTGCATGTGTGCACGAAGACCAGCTGGCCAGTTCGCATGCGCACACTGGAAAGCGGAAGAGCAGCCGCGTGGTGCTCATGCACGCGCTGTGAAGATGATCTTCACCACCTGGTCTGATGGTTTCTGGCGCTCCTGTGCACGTGAAGATCAGCTGGTCGGCACACCGGAACCTGGAAGAACTACGGGTGACGGCTCGTGTGCCCAGAGAGATGGCTCTGCGTGCCACTTCTGGCACACGTGCTATAGGTTCACCATCATGAGTACAGGGCCGTGATGGCGAACCTATGGCACATGTAGTCATATCAGTGGGCATGCGAGCTCAGCTCCGGTGCACATGCACGCACTGGCCAGCTGATTTTCGGGCCTTCTGGGCTGACCAGAAGTAGGGAAACAGGCTGTTTCCTGCCTCCAGAGGGCCTGGGAAGGCCCGTTTTTCTCTCTTACTTGGCTCCAGATCTTCTCCAGGAGTCTGGAGGCTGGGGACAGCAAAAAAGTCACTTCCTGTCCATCCAGAAGTTGGTAAATGGGCCGTTTCTGGCCTCTGGAGGGCCTGGGGAGGGGTGGGAAAGGCAGTTTTCCCGCTCCCCCAGACTCCTAGAGAGGCTCTGGAGCCAGGTAAGAGAGAAAAACGGGCCTTCCCAGTTTTATTGGGCTGTAGCGTGTCGGGGGGGGGGAGAAAGAGTTGTGTGCGCATGTGCGAGGGTAGGGTGCATAGAATTATGTGTGTGGGCACGCACACGCGTTCCCCCCCTCGCCCCTCCCCTCTTTTTGGCACACGATGGCAAAAAGGTTGGTATAGGGCAGTGGTCACCAACTGGTGGTCCACGGACCACCGGTGGTCCGCAAGAAAATTTTGGTGGTCCACAGAAAAATTATTTGCATTTTTACATTGCACTAAGTACTATTTATCTTTTTCAAAAATTCATATCAGTGGTCCGTGGGATTTAAAATTATGAATTTAGTGGTCCCTGAGGTCCGAAAGGTTGGTGACCACTGGTATAGGGTCTCCTGCTTGAGCAAGGGGTTGGATTTAACCTTCAAACTCTGCTGTTCTGTTCTGTTCTGTTCTGTCCTAATCCTATTCTATTCTGATTTCTTGTTCTATTCTGTTCTGGCTTGTTCTGTCCTAATCCAATCCTAATCCTAATCCTAATCCTAATCCTAATCCTAATCCTGTCCTATCGCATCGCATCGCATTCTATTCCCATTCACAGCAAACCGCACTCCTTACTATCATTGATGATGTTACCTAGTTTGGTAATGAAATGTCTGCAAGAAAACCAGCCAGTTCGGAGAGCCCTACGGACCCCTCATGTCAACTCTTGAGCTACAAACATTCTCCTTTATTAGCACCCCTGGCCTAGTCAACAGCTCAGGGATTTCCAGCTCATCTTTCACCCAAATCCCAACCAGAGGTGCCCCTGTTTTACACGTTGGAGATCAGCCAAGGAGGGACAACCAAAGATTGATGGTGTGGATGCTCTACAGCCAGAGGTGGCTCCTTCTCAATATCACACAGGCGGTAGACGCAGCTGGGAAGGTAAAACAAACATGCCGAAGGAGGCAGATGGAAAGCCACATCCGCATTATTGGCCCACAACCTTCATGGAGATTCCATGAAGTCACCAGGAGCTCGGCTCAAAAGAAACTTAAGTTTTCTTTGCTGGAACTACCAATAGTTTGGATGTCATTTTAAGTCAGGGACGTTACGCACGCTCAGAACTTAACTACACAGGACGAAGCCAGGGTCCTGCCACGTCACGGACATTTCCTGAAATAACCTGACCAGCTATGCTGGTGGCCGTACGGAAGGACAGAGGTGCACAGTTGTCTCCTCTTCCATGCAAGGAGTCTCTGAAAAAAGAGAATGGGGATGCTGCAAGGTCGTAAGCTTGAACATCGGGTCCTAAGTTTTCAAATGCCGTTGTAACTTTGGTCAGTAAACGAATGGTTATAAGTCGAGGACTATTTTGCAACATTCATTCCATCAACTGACAAACTCCTGCTACACTGTCCTGGATACTCCTGGATACACTGTCTGTATGTCTACTGTCCATTTGTGTGTGTCTGTCTGTCTGTCCGTCTGTCTACCTGACTATCCATCTATATCATCCATTTCTTTCTCTCTCTGTCTCTCTCTGTCTCTCTCTCTTTTTAATTGTGCCAGTGGGTCCATGGTAAAAATGGCAACAAAAGTTTCTTTCTTTCTTTCTTTCTTTCTTTCTTTCTTTCTTTCTTTCTTTCTTTCTTTCTTTCTTTCTTTCTTTTTCTTTTCTTTCTTTCTTTCTTTTTCTATCTATCTATCTATCTATCTATCTATCTATCTATCTATCTATCTATCTATCCATCCATCCATTTGTGTCTGTCTGCCACCCCCCCTATTTATCATCCATTTGTATCTGTCTATATCTATCTATCTATCTATCTATCTATCTATCTATCTATCTATCTATCTATCTATCTATCTATCAATCAATCATCCATTTGTGTATTTGTCTATCTGTCTATTTATCTGTAGTCCTTAATTTACAATCGTTCACTTACTGACCATTCAAACTTGCAATGGGACTGAAAAAAGGGACTTATGACCATTTTTCACACTTACAATGGTTGCAGCATCCCCATGGTCATGTGATCCAAATTCAGATGCTTGGGAACTGACTCATATTTATGACAGTTGCAATGTGATGGGGTTATGTAATCCCTTTGTAACCTTCTGACAAGCAAAGTCAATAGGGAAGCCGGATTCACTTAATAACCGTGTCACTAATTTAACAACTGCACTGATTCACTTAACAAATGTGGCAAGAAAAGTCATAAAATGGGGCAATAACAAATTTCTCACTCACTTAACATAAATTTTGGGCTCAACTGTGGTCATAGGTTAAGGACTATCTGTATCTCTATCACCCATCCATCATCCATCCATCCATCCATCATCCAATCATCTGTCCATCATCCATCATCCAATCATCATCCATCCGTCCACCCATCCATCATGTTATCCATCATCCATCCATCATCCAATCATCTGTCCATCCATCCATCCATCCAACCATCATCCATCCATCATCCAATCATCTGTCCATCCATCTATCTATCCATCCATCATCCAATCATCTGTCCGTCATCCAATCATCTGTCCATCATCCATCTGTCCATCCATCCATCTATCCATCCATCATCTGTCATTCATCCATCATCCAATCATCTGTCCATCATCCATCCATCTAGCCATCCATCATCTGTCATCCATCCATCAACCAATCATTCGTCCATCATCCAATCATCTGTCCATCATCCATCTGTCCATCCATTCATCTATCCATCCATCATCTGTCATCCATCCATCATCCAATCATCTGTCCATCATCCATCCATTCATCCATCATCCGTCATCCATCCATCATCCAATCATGTGTCCATATCCATCCATCCATCCAAGCACGTTTACCATAATTTCAAGAGCATGCAGACCTGGTGAACCGGACTTCACAGATGTTGCACATATACGGCTTCTCCCCCGTGTGGGTCCTCATGTGCCGCGGGAGCTTCCCAGCCCCCATGATGATTTTGTTGCAAATGGGGCACTGCTGGGAAGCTTTGGGTTTGATCTTCCTTTCCTCCGGCCAGCGAGGAAAGACTCGACCAAAGTGGGCGTTGCTCAGGAAGTTCAGGTAGGCGCTGTAATCGTTTTCGGCCTTGATGTGCCCGAAGGGGGCCGCGGCAGTGTTGGCGAACACGTCCTTGAAGAGGCTGTTGGGGAAAGGGGTGGGCAGCGGCTCCTCTTTCTCCTCTTCCTTGATCTTTTGCTTTTTGATCACCAGGTCCAAGGGGGTGTTGTCCACCTGCTGCTCTTCCACTTGGGCAAAGGGGCCAAAGTCTCCGTTCCATAGATGGGGGAAGAGCTCAGGCATGAAGGGAGACAGGACCGGCCTGCGTTCTGGAAGGGTCACTTTAGGATACAGGTTCTCCCTTAAGAGGGATTCAATAGAGAAGTCTCGGATGACACCCAGTGAGCCATTGGAGCTGCCGGATGGAAATCGGGTGGAGAAGACATCAGTGGCCTCTTGGAAGGGTTCCTCAGGAAGGTCTGGCTTAGAAGGACTCTGGTGGCAACTGAGGTCTTGAGCATCTGATAGATTCCGATGGGCGGAGTCACCTGCTTCTTCTTCCTCCTCCTCTTCCTCCTCTTCCTCCTCCTCTTCCTCCTCTTCTTCCTCCTCCTTCTCGCCTCCCGCCGCTTCCCCAGGCTCTATTATTTCAAGGCAGACATTAATCACACACTGGATCTCCAGCATCTTGGCCGCGTTGAGGATGTGCTTGACGTTCGCCGTGGTGATGGTCAGAGTTGAGGTGTAGGCGAACTCAAGGATGGCCGAAAGGGCTTCGGGCTTGACGAAGTCGATCTCGTATATGTAGGGCTGGTCCGCTAAAGTGCCGGTGGTGAAAAGTTTTTTAAAATACTGGCTACAAGCAGCCAGGACAGATTTGTGGGTTCGGTATTCCTGATCTTGGACCAGGAGAATCACGTCGCAGAGAAGTCCATCGTTCCGCTGCTCGTTGAGGCCACAAAGGACTTCACTGCTGTGGTTTGGGAAGGGGATCCCGATGAGGTCCTCAATGCCATTGGCCATATTCTCCTGCGGAACCCTAGAAAGGGATACACAAACAGAGACATGCCGTAAGTCAGGTTCCCTTACTTTACTACGGGGGCGCAGCAGTTAGAATGCAGTATTGCAGGCTAACTCTGCCAACTGTCAGCAGTTTGATTCTCTACCGGCTCAAAATTGACTCAGCCTTCCATCCTTCTGAGGTCGGTAAAATGAGGATCCAGATTGCTGGGGACAATATCAGAGGTGGGTTTCAGCAGGTTCTGACCCAGTGATGGGTTTCAATTTTTTTCACTACCGATTCTGTGGGTGTGGCTTGGTGGGCATGGCAGGGGAAGGATATTGTAAAATCTCCAGTCCCACCCCACTCCAGAGGAAGGATACTGCAACATATCCATTCCCTCCCCACTCCAGGAGAAGGATACTGTAAAAGGGCCTCTGTGGCTCAGACTGGTAAGACAGTCTGCTATTAACACAGCTGCCTGCAATTGCTGCAGGTTCTAGTCCCACCAGGCCCAAGGTTGACTCAGCCTTCCATCCTTTATAAGGTAGGTAAAATGAGGACCCAGATTGTTGGGGGCAATAAGTTGACTTTGTATATAAATATACAAATAGGATGAAGACTATTGCTAACATAGTGTAAGCCGCCCTGAGTCTTCGGAGAAGGGCGGGATATAAATGCAAATTAAAAAAAAAAAATCCCCATTTTTTTCCACATCAACTGGGACTCGGGAGGCAGAGAATAGATGGGGGTGGGGCCATGATCAGGAGGAAATGGGGATTTTGCAGGAACCTTTCCCTGGATTGGGGAGGGAATGGAGATTTTACAGTATCCTTCCCTTGCCACGCCCACCAAGCCACACCCACAGAACCGGTTAGTAAAAAATTTTGAAACCCACCACAGGACAATATTATTATTTTATTATTATTATTATTTAGATTTTTATACCGCCCTTCTCCCGAAGGACTCAGGGCGGTGTACAGCCAGATTAAAACAGTGCAATATACAAATTAAAACAACAGTTAAAATAACATATTATATAATTGGCTGAAAATTAAAATCGTCAAATTTGATTCAAAAATAAAATACCCCAGTTAAAATTATTAAAGTTCAAAAAATTTAAAAAGTTAAAAAGTTAAGCCAGTCCCGCTTGAATAAACAATTCAATTTCAATTCACGGCGAAAGGTCCGAAGGTCAGGTAGTTGACGCAAACCAGGGGGAAGTTCCAGAGGGTAGGTGCTCCAACAGAGAAGGCCCTTCCCCTGGGGGCCGCCAGCCGACATTGCTTGGCGGATGGCACCCTGAGAAGACCCTCTCTGTGTGAGCGTACGGGTCGGTGGGAGGCATAAGGTAACAGCAGGCGGTCCCGTAAGTACCCGGGCCCTAAGCCATAAATATACAAATAGGATGAAGACTATTGCTAACATAGTGTAAGTAATATGCTGACTCTCTAAACCGCTTAGAGAGGGCTTTAAAGCATGTGAAGCGGTATAGAAGTCTAAGCGCTATTGCTATTACTTTCAGCCAGAAAAGCTGCTGCTTGGCTAACGGGGGAGCCTCTCCAGCAACCTGAATGGAGAAGACTTCATCCAACTCATTCCCCACAACTCAGCCAGTGCAGTTGGCACAGCTTGGAGCCCAGCATCATTCCCAGCTGCCCCAAATCATGACTGCGATTTCTGTATTCCCTCTAACCGTTGGTATTAAATTGTCGTATTTCAGAGGAGAGAAGGGGAACATTAAAAAATACGTGAAATAATCAATGTAACAAAAGCACAGCAAACTGAAATCAAATCGACCGGTGTTGTTCTTTTAGTTTCACACCTCTTCTTGGGAAGGAGGACTTCGGTGTTTTTGGAACCGAGAATGCTCCCGATGCCCCCCCAAAAAAACTGTGGTTCAGACTGGTAAGACAGTCTGTTATTAACAGCAGCTGCTTGCAATTACTGCAGGTTCAAGCCCCACCAGGCCCAAGGTTGACTCAGCCTTCCATCCTTTATAAGGTAGGTAAAATGAGGACCCAGATTTTTGAGGGCAATAAGTTGACTTTGTATATAATATACAAATGGATGAAGACTATTGCTTGACATAGTGTAAGCCGCCCTGAGTCTTCGGAGAAGGGCGGGATATAAATGCAAATAATAAAAAAAAATTAATATTAATTTGTTCGCTTGACATGCGATTTCTCCAGCCCGCTCTTTCCGAAGAGAAACTCAAGAATGGAATATTTCTCTGTATGTAAAAGGAGAGTTAAGGTCCTAGGGGAGGATGAGAGTTTATGGATAGTTAGCATATGTTTAGCTTATGATTGTTAGATGTTTGTTATACCCTGTATTTTGCTCTGAGAAATCTGGGGTGGGGGTGGGAAAAGGGGAGAGGGGGAAGGAGGGGAGATATTTGTTAAAATTTTGTAAAACTTTTTCAATAATAATAATAAAAAAGAATGGAATAGCAAAAGGCGACCCTCGAAAAGTTGGATCCTGTCACTCTTGCTTTTTCAACCTACCCAACCATTGCTTTAGTCCGGGGGTCTCCAATCTTGGCAACTTTAAGACCCGTGGACTTTAACTCCCAGAATTCCTCAGCCAGCTGGCTGAGGAATTCTGGGAGTTAAAGTCCACGGGTCTTAAAGTTGCCAAGATTGGAGACCCCTGCCTTAGTCTGCTCTTCAGGGACTTTTCAAAGTTTATTAAGGAGGCTCGGTGGGAGTTTTCTGCTCACTGCAGAACACCCCCCCCTTGCTGTGTCCTTCAAAGCCCTCTACCACCTTCATCTCATCTCATCTCACACAAACACACTGGCATTTTCCCTCCCCTTCGTGGTCTCTTCCATCTGCTCCCCCGCCTTTATCTAGAGGGCTTCCAGCAAACAGGACCGCCTCCCATTATTTCTCCTGAGAAGTTGGCTCCCCCACCTTCATTTCATCAACCCTCCCACTGGAACATCAAAACATCCCCCACATTCTGTCCTTTTGACATTCTCTCCTCCCCCCCAACTCCCCACCCCCCACCCCATCCCTGCGCTTGAGGTAGCTTGGAGTTCACAATGGGGAGTTAGGACCTGCCTGGCTTCCCTTTTGAGACAATCCCAGATGCTACTTTGAAGGAGGTCTATACTGAGACGGTCAGGTCTCACCCGGGGCTTTTTCCCAAAGGTGCTTTTCAGTCTTGTCTCCAGAAGTTGTGAATGCTCCAACACCGGAAGTTTTTAAGAAGAGATTGGACAACCATTTGTCTGACATGGTATAGGGTTTCTTGCCTGAGCAGGGGGTTGGGCTAGAAGACCTCCAAGGTCCCTTCCAACTCTGTTTCTATTCTATTCTACTCTACTCTACTCTACTCTACCCTACCCTACCCTACCCTAGTCTAGTCTAGTCTATTGTAGTTTTCTATTCTACTCTATTCTATTCCATATTTTCTTTTCTTTGCTTTTCTATTTTCTTTTCTATTCAATTCTATATTTTATTTTATTTTATTTTCTATTTTCTTTTCTGTTCTATTCTATTCTATTCCATATTTTCTATTCTATTCTATTCTATTCTATTCTATTCTATTCTATTCTATTCTATTTTCCATTCTACTCTATTCTATTCCATATTTTCTTTTCTTTTCTAGTTTCTTTTCTATTCAATTCCATATTTTATTTTATTTTATTTTCTATTTTCTGTTCTGTTCTATTCCGTATTTTCTCTTCTCTTCTCTTCTTTTCTCTTTTCTTTTCTATTCAATTCCATATTTTCTATTCTATTCTGTTCTGTTCTGTTCTATTCCTATTTCTATCCTACCCCAAAAAAGTGACATGTGACCATTTTTCACATAACCATTGCAGCATCCTCAGGATCACGTGATCCAAATCCAGATGCTTGACAACTGGGTTCCTATTTACGACCGTTGCAGTGTCCAGGGGGGAAGGGGTGGGGTTCATGTGATCCCTTTTTGCGTCCTTCTGACCAACCACGTCAACGGCGGGGGGGGGGAGCCAGATTCACTTAACCGCCGTGTTGCCAATTTAACCTGCAGCGATTCACTCAACAGCTGTGGCAAGGAAGGTCGTAAAAAAAGGGCAGAACTTACCGATCACGCTCAACAACATACACCTACGGCTCAATTGCGGCCATTAAGTCGACAGACAACCGGCATTGCCCTCTCCTTTCCCAAATGATGTCTTGAGTCTCAGCAACTTTGCCTCCCTCCAAAGAAAACTCGCTTTTTTGAAGGTTGGGCGAGAACAACATATCCTTCCAAGACAATAAGCTAAGAAAAAAAAACACCCTTCCAAGCTAAGGGGGAAAAAAACCCTTGCAAGCTAAGAAAAAAAAACCCCAGTTGCCGACCGATATCGGCGTGTTTAGGGATTGAACTTAAAACATGCCAGGAGGACAAGCCGCCCACCATGTCTGGTGGGCACGGAGACCTAATATTATCCTCCACCTACCCTGCCAGCAACTATCACAATTGCCACCTGTGTTTTCTGGCTACACATGAAAGAGAGTGTTTTCCACCCTCCGCCGAACTCAGGGTTGAACTTTCTTGCCTTTTGATTCCTTATTGGCACCCTGCTTTTATTTCATTCAAGGTGGGCGTACACAAGGCTTCCCTTCCCTACTGGGTTTAACAACAATCCTCCCCATTGGGCTTGGGCCAGGGGGTGAAATCCAGCAGGTTCTGACAGGTTCGGGAGAACCGGTAGCAGAAATTTTAAGCAGTTTGGAGAAATGGCAAATACCAACTCTGGCTGGCCCCAGAGTGGGGTGGGAATGGGGAGTTTGCAATATCCTTCCCCCAGGAGTGGGGTAGGAATGGAGATTTTGCAGTATCCTTCCCCTGAAGTGGGGTGGGAATGGGGATTTTGCAGTATCCTTCCCCTGGAGTGGGGTGAAAATGGGGATTTTGCAGTATCTTTCCCCTGGAGTGGGGTGGGAATGGGGATTTTGCAATATCCTTCCCCCAGGAGTGGGGTAGGAATGGAGATTTTGCAGTATCCTTCCCCTGAAGTGGGGTGGGAATGGGGATTTTGCAGTATCCTTCCCCTGGAGTGGGGTGGAAATGGGGATTTTGCAGTATCCTTCCTCCAGGAGTGCGGAAGGAATGGGGATTTTGCAATATCCTTCCCCTGCCACACTCACCAAGCCACGGCCACCAAGCCACACCACACCCACCAGGCCACGCCCACAGAACTCGTAATAAAAAAATTTGAATTTCACCACTGGCTTGGGCTGAGAGAGAGAGAGAGAAGCTGGCCCAAAGTCATCAGCTGGCTTCCATGCCTAATGATGAATTTATAGGCTTCGAGTTATAGCCGTCATTGAGTCCCACAATTACAGTCATTGTGACGGTCGCAAAGCAGGTCATCATAGGGAGGGGACCCAATTTTACAACCCATTTCTGGGTGGTTGTTAAACAAGTATTGCAGTCGGTAAGCAAATCCATTGTTCATTATGGTGTTTGTTTTTTTCTTGCATAAATGGAAGGAAATGTCGGTTTCAAGCAAGCAGATGGTGAATTACGGCCATGTGACCACGAGATGATGCAAATGGCCATAAATACAGTCCTGGGGGGTGGGCATGGAATGTTGGAATCAAGTGGTAAGCAGTAGTCATAATTTTGAACAGTTACTAAATGCCTAGTCGTAAGTGGAGGACTATCCATTGAATCTACAATCTAAAATTTATCTATCTATCTATCTATCTATCTATCTATCTATCTATCTATCTATCTATCTATCTATGTGTCTGCGCCCACCGAGCAGGGCCCCCTGCCAGAAAGTGACTTGGAAAGTGAGGGGGAAGGGCCATCAGGACTTACCTCGGGAGCACCGGCTTCCCTGGCTCAGCCCTAGGAGCCAGAGACAGGCCAGATAGAGGAGATAACGAGGCCTCCATCCCCTGACTCTTCCCCCCCCCCCGGCCATGCTTCCAGACCCGGCTGATGGCAATCAGGCCTGGCTGGACCCTAGGTTTCGTAGGCAGGAGAGGCGGGAACAACAGAAGCAGATGTGGGGCAGGACTAGGAAGTGCTGAGTCATGGAGCCACACCCCACAGGATATAAAAGCAGCAAGGGCTGCTATGCCTCTTTGTAGCAGGCAAATCAACTGCTTGACTAGAGCTGAAATACTGTTTGTTGACTCATCGGCATCAAGGAGATAACAGAGACACTTGGGCAGATGCTCGCTAGTTTGCTGCCAGAGCTGATAATGCTGGCTAATTAAGCCATCGCACGGACTGAGGCGAGGGGGAGAGAACACTATCTATCTACCTACCTACCTACCTACCTACCTATCTATCTTGGAATACTGCATCCAGTTTTGGTTGCCACGATGTAAAAAAGATGTGGAGACTCTAGAAAGAAGAGAAGAGCAACAAAGATGATGAGGGGACTGGAGGCTAAAACATATGAAGAACGGTGGCAGAACTATGTCTGATGAACAGAAGGACTAGGGGAGACATGATAGCAGTGTTCCAATATCTCAGGGGTTGCCACAAAGAAGAGGGAGTCAAACTATTCTCAAAAGCATCTGAGGGCAGGACAAGAAGCAATGGGTGGAAACTCATCAAGGAAACAAGCAACCTAGGAAAAATTTCCGGAGAGTGAGAAAAGTCAATCATTGGAACGACTTGTCTCCAGAAGCTGTGAATGCTCCAACACTGGAAGTTTTTAAGAAGATGTTGGATAACCATTTATCTGAAGAGGTGCAGGTGCCTAAGCAGGAGGTTGGACTAGAAGACCTCCAAGGTCCCTTCCAATTTTATTCTATTCTATTCTATTCTATTCTATTCTATTCTATTCTATTCTATTCTATTCTAGTCTGTCTGTCTGTCTTTCCATCTATCTATCTATCATTAAGTGAAATGGACAAGAATTCTGGGGGAACCTTTCTTTCTTTCTTTCTTTCTTTCTTTCTTTCTTTCTTTCTTTCTTTCTTTCTTTCTTTTTTCTCTTCCTTCCTTCCTTCCTTCCTTCCTTTTTCTTCCTTCCTTTTTTTTTTTTTTTTTTGTTTACATTTATACCCCGCCCTTCTCCGAAGACTCAGGGCGGCTTACAATGTATAGGGCAATAGTCTCATTCTATTTGTATATATTTACAAAGTCAACTTATTGCCCCCCCAACAATCTGGGTCCTCATTTTACCTACCTTATAAAGGATGGAAGGCTGAGTCAACCTTGGGCCGGGCTCGAACCTGCAGTAATTGCAGGCTTTGTGTTCTTAATAACAGGCCTTACCAGGCAGAGCTAAACCGGTCCTTCCTTCCTTCCTTTCCTCCTTCCTTCCTTCCCTTTCCTTCTCTCCTTCCTTCTTCCTTCTCTCTCTCTCTCTTGTGCTATTTCCTTTTTTCTTTCGTTTTTTTTTATGGGGAGTGGTGAGATTAAAAAAAATAGGGAAGCCCTCAGTCAGGATCTGCTCTCAATCCAGTAAAGTCAGAACAACGAGCAGTCAGTGGCCAAAGCAAGAGTTGAAATTCCCAAATATTTTACGCCAGTTTCACTTTCAGTGTGTCTTAGCCAGGGGATGTCGATGCTGGCTGCAGAATTCTAGGAGTTGAAGTCCACAAGTCTTAAAGTTGCAAGGTTGGACACCCCTATATAGATACACAGGATGCATACAGAAAACCCCATGGCGTGCTTAACTAAGTTAAAAATATATCTTAGTTACATTGTGCTTGGTTAGGTCCTATGCAGTTTACCAGGTTGTAGCAATTTAAAACTTTATCAATTACTGCTCAAGATACTGTTCAAAGTCAGAAACAAGAACCAAATAGGAACCAAGCCAATGGTGGTTTTCTACCGGTTCGCCCCGGTTTGCCAGAACCGGTAGTGCTGGTGGCAGGAAGTTCCGCCCGGATGCCATCACGGACGCTCTGCGCAAGCACAGAAGGTTTTGCACATGTGCAGAAGCACCGTGCACGAGTGTGCTCCCGGTTCCGAACTAGTAGCGATGGAAGAGGGACCCGCTACTGAACCAAACATTTTGTCAAGACCACCGTTCCAAGTTTTGGTTTGTTTGTTTGCGTTCGTTTGTGAGTACAGCATTCAGGGAAACCTTTTTTTAAATCTAACTTAACTCTCAAAATCAATTTGTGGTGGTGGTGGATGCCGATTGATGTATTTCTTGGAAATTGATGGGCGAGTGGAAACCTAAGTGGGCCTCCGCCCCAAAAGGAACCACTGATTAAAAAAAAACAAAAACCGGTCCTAAGGCATTTATCTCCACAGTGTTTCATGTCCAAAAGATAGCACACCCACTCAAACCAGTAAATCAAGGTCATTTCCTCCCCCGGAGGTCTGGAGGCAACACAATGATTTCAGTCTAGTTGATGTAAGAATGACATGATTCTGAATTTAGAATAACAGAGTTGGAAGGGACCTTGGAGGTCTTCTAGTCCAACCCAATGCCTAGGCAGGAAACCCTACACCACTTCAGACAAATGGTTATCTGTTGTGACCCAGGCCCAAGTAGGTAGTAGAAAACTCAGTCAGTGAACAAACAAACTTTATTCGAACAGCTGAGAATTATTTCATTTCT
The DNA here is from genome assembly GCF_028640845.1 of Ahaetulla prasina. Taxonomy (NCBI): domain Eukaryota; kingdom Metazoa; phylum Chordata; class Lepidosauria; order Squamata; family Colubridae; genus Ahaetulla; species Ahaetulla prasina. Next base: position 291,057,532 of record NC_080540.1, on the reverse strand, counting down.
AGCGTAGTTCGTCTAAATTAAAGCAAATTCCTCCCAATACAAATTCCTTAGTCCTATCGCAAACCTTGGTCAATTAGGCAAACTGCCAAAGACCTTTCTTGATAAACGTTCAGAAGTCAAAGATGCAAAAATAAATGCAAGACGTAGACGAAGAAGAAGATGCAGTTACCAATGTTGTTTTCCGGCAAAGCCCAAATGCCATTGCTGGTCTATTTTAAGCCTTATGGGAGGGGCCAATCATCTCTTGGCCCTACTCCCGAGTCGTCCTCTTTGCTTGAGCTGCTCTTGCCTTCTGGCAGCTCTTCTTATGCGTGCATTAGGAACAGGCTCCTCCTGTTCCTCTGGCTCACTACTATCAGTCTCTGGAGGCTCTGGAGTCCGCATCTCATTCCCCAAAGGCCCTGGCCTCACCTCAGCCTCATCGCTGTCCGACTCAGTTGCCAGCTCCGCAGGCTGCTGGCGGACCACAACATTATCCAACCTCTTCTTAAAAACTTCCAGTGTTGGAGCATTCACAATTTCTGGAGGTAAGTTGTTCCACTGATGAATTATTCTCACTGTCAAGAAATTTCTCAGATTTGGAGAGATGGAAAAACCTACAACTTTCACTTATGGGAAGGATAGCAATCATAAAGATGAATATATTACCAAGACTATTATATCTATTCCAGACAGTACCGATAAAACTTGAAAAAACTTATTTTCAACACCTTAATAAGTTAACAAGAAAATTTATAAGGCAAAGGAAAAAAGCTAGAATAAGTATAAAGATGCTACAAGATATGAGGTTATGGGGAGGATTTGGACTGCCGAATTGGGAACGATATTATCAGACAGCAGCACTGACTTGGATGAAGGAATGGGTGGAATTAAGGAACACAAGACTATTAACTTTGGGAGGACATGACTTGCAACTGGGATGGCATGCTTTTTTATGGTACAGGAGAAGTAAGATACATACATACTTTCCCAGACACTATATAAGAAACGCATTGCTATTGGTATGGGAGAAGGTCAGAGACAAATATTATACGAAAATTCCAATATGGTTATCAACAGTGGAAGCTTTAATACATCCAAATACTTTTAACCTTAGAAACATTGTTAGGTGTAAGGAGGAAATTTCTCCTTAGTTCTAAGTTGCTTCTCTCCTTGATTAGTTTCCACCCGTTGCTTCTTGTCCTGCCCTCAGGTGCTTTGGAGCAGGGGTCTCCAACCTTGTCAACTTTAAGCAAAGCTGGCTGAGGAATTCTGGGAGTTGAAGTCCACAAGTCTTAAAGTTGACAAGGTTGGAGACCCCTGCTTTGGAGAATAGCTTGTGTTCTGTCTCTTCCCCACCTCGGAGTAATGAGCTGGCCTTCAGCCAGTGGATTCACGGCTCTTATCAGTCCTGGCAGAGAAATCGCAGCTGCTTGCCAAAGTTCAAACAAATGACTCACAGAGTAAAACTTCAGCTCTCTTTGAAACGGTTCAGCTAATCTTTTGCTCCCCATGGAGCGTGAGCAGTCCCAAAGCTCCTTATATATCTTGTGGGGTGGGGCTCCTGCCCCACCCTTCCCTTTGATGATGCCGCCTCTCTAATCTTCTGAAGCGCAGGTTAATCCAAGCTTGATTATTATTATTATTATCAGCTGGGTCTGAAGGCGTAGCCTGGGGAAGGGAGGAATCAGGGGATGACGGCCTCATTACGTCCTCCGACTGGCCTGGTTCTGGCTCCTGGAGCCGGGCCAAAGGAATCGGTGCTCCCAAGGTAAGCCTTACTGGCCCTTCCCCCTCACTCTCGGAGTCACTTTCGGGCATGGGGCCAGGTTCGGGGGCTGGAGTCACAACAGCTTGACAATTTGGCATGTGGAAGTTCAGATGGGGATGAGCACACCAGACCACCTCAATAAGCCACTCCCCCCGGCATCAAGAACAGTTGGATTTTTCGGAAAGCAAGACTACTGTAGGCACAAAAATGGACGATTCGATTCCCACCATGGATGAAAGGCTACAAAAGCTGACGGAGATTTATTTATTATTTATTTATTTATTGTTTCAATTTCTATACCGCCCTTCTCCCAAAGGACTCAGGGCGGTTTACAGCCAAAGTAAAGACAGTTAGTACAATTTTTAGGACCAGTTTAAAAGGAAAATGTAGAGTTGGTTGAAGAATTTAAAACCAATAAAACCCCTTATTAAAACCCCACTAGGCCAGTCCTGTACGGTGAAACAAAAATGTTTTCAGCTCGCGTCGAAAGATTCGAGATGAGATCGTCGCAGGCGAAAACGGCTCTTGAGAGCCCATTTTCGCTGGCAGAGCGCTCAGGCTGGCACAGGCGCCCCCAACGTGAGTGAGCTGGCCACACCCACCCTGGCCACACCCACCCCGGCCCTCTGAGGTGAAAAACAACCTTGATGAGGCCCTCAATGAAATCGACTTTGACATCCCTGGATTGTGTGTAAAAAATGGTCATATAATAAGACACTTTTTTCAGTGCCACTTGACTTCAAACATCACTAATGAATGGTTGCCAAGTCAAGGATCATCAGTAATCAATTATATCTGTAGCCCCCAACTTTTAGGTACCAGGGACCGGTTCCACAGGGAAAGGATTTTCCGTGGACCGGAAGGAAAGAGGTTTTGTATGCTACCTGTATCCCATGCAATGGTAGTCAACCTGGTCCCTACTGCCCACTACCGCCCACTAGTGGGCGTTCCAGCTTTCATGGTGGGCGGTAGGGGTTTTGTCCAATACTGAAGCACTTTCCTTTTTTTTAATTTAATTGATTTTTTAAAAAAATTTCATAGCATTATTTAAAAACATTTTCATTAGGTTTTCATAAAATTCCCCATGACAATTTAAATTTCTGAAAATATACTATTTGTATCACCCGTGCATAAGTTTAGTTCAGGTTACGTAAGTGAACCTAAATGGCGCTATAGTGTGACCACAAACAAAAGAGCCTCGTCCCAGAATATCTCCCCCCACACCACCCGGCTGTAACAGACAAGCAGAGCTGGTAGCCGGTGGCCCCCCCAAACCCAATCCATGATGCGCGAGAGGCATGCGCAGACGAAGATACATGGCGCATTACTGTGGAACTGGTGTGTGGTTAGAAAATTTTACTACTAACAGAGATACAAAAGTGGGCGGTAGGTATAAAAAGGTTGACTACCCCGGATCCCATGGATGGACATTCACTTGTTTGCATGGCCCGCTTGCTGACACGCTGCGGACTGGTGCCAGTTCAGGGACTGGGGTTGGTTTAGAGACCCCTGAATTATATTACAGCTTTAGTGAACAGCCTGGTTGATACAGCATGCTGAAAACGAGGGTTTTCCTCAGTGGTGGGATTCAAATAATTTAACAAGTGGTTCTCTGCCCTAATGATTTCTTCCAACAACCAATTCATCAAACTGCTCAGAAAGTTAACAACCGGTTCTCCCGAAGTGGTGCGAACTGGCTGAATCCCACCACTGGCTTTTCCTCCAGCTCATGGAAATGTCGTGTCCCACTCCTCCTCTGACGGCCGGGTCTGGAAAGTCTGTCTCAAACTCTGGGGGAAGTATATTGCAAAATCTCCATTCCCTCCCCACTCCAGGGGAAGGATACTGCAAAATCTCCATTCCCACCCCACTCTGGGGCCAACCACAGGTGGTATTTGCCGGTTCTCAAAATTTCTGCTACCGGTTCTCCCGAACCTGTCAGAACCTGCTGGATTTCCCCCCTGCTATGAAGGCTGCATTTCAAATAACACCCTGTTTTCGTGTGGTCTAGTCCAGGGGTCTGCAAATCTGGCTCTTTTAAGACTTGTGTACTTCAACTCCCAGAGTCCCTCAGCCAGCAAAGCTGGCTGAGGAACTCTGGGAGTTGAAGTCCTCAAGTCTTAAAAGAGCCAGATTTGCAGACCCCTGGACTCTAGTCCCATGAAACCAAACTAGATTGAGTCCTGAATAGGTAAATGTTCCACAGCTGTTCCACAGCAGGAGAGGGGGATTTGCTGGCTTGTAAGGGCTAAAAATTTTTTGCAAGGGGGCAGAGAGAGAGGAGGGTTGGAGGGATTGAAGAATGTATTTGTCCCTTTCCCAAGCAATCAAAGCTTGCTTGTGTGGGTGGGTGGGTGGGGGCTCTTCTTCTCCTGTGTGTCATTTCCCTTCTCCCCTGGGGTCCCTCCCACCCACCTCCCCACAAAGATCAAAAGCAGACAAAACCTTGAGATTATCTCTCTTCTCCATGTGAGAGCAAAGCAGCCAAGGGGAACCGGCCTCAATATGCACTGAGAAAATGCTGTTTTTGCAAGCTTACTTTTGTTTATTAGCTCTGGCCTATGTGGGCAGCCCCCTGGGTCTCCCCCCCCCATGGCTGCCTTCCCACTGCTAGCATGGGGTTTGCCTGTAAAGTCCGCCTTACATTAGTGGCCAAAATTGTGGAAACCTTTTGGGAAAAGTGTATTTTCTAAAACTCGCTAATAACACCGCTTATTTTGGGAGTAGTACCGTAAAATTATAGATCGATGGAAAGATAATTTAATCAGGAATGTAATGCAATCGCTTTTAGGAAGGATTTGCTATTAGAAAAGCAATTACAGGATAAAGAAGAAAAGTGAAACACGTAGAAAAAAATGAGATATACAAAAAATATCACCACAGAAAAAACGAGATATACAAAAATTATCACCATAGAAAAAATTAGATATACAAAAATGATCACGTCAGTTAATACTTAGTTGGGTAACCTTTAGCATGAATTATGACCTTATAATGTCTTCCCATGGAGTGAACCAAGTCTTTTAGTTCTGCAGTCTGTTACCATGTGAAACCAAGATTGAATGGTGGCTTCTATTAACTGGGTTTTATTGCTGGGTTGCTTCTGACTAATAAGTTTCTTTAGCTGGCATCATAGATTTTCAATTGGTTAAGGTCTGGGCTATTCCCAAGCCATTCCAGCAGTGGAATAGGATTATCTTGAAACTCCAAAAAAACAAAAACAAAAGTGGTGTTATTAGCCATAAAACTTCAAAAATACCCTTTTCCCAAAAGGTTTCCACAATTTTGGCCACTACTGTATGAGCTGGGAGGGAGGTAGAAAGTCACTGTGCTCCACGCTTCTTAACAAATTAACCCATTCATCGGGCTTGCATAATCAAAGAGAAAGGCTCCTTCAAATCAAGTGGACTTTTCATGATTTCATGATCATGTCCAGCTTGGCTTTTCCACTTCCTACTATACTTTAGCCTACAGCCCTGGGATTCTCAGTGGTCTCTCATCCAAATATCGTTCAGATCTTACTTTGATTATCTTTTATTTATTTATTTTTATTTTTATTTTATTTATTTATTTATTTGTCGCAGCATTAAATATAAGCATAAGCATGAAATAACGATACGATATATAAACATATATATAAGCATAAGTATGTAATAACTATATTAATTGGATATAATGAAAGGAAACAATAGGACAGGAACGGTAGGCACGTTTGTGCTCTTATGCACGCCCCTTACAGACCTCTTAGGAATGGGGTGAGGTCAATAGTAGACAGTTTTTGGTTGAAGCTTTGGGGATTTTGGGAAGAGACCACAGAGTCTGGTAGTGCATTCCAGGCATTAACAACTCTGTTTCTGAAGTCATATTTTCTGCAATCAAGAATCAAAGCTTTGCTGGCTGAGGGATTCTGGGAGTTGAAGTCCACAAGTCTTAAAGTTGCCAAGGTTGGAGACCCCTGATCTAAATAAATGATGGTTAGGTTTGCATTTCCCTTCTTGGAAGTTAGTTTCACACACACACGTCTATCCACCCAGCTGGATGGACCTGTTGACCTTTGTTCAAAGCAAACCATGACAAGGGCTACACCACCATTACACACGCTGGTGAGGTCCTCCTGCAGCCATCTAATGATATATCTGTTTTCCAACATCCGATAGCCGAATTGGCAGGATAATTGGTTGTATAAATAATTGGTTGTATAAATAGAGGCATAGAATCAAAATCACGTGAAGTATTAGTACCGCTTTGTAAAGCCTTAGTAAGGCCACACCTGGAATCCTGCATCCAGTTTTGGTCACCACATTGCAAAAAGATGTTGAGACTTTAGAAAAAGTGCAAAGAAAAGCAACAAAGATGATGATAGGCCTGGAGACTAAAACATATGACGAACGGTCGCAGGAATTGGGTATGGCCACAGTCTAGAGCTGTGATGGCAAACCTATGGCACACGTGCCAAAGTGTCACGCGAAGCCATGTCACCTGGCACACGCAGCCTTGCCTGCTTGCCTTCCGGGTTTCTGGCGTGCACGCACGCACGATGATCAGCTGTCCATCGCATGCGCGGCAATGCCAAAACCCGGCCTGTGCACGCGCACTGGCCAGCTGATTGTCGGGAGCACATGCGCACCAGAACCCAGAGGTTTGGCTTTTCCAGGGCGCGATCTCTTCATGCGCACGGCAGTGCTGAAAACCGGTCTGTGCACATGTGCCGGCCAACTGATCATCGGGAAGCCGATGGAAGTTCGGCTTTTCTGGAGCACAGCCACAAGCGCACGTGTGTGCATGGATCTTCTGTGCGATCTTTTTGGCACTTGGTGCCAAAAAGAGTCACCATCACTGCTCTAAAGAAAAGAAGGACTGGGGTAACATCACAGCAGTCTTCCAGTATTTGAGGGGCTGCCACAAAGAAGAGGGGGGTCAACTTATTTTCCAAAGCACCAGAAGGTTAGACAAGAAACAGTGGATGGAAACTAATCAAGGAGAGAAGCAACCTGGAATTAAGGAGAAACTTCCTAATAGTGAGGCCAATTAACCAGAGGAACAGCTTGCCTCCAGAAGTTGTGGCTGCTCCATCACTGGAGGTTTTTAAGAAGAGACTGAACAACCATTTGTCTGGAATGGTATAGATCAGGGATCTCCGACCTTGACAACTTTAAGACTTGTGGACTTCAACTCCCAGAATTCCTCAGCCAGCTTTTTTCTCCTGCTTGAGCAGGGGGTTGGACTAGAAGACCTCCCAGGTCCCTTCCAGCTCTCTTCTGATTGAAGAATGTGCTCTCGCCCACATTTCATCCTGGACTTCTCATTTTTCCTGATGGATCTTCTGAAGCTTTTGCATAACAATAAAAAAAAATTTAGGGTCCTTATATGGTTGGTTGGCTCGCCAATCTATTGGTGTGTATAGATTAAAGTCTATGGTTTTATTTCAAAGTGCAGCTATTGTTTTTTTTCTTCCGGCTTTGCAATCTTTTAATAAATGCAACTGGGATTGAGGAATACAGGTAACCCTCCATTTATGACCCATCGTTTAATGAGTGGTTTACAATCCGTAAAGTATTTCCGGCTATCATAAAATATCATGCCACACCTCTCCAAAGTGGTCACGTGACCATGATCTGCACGCTATGCAACCTGTTCACACTTATGAGCGGTTGGTTGCCAGGCTTGCTGCAATCATGTTTTTTTTATTATTATTATTATTTACATTTATATCCCGCCCTTCTCCGAAGACTCAGGGCGGCTTACATTGTGTAAGGCAATAGTCTCATTCTATTTGTATATTTATATACAAAGTCAACTTATTGCCCCCCCAACAATCTGGGTCCTCATTTTACCTACCTTATAAAGGATGGAAGGCTGAGTCAACCTTGGGCCTGGTGGGACTTGAGCCTGCAGTAATTGCAGGTAGCTGTGTTTAATAACAGGCTATTTTACAGCCTGAGCCACACCGCAGCAACAGCATGTTGCTGTTTACAGTCTTCTTTCTGGGGGAAGCTGGCAGAGAAATTTACAAAACCCAAATCTTCGGGATTGTGATGGAAGGTGGAAGAAGAAAGTTGCAGGAGGGAGTGGGGGCTTTCCCAAGAGACAAATCAGCCAGGAATCCTTGGCATGCAGGAAGAGAGATTGGGTGGACCCTCCCTAGCCATTCTCAGGGTTTATCAAATAGTTATGCAGATTTGTACTTTAGTCTGGCAAGATTCCGGGTCTATAAGCAAGCAACAATAGAGAAACTATAGGTACCGTATTCTTCCGACTATAAGACACACTTTTTTGTCTCCCAAAAGGGGGTGAAAATGTCTGTGCGCCTTATAGACTGAATATTGCCGAAGCCCCACCCACCCACTGGCTGTTTTGGGGCCTCCACACTGGGGGCTTTTTTCGGCCTTTTTCAGGGCTTTTTTCAGGGCTTTTTCCAGCCCATCTTTGAGGCATTTTTCAGCCCGTTTTCAAGACTTTTTTCAGCCCATTTTCAAGGCTTTTTCCAGCCCGTTTTCAAGGCTTTTTTCAGCCCGTTTTCAAGGCTTTTTTCAGTCCGTTTTCAAGGCTTTTTTCAGCCCGTTTTCAAGGCTTTTTTTTTGGTCTGTTTTCACGGCTTTTTTCAGCCCGTTTTCTAGGCTTTTTTCGGCCCGTTTTCAAGGCTTTTTTCAGCCCGTTTTCTAGGCTTTTTTCGGCCCGTTTTCTAGGCTTTTTTCAGCCCGTTTTCAAGGCTTTTTTTGGTCTGTTTCCAAGGCTTTTTTCGGTCTGTTTTCAAGGATTTATTCAGCCCGTTTTCTAGGCTTTTTTCGGTCCGTTTTCAAGGCTTTCTTCAGCCCGTTTTCAAGGCTTTTTTCGGTCCGTTTTCAAGGCTTTTTTCTGCCCGTTTTCTAGGCTTTTTTCAGCCCGTTTTTTGGGGGGGTTTTCAGCCTGTTTTTGAGGGTTTTTCAGGACCGTTTTTGAGGCTTTTTTCCAAAAAGCCTCAAAAACGGATTGAAAAAAGCCTCAAAAACGGGCCAAAAAAAGTCACAAAAACAGGCCAGAAAAAAACAAAAAACGGGCAAAAAAAAAAGGCCAAAAAAAGGGCAAAAAAAGCTCCAAAACAGGCCAGAAAAAGCCTCAGAAACGGGCCAAAAAAGCATTCAAAATGGGCAGAAAAAAGACTGGAAAAGGCCCCAAAAAAGGCTCAAAACTGGGGCGCATGGCAGCCAAAAACTTTTTTTTGCTGTTTTCCTCTTCTACATTTAAGTCCATCTTATAGCCTGAAAAATACAGTACTTTTCGGCTTATGACTTACAGCTAGTCCTCGACTTACAAACAGTTCATTTACTCACCGTACACAGTTACAATGGCACTGAAAAAAGTGACTTATGACCACTTTTCATTTCACTTTTGATCATGTGATCAAAATTCAGATGCTTGGCAATCGGTTCGTATTTATGACGATTGCAGTGTCCCGGGGTCATGTGATAACCTTTTGCGACCTTCTGACAAGCAAAGTCAATGGGGGAAGTTGGATTCACTTAGCAACCGTATTACTATCTTAACTACTGGGAGTGATTCGCTTAACAAATATGCCAAGAAAGGCCGTAAAGTGGAGCAAAACTCACTTAACACATGTTTCACTTAGCAATAGAAATTTAGGGCTCAGTAGTACAGTACATCTAAAATGGACAGCTAACATCAAAAACATCATTAAAAAAGGGCAACAAAGAAAGTTCTTTCTGCGCCAACTCAGTAAGCTCAAACTGCCCAAGGAGCTGCTGATTCAGTTCTACAGAGGAATTATTGAGTCTGTCATTTGCACCTCTATAACTGTTTGGTTCGGTTCTGCAACCCAACAAGAAAAACACAGACTTCAGAGGATAATTAGAACTGCAGAAAAAATAATTGCTACCAACCTGCCTTCCATTGAGGACCTGTATACTGCACGAATCAAGAAGAGGGCCGTGAAAATATTTACAGATCCCTCGCATCCTGGACATAAACTGTTTCAACTCCTACCCTCAAAACGACGCTATAGAGCACTGCACATCAGAACAACTAGACACAAGAACAGTTTTTTCCCAAAGGCCATCACTCTGCTAAACAAATAATTCCCTCCACACTGTCAGACTATTTACTGAATCTGCACTACTATTAATCGTTTCATAGTTCCCACCACCAATCTCTTTCCACTTATGACTGTATGACTATAACTTGTTGCTGGCAATCCTTATGATTTATATTGATATATTGATCATCAATTGTGTTGTAAATGTTGTACCTTGATGAACGTATCTTTTCTTTTATGTACACTGAGAGCATATGCACCAACAAATTCCTTGTGTGTCCAATCACACTTGGCCAATAAAAATTCTATTCTATTCTATTCTATTCTATTCTATTCTATTCTATTCTATTCTATTCTACAGTAGCCCTTGAAGTACGTTCACAATTGAGCTCCAAATTTCTGTTGCTAAGTGAAACGTGTTAAGTGAGTTTTGCCCCATTTTATGGCCGTCATAAATATGAGTTAAGTTGCTGAGCATCTGAATTTTCATCACATGACCACAGGGATGCCGCAATGGTGGTTTAAATGTGAAAAATGCTCACAAGTCATTGTTTCCATGACAGTTGTAACTTTGAACGATCACTAAACAAACTGATTCCCTACTGCCTGGTTGTTGTGACCCAGACCCAAGTAGGTAGTAGGAAACTCAGCCAGTGAAAAAACAAACAGAACTTTATTCGAACAGCTGAGAATTACTTCATTCCCAGCATAGTTCAACTAAATTAAAACAAATCCTCCCAACACAAAGTCCTCTCACCAACCTTGGTCCAATTAGGCAAACTGCCAAAGGCCTTTCTTGGAAAACGTTCAGAAGACTCTGATACAAAAATAAATGCAAGAAGACGAAGCTACCAATGTTGTTTTCCGGCAAAACCCAAACACTGTTGCTGGTCTTTTAAGCCTTATGGGAGGGGCTAATCATCTCTTGGCCCTACTCCCCAGTTGTCCTCTTTGCTTGAGCTGCTCTTGCCTTCTGACAGCTCTTCTCATGCGTGGATTAGGAACAGGCTCCTCCTGTTCCTCTACCTCACTACTATCAGTCTCTGGAGGCTCTGGATTCCGCACCTCACTTCTCAATGGCCCTGGCCTCACCTCAGCCTCATCGCTATCTGACTCAATTGCCAGCTCCGCAGGCTGCTGGCAGACCACAACACTGGTGTTAATTAGATCTTGAAGGAAATTTACATTAATTTAAAAAGCTCTTTTTGTACAGTAGCCAGTTGCAAGCTTCTATTTTATTACTAACAAAAACATTTCCACCCTAAAGAACGGATTCTGAAAGGGAAACAATTTGCTGGCATTCTTGTAACCTAATGTTTTCTCAAGAAATCTTGCTTAAATAGACACTGATGGAGAGCAGGGGGCAAAGAAATTTTGCGAATGGTACCAAAAAGCCCTATGCTTATTCAAATATTATGAGCGGCGGCAAGTGGGATCCAATAAGAAGTTAGGAAATATCATTATTATTTTTTCCCACAGGAACTAACCAGAGAGAGGATGTTCCTGACTCCAAACAGACATTGCAAAGTCTGCTGCCACCTAGGGACACAAGTCAGCAATGACAGTATCCACCCATCTCCTGAAACGGAAGAGCAGGTATACCAGTGATGGTTAACCTTTTCGGCACCAAGTGCCAAAACTGGAGCGTGTGCGCTGGAGTCCCAGAACCTGAAAGAGAGCAGCTGGCCGGTGCGCATGTGTGCGACAGACCCAGAAGAGCAGCTGGTGATGGCACGCAGTACGACAGAGAGGGTTCTGCGTGCCATAGGTTCACCTTCATGGAGGTATACAATAAAAGAATAGTAAAGCCAGCAAAAGATGAGTTGTTTACCCGACAACTAGAATTTTAAAAGCATTACCTTATTAAAAAAAAAAAAAGACAGCTCCAGCCATAGCTGCATCTATTCCACTTAAAACAATAATATGCTTTTTACCTTCTAGACCTCAGTTATTAGGAATTCTCAACATCAACAGAAAAGGAGAAATTGGAAGAAAGCCAGAGAAAATCTTTAATAGAAATGATGTCTATAATCCAGAAGCTTTTTAATGTGGTTTCTTGCCACTAATTCCTGATTTCCAGCCAAATATGAAACAAGTGAAAACTATTTTTAAACAACAGAAATTGAACACACACAAAAAGATAAAAACTCGAATCCTTTTTTTTTTTTTTTTTAAATCAGGGATGCTTGGCGACATCTTCATTAATTATCGCTCTTGCTCTAAAACAGGTGCAACTTCCAATCTTGGCAACTTCAAGGCTTGTGGACTTCAGCTCCCAGAATTCCCCAGCGATCCATGTTGAAAACCAACTTTGGGATTTGAGAATCAGATCTGATCTGACCACAGAAATATTGTGGTTTTTAAAATTTAGGGTTATTCATATTTGACAATTTATTATATGTTTAAGATTAAAATTAAAAGAAAAATATAAGATGATATTGATTTTTTAAAGAATATTTATGATTAGTACTTTAGGGTCATTTAAATATCGATTATTTAAATTAGAGAGACTTTGTTGTATTGCATTATTATCTCTGGACTGAAAAAAGTTGGAGATCACTTTATTTGACGTATATTTGATGTATTTTTCTTTTTTGGTCACTTTTTCCCTTTTATGTCAGTTTGTGTTTTAATGCTTGCTTTCAAAATTTAACTAAAATATTTTAACATTAAAAACAAGCTAAGAGGGTGCCCATGATGTGTGATTTTAGTTCTGCCTGTTTTTTTTATGTGTGTCGGACCAGGAAGCTTTGATCACAATATTTGTGGGTGGCATTTTGACTTTTTTTATCCACACCCTGCCAAACATCTTGGAAATAAGTGTGTTTTTTTCACCTCTTACTCACCGTATATCTCCTCTCCATTTCCATTAATTGATACACCCCACGGTGTGTCACATATAGTTTGGGTTGGGGATAAAGAGAATTCAAAAATGGATAATCCACATACTTGGATCATTCTGAACTGATATCAGAACAAACAGTGTAAAGTATGTATGTATGTATGTATGTATGTATGTATGTATGTATGTATTTATTTATTTATTTATTTATTTATTTATTGGATTGTAACCTCACCATAGGGACGTGGTGGCTCAGGGGCTAGGACGTTGAGCTTGTCGATGGAAAGGTCGGCAGCTCAGCGGTTCGAATCCCTAGTGCTGCCATGTAACGGGGTGAGCTCCTGTTACTTGTCCCAGCTTCTGCCAACCTAGCAGTTTCGAAAGCACGTAAAAATGCAAGTAGAAAAAATAGGGACCACCTTTGGTGGGAAGGTAACAGTGTTCCGTGCGCCTTTGGCGTTGAGTCATGCCGGCCACATGACCACGGAGACGTCTTCGGACAGCGTTGGCTCTTCGGCTTTGAAACGGAGATGAGTCGGCAACGACTAGCACGTATGTGCGAGGGGAACCTTTACCTTTACGTAACCTCACCATTATTACTTTATAAATAACTTAAGGTGGTGAACATACCAGGTGTGAAATCCAGCAGGTTCTGACAGGTTCTAGAGAACCGGTAGGGGAAATTTTGAACAGTTTGGAGAACTGGCAAATACCATCTCTGGCTGGCCCCCGAGTGGGGTGGGAATGGAGATTTTGCAATATCCTTTCCCCAGGAGTGGACCACATGATGGACTTGTGGATGTTGGTCAGGGACTTGGACTTTCCTTTGGGTGGGGAAAACCCGGAAGCTTTCATATTCGGGTTTTCCCAGATGTGCCAATATGACATCTCTTAATAAAATGGAACTTTGAGGAACTTCAAGCCTCAAAGTTTTCTTTCATTGGGGTTGTTACTTGGAAACGTGATACCCAACTTCCCACGTGAGATGGTGGAAAGGAGCCCCATATTTGTGCTGCTCCCGAAACAGATGGAGGAGAACATGAGGATGTGGTCTGAAAGAACTTTTGCCTGCTGGAAAGTCACACCTGCTTATACAGGTAGTCCCCGACTTACAACAGTTCCTTTAGTCACAGTTCAAAGTTACAACGAAAAAAGTGACTTTTTTCCACACTCATGACCGGTGCAGCATCCCCACAATTACAGGATTTACGTTCGGATGTTTAACAACTGGTTCATATTTACGACAGTTAATAATAATAATAATAATAATAATAATAATAATAATAATAATAATAATATTTTAATTTGTATACCGCCCTTCTCCCGAAGGACTCAGGGCGGTTTACAGCCAAAATAAAATACAGCAACAACGCATACAATACTAAAAACAAACATTAAAAAACTTATTCAATTTGGCCCCATTTTAAAATACAATCAACCCTGTAAAATTAATAAAAATTTAAACCCATAAAATCAGCTAAAAATTTAAAAATTCAAGCCAGTCCAGTAAGGCGGAATAAATAGGTTTTAAGTTCGTGGCGAAAGGTCTGAAGGTCAGGTAGTTGTCGAAGTCCAGGGGGAAGTTCGTTCCACAGGGTAGGAGCCCCCACAGAGAAGGCCCTTCCCCTGGGGGCCGCCAGTCGACATTGCTTGGCTGACGGCACCCTAAGGAGTCCCTCTCTGTGAGAACACACCGGTCACTGGGAGATAGAAGATGGCAGTAGACGGTCCCGTAAGTATCCCGGTCCTAAGCCATGGAGCGCATGGAGTTGCAGCATTCTGGGGTCACGTGATGCCTTTTCGCGACCTTCTGGCACTCAAAGTCAATGGAGAAACCAGACTTGCTTAACAACCGTTAACAACTGGAGTGATTCACTTGGCAAGAAAAATCGGGGCAAAACTTACCTTAATACATTTCTCACTTAGCAACCTAAATTCTGGGCTCAGTTGTGGTCATAAGTTGAAGACTATCTGTATCCCTCCCTCCCTCCCTCCCTCCATCTATCTATCCATCCATCCATCCATGTTTACCATAATTTCAAAAGTAATGAATGAACCATCCTTTTTTTAAAATTTAAAATTTATATCCCGCCCTTCTCCGAAGACTCAGGGCGGCTTACATTGTGTCAAGCAATAGTCTTCATCCATTTGTATATTATATACAAAGTCAACTTTTATTGCCCCCAACAATTTGGGTCCTCATTTTACCTACCTTATAAAGGATGGAAGGCTGAGTCAACCTTGGGCCTGGTGAGACTTGAACTTGCAGTAATTGCAAGCAGCTGCTGTTAATAACAGACTGCATTAGTCTGTTGAGCCACCAGAGGCCCTACTGTCCAAGATTCACTGTACTGCAGTGAGTCTTGGACCCTTTATGCACGGCAGGAGGGAAAGTTGAACACCTTTGATATGCGCTGCCTCCAATGTATTTTTGGCATCACCTGGCAGGACAAAGTTCCAAATAGCGCAGTCTTGGAACGTGCTGGAATTTCTAGCAGTTATACACTACTGAAACAGTGACGTCTACGCTAGCTTGGGCATGTCGTGAGAATGGCTGATGGTCGGATTCTGAAAGATCTCCTGTATGGAGAATTTGTGCAGGGAAAGCACCTCAGAGGGAGACCACAGCTGCGATATAAGGATATCTGCAAGAAGGACCTAAAGGCCCCGGGAATGGACATTAACAACTGGGAAACCTTGACCTCCGATCGTTCAGCTTGGAGGCTAAAGACGCAGCGCGGCCTTCTCCAATTCGAAGAGACATTTGTTCGGCAGGCTGAGGCGAAGAGGCAGTCCCGGAACCAGCGAAATCTGGGGGCTGGGCAGGAGACAGAATGTATCTGCCCTCAGTGTGGAAGGGATCGCCACTCTCGAATTGGCCTTTTTAGCCACACTAGATGCTGTTTTAGGATCTCTTTCCTGAGCATGATACTATAGTCTTTTGAGACTGAAAGATGCCAATGAATGAACGAACCGAACTACACAGATGTTGAACATAATAAGTCAAGGACTACCTGTACAACAGTAGCCCTCACAGGCTGGCAATCAACCCACAGCCAGCCTAGACGGGTTTAGGGTTTAAAATTCAAGCCCACAACGTGGAAGAAAAGAAAAACAACAACACAAGCACAGCAAACCGAGAACCTATTAATCCATCCAGACGCCCACTCCCTCAGTCACAAAGCATTCCAAGCCAGGCGGGCTGCAGCTCGTAAATCTCTGCACGTCCCTAGGAGCACCAACAAACCCAGGACCCCTCCCTTCGCTTTCTCTTTTCTCCTTCCTTTCACCCACCTCCACTCCTTCCCCCCCCCCAAACACACCCAAACACACCACAAGATTAGAGCCGGAGGGGAAACTCTTGCTATTGTCTTTCCTTTCGACATGTGGCATTCAGGCTCGGTGTGTTATTGCAAACCCTCCCTTGGACACACCCGAGACTATATTTGTGAAACCACAACCAAACCCACCCAGCCTCTGCTGCAACAGCTCAAGCTTTGCAATCCAGAGTTCTTTTCCAAGATTTATCTTGGTGGGGGGGGGAAACTGTCGAGATCCCATCCCGCTCTCCCCTGCCAGCTTCGGATTTCTCCATCGTGTGAAAACTGGGCTTCTCCCTTGACATGATTATTTAGTGCGTGATGAGAACACGACAGAAGAGAAGTCAACATAGACACACAAATCCAGTTAGTTATGTACAAAACATCTACGGGGGTATGGCGGTGGCCTCATAACTAGATGTCCAATTCAGGTCAGACCACCTCTGGTGTTGCTTCGTACAAATCTTCTAGGGCAGGAGTCGCCAACCCCTGGGCTGCAGCTGACTACCGGCTGTGTCCCATTTGGAAGGGGCCCGCACGATCGGTTGCCTAGCCGCAGGTAGCTCTGTTTGCACGAGTGGCAGGCCGCGTACACACACGCAGGTGTGCAGCTCGACTTGTGCAAGCGGTGGCCTGTCGCTTGCACGAACTGGTTCCTCTTCCCGACCTCCCTTCCCAGCCAGGTTGCTAAGCTGTACAGGTTGAAAGATCACTGTTCTGGGGAATTGGAAAACACACGTCGTGGGCAATCTTGCACAATATGTTGGACTGTTTGCGTATCAGCACCACAATCTCAACGAGGGGGATCTTTCCATCCCCACTGATACAGGGAAAGGCACTTCTTCCGGCATCGTGCGGAATTCTGCTCCATTGGGTCCAGACAGAGCAAGGCAGGTCAAAGCCAGGTGGTTTGACAGAGAAGGATCAATAATGGTCAGGCCATAAGAAAGGAATAGAGTAGAGTACAGAAGAATAGAATACAGAAGATTAGAATAGAATAGAATAGAATAGAATAGAATAGAATAGAATAGAATAGAATAGAATAGAATAGAATGAGTAGAGTAGAGTAGAGTAGAGTAGAGAAGAATGGAATGGAGTAGAATAGAATAGAATAGAATAGAATAGAATAGAATAGAATAGAATAGGAGTGGAGTGGAGTGGAGTGGAGTGGAGTGGAGTGGAGTGGAGTGGAGTGGAGTAGAGTAGAGTAGAATAGCAGAGTTGGAAGGGACCTTGGAGGTCTTCTAGTCCAACCCCTTGCTTAGGCAGGAATCGGTCTATCATTTCAGACCAATTGTTATCCAATCTTCAGACCAATGGTTCTCCAAGGACCTTGGACCATTCCTCTCTCCAGGCCTTCTCAGGGGTTAAACTGGACATATGTTAAGTGCATGGCTGTTTTCCATGCTGGCCTATAGGATTTCAATCTCCCTTTAAAGAGAGGGGAAAAGTGAAAGGGAATTGAAATGTTGTGGGGCACAGCACCCCATTTCAAGGGTTGGTCTGTCAGCTATATCCCATTCTGGGATACTTCATACCCTTGATTTATGACCACAATTGAGCCCCAAATTTCCACTTGGTAAGCAAGACGGCGAAGTGAGTTTTGCTCCATTCTACGACCTTCCTTACCACGGTTGTTAAGCGAATCACTGCAGTTGTCAAATTAGCCACGCGGCCGTTAAGTCAGTCGGCTTCCCCACTGACTCTACTTGTCAGAAGGGGATCACACGACTCCAGGGACGCGGCAACCGTCATAAATGTGCAATCGGCAGCTGAGGGTTGGAATTTTTTGATCACGCGACCACGGGGCTGGCTCCTCCCACGGTCATAAGTGTGAAACTTCGAAGGGTCGCCGTAAGGAAACAACTAGGAACAGGAGCAGGAAATCTGAGATTTTTCTCCTACTCTTCAGAACAGAATCTCAGATGGCCAGACAAGGAGCCAAACAATTGGAAAAGCGAGGGAAGGGCTGCACTCCAGTTTGTTCCCTGATGCAGGAAATGAATAAAGCAGGAACCGCCTGACCCTCTAGCAGCAAACATGCAATTTTTGGACTTAATTGCATGCTTCCATGTAATGGGATGATCATAACAAGTAGGTTCGATTTGCTAAAATTTCTACCCGAGTCGTTCCTCTTCCATATTTATACATCCTGGCCTCCCTCTTTGCCCATAATTTTAACACTCCCATCGGGTGGGTGCGGACAGCTGTGGAGGTCCCTGTCGTTTTCTTTTTGGGAAAGGGACAGAATTAAATGCATATCAGCCGAGAGGGACACTGCAACAGAGCGACGGGTCATCCTCGACATACAACCATTCGTTTAGTGACCGTTTAAAGCAGCTTAGAGCTGGTCTCACCCTGAAGACCATCATAGCATGCCATAGCCACAGGATCAAAATTTGGGGGCCTCGCAACCGGCATGTATTTAATGATGGTTATTTAATGATGGTTGCAGCTTCCTGAGTCAAGCAACTGATCGATCGATTGATCGATCGATCTATCGATCAATCAATCAGAATAGTTCTGGAAGGGATCTTAGAGGTCTTCTAGTCCAATCCATTGCTCAAGTAGGAAATCCTCTACCATTTCAGACAAATGGCTGTCCAGTCTCTTCTTAAAAGCCTCCAGTGGCTAATTGTGCTCACTGTTAGGAAATTTCTCCTTATTTCTAAGTTGCTTCTCTCTTTGATTAGTTTCCATCTATTGTTTCTTGTCCTGCCTTCAGGTCAGGGGTGGTATTCAGCCGGTTCCAACCGGTTCGGACGAACCGGAGGTTAATTTTAATCTGGTTCGCCAAACTGGTTGTTCCAAGGACTGGCTGACCCTGTCCACCCCGCCCCTCCCAGAAATCTCAAGTGCAGGGCATGCGCGGAAGCTCTGGGAGAACAAAAAACGGGCCTACCGGAAGTCTAGAAACGGGCCTGTTTTCAGCCTCTGGAGGGCCTCCAGTGCCTGGGGGAGGCTGTTTTCATCCTCCTGGAGGCTTGAGAAAAGCCACCAGAGCCTGGGGAGGGCAAAAATGCCCCCCACATGGTGCAGGAGGCCCAGTAGCCAGGAACTGGGCAGTGAACCAGTTGCTGAAATTTTTGAATCTCACCCCTGCTTCAAGTCTTTGGAAAATAAGTTGACCCCCCCTCCTCTTTGTAGCAACCTCCCAAATACTGGAATACTGCTATTAGGTCACCCCTAGTTGACTCAGCCTTCCATCCTTTATAAGGTAGATAAAATGAGGACCCAGATTGTTGGGGGCAATAAATTGACTTTGTATATGATATACAAATGGATGAAGACTATTGCTTAACATAGTGTAAGCCGCCCTGAGTCTTCGGAGAAGGGCGGGGTATAAATGCAAATAATAAAATAAATAAAATAATAAATAAATAGTCCTTTTTTTTTTTTACTAGACTAGACCAATTTTGCAACGTTCTTCATGTGTTTTAGTCTCCAAGGCCTTCAATCATCTTGGATGTCCTCCGAAAGTTTCCCAACCAGCTTCCAACAAGCAAAGAAAATGGGGTGGGGGACAGATTCACTTAATGACTATGTGGTCCACTTAACAACGGCAGTGATTTGCTTAACAATCAGGGCAAAAGAGGTTATAAAATCGGGCACGACTCACTTAACAATGGGAATTCTGGTCCCAAATGTGGTGGCAAGTCGAGGACTATTCCCTATATTGATGTTTATTTCTCTTCTCCGCTAAGCTTCTAGAACAGAGGTGGGGAACCATGGCCCTTTTATGACTTGTGAACTTCAACTCCCAGAACTCCCATTGCCGTCTCAGGAGTTCTGGGAGTTGAAGTCCACAAGTCATTTTTAAAAGGAACATGGCTCCCCAGCCCTGTTCTAGATTAAAAAGCTGCCAAATATAGAAATGGTTTATTTGCTCTTCTCAGAGGCTGCGGAAATTCAAAGTTGTCTCACCTATTAATGTATTTAATCAAGGGCTTCCTTGATCCAATTGCTATTTTAAGAAAGATGACCTGAGAAAGGGAACTACAACCTCTTTATATCCTTCATGTTTTGACTGCCAGTAATCCAAGTAATCTTTTTGAAAGATGCTTATCTTTCACAGCGCACCATGTTATGACACATGCACCCCTCAGGATATCTGTCGATTTAATACCAATTTTAGTGTTACTATTTATTTTTATTATTATTTTATTCAGAATGTTCAACTATAAACTCCAAAAAAGGGGAATAAATACAAAAACAAAGCAAACGTAGACAAAAAAACAACAACAGATGTGCATAAAAAGAAAATAGATTGTCTCCCCTGGTTGAATACTGGTAAGTGTATTTCAAGAATTATTCTATTAGTGTTATTATTTCATATAATCTGTCATATCGCTATTTTATTGATTGTAAGCTGCCTAAGATTGCCTATAGACGAGAAGGGTGGCATATACATTATTATAGTATAATTAATTATATTATATTAGAATAACAGAGTTGGAAGGGACCTTTCTTCTAGTCCAACTCCCTGCCCAGGCATGAAAGCCAGATGGGTGTCTTTGGGCCAATTACGCCCTCTCAGCCCATCCTACCTTAAAGGGTTGTTGTTGTTGTGGAGAAAACAGGAGATGACAGTATTAGGTATACCAAAGCAATATTTAAAATAGATTTAAATAGATAATTTCAAAAGGCAGGATAAAAACATAACCACTGTTAACAATGTCTACGGAGATTCTGTCAACCAGGTCATGGTTGTCTCAAAGGTGCTTTTTCAAAAGGCAACTGGACTTTGTTTTTTCCGTGAAGACATTTCACTTCTCACCCTAGAAGCTTCTTCAGTTCTTACTCAAGGGAAAAAAATATAGTCCAGTTGCCTTTTGGAAAAACTACCTTCGAGAACCGGTGCTGATAAAACTTCCTAGGTATGTTTGTGAAGTCGCAAAGTCTTTATCTTCGCTTAGAAAGGATTTTTCCCCAATATATTCATTTTTTAAAAAAATTTCAGATCTGTGCTGAAAAATCCAGAGAAGTCTAAATGTCACAGGAAGGCTATCGTCCGAGTTTTGTTTTGCTTTTTAATTTAAAAACACACACGTACACACACAAAACACAAACTGAGAATTTCCCCTGAAAATACCACCGGACTCCCGTTTCGCCTGTGGTGCTAACCGGCTATTTCAAATGGTGACACGTGTGTGGGAGGTCAGCCGGCCAGAATCCACGCCGGCCGAGTGGACCGCCAGATAAAGGGCATATGGAACTGAATTACCAACCGTGGTGCTCAGGAAGGCTCACAAATTGCACACTCCCTTCCCAAAATTACAGGGGTCTGCTTTGGGGGAAAGAAGGAGGGAGGCCGGGGGGTGGGGGGAAACAGAAGGAAACTCACATTGCAGCATGCGAAATAAGGAGTTAACGGGATCCTTTTAAAAATAGAGAATTTTTCAGCTGGGAAAGGGGAAGAGGACTCGGTTTGGTTCCCCACCCACCCACCCTTCCCCAAACTCAGGAAAACAATCATTGTCCCTGGCAATGAGGCACCTCTCACAGCTTGCCCGGGCAATGAGGTTCTCTTCCTTTGGCTCCGTCCTTCAAAGGAACAGGGAGGAGAAGCCGTGGCCCAAAGAGACAATGAGTCCTGTGTCTTTCGCTGCTGATTCATCCGCCTCACCGCAACCCACTTGGGGCGGAGAGCAGCTGTGATTAGAAGTGCTGCATCAGCTATTTCAGAAAACCAGGGCCTGTGTGGTTGCGCCGGCCGTGCAGGAGGGCCGGCTATCCAACGGGCTTGGCTGTTCCTAGGCCAATCGATACCATGGACAGGGCAGCTTCCATTTTTCTTGCTAAGAAAGGCCAGCACCAATGGGATACGGAATACAGAAGAGCAAAAGTTGGAAAGTCTTGTAGTCCAGCCTCCTGCTCACGTGGGAGACTCTATCCCACTTCAAACAAATGGCTGTCCAATCGCTTCTTAAAAATCTCCTTCGGAACACCCACAACTTCTGAAGGCAAGACATTCCGCTGGTTGATTGTTCTCGCTGTCGGGAAATACCTCCTTTAATTCTAGGTTGGATCTCTCTTTGATAAACTTCTATCTGTTACTTCTTCTCCTGCCCAGAGGTTGCTTTAGAGAATAGATTGACCCCCTCGGAGTTGTATTTTTAGCTCAGGGTTGCTCTCTGAGCTTGGTTGTTGTCTTGCAGACGTTCATTACCCATCTAGGTAACACCATCAGTGCTACAAGGGAGTGGAGTTTGCTCTCTTGTTTATACACAAGTGATTTACCTGTCATGTCGGTGGGAGTGTTCTTGGTGATTCCTTAATTAGGCTATTATTTGCTTTTTGATTGCTTGTCTGAGCTGGTACTGTAGAAAACAATGCTCCAATCAAAGAACTATCACAATCGAAGAAACAGTAAACAACTGCCTACTTAAGGAATTACCACAAAGAAAACAACACTCCCACCAACACTGAGAACCAGAGCATATAAAACATTTGCCAGACCAATTCTTGAATACAGCTCGACTGTCTGGAACCCACACTTCATTTCGGACATCAATACAATTGAACATGTCCAGAAATATTTTACAAGAAGAGTTCTCCACTCCTCCGAATACAACAAAATACCTTATGCCACCAGACTTGAAATCTTGAATTTAGAAAACTTAGAACTACGCCGCCTTCGATATGACTTGAGTTTAACTCATAGAATCATCTATTGCAATGTCCTTCCTGTTGAAGACTACTTCAGCTTCAATTACAACAATACACGAGCACACAACAGATTTAAGCTTAATGTTAACCGCTCCAATCTCGATTGCAGAAAATATGACTTCAGTAACAGAGTTGTTAATGCCTGGAATAAACTACCTGACTCTGTGGTCTCTTCCCAAAATCCCCAAAGCTTTAACCAAAAACTGTCTACTATTGACCTCACTCCATTCCTAAGAGGTCTGTAAGGGGCGTGCATAAGAGCACAAGCGTGCCTACCGTTCCTGTCCTATTGTTTCCTTTCGTTATATCCAATTAATATAGTTATTACATACTCATGCTTATATTGTATAGTTATTTCATGCTTATGCTTATATATACTGTTGTGACAAAAATAAATAAATAAAATAAAAATAAAATACACCACTTCTTTTTTAGCATGGATCATGTTATCTAGTTGGATAATAAATGCAGGCAAACAAGCCAGCTCAGAGAGCACAAAGCACCCCACAGTTCAACCCTGAGCTACAAACGTTCTCTTCAATTGACAATTTTCTTCTTGTTGGAAATACATTTCAAAAGCAAATTCTCATTCATCGAATCCAATTGGAATGGATACAAAAGGCGGCCAGATGATACCATGGACAGGGCAGCTTCCATTTTTCTTGCTAAGAAAGGCCAGCACCATTGGGGTATGGAATATAGAAGAGCAAAAGTTGGAAGGTCTTTTAGTCCAGCCTCCTGCTCACGCGGGAGACTCTATCCCACTTCAAACAAATGGCTGTCCAATCGCTTCTTAAAAATCTCCTTCGGAACACCCACAACTTCTGAAGGCAAGACGTTCCGCTGGTTGATTGTTCTCGCTGTCGGGAAATACCTCCTTTAATTCTAGGTTGGATCTCTCTTTGATAAACTTCTATCTGTTACTTCTTCTCCTGCCCAGAGGTTGCTTTAGAGAATAGATTGACCCCCTCGGAGTTGTATTTTTAGCTCAGGGTTGCTCTCTGAGCTTGGTTGTTGTCTTGCAGACGTTCATTACCCATCTAGGTAACACCATCAGTGCTACAGGGGAGTGGAGTTTGCTCTCTTGTTTATACACAAGTGATTTACCTGTCATGTCGGTGGGAGTGTTCTTGGTGATTCCTTAATTAGGCTATTATTTGCTTTTTGATTGCTTGTCTGAGCTGGTACTGTAGAAAACAATGCTCCAATCAAAGAACTATCACAATCGAAGAAACAGTAAACAACCGCCTACTTAAGGAATTACCACAAAGAAAAAAACACTCCCACCAACACTGAGAACCAGAGCATATAAAACATTTGCCAGACCAATTCTTGAATACAGCTCGACTGTCTGGAACCCACACTTCATTTCGGACATCAATACAATTGAACATGTCCAGAAATATTTTACAAGAAGAGTTCTCCACTCCTCCGAATACAACAAAATACCTTATGCCACCAGACTTGAAATCTTGAATTTAGAAAACTTAGAACTACGCCGCCTTCGATATGACCTGAGTTTAACTCATAGAATCATCTATTGCAATGTCCTTCCTGTTGAAGACTACTTCAGCTTCAATTGCAACAATACACGAGCACACAACAGATTTAAGCTTAATGTTAACCGCTCCAATCTCGATTGCAGAAAATATGACTTCAGTAACAGAGTTGTTAATGCCTGGAATAAACTACCTGACTCTGTGGTCTCTTCCCAAAATCCCCAAAGCTTTAACCAAAAACTGTCTACTATTGACCTCACTCCATTCCTAAGAGGTCTGTAAGGGGCGTGCATAAGAGCACAAGCGTGCCTACCGTTCCTGTCCTATTGTTTCCTTTCGTTATATCCAATTAATATAGTTATTACATACTCATGCTTATATTGTATAGTTATTTCATGCTTATGCTTATATATACTGTTGTGACAAAAATAAATAAATAAAATAAAAATAAAATACACCACTTCTTTTTTAGCATGGATCATGTTATCTAGTTGGATAATAAATGCAGGCAAACAAGCCAGCTCAGAGAGCACAAAGCACCCCACAGTTCAACCCTGAGCTACAAACGTTCTCTTCAATTGACAATTTTCTTCTTGTTGGAAATACATTTCAAAAGCAAATTCTCATTCATCGAATCCAGTTGGAACGGATACAAAAGGCGGCCAGATGATATCGTTGACCTATTAGCAGTCTTCCAATATTTAAGGGGCTGCCACAAAGAAGAGGGGGTCCACCTATTCTCCAAAGCACTTGAAGGAACAATATGAAGCAATGGATGGAAATTAACAAATCTAGAGCCAAGGATAAATTTCCTGATAGTTAGAACAATTAATCAATGGAACGGCTTCCCTCCAGAAGTTGTGGGTGGAGGTTTTCAAGAGAAGATTTATTTATTTATTTATTTATTTTATTTAACAACAAGATTGTTGTGGTCTGCCAGCAGCTCGCGGACCTGGCAACGGAATCAGACAGTGAGGAGGCTGTGGAGGAAGATGGGCCAGTCCTGGAGTCAGAGAAAGGCCCAGACGAGGGCTCTGCGTCAGAGGCAGAGATGGGAGCAGGGCTATCTGGGAGCGATGCATGGACCCAGGAGCCTCCAGAGGCGGACAGCAGAAAGGCAGAGGAACAGGAGGAGCCTGTTCCTAGTGCATGCATGTGAAGAGCTGCCAGAAGGCAAGAGCAGCTGAAGAAAAAAGGACCACTCAGGAGTAAGGCCAGAAGATGATTGGCCCCTCCCATAAAGTTTAAAAGAGCAGCAACGAGCCATTGGGTTCTTTGTGGAAAAGCAACGTTGATTTCCATGCTTCTTGTCAGCGTCTCTTGAACTTTGTGGGGGTTTTGCCAAGAGGTTGCCAAAGACATCAAAGGTTGGTGATAAGGCTGACGGACTGGTTACTAAGAATTTTGTTTTGGACTAAGCTGAGAATGAATGAATTCTCAGCTGTTTTAATAAAATAAGTTTGTTGAGGACTGAATTGTGTTTAGTAATCACTACTTGGGCCTTGGTCACAACAAAGATTGGCTAACCATTTGCCTGAAATAGCGTAGGGTCTCCTGCTTGAGCAGGAGGTTGGACTAGAAGATCTCCAAGGTCCCTTCCAACTCTGTTATTGTGATGATGATGATGATATTATTATTATTATTATTATTATTATTATTATTATTATTATTATTATTATTATTATTATTATTATTATTATTATCACAGATACTACAAAAATAATGGCTGGTTTCTTTCAAACAACATCTCCCAGTTTGGGGCCGTTTTAACCAATGGCTTTTGTGAAAACATTGGTTGGGTCCTTGCTTCTTGACTGCATCCATAAAAATGTTGCAACATTTTATACCAGGGGTCTCCAACCTTGGTCCCTTTAAGACTTGTGGACTTCAACTCCCAGAGTCCCTCAGCCAGCAAAGTTGAAGTCCACAAGTCTTAAAGGGACCAAGGTTGGAGACCCCTGCCCTAAATTGTCCTACCATCTCAGGTATGCTTTCAGATGCTCTCCTGTTCCAGGTGTTGAAATATAATTCAGCCCACAAAATTCAGCCAGCTGCAGTGCCCTTCTTTATCACCTTAGGCAGAAAAATATTTTGGATCAACCCTTCAAAGTCTGTTCTGGCCCTCAAGACTTAACAATGCAACCCAGCTGACCATCCAAGGTAAAGTTAAGTGGAGCGGAGCCAAGTTAGCTACGCCTTAATTGCATGCCAGACCAAGATTCAAGATGCACAAACTTCCTGGGTGGTCCAACAGGCAGAGAAGAAAGGCCTTAGATTTTCTCAGAGGGCAGAGACAACCTTGAAGGCAAGGCAGGAAGGAATTCATAATCTCCCTGTCACAACAGTTTTTTGTTTTTTAATTTTCTGAGTGTTAACAGGTAGATACTTTCATCTTGGAAGTTCTAGCTCTGGGGTGTCCAACCATGGCAACTTTTAAGACTTATGGACTTCAACTCCCAGAATTCCCCAGCCAGTATGGTTGGACACAGGGATGGGATTCAGCCGGTTCCGACCGGTTTGGGAGAACCAGATGTTAATTTTAATCTGGTTCGCTGAACCGGTTGTTCCAAGGACTGGCTCACCCCGCCCACTCCTCCCCTCCTCTTCCCAAAGTCTCCATGCGACCCTTTTTTGAATGCCAGGTAAGTGCAGGGCGCACACAGAGGATCTGGGAGGGAGAAAAATGGACCTATCAGAAGTACCGGAAGTCTGGAAACTGGCCCATTTCCAGCCTCTGGAGGGCCTCTGGAGCCTGGGGGAGGATGTTTTCGCTCTCCTGGAGGCTCCAGGAAAGCCTCCAGAGCCTGGGGAGGGCGAAAATTGGGCCTACCGGAAGTCCGGAAACGGGCCCAATTTCGGGCTCCAGAGGGCTCTGGTGCCCAGGGAGGCCATTTTTGCCCTCCTGGAAGCTCCAGGAAAGCCTCTGGAGATGAAGAAGCCAAAAATGCCCTCCCCGTGGTGCAGGAAGCCAAGTAGGCCACACCCCTGTGGCCACACCTCCCAGCAACCGGGCAGTGAACCGGTTGCTGAAAGTTTTCAGTCCAACTCCTGGTTGGACATCCCTGTTGTAGTTTCTATCCAAGCATAGCTGGCAGTAGTGAACCTACTGAAATGGGGTTACTTAGGAGTAACAGTCTGCTCCTTAATAGGTAGTTCTACACTTACTATCATTTTGAGTCCACTATTACAATTGTAAGCTGTGATGGTTAAGCATGTGTGCCTGTGCCTGATTCTAAGACCATTTTTGTGGCGTTTGTAAAGTGAACGTGGCAGTCGTTAAGCAGACGTAGTGGTTCTTAACTAAGCGCTGTGAATATTAGGCAAACCCACTGCTCTCTATGGGGCGTTTTTTGCTAGAAATCAGAAGTAAACACTGGCTTCCAGCAAAATCATCATAAAGTGTAGTCAATTGATCATGGAATGCTGCAAATGGCTGTAAGTAGGGGCCAACTGCCAAGTCCACTGTTCTGTCCCCCCTCACCTCCGTCCGAGTGATGGCTTAATTAGCCGGCACGATCAGCTCTGGCAGCAGAATAGCGAGGATCTGCCAAGTGTCTCTGTTATCTCCCTCGATGCCGATGAGTCACCCAGGAACAAACAGTACTTCAGCTCTTAGTTAAGCAGTTAATTTGCCTGCTACGAAGAGGCACAGCAGCTCTTGCTGCCTTTATATCCTGTGGGGTGTGGCTCCATGACTCAGCACTTCCTAGGGCTGCCCCACCCCTGCTTCTGTTGTTCCCGCCTCTCCTGCCTACGAAACCTAGGGTTCACCCAGGCCTGATTGCCATCAGCTGGAGGAGGGAGAGTCAGGGGACGGAGGTCTCGTTATCTCCTCCACCTGGCCTGCCTCTGGCTCCTGGAGCTGAGCCAGGGAAGCCGGTGCTCCCAAGGTAAGTCCTGATGGCCCTTTCCCCTCACTTTCCAAGTCACTTTCTGGCAGGAGGCCTGGCTCGGGGGGCGCAGACACAACATCCACCAAATGTGATCACCAGATTGGGCGGTGGGAGAAGGAGACATCTGAATCCAAATTGTAAATCGCTGATATAATTTCAAATATTGTAGATCAGGGGTCTCCAACCTTGGTCCCTTAAGACTTGTGGACTTCAACTCCCAGAGTCCCTCAGCTAGCAAAGCTGGCTGAGGAACTCTGGGAGTTGAAGTCCACAAGTCTTAAAGGGACAAAGTTGGAGACCCCTGTTGTAGATGACCAGGCTGAGCCTGAGGGAGGAGTCAAACGCATCATAAGTCACAAGTCCCTGCGCACCTGCAAGAGTTCTAAGTCCAGCCCACCTTGAATGATTTTCTTATCTCCCACTTATCTCCCTTGACTGTTAGTTGGTCAGATTCTTCTAGAGAGCATAAGCTTGCAATAAATCTTTATACTAACTTGAACATACTGACTCTCCTGATTTCCCCAGCGCTTGACAAATAATCAGTCATAAGCCAAGGACTACCTGGATCCATTCAGTGTACCTGGAGCTTTCCTGAAATTTGGAGGTCACTTTTTTTAAAAAACAGATGTACTTATTTAATTCATTTATAATTTTTTTTATTATCACCTCTTTTTCCTAAAAATGTAAGTTGGTCTCCTCTGCCTTTTGGCGTTTAATGACATGATGTGACTCTCTTACGGGCCAGGCAGTCGAAACACCAAATGGGAATTTACATCTATGTATTCTAAAATTTCTGAACCAGGGCAAAGGGCATGTCCAACCTGTTCTAAGCCCAGTTTCTCAGTCATATCTATTTGCTAGTCCAACTTAGCCCCCATGGCCTGTTTCAGTGCTGCAACACAATTGCATCTATGTAGGAAGGTTCTGCTGTTAGCCAGTCGATTAAGGAGGGGTTGAGGTTTCGGGAGAATAAAGATTTATTGTGAGGCCTGACTGATGGTTTGTGGAGTTAGGACTGTTCCAGCGGTAAAATGCTACTGGTTCGCATCGGTTCGGGAGAATCGGTAGTGATAAAAACTATTGGTTCGGGCGAACCGGTAGTTAAAAAAAAGCTACCGGTTTTTCTGAAGCGGTATTTCCGGTATTTTCTGAAGCGGTATTTCCGACAAGCTGTGCCGCGTGATTTAAAATCACGATTTTAAGTTGCACTATTTAAAAATAGGAAATCCTGCTTTCTAGTGAATCTAAATTGCGCAGCACAGCTGTCTCCCCCTCACTGTTCTACTTATCTTCCCAAACCTCCTTTTCCGCGTGAAGCACGTATGACGCATACTGAGCATGCACGCACACACAGCGTGCATTTGGTGCATACAGTGCATGTGTGCACAGCATGGAGTTTGGCATGCACTGCACATGGGCGGGCAGTGAACCGGTGGCAAACGGGAGAAGATTTCACCACTGGACCGTTGCATCCTGGGCTGAGGTTGTTCACAAAATTGTGTAATCTGCAAAATCTAGCCAGCACTGTATCTGTAAATCAGCACAGCAATGATAGTAAAAGACGCTGAAGATAAAGACAGATCAGAAGCCAGCAAATAAGGAAGCAAGCATTGTGTGTACCAACACTGTGAGGAGGAGGAGGAGGATGGTAATTTCCCAGGAGGGAGGGAGCTCATTACAGAAAGGGGGATGAGACAAGAGGCAGCACTGTCTGGACTTGGATAGAAGACAGAGGAATAGCCACTCCTTAGAATCTTCCAGGGTAGATTCATTAGGGTGAGAGTAGTATTGATTTAGTCTGGCAAGATTCAGTCTGTTGTGTGTTAGCAAATAAAGAACTGAACTTTGGCTTAATTGTTTCACATTGTTCTTGGGCTCAGCCTCACAAATACAGGGGATAGGTCATTGTCAGGAGACCAGAAATCCAAGCAAACTGAAATCTTCTTCATGAGTAACCAGATAGTTAATGATGAGGGTGAAGGTTCGTTCTCAGAGCTTGTGGGTTGGTTTGGGGATGTTTCGTTACCAGGCTAGGTACCGGTAACATCTTCAGTGGAGTTTAGGGGATGTCAGTGTTCCTCTGATTGTAAAGGCTTCAGGTGTGGGTATGTCAAGCGAGGGTCTGGTGATGGGTCAGCTCTGGGTCATCAATTAGTCTAGCGATGGGTCTTGTGATAAGGAGATTACATCAGGTCGGAGTCATTGGGAGATGAACTGCTGGTGGAGGGGTTTGGGTGGTTTGGTTGAGGGTCGGTGCTGACTCTGTTTGGCTGTGTGGTTGATTTGGATTCTGAGGGGTTTGTAGGCTGGTTGTGGGTCAATATATCACATGAATTAATGGTCTATCTCTTCTTTGGACTGAGTGCCCAAAGCACGCTTGCGTGCTAATGCGCATGCATGCACTCAAACCCCCAAAATGCAATGTGTGCGTGGACCCCATACATCCGCCCCGCCCCCAGCACATGTGCATGTGCCCTCCACACATGCCCTGCCCCCGCACGCACATGGCATGCCCCCCCTGCACGTGCCCTGCCCCCACCACATGCACAGCAGAGACCCAAAAACCAGGTGGCTGGTGGGAGACGTACGTGCATGTGCAGCGAGATGAACTGGGACAATGGCTCGCGTGCCATCAGAGAGGGTTCGCCATCCCAGGTCTATCTTATCTATCTTATCTATCTATCTATCTATCTATCTATCTATCTATCTATCTATCTATCTTCTATCTATCTATCTATCTATCTATCTATCTATCTATCTATCTATCTATCTATCTATCTGTCTGTCTGTCTTCCATGTATTTATCTATCTATCTATCTATCTATCTATCTAATTTGCCACTCATCTCATACTGAAATTATTCTGGGCAGCATAGACATTAAAACATTAAAAATCTTAACATATAATATCTGGCATTCCACAAGTAATTCCATCTACAGACACATTGACCTACAACCAGCCTACGAACCCCTCAAAATCCAAATCAACCACACAGCCAACCCATGCGAGGACCCCACTTACAACCACTTAACCGCTTAACAACAAAGAAGTTTGGGAAAATCGAGTGAATCATGTGACCAACATGATATATGATCGTCACAACCTACGACTATAATGGGAAGCTCCATTACAGTCATATGTCGAAGACTACCTATACAGTTCTATGATCTGCAAAGGTTTGATAAGAGTGTTGCGTTTGGATGTTGTTGTTGCTGGAACACAAGTTGTTGGAAGAAAATGACTTCGATGCATCCTGATTGATTCTGGTTTTGAAGACTCCAGCTTACCATGGGGCCAACCCTGTAAACCATTTTCAGACCATTTCTTGAGTAGCATGTATTTATTTCTTCCATGGGGAAAATTCTACAAGGCTCCCAGTGAGGTTTTGATCAAATCCAGACTAGCTCAGCCCAGAAAACTAACAATGTAAACCATCAGATCCTGTTATGGGTTTCCTGGGTTTACCCGGGGGATTAATTTAGAACAAGGAAGTGATTGCCAAGACAGGAAACGATGCCAAAAAAACAATATCCACCAGCAACAATGATGCCAGATTTATATATTTTTTTCCTTTTTTCAGAAAAGGAATGAACATTTTACACAATTCAACCATTTTTCAGAGGAGGGAAAAATCTATTCTGGTAAAACATCCAGTTTCAAATTCAATATTTGAGCCCGTCTTGAAGGCGGCTTCCTAAATAAGAGTTTATTTTATAGCCTCTAAAGCAGGTTGAATTCTGGGATAATGAGGTTCCTGCATTTTAAAGAGAGGGAAACATCTACAGGCAATGAATGATTCAGCCCAATTCACACACACACACACACACAAAACCCCCTGGCTTTTTAAAAAATAATCCAAAGCAGGTTTTTTTTTGGTAACTGGGAGCCTTCTGTTGTATGGCGATTGTGGTTGACTTTCCAGACTGAGAACTCTGGGAATTGCAGTTCCTATGAAAAGTTTTTGCCTTTTGGTACTGTCCATGGGATTTTCAGATTTTAGTGACAGATTTTATTTTCCTGGGCTTCAAGATCACCGCAGATGGGGACTGCAGCCAGGAAATTAAAAGCTCCTTGCTCCTGGGGAAGAAAGTTATGGCAAATCTAGATAGCCTACTAAAAACTAGAGACATCACCCTGCCAACAAAAGTGCATATAGTCAGGGCTATGGTTTTCCCAGTTGTAATGGACGGCTGTGAAAGTTGGACCGTAAGAAAGGCTGAGCACCAAAGAATTAAGGTCTTTGAATTCTGGTGCTGAAGAAGACTCCTGCAAATCCCTTGGACTGCAAGGCGATCAAACCAGTCAGTCCTAGAGGAGATCAACCCTGACTGCTCTTTAGAAGGCCAGATCCTGAAGATGAAACTGAAATACTTTGGCTACCTAATGAGAAGGAAAGACTCCCTGGAGAAGAGCCTAATGCTGCGAAAGATTGAGGGCAAAAGAAGAAGGGGACGACAGAGAACGAGGTGGCTGGATGGAGTCACTGAAGCAGTCGGTGTGACCTTAAATGGGGATGGTAAAGGATAAGAAGGCCTGGAGGAACGTTGTCCATGGGGTCGCAATGGGTTGGATACAACTTCGCAACTAACAACAAAGAAAAGTTTGCAAAGCCTGAGGAAACCTGATGTAATGGGAATGGGAAATCCCATATCCTTGCAATTCAGCTCCTCTCCTCCTCAAAAATAAAATTGTGCTTTTGTTGGTACAAAATAGCAGGGTCGTTGCCAGGTGTTCCAGAAATATACTGGATACTAAAATAATATATGTGCATGTTAAATTCGGCTCATGGACCCCCATCAGAAGAAATGTCAAAAATAGGACACGTGTTTGGAATGGGAGAAGGCACATCAGCTCTCAAATTCAGCCACACCATGTGACAAAATTGGGGTAGAGGCCAGGGGTGAAATCCAGCAGGTTCTGACAGGTTCTGGAGAACCGGTAGCGGAAATTTTGAGCAGTTAGAGAACCAGCAAATACCACCTCTGGCTGGCCCCAGAGTGGGGTGGGAATGGAGATTTTGCAATATCCTTCTCTCAGGAGTGGGGAGGGAATGAGGCTTTTGCAGTATCCTTCCCCTGCCACGCCCACCAAGCCATGCCCACAGAACCGGTAGAAAAAAATTTGGATTTCACCACTGGTCCTCTCCTGAAGGTCCTAATGGAATAACTGGGAAAATTCAGAACAAAAACAAGCTTAGTTCTATCTCTGTCTTGCTCCATGTGTATTGCAGATAGTCCCTGACTTACAACCATGTATTTAGTGACTATTCAAACTTATGCCATTGAAAAAAGTGACTTATAACCAATCCTCAAACTTACGACCAGCGCAGCATCTTATTATCATTACTACTGTTTGTTAATTTATGATTTATTAAAAGGATTATGATTCCTCGCAGTAAGCCAGATGTTCGTACTGGATCTGGCATTTTTGTCTGCCTGTGGAATCCTTTCCAAGGAGCCGGGATAGACAGATGTGGATGTTTGATGGTGTTAGAGATATCGTAACAGGATTATTACGTTTTTTATTTATTAAAGGCATCTTATTGTTATTTACTGACTCCAAGAGACTCTCGGTGGCTTACAACATCCAAATATAGAATTAATTAATTAATTAATTAATTTTATTTATTTATCAGTTTGTCAAACATGTACAAGATAGCAGGTATGAATATGAACATGGACATGAATGAGGTAAATGAATACAAATAAATGGAGACAGTAGGGCAGGGAAGGTAGGCACGCTAGTGCGCTTATGCACATCTCCTTTACGGACCTCTTAGGAATGGGGTGAGGTCCGCGGTAGACAGTTTGAGGTTGAAGCTGTGGGGATTTGGGGATGAAACCACAGAGTCAGGGAGTGCATTCCAGGCGTTGACCACTCTGTTGCTGAAGTCGCATTTTCTGCGATCGAGTTTGGAGAAGTTTACCTTGAGTTTGTATCGATTGTTTGCCCGTGTATTGTTGCGGTTGAAGCTGAAGAAGTCACTGACAGGTAAGACGTTGTAGCAGACAATTTTGTGTACTATACTTAGGTCAGACCGCAGGCGGCGCAGTTCCAGATTGTCCACACCCAAAATTTCAAGCCTGGTGGCATAAGGGATTCTATTGTGAGTAGAGAAGTGGAGTACTCTTCCCACTCAATCGTATTAATGTCCGATATATAGTGTAGATTCCAGGCAGAGAAGCTGTATTCGAGAATTGGTCTGGCAAAGGTTTTGTATGCCCTAGTTAACAACACAATGTTACTGGAGAAGAAGCTTCGCAAAATTAGGTCAACAATTCTTAATGCCTTTTTGGCAATGCTGTTACAGTGAGCTCTGGGGCTTAGATCATTTGCAATGAGTACTCCAAGGCAGGGGTGAAATCTAATAATTTCCCCTACCGGTTCTGTGGGTGTGGTTTAATTGGTGGGCGTGGCTTGGTGGTCAGATGACTGGGTGGGCATGGCCAATAACAATAAATAATAAAAATAATAAACAAAGTATAAAAAACAATAATAGGTATCAAAAACCAACTTTCACACTTTACACACACACAACACAACACAACACAACTGACACACACACAGTGTAAAAGCAGCTGCACTTCACACTTCACACAGCCACAAAAAGCTCAAAAACCAACTTTCACACTTTACACACACACAACTCACACACACACACACACACACACACACACAAAATGCCACATACAGCTTTCTGAGATTTTGTGTGTTTGTGTAGTTAGAGTGAAACACTACAGAAACACACCAAATCTCAGAAAGCTGCACAAATATTTTATTTTATTATTTTATTTTATTTTATTTTATTTTATTGTGGACTTCAAATCCCAGAGTTCCTCAGCCAGCAAAGCCAGCCAGTTGATCACCGAGGAAATAGATTAGCTAAGCAATTGATTCTGTCTGGCTGAAAGTGAAACTGCTTTCGGGCTGGAAAAAGAGCCATGCGTTCATCAGTAATCAGGTAAGTGCCTTAGAATCTGTACTCTTACTTATAGAAAGCATGTATTCTACAAGTAAGAGTACAAGTAAGGTTCTGCTGATGAGGAACTCAGGTGAGATCACCAGAGGAGACTTTTAATTTTTTTTTAAGTTTAAAGTCTCTGCTGATCTCAGCTGAGCCGCGGGATCCTCAAAGGCTTTTTTTTTACTTTTAAAGGCCTGTTTCGGCTGAAGCAAAACCGGCTTTTAAAAGTAAAAAAAAAAACCCTCTGCTGATGGTGTGGCTCAGCAGAGGCGGGAGGGCGGAACAAGGGATTTTTGCTACCGGTCCTCCGAACCAGCAGCTGCCATTGCTACCAAATCGCGCGAGCCAGTCCGATCCGGGAGCATTTCACCCCTGCTCCAAGGTCCTTGACAGAGTGAGGGTCGTCTACGTTGTTTCCGCCCAACTTGTATTTGGTGTTCTGGTTTTGATTGCCAATGTGTAGGACAGAGCATTTATTAGTTGAGATTTGGAGTTGCCAAATGCGCGACCATTCTGACACATGGTCGAGGTCGCTTTGAAGGGCAGCAGCATTGTCAGTGGTGTTAAACAATTTTACATCATCAACGAAGAGGGCGCAGCTGCTTTTAATATGATCGCATAGGTCATTGATGTAAAGGAGAAAGACTGTGGGGTCCTAGAATGCTGCCTTGGGGGACCCTGCTGTTAACTGGTGCCGGATTTGATAGGGCCGTCCCTATTTTGACTATTTGTTGCCTGTTTGACAGGAACGCAGCTATCCATTTGTGCAGGGATCCGGAAATGCCGTAAGAACTTAAGAATTAAGAAGAATGTAAAAATTGCAACTGTTAAAAACACCACAACAAAATGCGGCAGCCCAGACAAAAAAAAACAATCACAATGAAGTAATCCATGACAGAAGCTCCTTAGATCCTATCCTGGAAGCAAAGCCAGACCTTAAGAGTCTTCCAGAACCCCAGGAAAGTGGTCCCCATCTTTATCTTTGGGGGATACAGGGATAAAGGAAAGGGGGGATGATAGAGAAGAATCCTAGACAGGGTGAGGGCATGATAGAGAAGAATCCTAGAGAAGACAGACCTAGCTTGTAAAACTCTTCTTCATCCTGTTTCTCTATTCCTTCCAAATAACTCTTCCAACCAATGCTGCATTCAGGTTAAGGTGGCCATGTTCTCCACATCAATCCCTGAAGAGGGGTGGACTTCAACTCCCAGAATTCCCCAGCCAGCATGGAATTCTGGGAGTTGAAGTCCACCCCTCTCAAAGTGACTGAGGTTTGAGAAACACCGCCCTACACCACAAGTTATTGTCCTAAGCAATGAAATCCTACCAGTTCTGACAAGTTCCACATATTGAAATGCACGAAAATGACTCCCTGTTGCACATCGGCTGTTCTCAGACACTGTGACAAGCCCTGTGGGCGAGGCGAAGCGACCAACTCCCAACCTCTCCCTTTGTCTCGTTGTGTCAACAAGCAGACACAGACTTTGACAAGACAAATCCCTTCTCTTTCCAAGTCGCTTGGTTCAAGGCGGTAATAAGGGAATTAAGATGCCTGTGTGAGATTAGGCTAAGCCGTCAAAGCTATCCAAAGTCATTTCAAAAAAGAGGATACCCTTCTTGGGCTGGTGTGGCCAACTCTATTACTTGGGATGCACCAGCTCGTGACTTTTGGGAAAAAAATAACCTGATGACTTGGTGTCTCCATTTCCACCTGGAAGAGTTGGTGGAACTAGAACTGATAGAAGAATCCAATAAAAGTTTGAAATTCTGGATGACTTCAGTGCGCCGTGCACGATCCTTAGTTTAAGGCAGGAGGCAGGAGTGTTTCCAAGATTATTCTACCTTTGCAAGAACACCTGCCTTTGGGGAATGGTCAACCAAGTGAAGGATGCGACCACAAATGGTTGAACTGAAGCCCTGCCTCTTTATTATACGTATTAACAAAGCGATGGGGCTTGGATGGATGGTCACAGCTGCCGTTTTGATTTTCTGATATACAAACATGGATGCAGATATCCTTTGTAACCACTTCTTCTCAAAGGGAGGAAGATGGGAAGGTAGCAAAAAATGTTCGAAAGGAAGAAAATCCCCAAAGACTAAAATAAGGTATTAATATCACCTTATTTTAGTCTTAAAATAAGACAATAGCAGGGTGATTTGCATAAAAAGATCGCCCAGAATAACTTGATTGACTTGGCCGTGTAGAGAAATTAATTGATTGGTTGATTAGTTGAATGAATGGATTTAGAGCCCTTTTTTAAACATGAAAAGTGAAAGTAGAAAGTTATGTTAAGGATGAACAGGATTTGAACACCTTAATTTTGAGCAGTGGGTTGGACTAGAAGACCTCCAAGGTCCCTTCCAACCCTGTTATTCTAAATTCTAAATATCCTAAATTCTGAATTCCACATGTGTGGTTTTTTTCCATTTAAAGCAGAGAAATAGCACGTCACCAAAGATGTCAATCTTTTTTCTAAATTGTTTACAATACCCCCCAACAAAACGGATCAAATGATTATTTTGGAAGACAGAAGTTCTTCTACCTGAAATGAAATGAAATCCAACAGGGACCTACAAGCCAAATTCCCAGGGGTGAAATGCTACCGGTTCGGTGAACCGGTAGCGGCGGCAGCGCGAAGCCCCGCCCACCCGCCGTTACTTCCCGGTTTTAACCAGGAAGCAACCTGTTTTTGACGCTCTGCGCATGCACAGAAGGCTTTGTGCATGCGCAGAGAGTCCAAAATCGCATGTGACGCAAGCGAGAGAGTGCGCACTTTCAAACTGGTAGGGAAGGTAAGTAGATTTCATACCTGCAAATTCTCCATCACTTGGTCGTTCAGAATAATGCGGTGAGCTTCTCAAAAGGTTGAAATCCTCCAAAAATCACATCCTTGCCAAGCTCAGTCAACTTCTACAGTGGAAAACTTTCTCCTTTTATTCCTTTTATTATACTTCATGCTTTTGCTGAGCTGAAAATTTTTCTTGCCTTTTCCTCCCCCCCCCCCTTTCTAGAGCAGCTCACTCAATTAAATAGGAGAATATTTGCTCTTAGTCTTTCACTCTGAAGGACATGATACTTTCAGGGAGATTTCCCCAAACGGAGCAGGGATTTTGGCCCTTAATTAGTGATAAAGTTCCCAAAATAGGTGCCAGCATTCGGTTCTCATTTCGATACTTATTCTCAGTTCTCTGCAGCCTCCCAAGTGTCTTACATTTTAGTTAAATTGTAAGACTTCAGGATGGAGAGCATCTCTCGGAGTCCTTTATCCGGTTGAAAAATGTAGGCTGCAGTGTGATGGAAAAAAGGGTTGTTCTGTCCCCGTCCCCACTTCACAGAGCAAACACAAAGATGTGTGTCTCCCAGTCTTTTTATTTGCTAAAGACCTGATTTTCTTCAGTTGAGGAAATACTTGGCAGTCACCGTGCAGAGGCCTGCCAAGTTTTGAGTCCGTTATCTCGTGTCCAAGATCCGTTGCCAAAAACTCATTAACAAAGTCCACAACTGAGCTGCAGTGCATCCTTGGTAGCTTTTTTGTCCATCACAAGGGCCGCATGGCAGCTCCACCCACTTTTATACCCTGTGGGGTGTGGCTCAGTGACTCAGCACTCTCTGAGCCTGCCACACCTTTTCCTCTGCTGCGCACGCTTATCTCTTCGTCGCTGCCTCGGATCAATCCAGGATTGATCGTCAGCAGCTGGGACTTGAGGTGTTGCCAGGGAGGAGGAGGGTGCGGGAGAGGGAGGCCTTGTCAGCTCCTCCTCCTGGCCTGCAGCTGCAACTTGGGGCAGTGCCAGTGAGGAGGGTCCTGGCGAGGGAGGCCTTGCTGGCTCCTCTCCCTCACTTCCCGAGTCACTCTCCTCCATGAGAACAGGCCCGAGGGCCGGAGTCACAACACGGGTCATGAAAAACAGACTAAGTCAAACTTAGTGGTTGTGCCTTCTGCCACTTCCAATCATCATCGTCATCATCTCCTAGCAGCCATTGTCTATTCACTGAAGGATGAAGGCCTCTTCTGCATGTTTCCAACCAACGTGGCCTAGCACAGGGGTGGGATTCACTTATCTTCGCTACCGGTTCGCAAACGGGAATGCGCAGGGTGTCAAAAATGGGAGGTGATGATATCTGGGTGAGTGGGTGAAGCCTCCCCCAGCCACCACTACAGGTTCGTCTGAACCAGATAGAACCGATTGAATAGTACCACTGGCCTAGTGCTTTCCTTTTCCAGTAGGGCCCGCAATACTTGCTAATGTCATCGATCCAATCTTGATTTAGGTCTCTTTCGGGGACACTTTTCATCAAGTGGGATCCATTCTATGACTGCCTTGGTCCACCTGCCATCAGTTCTTCTTGCTAGGTGATCGGTTTTTGTTTTTTGTTTTTTTGTTTACATTTATATCCCGCCCTTCTCCGAAGACTCAGGGCGGCTTACAGTGTATAAGGCAATAGTCTCATTCTATTTGTATATTTTTTACAAAGTCAACTTATTGCCCCCCCAACAATCTGGGTCCTCGTTTTACCTACCTTATAAAGGATGGAAGGCTGAGTCAACCTTGGGCCGGGCTTGAACCTGCAGTAATTGCAGGCTACTGTGTTCTAATAACAGGCTTCTTAACAGCCTGAGCTATCATGGCCCCTATCACGGTGATCGGTTCATGGTCACACAGCAAGAAGACCAGGACAACCATAACCTGGATGGCCGAGAATCTTTACAGACTTTTAACTATACCGTTTGGCATGAGCACCCTTTGAATGGTGTGGGAGTAGGAATGGGTTTCCGGAAAAAATAGCAGACTACAGGAATCAAGAACACTACTCAGGTGACCCTGAGGACACAGATAAACCTCCAAGGGCTTCAAGGACCCTCTAAAAGGACACAAATGACCAGCTGTCCACAAGGAATATAAATCCTTCCATTCCCCACTATCCTGTCAGAGCTGAAGAAGCGTCTTGGATGAGAAGTGAAATGTCTTCAAAAGAAAAAACAAGAAAATGCAGTTGCCTCCTGAAAAAATCACCTTTGGGATGTGACCAGTCCTTTTCCATTTCAATTCTTTTACTCTTTTGTATGTTTTCATTTCTTTTCTAACCCAGGGGTCACCAACCTTTCGGACCTGAGGGACCACTAAATTCATAATTTTAAATCCCACAGACCACTAATACGATCTGCCTAATGACCAGCTGGGTGGGCGTGGCTAGGTGGTCATGTGACTGGGTGGGCGTGGCCAACTCCTCGCCTCCCCGCCCGGGCTCCTTAGGGCTCCAACAGGAAGCAGTTGTTGGAGCTAAGCAGCCACCACGAGAAAAGAGTTGGCAAAACAGCTCAGTTCAAATTGGATCTGACCGAGAAAGAGGTGCAGCAGGAGCACCTCACTGAGGACTAGGCACATAGGTTTTCCAACCAGAGGGAAGACCTGCAGGAGTGAAAGGCTAGGTACCGGCGCCTGGAGGCTCAGCTGGCTGAGATGGTCAGCCAGTTCCAGGCCATGATGGAGCCCCACTGGAACTAGGCCCTCCGGCTCTTCGCCACCAGTGGCACTTCCTTCTAGCCTTCACCCAAAGCCCTGCACCAGGAGGCTGAAGCAGACCCCAAGTTGGGATTTCTGCCCCCTTCCGACCCACACAAGAAGATCCCGAAGGGGGAGACTCTCTGCAGCAACACAAGCATTCATTGCACATATCCATCTCAGGGCTGTAGTTTAAGGACCCCTGATTTAGTGAAATATAAAAAAATGCAAATAATTTTTCTGCGGACCACCAACATTTTCTCATGGACCACCAGTTGGTGACTGTTGCTCTAACCCATATGCAGGTCTCTCTAAGTTGCCTTGTGATGCCAGGCATGTATCTTCCCATGGCACTTTGCGCCACTCGTAGCTTTTGTATTGAATGTGAGGCTAGTGTCCATGTTTCACCGGCATATTATGTTAGAGTAGATAGCACTGTTGTGCCTCGTCCGCCCCCCTCTCCGCAGCTGGGCCCCTCTCATCCCCTGTTATCTCAGCCAGGGACTGATAGTGCAGACGAACGGCCTGGCATGCCTCCAGCCCCTAGTCCTGGCACCATGCCCGGACAGACCGAGCAAATAAACCCCTCCCCCACAGCATGTGAGCATGAGGAGCATGAAGCCAGTCACGAGCTGGAATTGCCGGCAGCTGGAGGGTGGACAGATCCACACTTCTGGAGAATGGAGAGGCGACGTCAGCAAAAGGAAGGGAGGGAAGGCCTGGATAAGTGCTGAGTCATGGAGCCACACCCCATGGCCTATATAAAGGATCTGCTTTCTGGCATTCTTTGAGTCAGGCAAAGTCTACCTTATATTGCTGAAGTCACACCTTGGACTCCTGCCTGCCCTGAGAACTCTGACAGAACTTTGGCAAAGCTGCAGAGGCTTTGTGGCCACGCTTGATAGACTTCCCCGACCCGGCCGTCAGAGGAAGAGTGGGACACGACAAGCACACACTGAAAACTTTTCCCTTCAGGCATAGGGAAAGGTTGCTCTTGAAAATTATGCTTAACTTGCCAGATTGGCAAGTTCCAATCATCGAATAATCAAAGTTGGCAAGTTCCAATCATTTATTAAGCTCAAACTTGCTAGCAAGAGAATAAATTTTCAAGCAGCCCACGAGCGAAGTAGAAAAATTGAAGCTTCTCTTGAGAAAAATCAACTTTTTAAAAAGAAAACTGCAAGGACATTTTTTGTCCGGAATTACCCTACAAAACCTCTCCGATGTTTTCACTGTTCTGTTCTGAAACCAAAGTTCACAATATGCTTTACAAAGAACCTTTAGATGACAAACTAATAAAACTGGAGTAGCGATTGCAGAAAACAATAAAAAAAAAAACATTTGAGAGAAACTGGATTCTTACCGAAGATGGTTTATTTGCTTCTAACCTTTCTGTACAGTTCCTTATGGGTGGAGGGTCCATATTTTGCAAGCGTATTTTATAGATAACATATTTTTATGATTTCCTCTTCACTCAGGTTGAGGGCAGACATTCCACGAACTTCCTCCATCAGAAGCACGAATACTCAAGGTTTATGGCATCTTTGTAAAGTGTTAATTTGTAAGAAGACGATATAACCCAATCAAAGTTTTAGCCGAGCGATAGTACACGTCACAGCGCTTTTACAAGCTTGCCTGGAAATCGTAGGTCAAGACTGCCGAAACCTGAGGTGGTCTCGCATAACAGAAACAGGGTTGGAAGAGACCTTGGAGGTCATCTAGTCCAACCCCCTGCTCACGCAGGAAACCTGTACTAGGGATTCGAACCGCCGAACTGCCGACCTTTTGGATCAAGAAGCTCAGTGTCTTAGTCACTGCGCCACCTAGTCAGATTGCTATAGGTTACTATAGATCAGGGGTCTCCAACCTTGGCAACTTTAAGCCTGGAGGATTTCAGCTCCCAGAATTCCCCAGCCAGCAAAGTTGGCTGGGGAATTCTGGGAGTTGAAGTCCACCAGGCTTAAAGTTGCCAAGGTCGGAGACCCCAGATCTATAGATTACAGATTATGCATAAGACTGCAGAAATCTCATTAGCTTTGGTAGGCTGGCAAAATAAATTACAAAAACTTAATTTTAACGAGGGGGTGGGTGCAGTGGTGGGATTCAGCCAGTTTGTACCACTTCGGGAGAACCGGTTGTTAACTTTCTGACCAGTTTGGTAAACTGGTTGTTGGAAGAAATCATTAGGGCAGAGAATCGGTTGTTAAATTACTTGAATCCCACCACTTGCTAGACTGATTGGAGGATTGTCTCTGGTTGATGGAGAACTGTCATCTGTTCGAGATAGGCTCAGTAGACTCAATAGACGGCGAGGATCCCATCTAACAGCAGCATCCATGGCTGAGTTTCCCTCCCGACCTAAAAAACGTTGCAAAACACAGACTTTGCTTAACCACAGAAAACTGGTTCAACTTTATCCTGCCAAAAGTAGATTTGGCCAGAGACCGTTCCGTTGGTGAAACTCTGTGTAAAACCACCTACAAATAAGGAAGCCAACGGAGAAAAAGAAAGAGAGAGGACAGGAGGAAAGAGGAAGGAGGGGAAGTGGAGAAGAACAAGTTGGCATGGTTTTAAAAGTGTGTGTGTGTGTTTGTGAGTCTGTGCATACATACAATCATAAAGAGAGAAGGAGAGAGAGAGATATACAGAGCCTTCGGGAGCAATGCAAGGAAAGTCCAAGTAGGAGTGCTGGCACATTAAATCAGAAACAGATGTGCCCACACAGCTGCTGCTCCCAATCTGCCGGACTGAGTCACCAGGATGAGGGTGGGACATCTGTGACTGCGTGCACACACAAACGCACACGCATGGAGTAGGAGTTATCTTTGTATCAGCATTGGGCGTGGGGCACAGGAAGCAACGCATGCCAAAAAGCCACCAGAGTGTCAAAGCAAGTTTACAACCACAGCCAAAGCAGGTAGGGGCAGGTCTTGTACTGATTCCCGAGGGATGCATGCGAAAGAGTTACAGATACAGAAAATGAGGATAGGGCAGAGGTGGGTTTCAGCAGGTTCTGACCAGTTCTGGAGAACAGGTAGCAGAAATTCTGAGTAGTTCAGAGAACCAGTAGTAAAAATTCTGACTGGCCCTGTTCCTCATCTATTCTCTGCCTCCCGAGTCCCAGCTGATCGGGAGGAAATGGGGATTTTGCAGTAACCTTCCCCTGGAGTGGGGTGGAAATGG
Source organism: Ahaetulla prasina (assembly GCF_028640845.1). NCBI lineage: Eukaryota > Metazoa > Chordata > Lepidosauria > Squamata > Colubridae > Ahaetulla > Ahaetulla prasina. The sequence goes on along the minus strand of NC_080540.1, from coordinate 291,013,878 downwards.
AGATTTTACAGTATCCTTCCCCTGCCATGCCCACCAAGCCACGCCCACAGAAACGGTCGTAAAAAGTTTAGAAACCTACCACTGGGATAGGGATAGATAGGCAGGCAGGGAGGGAGGGAGGGAGGAAGGAAGGAAGGAAGGGTCAAATGAGCAAGGGAGGAAGAAGAAAGGAAAGAGGAGGAAGGGAGGGAGGAAATTGAGAAAGCGTATCAGAAAGAGAAGAGAAAAAGAGATGGATGAAGAAGAGAAAAAGGAAGGATCGAAGGGAGGGAGGGAGGGAACTGAAAGATGGCATAGGAGAGAAAAAAGAAAGATGGAAGAATGAAAAAAGAGAAGGAGGAAGGAAGGTCAAATGAGCAAGGGAGGTAGAAAGGAAGAAAGGAAGGAGGAAGGGAGGGAGAGAATTGAGAGAGGTGTAGGAAAGAGAAGAGAAAAAGAGAGATGGATGAAGAAGAGAAAAAGGAAGGACCAAAGGAGGAAACTGAGAGATGGCATAGGAGAGAAAGAAGAGAGAGGGAAGAACAAAAGAAAAGAAAGAGGGAAGAAGGAAGGAAGGAGGGAAGGTCAAATGAGTAAGGGAGGGAGGGAGGAAGAAAGGAAGGAGGAGGAAGGGAGGAAAGGAGGAAATTGAGAGAAGGTATAGGACAGAGAAGAGAAAAAGAGAGATGGATGAAGAAGAGCTAAAGGAAGGAAGGAAGGAAACTGAAAGATGGTATAGAAGAGAGAAGAAAGGAGAGATGGAAGAACAAAAGAAGAGGGAGGGACGGAGGGAGGGAGGGAGGGAAGGAGGAAGGAAGGAAGGAAGGAAGGAAGGAAGGAAGGAAGGAAGGAAGGAAGGAAGGAAGGAAGGAGGAAGACTGGGGAGGGAGGAAAAGAGGTCCTCTTGTCCTGAGACTAGATCGTTCCTTTGTAGGGTTTCCTCCTCCTCTGTTTTTCCATCGGCTGACCTGAACCCCTCAAACTGCAGGGAACCCACCACTTCCTTTGGAAAGGAAGAGTGACTGACCTCAGCATCTCAGTAGTTTCCAGTGGTTCAGCCACATTGTCTCTTCTCTCTCTTCCCGCCCACCGGTCTTTGCAAATTTCTCAAGTACAGCTCTTCATTTTCTTTGCTCCATGCCCAGGAACCTAGCACTGCTTGCTTGGAAGACATCCAGTTCTTTACCCAACTCAAGTCTGAATGAGAACATCTGGCTCCAACTGGGGGGGGAGAGAGGGGGGGAGCAGAAGAGCATCTCAGCCATGGGGGGGGGGGAGGAAATCTCAGGAGAACTCTGTTTTTTTGTTTTTTTTTAAGGGCATTCAGGACCAGGCCTATTGCTATATTTCTCTGCGGGGAAAAAAATTGACTCGAAATTCAAAGTGACCTTTCCTTTTACAAACAAGACAGAAAAACTGTCCTCCATTTATAAAGCAAAATTTCAATGTCTATCTCTTGCATTTTAAGGGGCGATTATTGGGGTGAGGAAACAAGTTTTTATTATAGGGTAAATAAAATGATTTCAATGAGGTATGAACTGGGCAATTGCTTCTCTGTTTTCCTTTTGTTTTCATTTTAATATTTGCAGATATAGGAGCAGACTCCATCGAGTTACCAAAATCACCTTGAGTAGCATGTCTGTGTATCAGTGGTGGGTTTCAATTTTTTTTACTACCGGTTCTGTGGGCGTGGCTTGGTGGGCGTGGCATGGCTTGGTGGGCATGGCAGGGGAAGGATACTGTAAAATCTCCATTCCCACCCCACTCCAGGGGAAGGATACTATAAAATCCCCATTTCCTCCCGATCAGCTGGGACTCGAGAGTAGAGAATAGATGGGGGTGGGGCCAGTCATAATTTTTACTACCGGTTCTGCAAACTACTCAAAATTTCCACTACTGGTTCTCCAGAACTGATCAGAATCTGCTGAAACCCACCTCTGTGCTATGTATGCAGTATATCTAAAGGAGCTGCTACTGTTTTTTTGCAATTTAGGGTTTATTATAGCGCTAAAGGGTAGAGTTCGGCGAGTTAAATTGGATTCTTGATGTTCTCTAAGCTTGATCGTTTTCATTACCAACTAGGCAACACTTCACTCCCTCATGAACAGACGCTGATACGTAGCTTCATGCCCAATATCTACAGCAGAGATCTCCAAACGTGGCGAGACTTGTGGACTACAACTCCCACAATTCCTCAGGCAGCGTGGCTACTGGCTGAGGAATTCTGGGAGTTGAAGTCCGCCATTAAAACAACAATAACAACAAAGCTTATGTTTGGTTCTGCAGCCTGCCAAGTTTCCCCTTTTTAGCAGAGGCATCCTGGCAGTGTGGTCCAACCTTGGCAATTTTAAGACCTGTGGACTTCAACTCCCAGAATTCCGCAAGTCTGAAAAGTTGTCAGACTTTTGGACAATCGCCAAACTGAGTTACATCTGTTCTCCGTTATTGAAAAGAGCAAATAATGAGCAATGGAGAAATTGATTAGTCTCCAAATGGTAGTCCCAGCCAGCAGGCAGAAACACCGTGGCTTCTGCCTGCCACCTGATTGGCTGGCGGCTAACTGTCCCATGTAGCCAAAGGCCCAGGACAAACTATGTCTTGGCGAATGGGCCAGGCCTAAGGGCGCGAGGCGGAGGGCTGGAGACCCATTGGCCAGGACGAATGACTGGAGGAGGGCCAGCAGAGGAGGAAAGCTAGCTGTAAATGGGCAGAAGAGGGAAACTGGAGGAGAAGGAGGCGTGGCCAAGGATAAGAACCTGTAAGTCCCATTCCGGTCACCAGGCACCCATTTCTCCAAAAATTGTGATATCCTTCGTTGCCGTCCCATCTACTCTTTGAAATGGTGTTGTTTCGCCTGGGCAAAAAAGACAGAATTCCAAGCCATACGCTTCAATCTGCTTCCTTTCTCCTGCTGGGCCATTATATATATATATATATATATATATATATATATATATATATATATGTATGTATGTATGTATGTATGTATGTATGTATGTATGTATGTATGTATGTAGGTCTTTGGTTATTCGGGTTTTCTCCCGCGTAAAATTGGAAGTGTCTTGGCGACGTTTCGACAAAGTCTCATTCGTCATCTTCAGGCTTCAGCTTCGTGCTTCTGGGAGCAATGTGTGATTGCAGCTGTTTCTTCCTTTTTAACTGCTAGTGGGGGTTTGAACTGATTGGGTGGGAGCTTGGCTGTGCTCTGATTGGATGGGGATTCTTTTGTGCTCTGATTGGCTGGGGGTGTGTCCTGTTTGGGTGGGGGCTTGGTTGTGCTCAGATTAGTCTGAGTTGCAGGGGGATTTGAGCTGGTGAGCTGCATTGCTCTTGTTTGGCTTTGTGTTTGTGGTCGTGCAACATCTTCATAGTGGGAGTCTGTCTGCTGTATGTATGGGTTGGAGGGGTTTGAAATGGCTAATGTTGCAGCTGCGGTCTGGCTTCTGGTCCTTGGTCGTGTTTCCTGATCAGTGTGGGTTTGGGTCTGCTTTCTGGGTGGATGTGTGGTGGTGACATCCTGTGTGGACCTCGTGAGTGTGGGTCTGGTGTCATTCCTCGTGTTAAGGACTCGTTTGTCAATAAGGACGGGTTTCCAAATGGCTGGTAGGCGGGAGGTATCATCTCGTTTGTTCATGCTGTGTGGGCGCTTTTCTATCTCGATGGCTTCTCTGATTATTCTGTTGATAAAGTGTTCAGTTTTGGCGATAGTTCTGGTCTTTTTAAAGTCAATATCGTGTCCTGTGGCTTTAAGATGTTGGACCAGGGAAGAAGTTGGTTCCTCTTTTTTGACTGAGTTCTTGTGTTCTTCAATGCGTGCACTTATTCTTCTGTTGGTTTGTCCGATGTATGTGGTGGGGCAGGCGGTGCATGGGATTTCATATACTCCTTGATTTTTTAACTCAATTTTGTCTTTGGGGTTTCTTAGGATGGTGGATATTTTTTGGTTTGTGCAGAATGCTGTCTTGATGTTATGTTTGTGGAGGATCTTGCTGATTCTGTCTGTGGTGCCTTTTATATATGGGAGGAGGGCTGTGCCGTTTTCTTGTTCTCTGTCTTGGATTTGAAACGTCGCCAAGATACTTCCAATTTTACGCGGGAGAAAACCCGAATAACCAAAGACCTACATACAAACACCCGCGAAAACCTCAGAAAACATATATATATATATATATATATATATATATATATATATATATATATATATATATATATATATATATATATTCCACCCAATCAGTTCAAACCCCCACTAGCAGTTAAAAAGGAAGAAACAGCTGCAATCACACATTGCTCCCAGAAGCACGAAGCTGAAGCCTGAAGATGACGAATGAGACTTCGTCGAAACGTCACCAAGACACTTCCAATTTTACGCGGAAGAAAACCCAAATAACCAAAGACCTACATACAAACACCCGCGAAAACCTCAGAAAACAAATATATATATATATGGGGTCTCCAACCTTGGTCCCTTTAAGACTTGTGGACTTCAACTCCCAGAGTTCCTCAGCCAGCTTTGAAGTCCACAAGTCTTAAAGGCACCAAGGTTGGAGACCCCTGATATATATCAAAGCTTATGTTTGATTTCGCAGCCAGCCAAGTTTCCCCCTTTTTTATCAAAGGCCTCCATGAACAAATCAAGATCAGGTGATGTGGCAGAGTGGCCCAACCTTGGCAACTTGAAGCCCTGTGGACTTCAACTCCCAGAATTCCTCAGGCAGCAGCCATGCTGGCTGGGGAATTCTAAGAGTTGAAGTCCACAGATCTTAAAAGTTGCCAAGGTTGGAATCTAGTGTTCAAAAAAGAAAGATCCTGTGAATGGTAGATCACCAATCCCAGGCTTACCATGTAATGAGAACACATACAGCTGCATCTCATTCAATATACCACAATTAAACAATGGCTGAGCATGATGGTTAGTGGGGCTGTGCCGGAAAAGAAATGGGATTTTCTCCACTGCATAACTTGCCAAGTGTTTGAGGGCTATATATGTTGCTATTTCCTTATCTGATATAATGTGCTTCCAAGGGAAGCGGAATATAACTGTAAACCAGACTTCCTCTGCTAAAAGTTGCACCCCAAAAAATGAAATCTAAAGACAGAGGTTTGCTAATAATTTAAGGTGTAATAATCTAATGCATCCCTTGGATAGGTTTGGCCAGGAATTTAGAGTTAAATGGAGCCAAAATACTTTTGAGAGCTGTAAGCCGTTCTTATGCATGCAAATATTTTTTAAAGCTTACCAAAACTGTTTCGATACAGTAAAAATACAGAATTTTCTCCTCTTGGGAGAAAATTTAGAAAAATCTGTGCTCCAAGACGCCAATTAAAGTCTCTGGCAACATTTAGCATCTGTTCCTGGGTCATCCGTTGCTTTACAGCAAATACAAACTGGCTTGGTCTGAATGCACCGAGAGCTATTAATTTCTTTATCTTTTCCTGCTTTAAATTCAATTTATCTGGTGCCGTGGACTTTGAATGACCCCATCCCCTATGTTACTGACATTAAGCTAATAGGACTGCATTCATTCGAGATTGTTTTGGTTCTAGCACAAGATAAGTCCACCCATCAAATATTACTTTTCAGAGGAAAATCTATGCACCAGTTTTGGCCTGGTGATTGACCTAACTTTTCTAAAACTCTCTGAAACCTTGCTGCTCAACCAACTTGATCTCCCATTTTCAATCCTATTTCAGAAACTTCAGAAGACTGCATGCCAAGGATCTTCAACCTTGGCAACTTTAAGACCTGTGGATTTCAACTCCCAGCATAGCTGGCTGGGGAATTCTGGGAGTTGAAATCCTCAAGTCTTAACGTTGCAAAATTGAACATATGTTCATACCTTACCTAGTTTGTGGGATCTAATATAATGTTAAAATCCTTAAGATAAGATACCTTGTAGATGTCCCTCACTCCATCAAAGACCTTGGAGTTCTCATATCAAATGATCTAAGTGCCAAAGCCCACTGCAACTACATCACCAAAAAGGCATTAAGGGTTGTAAACCTAATCTTGCGTAGCTTCTTCTCCGGAAAGATTACACTACTAACCAGAGCGTACAAAACATTTGCTGGACCAATTCTCGATTACAGCTCGCCTGTCTGGAACCCACACTTCATTTCGGACAGTAATACAATTCAGCGTGTCCAGAAATATTTTACAAGAAGAGTCCTCCACTCCTTATGCCACCAGACAACAAAATACCTTATGCCACCAGACTTGAAATTCTGGATTTAGAAAATTTAGAACTAAGCCGCCTTCGGCATGACCTGAGCATAACTCATAAAATCACCTGCTACAATGTCCTTCCTGTCGAAGACTGCTTCAACTTCAACCACAACAATACACGAGCACACAATAGATTTAAACTTAAAGTGAACCGCTCCAATCTTGATTGTACAAAATATGACTTCAGTAACAGAGTTGTTAATGCCTGGAATGCACTACCTGACTCCGTGGGCTCATCCCAAAATCCCCAAAACTTTAACCTAAGACTGTCCATTGTTGACCTCACTCCATTCCTAAGAGGTCTGTAAGGAACGTGCATAAGAGCACCAGCGTGCCTACCGTCCCTGTCCTAATGTTCCTTTTGGTTGTATTCGATTTGTGTGGTTATTTCATGCTTATACTTATATATATTGTTGTGCTTGACAAAATAAATAAATAAATAACATTTTGAGATTCTTAAAACTAGTGGGATGCGTCATACAAATATAAAAATATCCCTGTTAGATCAGACCAAAGGCCACCTCATCCAAACTTCCATTTCTCAGGATGAGTCCTCAGGTGAATTTCAGATGCTCAAAAGCAGGAGGTGAAGGCATATTCCTTCAGCACTGTTGTTTGTTTATTTTATTTATCTCCTTTATCATTTTTATAAATCTCAGGGTGACAAAACACACAATACTCCTTCCTCCTCCTATTTTCCCCACAAGAATTCTGTGAGGTGACTTGGGCTGAGAGAAAGTGACTGACCCAAATCACCCAGCCAGCTTTCATACCCAAGGCAGGACTAGAACTCACAGTCTCCTGGTGACTGGCCCAAAGTCATCCAGCCAGGTTTCATGCTTAAGACAGGGCTAGAATTCAGTCCCTTGCCAACTGGCCCAAAATCACCCAGCTAGCTTTCATGCCCGAGGCAGGAGTAGAAGCAGTGGTGAAATCCTATTTTGTTCGCACCAGTTCAGACAAACCGGTAGTAAAAAAAACAAAATCTACCAATTTATCCGAACCGGTATTTCTGCTTTCTAGTGAATATAAATCGCTAGAAAATCAGCTGTGCTGCGCGATTTATATTCGCTAGAAAGCAGGAAATCCTGCTTTCTAATGAATCTAAATAGCATGGCACAGCTGTTCCCACCCCTTGCTCTTGTACTTACCTTAGAAAGTGTCCATTTTTCACGCACTGGAAAAGCACTGTTTGGCACCCACTGTGCATGCATGGACAGCGAACCGGTAGCAAACACAGAGGATTTCACCACTGAGTAGAAGTCACAGTTGGCCCAAAGTAACCCAGATGGCTTTCATGCCTAAAGCGGAACTAGAACTCACAGTCTCCTGAGTTATAGCCTGATGCCTTAACCAGTAGACCAAAGCTGCCCAAACAATACCGTTAAGTTTTCAAACTCAATAGCCCTTGACAAATTTCTTCTCTATGAATTTATACAATCTCCATATAAAGATAGCTGCTAGTGGGCCTCACCCAGTGGTAAAATCTGAACCGGTTTACTACCGGTTCGCCGGCTGCACATGTGCGCTGCGAGCATGCATGCGCAGTACACACCATGCACCAAATGCAAGAGGTGTGTGTGCGCACACACAGTGCACACCAAAAGGAGACATGGGGTAAGTAGAACAGCGTGCGGGGATGTGTGATCAACTGGCGCGTGATCTTTTTATTTACTTTTAAAAGCATTTTTTTTCAACCTATTCAGCCGAAAAGGTTATAACAAAATGCTTTTAAAAGTAAAAAAAAAAGGGACCATCGGAGCCTTTTTTTTACCTTTTAAAAGCATTTTTTAAAAGAAGTGGCAAGCGGGGAAGGGGGCGACCGGGTACTGGGTGGACATGGGCGGGGGGAGGGGGCGGGAATTTTTGCTACCGGTTCTCCAAACCACCTTCTGTCATTGCTACCGGATCAGTCGATCCGGTCCGAACTGGGAGCATTTCACTCCTGGCCTCACCTCAGTGAATTCCACAGCTTAATGACATGCTGGATGAAGCCTCTGGTGGCTCAGCAGACTAAGTCTGTCTGTTATTAACACAGCTGCTTGCAATTACTGCAAGTTCAAGTCCCACCAGGCCCAAGGTTGACTCAGTCTTCCATCCTTTATAAGGTAGGTAAAATGAGGACCCAGATTGTTGGGGGCAATAAGCTGACTTTGTATATAATATACAAATGGATGAAGACTATTGCTTAACACAGTGTAAGCTGCCCTGTGTCTTCGGAGAAGGGTGGGATATAAATTCAAAAAAATAAATAAAAAGATGTAGTTGCAACTTACATCAACTCATGCAGTGGCATATGATGAAGAGTTTGAGACATGAGTAAAGGAAAGCTGCCTAGGGAGCAGTCAGATAAGAAAGGGCGTAGCCCACAGCTACATAACAGATGGAAAAAAGATGCTCTAAAAGGACCCTCCCTAGCTTCTCAGACTGTAAAGGAGACAGTCTTCTTTCAGACTGGCAAGATAATAGCACTTAGACTTATATATATATATATTTACGGGACCGCCTACTGCTACCAAATACCTCTCACCGACCCGTGCGCTCCCACAGAGAGGGACTCCTCAGGGTGCCGTCAGCTAGGCAGTGCCGTCTGGTGACACCCAGGGGAAGGGCCTTCTCTGTGGGGGCTCCCACCCTCTGGAACGAACTCCCCCCAGGACTTCGTCAACTTCCGGACCTCCGAACCTTTCGTCGCGAGCTTAAAACGCACTTATTCATCTGCGCGGGACTGGATTAGATTTTAAAGTTATTGGTTTTAAGGGTTTTTTTATTATTTATATTGTTTTTTAAATTCGGCAATAGAATAAGTTTTTTAATTGTTGTTTTTTAATTTGTATTTATATGTATTTTAACTGCCTGTGAACCGCCCTGAGACCTTAGGGAGATAGGGCAGTATATAAATTTGAAAAATAAAAAATAAATAAAAAATAAATATACCGCTTCAATGTTCTTTTACAGCACCCTCTAAGGCTAAGCGGTTTACAGAGTCAGCATCTTGCCCCCAACAATTTGGGTTCTCATTTTACCCACCTCGGAAGGATGGAAGGCTGAGTCAACCTTGAGCCTGGTGAGATTCGATCTGCCAAATTGCAGGCAGTCGGCAGTCAGCAGAAGTAGGCTGCAGTACTGCATTCTAACCACTCACTTATGACTGTATGACTATAACTTGTTGCTGGAAATCCTTATGATTTATATTGATATATTGACCATCAATTGTGTTGTAAATGTCATACCTTGATGAACGTATCTTTTCTTTTATGTACACTGAGAGCAAATGCACCAAGACAAATTTCTTGTGTGTCCAATCACACTTGGCCAATAAAATTCTATTCTATTCTATTCTAACCACTCACCCACTGCGGCTCATAGATTCTCTTAACGTATCCTTACAGCCTCTGCTCGAGATCCCAGCACCACATGATGGTATGAGCTCCCATTCCTTGCCTCAGCCCCTGCCCAACTAGCAGTTCGAAAGCATGCAAATGCAAGTAGATAAATAGGTACCACTTCAATTGGAAGGAGACAAGTGTTCTGTGTACCTCGGCGTATAGTCATGCCGGCCACATGACCACGGAAAGATCTTCAGACAATGCTTGCTTCCCCGGCTAGGAAATTGAGATGAGTATCACCTGCAGAACAGGGGCGTCAAACTCTATTTCATTGAGGGCCGTATCTGGGTTGTGTTTGACCTTGAGGGGCAGGGGTGGGCGTGGCCAGCTTGATGTCACTCATGTCAGGGGCTCCTGTGATGGCCTGAGTGCTCTACAAGCGAAAACAGCTGTGATGGCCTCCTAGAACCCTCTGCCAGCAAAAAATGGAGCTGGGAAGGGCCGTATGCAGCCCTTGTGAGCTCCGTTTTCACTGGCAGAGGCACCACAGACCGGGCCTTCTCTGTTTCTAGGGCAGCCCTGCAGGCAGACCTAAGGCCACATCTGGCCCACGGGCCTTAAGTTTGACACCCCTGCTGTAGAATTAGACACAGCATCACTACCAGAGTGCTATAAACACAGCACAAACCCTTTCAAACTAGCTTGTAACTAGTTTGTAGTTACAAACCTGATGTTTGTAACTATCAGGAAATTGTTATTCACCTAACTAGTTGGCCAGGCAATATATAAACTAACTATGTATGTTTATAGAAAGGCATGATATTGCTTTAAGGCTGTACTGCATCATGCAAGCATCCTGATTGGTTGAACTCTGTAGCCAATGTATAAAAGGACAACTAAATTATAGCTTGTTGGGAATCTACAGGGATGCTACAGCATTGTAACCTGATGACATGCTGCAACTGTATATGTGAGCTTTATGATCGTTGCTTGATCATGGCTAGTTACTGATTCCTCAAGATGCTGACTGTTGTGAATTGAACTGTGTTTTGCCGAACTGAAAGAAGACCTTGTTTGTTTTGCAAGTCTACATTGGTAAGAAGACTTTGTAACATCCCTGACTGACTGACTTTATATGTATATGACCTGGGATTGTTTTTGGACTATGATTTTGCCTTTCCCCTAAAAGTAAAGGAATATCAAACCCAAGTTTGTCTGCAAGTGACTGTCATTGTATACAACCAGTCTCAGTCGTTTTCAAGCATAGGGTACTCTGCTCAACAGTCCACAACCTTGGTTGTGAACCCAGATTACCCTTAACAGTAACCTTTCAAGAGAGACCAGACTAGGAAGTCAAAGTCATATGGTCCGATATTTTTTTATATTGTAAAGTTAAAGCAACAGAATCTTGTAAGTCTGAATTGCCTGTCTCTTCCCTTGCTTTCTCTACGTGAAAGGCTCTTTGGGAATCTCGGGAAAAGACCTGTGGAAAGCATCAACACGCCGTGAAACACGGCTGTAGGATCAGGAGTGAAATCCTCCGTGGGTTGCCACCGGTTTGCTCCCCACGCATGCGTGCCGTGCGCCAAACCTGCCGTGCATGCGTGCATGTACAGTGCGTGCCAAACGCACACTGCGTGTGCATGCACACTTACACACCCAACGCACACGTTGCGCACATGCACAGTGCATGCCAAACGCAAACCGCACACATGCGCATGCACAGCGTGCACCAAACACACGCTTCACGTTGTGAAGGTTGACTCAGCCTTCCATCCTTTATAAGGTAGGTAAAATGAGGACCCAGATTGTTGGGAGCAATAAGTTGACTTTGTATATAAATATACAAATAGAATGAAGACTATTGCTAACATAGTGTTAGCCACCCTGAGTCTCCGGAGAAGGGCGGGATATAAATGCAAATAATAATTTTAAAAAAAGGAGCCGTTTGAAGGTAAGTAGAACAGCGAGGGGAGGGGAAACAGCTGTGCCGCACGATTTAGATTCGGTAGAAAGCAGAATTTCCTGCTTTCTAGTGAATATAAATCGCGCAGCACAGCTGATCATCAGAAATACCAGTTCGGTAGCTTTTTTTTTTTACTACCGATTCGCTTGAACCGGTGCGAACCGGTAGCATTTCACCCCTGTGTAGGATCAGCCAAGATAATTTACAAACCAAGTATAAAATAACATTTTAAAAAATCTGATGGGAAAGGCTTAAAATTCTGTATCTCGAAAGAACGAATGGGACACACAACCCTCAAGGTATTTTTGGTTCAGCAGCTGAGCACAGATCAATTTGTCAAGTTAACACTATTTTATAGACCTATAGATAATTGTGTAAGTCCTGTATTTCCCTCGAGGCCTGTAAAACCCATTTACTGATGAGTATATACAGCCTGCTTAAATACAGATAGATTTCAAACATAACCCTAAAGCAAGTTTCCTGCACCTGGATTTATTACAGGGCAAAGACTGTGGATGCTATTTTTCCCCCCCCCTTACTTTTATTTCTGTACAAGATGTACTCAAAATATGAAACTAGAGCATACAGACATACACAAGCACCAGGTGGCTTGTTCTGATCCTCCCTGAAAAAGGATAATTTCCATGCCAGTGAAATTTGAACTCCAGGCTCAGTTGAACACACAGAACTTAATTTGGGCAGGGAAAGGAAAGGCAAACACACACACAACTGAAAAGGCGGAAGCCCTGCAATGCATCTTAGTGAATCTCTTGTGACATGTCGAACGAGAATTCTCCTGAATAAACAACAAGGGTAGCGTTGTAAATTTTGATTTTGGAGGGCTGTCGAATTCCTTATGATGCCACCGAGAATTGGCACTGATGCCCAGGCTGGTGTGTACCGCTTTCTTTGACGGAACAAGGAAGCTGAATGCAAAATGTAGCTTCATGTGAGCCTGGACTGTTTAAATATATATCATAAAGGTGCACAGAGCTTTTACAGATGAGAAAACGGGCTCAAAACGAAGGTAATGAGCTGTAAAATCTCAGAAGCCCGAGGGCAGGTGGAATCAAATGTCTAGTGGTGAAGGATGCATTTTAAGGGTCCTGGTAAACCCATGCTGGCTATATTCACAATCTGAAGAAAGAGAACAGCCAAAACTGGCAGATTAAATAAAGCACAAAGAAAGAAAGAAAGGAAGCGTACGATAGCAATAGCATTTAGACTTATATACTGCTTCATAGTGCTTTATAGCAGGGGTCTCCAACCTTGGCAACTTTAAGACTTGTGGACTTCAACTCCCAGAGTTCCTACTTCTGGGAGTTGGAGTCCATAAGTCTTAAAGTTGCCAAGGTTGGAGACCCCTGCTTTACAGGACTCTCTAAACCAGGGGTGTCAAACTCACGTCGTCATGGCGGTGTCATGTGACATATTGGGACTTTTTCCCCCTTCGCTAAACCGGGTGTGGGTGTCGTGTCCCACTCCTCCGCTGACGGCCGGGTCAGGGAAATCCGAATCAGGCTTGCCTCTGCAGCTCTGCCCAAAGTCCTAGCAAAGTCCTCAGAGCAGGCAGGAGACCAGAAAGTGACTTCAGCAAGATAAGTTCGACTTTGCCTGACTCAGAGACTGCCAGAAAGCAGATCCTTTATATAGGCCATGGGGTGTGGCTCCATGACTCAGCACTCATTAAGGCCTGCCCCTCCCTTCCTTCTGTTGCCTCTGCCTATCCAATCTTCTGATGTGAGGGTCATTCCAATCAGCGGCTGTTGGAAATAAACTTTCCTCAGGCTCACATGCTGTGGAGGAGGGGGAGGGGTCTAGCTGCTCCGTTTGCCTGGGCATGGAGCCAGGGCTGGGGCCGGGGGGATGCTCCCTCCTCTGCAGCCTGCTTGGGCATGGAGCCAGGGCTGGGACCGGGAGGTGCCCCCTCCTCTGCAGCTTGTCTGGGCATGGAGCCAGGACTGGGGCCGGGAGGCATACATTCCTCCGTGTTCGGGAGCAGATAAGCAGACCCCGGCTGCTGTGAGAGCGGGCAAGACACAACAGTGGGCATGGCCAGCGCGTGACACAACTAGCCCACGGCCCGGGTGTTTGACAGCCCTGCTCTAAGCGCTTTACAAAGCCAGCTTATTGCCCCAACAATCCAGGTCCTCATTTTACCGACCTCAGAAGGATGGAAAGCTGAGTCAGCCTTGAACCGGTCAGGATCGAACTGTGAGCAGTTTAGTCTGCAATACGTTGCTAAGGGAGGAATTTGTTAAGTGAGTTTTACAACCTTTCTCGCCACATTTGCTGAGTTGATTCACTGCCGTTGTTAAATTAGCGGCTGTTAAGTGAATCTGGTTTTCCTTTTGTCAGAAGGTTGCAACGAGTGATGGCATGACCCTGGGATCCGGCAACCGTCATAAATGTGAGTCAAGCATCCAAATGCAAATCATGTGACCATGGGGATGCTGCCAACGGTTGTATGAAAAATGATCATAAGTCTATTTTTTTTCAGCGCTGTTGAAACTTTGAATGGTCACTAAGCGAACGGCTGTAAGTTGAGGACTACCTGTACCTCTTTCTAACTACTGTACCACCAGGGCCTATTTACAATGTAAAGGTAGTCCTGTATTTACAAGCATTCACTTAGTGACCGTTTGACGTTATGAGAGACTCCCCCTCCCCCCAAAAAATGTACTTTATGACCCAAATATAACAGCTCTACACACAACCCCCTCCCCCGCCATCACAATTTTATTTTTGGTTGCTTGGCTTGGCAGCCAGTTCATCTTTACGTCCATCTGCACTATTTTTTTTTTGTTTTACATTTATATCCCGCCCTTCTCCGAAGACTCAGGGCGGCTTACAGTGTGTAAGGCAATAGTCTCATTCTATTTGTATATTTACAAAGTCAACTTATTGCCCCCCCAACAATCTGGGTCCTCATTTTACCTACCTTATAAAGGATGGAAGGCTGAGTCAACCTTGGACCTGGTGGGACTAGAACCTGCAGTAATTGCAGGCAGCTGTGTTTTAACAACAGGCTTCTTACAGCCTGAGCCACACCGCGGCCCTCACACCGCGGCCACCACTATCACCGTGACCACGAGTTCTGATGCTTTTTACCAGTTTCTGGCGTTTACTTCTGGTTTCCAGCAACAAACAAACAAACATTGGTATCACAGATTTATTTAAAGACCTCAATGTTTGCTTAATGAACACCACAAAAAAAAAATGGCATAAAGGTGACCTACTTAACGTTCAGAATGACTGATTCCAGGTTCGATTATGGTCATAAGTTGGGGACTTCAGTAACAGAGTTCTTAATGCCTGGAATGCACTACCTGACTCTGTGGTCTCTTCCCAAAATCCCCAAAGCTTCAACCAAAAACTGTCTACTATTGACCTCACCCCATTCCTAAGAGGTCTGTAAGGGGCGTGCATAAGAGCACCAGCGTGCCTACCGTTCCTGTCCTATTGTTTCCTTTCGTTATATCCAATTAATATAGTTATTACATACTTATGATTATTTATGGCGACGTTTCGACGAAGTCTCAATCGTCATCTTCAGGCTTCAGCTTCGTGCTTCTGGGTGCTTTGCTCCCAGAAGCAGCCTGAAGATGACGAATAAGACTTCGTCGAAACATTGCCAAGACACTTCCAATTTTATGCGGGAGAAAACCCGAATAACCAAAGACCTACATACAAACACCCGCGAAAACCTCAGAAAACATATATATATATATATATATATATATAGATATAGATATATAGATATAGATATATATATAGATATAGATATAGATATAGATATAGATATAGATATAGATATAGATATAGATATATAGATATATATATATATGTAGATCTTTGGTTATTCGGGTTTTCTCCCGCATAAAACGTCGCCAAGACACTTCCAATTTTACGCAGGAGAAAACCCGAATAACCAAAGACCTACATACAAACAGCCGCGAAAACCTCAGAAAACATATATATATATATATATATGGTATTCCCCTTTTAGTCGTGATGCAGACATAAAACTGTAAGTTTGCAGTGGTTCCACTTCCCCCCCCCCACACACACACACCTGCAACACCAGTTGGAGGCTGCTGCACAAGGCCCCCTATGAGTGTTTAGTAGAGGGTGGGGAGTAATAGCTCGAAGGAGCCAGGATGAGGGTAAGGTGATAATTTAGGGCATGCTGTGAATATAAATAGAGAAAAGTCAAACTCAGCAGTTTTTTTCCCCCCCTATCAAGATTCTAAACCTGACAAGAAATGAAATGGAGATTCAGTTTAGCTGAGACACTTTATCCGTGGGATCCACTAGAGATCTCACTCCTTAAATCATAGGAAGTAGAGTATACTGAGAATATAGGTAATCCTTGACTTGCGGCCACAACTGAGCCAAAATTTAGGTTGCTAAGCAAGACAGTTAAGTTTTGCCCCGTTTTAAGACCTTTCTTGGCCCATTTGTTAAGTGAATCATTGCAGTTGTTAAGTTACTAAAACGGTTGTTAAGTGAATCTGGCTGCCCCATTGGCTTTGCTTGTCCGAAGGTCAAAAAAAGTGATTTATATTACTTGGGACACTGCAACCATCATAAAATAGGAGCCAATTGCCAAGCGGCTGAATTTTGATCACGTGACCGTGGGGATGCTGTGTGAAACATGGTCATAAGTCACTTTTTTTCCCCAATGTCATTGTAACTTTGAACGGTCACGAAACGAATGATTGTTAAGTCAAGACTACCTGTACACAACAAACGGGAAAACAGCACCCAGCAATCAAGTTCTTGAGATGCCCATCCAAATTGGTTCAAATGCTCCTGGTGATGGAATTTTTAACTATATCTAATTGAACCTTCTTCTGCCAACCTAGCAGTTCGAAAGCACGTAAAAAATGCAAGTAGAAAAAATAGGGACCACCTTTGGTGGGAAGGGAACAGCGTTCCGTACGTCTTTGGCGTTTAGTCATGCCGGCCACATGACCACGGAGACGTCTTCGGACAGCGCTGGCTCTTCGGCTTTGAAACGGAGAAGAGCATCGCCTCCTAGAGTCAAGAACAACTAGCATATATGTGCGAGGGGAACCTTTACCTTTACTTGAACCTTCTCAAATAAACTTTGGCAGGCAGAAGGCAGGCATTCTGGGGCTTTTCTGAACATGTGAAAGAGAAACGAGGAGCAGAGAACTCCCCCAGAGCAGTTTAATCAATTGCATCAAATGGCTTTAAGGTCCTATGTGTGAGGATGTGCATCTTTGCTCAATGTGTTTGGTGTACCATAAGGCCCAGGCTCCAGTATTTCCAGAAAATAAAAGAGTAACAGAGCAACAGAATAACAGGATTGGAAGGAACCTTGGAGGTCTTCTAGTCCAACCCCCTGCTTAGGCAGGAAACCCTACATCACTTCAGACAAATGGTTAGCCAACATCTTCTTAAAAACCTCCCGTGATGAAGCACCCACAACTTCTGGAGGCAAGTCGTTCCACTGATTAATTGTTCTGTCAGGAAGTTTCTCCTTAGTTCTAGGTTGCTTCTCTCCTTGATTAGTTTCCACCCATTGTTTTTTGTCCGGCCTTCCGGTGCTTTGGAGAATAGGCTGACTCCCTCTGCTTCGTAGCAATTCCTAAGATATCCAAGACTGCTATCATGTCTCCCCTGGTCCTTCTTTTCATTAAACTAGGCATACCGAGTTCCTGCAACCGTTCTTCATATGTTTTAGCCTCCAGTCCCTTAATCATCTTTGTTGCTCTTCTCTGCGCTCTTTCTAGAGTCTCAGCATCATTTTAAACCATTTTTAAAATAAATTTCTGCTACCACCCAAGGTGAGCTGCTATTCCAAGCAATATATATATATATATATTTGTTTTCTGAGGTTTTCGCGGGTGTTTGTATGTAGGTCTTTGGTTATTTGGGTTTTCTCCTGCGTAAAATTGGAAGTGTCTTGGCGACGTTTCGATGAAGTCTCATTCGTCATCTTCAGGCTTCAGCTTCGTGCTCCCAGAAGCACGAAGCTGAAGCCTGAAGATGACGAATGAGACTTCGTCGAAATGTCGCCAAGACACTTCCAATTTTACGCGGGAGAAAACCCGAATAACCAAAGACCTATATACACACACACACATATATCGAATCTTGAACCAAACAGACCATGACTCCGTATCAGGTAACACCTGGGCAGAAGCAACTTCTGCCGATTCAGCTGATTTCTGCTTGGTTTGGAACCACCATGGAAATGGCCGCAGGGTGTTTATTACAGTTTTTTCGATTAAGTATCAGGTGGCTTGAAAAAATTTCCCTCCATCTGTCTGGACCAGTGTCTCCCAACCTTGACTTCAACTCTTGCTGCTGGCTGAAGAATTCTGGGAGTTGAAGTCCACACATCTTAAAAGTTGCCCAGGTTGAGAAATACTTGAGAATATTGGCCTGGTCTGAACTCAACTCTTACCCAGAGAGTAACTTTCCCTGATCTGATAAGTAGGTCTTATGATTTCCAGTTCAGGGTGTAACCTGTTCAGCTATAACAATCTTGGAACTGTGTTTCATGACTGCTTTTGGTGGGGCAATTTATCTCCAGATTGAGCTGTTCTGCCCTTAAGGTTGGTGGTGGAATTGGGCAGCCTTATAAAAAAATATAATTAATGTAATTATAAAGCTGGGCTTTGTGAATCAGTCCCTGCCGGAGCAAAAATATCAAAGCATAGGAGATGCTGATAAGATTCTGGCAGGTGAGAAAATCAGGAGTAAACTTGGTGCAATGCGCTAAGATTGGGAGGGAGCAGCTTTAGATGACTCAAGCAAGTGAGTCAAGCTGTAGAGTGAGATGGGAAGAAGTAGTTTTATCTGAAAGAGCTAATTATTACAGGCAATCCTTGACTTATTAACCATTCATTTAACGACCAATGCAGTTACAAAAATGTGACTTGCAACCTTTTGCCCTTACAACTGTCTCAGCACAGTCATCAGGGTCAAAATTCCGGCGCTTGGCAACTGGCATGTATTTATGTCGGTCAAGGTGCCCTGGAGTCATGTGATCACCCCTTTTTTTAAAATTTTATTTTATTGAAAAGACAGTGCCATGCCAGGATAACAACACAAATAAAGAACAGCAAGAGAGAGAGAGAGAGATCAATGGTCACCCTTTCTGACCTTCCCACCAGTGGTGGGTTTCAAAACTTTTTACTACCGGTTCTGTGGGTGTGGCTTGGTGGGCGTGGTGTGGTTTGGTGGGTGTGGCATGGCATGGCTTGGTGGGCGTGGCAGGGGAAGCCACACCCACCAAGGGTATACAGTATACAGGGTATACAGGTATACAGTATACAGGGGATACTGTAAAATCTCCATTCCCACCCCAATCCAGGGAAGGATACTGCAGAATCTCCATTCCCTCCCCACTCCAGGGGAAGGTTACTGCAAAATCCCCATTTCCTCCTGATCAGCTGGGACTCGGGAGGCGGAGAATAGATGGGGGCGGAGCAAGTCAGAATTTTTACTGGTTCTCCGAACTACTCAAAATTTCCACTATCTGTTCTCCAGAACTGGTCAGAACCTGCTGAAACCCACCTCTGCTTCCTACCCAACTTCCAACAAGCAAAGCCAATGGGGGAAACCAGATTTGCTTAAACGACCACCTGATTCACTTAACAACTGCAGGGGTTTGCTTAACAACCGTGATAATAAAATCAAGTGTGATTCCACTTAAACAACCACCAACAGACATTCCAGTTCCAATTGTGATCATAAGTTG
Organism: Ahaetulla prasina; assembly: GCF_028640845.1. NCBI lineage: Eukaryota > Metazoa > Chordata > Lepidosauria > Squamata > Colubridae > Ahaetulla > Ahaetulla prasina. The sequence continues at coordinate 290,994,640 of NC_080540.1, read as the reverse complement.
AGAACCAATTATAATTGATTGATGCAGGGATGGTCCTTAATAGCTTCGCATGTACTGGAACCCTTTTTTATTATTTTTATGGCTCTCACGTTCTTTTCTCGCCTTCCTGAACTTCGGAGAGGCTCAGAACTTCAGACTTCTTTATTTTCTTTTTTAGCTATAGCTGATAAAATGAATATTCAGCCTCGCCAATTAAAACCGAGCCTTGGCTGTTATTCAGAACATTTACGTCGAAAGTCCTTCTAATGAGCACAGCCCTTCAACGTTCCTTTTAATTTAAAATATGGCGGGGGGGGGGGGAGGAAATGCAATTTTATGAATGGGTTGCACTTCTACCCATAAAGATAGTCCTAGCGCTGCCGTGTAACGGGGGTGAGCTCCTGTTATTTGTCCCAGCTTCTGCCAACACAACAGTTTCGAAAGCACGTAAAAATGCAAGTAGAAAGAATAGGGACCACCTTTGGTGGGAAGGTAACAGCGTTCTGTGTGCCTTTGGTGTTGAGTCATGCCGGCCACATGACCACGGAGACGTCTTCGGACAGCGCTGGCTCTTCGGCTTTGAAACGGAGATGAGCACCGCCCCCTAGAGTCTGGAACGACTAGCACGTATGTGCGAGGGGAACCCTTTACCTTTACCTTATCTGCCTGCCTCAAATGTGGAGATTTTAAATCCCAGTCTCTTTCTATGCATAGCACTCCATAGGAGACTATTTTTGGTTAAAAAAGGCAAGACACTGGATATTTTTATCATCTTTACAGATTAACTGGTTGGTTTAATATAAGGGCCACTGATAGAGAGCAATACTAATGATTGGCATCTATTTTTAAATTAATTTATACCTTGCGTTTTAGTACTCTGTTGACTCATAATGGACCTTACCTCATAAAATAAGAAAACCTAGTGTTAAACCAAGGATGGGCTGCTGGGGGTTCGGGAGAACCTCTAGCTAAGATTCTGTGCAGTTCGGATCTCACTCCTGGCTGGCCCCGCCCTGCTCATCCCGCCCCTCCCCTCCTAGGAGACCCCACACAGCTTGTTTTGGATGTAGATAAGTGCAGGGCACGCGCGGAGGCTCAGGGAGGGTGAAAAACGGGCCTACCAGTACTTCGGGAAGCCCAAAACTGCCCATTTCTGACCTCTAGAGGCCTCCGGAGTCTGGGGAGGCCGTTTTTGCCCTCCCGGAGGCCCAAGGAAAACCTCCAGAGCCCGGGAAGGACAAAAACACTCCCCCCCCACCATAGTGCAGGAGGCCAACTAGGCCACGCCCACCCAGCAACCGGGCAAAGAACCCCTTGCTAAAATTTTTGAAGCCCACCGCTGTGTTAAACCCACCTGTGAACTCAATCCACGTCAAAACAAATTAGTAAAAGAATCAAACGATCAGCTTCTCAAACTGGATCATTTCAAAACTCTGGAAAATAAATTGGTTTTTCGTCATTCTTCTTCAACTCCGATGCAGCACAGCTGACATACATCTTTAAGGCCTACATGTTACATGCTAGACCTATTCTTGAATACAGCTCACCTGTCTGGAACCCAGACCACATTTCCGACATCAATACAATTGAACGTGTCCAGAAATATTTTACAAGAAGAGTTTTCCACTCCTCGGAATACAACAAAATACCTTATGCCACCAGATTTGAAATCCTGGGTTTAGAAAATTTAGAACTCCGCCGACTCCGACAAGACCTGAGTTTAACTCATAGAATCATCTATTGCAATGTCCTTCCTGTTGAGGATTACTTCAGCTTCAATCACAACAATACAAGAGCAAACAATAGATTTAAGCTTCAATCTTGATTGCAGAAAATATGACTTCAGTAACAGAGTTAATAATGCTTGGAACACACTACCTGACTCTGTGGTCTCTTCTCAAAATCCCCAAAGCTTTAACCAAAAACTGGCTACTGTTGACCTCACCCCATTCCTAAGAAGGGGGCGTGCATAAGAGCACAAGCGTGCCTACCATTCCTGTCCTATTGTTTCCTTTCATTATATCCAATTAATACAGTTATCACATACTTATGCTCAGCTTATGCTTATATATACTGTTGTGACAAAACAAAATAAATAAATAAATAAAATAAAAAATAACAAAAGAATCAAATGATCAGCTTCTCAAACTGGATCATTTCAAAACTCTGGGAAAGAAATTGGTTTTTCTTCATTCTTCTCCAACTCCGGTACAGCACAGCTGGCGTACATCTTTAAGGCCTACATTTCATTTAAAAAGAGCAATCAAGAAATGTGATTGAAATGAGCCCCTGGTTTACTTCCTAGATTTTTACTCATTTACTTCCAATTCCGTTGACTAGAAGTTGGCTCAAGCTGGGAAGACCAGAAGTATTTAGCGTGAAGAATGGGCATCCTGTGCAACGTTTTACAGTATTTTTTTTCCCTGCTTTTCCTTTTCAACAAAAGATCAAGACTGTTTACATAATGTAAACAAGTTAAAAGCGTCAAAGAGAACGGATGCTAAAGGCGGCAAAAACACACCAAGGATAAAAACCCTAAAACTGCCAGTCCGTAAACAAAACCAGGCTAGAGTCAATAATTGCTTAATGAAAAACAAGTCTTACTTACAATCCAACCGCTCTGTAAAAAGGAAGGTATTAACTGTTGATGTTAGTCAATGCAGGAAGTCCTCAAGTTATGACCACAGTTGAGTCCAGAATTTATGTTGCTAAGCAAGGAGGCTGTTAAGTGAGTCACGTGCAATTTTATGACATTTTTGCCACAGTTGTTATGCGAATCACTGCAGTCTTTAAGTGAATCATGCAGTTGTTAAGTGAATATAGCTTTTCCTTGTTGATTTTCCTTGTTGGAAGCTTCATGGGAAGGTCACCAGTTGGTGATCACGTAATTCCCAGATACCAGAACCATCATAAATACATACTGGCTCCCAAGTGACCTGGGAGATGCTGCGATGGTCACAAGTATGAGGACCATTATTTTTTCCAGTGCTGCTGTAACTTTGAACGGTCACTAAATGAATGGTTGTACGTCAAGGACTACTTGTATACCTGAAGATAAGATGGGAACAATAGAATCAGTATGTTCAGCTCAGTGATGGGCTTCAAATTTTTTTACTATCGGTTCTGTGGGTGTGGCTTGGTGGGCGTGGCATGGCTTGGTGGGCGTGGCATGGCTTGGTGGGCGTGGCTTGGTGAGCGAGGCATGGGAAGGGTACTGTAAAATCTTCATTCCCACCCCACTCCAGGAAAGAATACTGTAAAATCTCCATTCTCTCCCCAAACTCGCCACGTCACATTGCTGTCACATGACATATCGCGACGTTTTTCCCCTTCGCGGAGCAGGGGAGGGTGTGGCCTGCGTGTGACGCATCTGGCCCATGAGCCACCAGTTCGACACCCCTGACAGGAGATGATCCTTTCCTTAAACCAGGAGTCTGCAAACTTGGCTCTTTTAAGATTTGTGGACTTCAACTCCCAGAGTTAATAATAATAATAATAATAATAATAATAATAATAATAATAATAATAATAATAACAACAACAACAACAACAACAACAACAACAACAACAACAACAACAACAATAATATTTTAATTTGTATACCGCCCTTCTCCCGAAGGACTCAGGGCGCTGCACAGCCAGAATAAAAATACAAAGAGAAACAATACATATAATATTAAGAACACCCCTTAAAAAACTTATTCAATTGGCCAAAAATTTAAAATACAATAACACCCTATAAAAATTTACAAAAATTTAAAACCCATAAAAGTAAATTAATTTTTTTTAAATCAAGCCAGTCCAGCTAGACGGAATAAATAGGTTTTAAGATGTTGCTGGCTGAGGAACTCTGGGAGTTGAAGTCCACAAGTCTTAAAAGAGCCAAGTTTGCAGACCCCTGCCTTAGACCAAGTTGCTGTTATTGCTGCTATCATCATCATCACCATCATCATCATCATCAGTGATCCTTCTACCAAACCACCTGGTTTTAACCTGCCTCACTCAAATCTGGACCAAACTGAACAGAAATCAATGTGATACTGGGAGAAAGGTTCCCCTCGTTGCAATGGTGGTGCTGATACACAAACTATTAAACATATTGTGCGAGATTGCCCACAACATGCGTTCTCTGCTTCCTTAGAAGATCTCTAATGAAGAAACACCAGAGGTGATCGCCTGGATCAGGGGTCTGCAAACTTGGCTGTTTTAAGACTTGTAGATTTCAACTCCCAGCTTTGCTGGCTGAGGAACTCTGGGAGTTGAAGTCCACAAGTCTTACAAGAGCCACGTTTGCAGACCCCTGGCCTGGATAGCTGAACTGGACCTCCAGTTATGAGGTCTCCGCCGTACTCCCATTGAAGTTCTGTATATACAGGTAATCCTTGAGTTACGACCACAATTGAGCCCAAAATTCATGTTGCTAAGGGAGACGTTTGTTAAGGGAGTTTGCCCTGTTTTACGACTTTTCTCGCCAGAGCAGTTAAGTGAATCATTGCATGATGATTCTTGACGAACGTATCTTGTCTTTTCATGTACACCGAGAGCATATGCACCAAAGACCTTGAGTGGCGTATGCACCAGGGTCCTGGAGTGGCGCAGACTTCTAAGACAGTCTGTTATTAACAGCAGCTGCTTGCAATTACTGCAGGTTCAAGTCCCACCAGGCCAAAGGTTGACTCAGCCTTCCATCCTTTATAAGGTAGGTAAAATGAGGACCCGGATTGTTGGGGGCAATAAGTTGACTTTGTATATAATATACAAATGGATGAAGACTATTGCTTGACATAGTGTAAGCCGCCCTGAGTCTTCGGAGAAGGGCGGGATATAAATGCAAATTAAAAAAAAAAGACAAATAAATTCCTTGGGTGTCCAATCACACTTGGCCAATTAATTATCCTATCCTATCCTATCCTATCCTATCCTATCCTATCCTATCCTATCCTATCCATTTATTAAGTTAGGAACACGGTTGTTAAGTGAATCTGGTTTCCCCATTGACTTTGCTTGCCAGCTGTTCATCTGATCCGGCACATTGCTAAAAGTCATAAATATGAGTCAGTTGCGAAGCATCTGGGTTTTGATCACACGGCCATGGACATGCTGCAATGGTTATAAGTGTGAAAAACGGTCCATAAGTCATTTTTTTCAGTGCTGTTGTAACTTTGAACGGTCATTAAATGAATTGTGGTAAACAAGGGATTACCTGTAATTACGTGAATTTTGTATACTGTATTTTTCAGAGTATAAGACGCACCTTTTTCCCCCCAAAAAGAGGGTGAAAATCTGGGTGCATCTTATACTCCAAATGTAGCCCCGCCCAGCTTCTCAAACGGAGCTTCAGAAAAAAAAGCCTCCAAACAGAAGCTTCAGAGGCTTTTTTTCTGAAGCTGTTTCGGAGGCTTTCAGAGGCAGAAAAAAAAAAAGCAAAAAAAAAAGCAGCACAGAACTCACAACTAAGGAACCTGTTGCTAAAATTCACCTCTTGGAACAGCTGACTGGGGGTATTCTGGGAGGCCAATCCACCTGCCAATCAGCTTTTTTCTTATTTTCCTCCCCCAAAAACTAAGGTGCGTCTTATACTCCGAAAAATACGGTATATATTTTCTTCTCTTCAGTCATATTCTCATCATACGCTAAATAAAATAAGTTGAAAGGTGAAAATCTGGGCCTTGGAATGTAGCTAGAATGAAACTTACAGGCCCTGTTGGCAATCTAATAAATGAACCACAAGATTTCACCCCTGGGACAGACCTGTGTCTACTGAATCTGCAGGAGGATCCCATTGGAGATGCTCTTGGACCACTGTCCAGTTCAGGAAATAATGTTTGGATGGTTGACAGCTACACTGTATTGGGGGGCTGAAGCAGTGGTGGGATTTAGCCAGTTCGCACCACTTCGGGAGAACCGGTTGTTAACTTTCTGAGCAGTTTGATGAACTGGTTGTTGGAAGAAATCATTAGGGCAGAGAACCAGTTGTTAAATTTCTTGAATCCCACCACTGGTTATAAGTCAAGAACTACTTATATAGGTTTCATCTACAATTCCCAATATATACCTTCCTGAGCTTCTGCAACTCTAACAGAGTAGCCCAAACATCCTTCCTCCTATTTGAGATGTTATAATCTTTTTTATATATGTTTTCAAGACCCTGAAAATTGTTTGATCTCCCAGCCTCCTGCACAAAGTCAAACAGGACACTAAATCCTCTAATCCATTCAGGGAACAGGAGTGATTATATTAGATCAGACAATTTCTTAGTGGGAGGATCCGAACTGCAGAATCCCTCTTGCATATGAAGACAATCTGGGCTGCACTGCACCCAAGAATGGAGCGTTGAGTGGAGACCAGGAGGAGGAGGAGAAGGGGGAAGGGGGAAGGGAAAGGGGAGGAGGAAGGTTAAGTAGGAGGAAGACGAGGAAGATGAAGAGGAAAAAGGGAAAGGGGAGGAAGAGGAAGAGGAGGAAGAAGAGGAGGAGAAGGAGGAAGAGGAGAAGAAGGGGAGGAAGATGAAGAGGAGAAGGAGAAAGGGGAAGGGGAGGAAGATGAAGAGGAGGAGGAGGAGGACGAAGGGAAAGGGGAAGAAGAGGAGGAAGAAGAGGAGGAGAAGGAGAAGGAAGGGAAAGGGGAGGAAGAGGAGAAAGAAGAGGAGGAGGAGGAGGAGGAAGAGGAGGAAGGGAAAGGGGAGGGGGAAGCGGAGGAGGTTGAGAAAGGGGTGGAGGAGGAAGAGGAGAGGCCAACCTTAGTAATTTCTGGTGTAGTGTAAGAGTAAGGATAAGTGAATCGTGGTCGCTTTCCAGACGTGAGTCTACCTCCATCTTCTGCACGAACTTCAGGAGGTTGTATGATATTATCCAGTAATCAACTGTGGATTTTCTTCCTGCTCCCTGATAAGTATAGTCTGCTGGGTAGTCATCCCAAGTGGAGCCGTTCAGGATACAAAGGTCCAAGCGTACTGTCATCTGTCTTACACAAAGTCCTGCCCAATTTGCCTTAGTGTCTTTTAATTGTCTGGGATGCAAGGGTTCTCCTGCTTCATTCTCATCATAATGGATCTTAAATTGTTTAAATAGTACATGATTGCTTGGGCTCATCCTAGCGGAGGAAGATGAAGAGAAGAAGAAGGAGGAAGGGGAAGGGGAGGAAGAGGAGGAAAATGAAGTGGAGAAGGAGGAAGGGAAAGGGGAGGAAGAGGAGGAAGAAGAGTAGGAGAAGGAGGAAGAGGAAGAAAAGGGGAAAGGGAAAGGGGAGGAGGATGAGGAAGGAGTAGAGGAGGAAGAGAAGGAAGAAAATGAAGTGGAGGAGAAGGAGAAAGAGGAAGAGGAGGAGGAGGAAGGAAAGGGAGGAAGAGGAGGAAGATGAAGAGGAGAAGGAGGAAGGAAAGGGAGGAAGAGGAGGAAGAAGAGAAGGAGGAAGAGGAAGAGAAGGGGAAAGGGAAAGGGGAGGAGGACGAGGAAGGAGTAGAGGAGGAAGAGGAGGAGGAAGATGAGAAGGAGGAGGAGGAGGAAGAGGAAGAAGAAGAGGAGGAGGAGGGGAAAGAGGAAGAGGAGAAGGGGGAAGGGAAAGGGGAGAGGGAGGGGGAAGGGGAGGAGGAATATGAAGGGGTGGAAGAGAAGGAGGAATCCTTATGCCCAACTGATATCAGGATTGCCCAACGCCCAACACATTAATGCAATAAGAGTTGGAAGGGGTTTTAGAGGTCTTCTAATCCAACCCCTGCTCAAGCATGACAGAGGTGTTAAACTGGATTCCATTGAGGGCCGGATCAGCATTGTAGGTTCTCCTCGGGTCAGCCAGAGGGCGGGATGGGGATGGGATGGATTCCTCCTGCAGCACTTTGCTGGCCAAAACAGGGTGCCGGGGAGGGTACAAGGCCCCCTGGCACCCTGTTTTGGCCAGCAAAGTGCTGCAGGAGGCATCCATCCCATCCCCATCCTGTGCCCCATTTTGGCTAGATCCATGCAAGCCCTGCGGGCTAGATTTCAGCACACCGTGGGCCGAATTCAGCTCAATTGACACCCCTGATCTACACCAGGGGTCTCCGCCCTTGGCCACTTTAAGGCTTGTGGACTTCAACTCCCAGAGTTCCTCAGCCAGCTTTGCTGAGGAACTCTGGGAGTTGAAGTCCACAAGTCTTAAAGTGGCCAAAGGCGGAGACCCCTGCTCTATACCATTTCAGACAAACAAGACGATTTCAGAAATGTTAAAATGAATGTGTTACCTAGATTTTTGTTTCTGTTCCAGATGATACCTATAATTAAAAAGGATAAAAATTTGGAAGATTGGCAGAGTGGGATTAATAAATTTATATGGCAGGGTAAAAAGGCGAGGGTTAAAATGAAAATAATACAGGATTCACGGGAAAGAGGTGGTTTAAGAATGCCTAATTTTAAACTATATTATGAAGCAGTAACCCTCTCAGTAATAAGTGACTGGTTTAACTTAACAGAGGAAAGAATTTTGAATATAGAAGGTTATGACTTGTTATATGGATGGCATGCGTACTTATTTTATGGAAAAAAAGTGGATAGGGCTTTTAAGAATCATGTGTTGAGAAGTGCTCTTTTGCGGGTCTGGAATAAATATTCCTATAAATTAGATTATAAGATTCCTATATGGGCGAGCCCTAGACATGCAATAGAGAATATAAATATAGAACAGAAACAGGAAATGATTACATATAAAGAACTTTTGTATGCTGAAGGAGGTAGATTGCAATTAAAATCATTACAGGTATTAAATGAAGAAGGGAGGAATTATACTTGGTTTCAATATGGGCAAATAAGTGCTAGATGGAAAGAAGATCAAAAAATTGGTATAATGCAAAGGGAGGAAAATTTAATAAAGCAAATTAGAAATCAGACCCACGAGCATATAAAGAGATTGTATAATGTGTTGCTTGAAATAGATTCGGAAAAGGATTTGGTAAAGGATTGTATGATAAAATGGGCACAGAATATTCAGGAACCAATAATGTTGGAAACATGGGAGAAAATTTGGGTTAGAAATGTTAAGTTTACACAAGCACAGAATTTAAGGGAAAATTTTTATAAGATGTTTTATAGATGGCATTTAGATCCCAAAAAATTATCATGTATGTATCCTAATATCCAAGCGAAATGTTGGAGGTGTGATTGTGATGATGCTACATATTTTCATATTTGGTGGACTTGCAAGAAAATTAAGGTCTTTTGGATAAGAATTTGGTGGATTATTCAAAATGTACTGAAGAAGAAGATAAAGTTCCTGCCACAATTTTTCCTTTTGGGAATTATAATGGATTGTACAGGGATTGAGACTAAACTGATTTTGAACTTAATAACAGCAGCAAGACTGTTGATTGGACAATACTGGAAGAAAGAAGAGATACCTACAATAGAAGAATGGATATTGAAAGTTATTAACTTGGCTGAGATGGCTAAAATCTCAGCGTTTTAAAAGACAATACGCAGGAAAGATATTTAATTGAATGGAAAAAATGGATTGATTATCTACAAAACAGATATCAGATTAAGAAATATCAGATTGCCTTTGAATAATTAGAAAGTTATTTTATGTAATGGGGAGGGGGTTGGGAGACGAAAAGCTTTGGATGTGGTTATTTGGATTGGACTTTACCTTGTGATTGACCCGGGAAGCCGGGGGTGGGGGAGGGAGGGGGATGTTTTGTTTTTTTTTTGGGAGGGAGGGGGAAAAAAGGGGGAAAATGTTTTTGTTTTTTTTAAAACTCTTTCAATAAAAAAAAAAAAAAAAAAAAAAGACGATTTCAGAAATGTCCCAATTTCCCAGAAGATGCATGGTAGCACCCCAGGATGCTGCCTCCAATCCCAGTGAGAACTGGGCTTCAAAGACATCACCATCCTCGGCTTAGAAAACTTGAAACTCCGTCGCCTTCGACAAGACCTAAGTTTAACTCACAGAATCATCTATTGTAATGTCCTTCCTGTCAAAGACTACTTCAGCTTTAATTGCAATAATACTAGAGCAACTAATAGATTTAAACTTAATGTCAACCGCTTTAATCTAGATTGCAGAAAATATGACTTCTGTAACCGAATCATCAGTCTTTACCTGACTCTGTGGTCTCTTCTCATAATCCTAAAAGCTTTAACCAAAAACTTTCTACTATTGACCTCACCCCATTCCTAAGAGGACCATAAGGGGCGTGCATAAGAGCACAAACGTGCCTACCGTTCCTGTCCTATTGTTTTTCTTTTCTTCTTCCTATATATATATATATGCTTATACCTCCTATATTTACTCATATATATGTTTATATACTATATAATCTTTTTGTATGATACCTACATATATTGTTGTGACAAAATAAATAAATAAAATAAATAAATAAATAAAATACTAAAGTTTGCTGCATTTTATTTCAGTCACGCAAAGAATCTCAAAGCAAAACTCAAAAGAGAGCAGACAAACTCCCAGGTGCAGCTGGAGAGATATTTGGGGCCAATTTAATGTCCAGTGACACCACACTGCCTCCTCCTACTTTATGCCTTCAGCCCCCCAATACAGTGTAGCTGTCAACCATCCAAACATTATTTCCTGAACTGGACAGTGGTCCATGAGCATCTCCAATGGGACCCTCCTGCAGATTCGGTAGACACAGGTTTGTCCCAGGGGTGAAATCCAGCAGCTTCTGGAGAACTGGTAGCGGAAATTTTGAGCAGTTTGGAGAACCAGCAAATACCACCTCCGGCTGGGCCCAGAGTGGGGTGATTTTGCAATATCCTTCCCCCTGGAGTGGAGAGGAACTGGGGATTTTGCAATATCCTTCCCCCTGGAGTGGGGAGGAAATGGGGATTTTGCAATATCCTTCCCCCTAGAGTGGGGAGGGAATGGGGATTTTGAAAATATCCTTCCCCCTGGAGTGGGGAGGGAATGGGGATTTTGAAAATATCCTTCCCCCTGGAGTGGGGAGGGAATGGGGATTTTGCAAATATCCTTCCCCCTGGAGTGGGGAGGGAATGGGGATTTTGTAATATCCTTCCCCCTGTACTGGGGAGGGAATGGGGATTTTGCAGTATCCTTCCCCCTGTAGTGGGGAGGAAATGGGGATTTTGCAGTAACCTTCCCCCCTGGAGTGGGGAGGGAATGGGGATTTTGTAGTATCCTTCCCCCTGTAGTGGGGAGGGAATGGGGATTTTGCAGTATCCTTCCCCCTGTAGTGGGGAGGGAATGGGGATTTTGCAAATATCCTTCCCCCTGGAGTGGGGAGGGAATGGGGATTTTGTAATATCCTTCCCCCTGTAGTGGGGAGGGAATGGGGATTTTGCAGTATCCTTCCCCCTGGAGTGGGGAGGGAATGGGGATTTTGTAGTATCCTTCCCTCTGGAGTGGGGAGGGAATGGGGATTTTGTAGTATCCTTCCCTCTGGAGTGGGGAGGGAATGGGGATTTTGTAGTACCCTTCCCCTGCCATGCCCACCAAGCCACACTCACAGAACCGCTATAAAAAAAATTGGATTTCACTACTGGTCTGCCCCATTCCTCTCTTGTTCCCTTAAGATTAAATCAGGACACCCGTGGCCATTTTTCACACTTATGACTACTGCAGCATCCCCATCGTCATGTGATCAAAATTCGGATGTTTGTCAAAGGTCCTGGGGTCATGTGATCACTTTTTCCTTCTGACAAGCAAAGTCTATGGGGAAGCCAGATTCACGTAACAACTGTGTTACTAACTTAACAACTGCAGTGTTTCACTTCAACAACTGCGGCCAGAAAGGCCGTAAAATGGGGCAAAACTCACTTAACAACGGTCTCGCTTAGCAACGGAAAATTCGGACTCAATTGTGGTCGTAAGTCGAGGGTTACCTGTATCTTGTGACTCAAGGCAGCGAGCATACTTAATACTGCTTCCTGGTCCTATTTTCCCCTCAACAATAACCCTGTGAGGTGGATCAGACGGAGAGAGAACGACTGGCCCAAAGTCACCCAGTTGGCTAGGGCAGAACTAAAACTCCCAGTTTCTTGGTTTCTAGGCCAGCAGCTTAACCACTATCCAGGCCAAGGGTCTGCAAACTTGGCAAGTTGGCTGAGAAACTCTGGGAGTTGAAGTCCACAAGTCTTAAAAGAGCCAAGTTTGCAGATCCCTGCACTATACAAAACCGGTTGTTTCAATGCAAACCAAGGGTGCTCAAACCCTCTGCAGGTATTAATGGCCTCATAATGGCCTCTTCCCTGTTTGAACCGCTTATAATTGTTTTTTTTTTTTTAATTATTTTCTTTTTATACAAACATTTCATCTTTCATTAAACTGTGCGTCTGGGTACAAATTTTTTGTGCAATAACCATTAACATTGATTTAACCATTAGAAATTAACCATTTATCTACTTTTGAATTAATACTAATACATAACATATCTACTATTGTAACATTTCTCTTCTTATTTATTTAACTTCGTAATACATTTTCGATATTTCACTCCTCTGCTATTATTTCTAGTTTTCATATTTAATATAATATAATATAACAACAGAGTTGGAAGGGACCTTGGAGGCCTTCTAGTCCAACCCCCTGCCCAGGCAGGAAACCCTACACAATCTCAGTCAGATGGTTATCCAACATTTTCTTAAAAATTTCCAGTGTTGGAGCATTCACAACTTCTGCAGGCAAGTCGTTCCACTTATTAATTGTTCTGTCAGGAAATTTCTCCTTAGTTCTAAGTTGCTTCTTTCCTTGATCAGTTTCCACCCATTGCTTCTTGTTCTACCCTCAGGTGCTTTGGCGAACAGCCCAATATTTATTCTCTAACCATTGATAAAATAATTCCCATATAGTATAATAGTCCGATTCTTCCTTTCTTCTAATTGCAAATGTTAATCTATTCATTTCTGCACATTCTAATATTTTCTTAATCACGTTGTAGGGATCTCTTCACTTTTCCAATTTTGTGCGAATACAATTCTAGCTGCAGTTATTACATAAATAATCAAATATACATTTTCTTTACTGTAAGCTTCTGGTAAAATCCCCAACAAGAATCATTCACGTTTGACATCAATATGTTGTTGTGTTATCTTCTCCAACCACGTACGAATTTTTGCCCAATATTTTTTTGCTTCTACAACCGCTCAGAATTGTTGAGAGGGCAACAGAAATGTTCAGCAATATTATGCTTCAGAACAGCCATTTCTTTTTCCAAACAGACCCAGAAAAATATGTTCCTTTTCCTCAGGGAATTTGAAAAATTGTGTAGGACAACGCACCGCTGAAGCATAGGTGTTTTGAGGGGGCGACTGGATAGACCGAACTGCAGATCTAAAAAGCAGGCCGCTAAAAATTGATACGGTTGAATTATACGCTCCGATATAAACCTGTTTCCACAGTAAGGGTTAAGTTCCCTTTCGCATGATAATCTAAGGTGCGTGAAGATGACATCATAAATTTAAATCATCACACTTCGGCTGAAGAAAAACAGCCGTTTCCCAATATTGACTTAAGGAGAACAGTTTTCTGTGGAAAGAGTTTACCCATTCAGGTAAGGTTTAGCTACTACCCAGATGGGAAATCCATATGTGGATTGCGCCGTCTACCCCAGTGGATGGCAAGTATAAACCACGCATTGTTCAATGTTTTTCTATTAAATTATCCTCATCCAGTTTATAAAAAAGCAGGCTATCAGGAATGGCCAAATTTCAACCCTTCTGTCTGAGATGCTAGCTTTTTTGGAAAAAAAAACAAAAAAACAGGAGGAAACCCCACACTCCTTAGCACCGATGATGTTACTTAGTTGAGTAATAAAATATCTGCAAACAACCAAGCACAAAAGAACATCAAGGACTCTGCGGTTGTTACTTTATTTTTGTTTCTACAGATAGTTCTGAATTTACCATTAGTGATAAGTTAGGATAGTATAGTACAGTACAGTATAATATACCGGTAGTATAGTATAGTATAGTATAGTATAATATAGTATAGTATAGTATAGTATAGTATAGCATAGCATAGCATAGCACAGCACAGCACAGCACAGCACAGCACAGCACAGCACAGCACTGTAGAGTAGAGTAGAGTAGAGTAGAGTAGAGTAGAGTAGAGTAGAGTAGAGTAGAATAGAATAGAATAGAATAGAATAGAATAGAATAGAATAGAAGTAGAGAGGAAGGGTCAAGCTATTTTCCAAGGCACCCGAAGGCCAGACAAGGAATAATGGATAGAAACTGATCAAGGAGAGATTCAACCTGGAAATAAGGAGAAATTTTCGGACAATGAGAACCATCAACCAATGGAACAGAAGTTGCCGTCGGAAGTTGTGGGAGCTTCATCAATGGAGGCTTTCAAGAAGAGACTGGAGTACCATCTGTCAAAAATGACATAGGGTCTCCTGCTTGGGCAGGGGGTTGGACTAGATACATACATATAGAATAGAATGGAATGGAATGGAATGGAATAGCAGAGTTGGAAGGGACCTTAGAGGTCTTCAAGTCCAACTCCCTGCTAAGACAGGGAATCTTATACCTTTTCAGACAAATGTTTGTCCAATCACTTCTTAAAAACTTCCAGTGTTGGAGCATTCAAACTTCTGGGGGCAAGTTGTCCCACTGATTCATTGTTCTGTCAGGAAAATTTCTCCTTAGTTCTAAGTTGCTTCTCTCCTTGATTAGTTTCCACCCATTGCTTCTTGTTCTACCCTCAGGTGCTTTACATACATACACACACATATATATATATATGTAGATCTTTGGTTATTCGGGTTTTCTCCCGCGTAAAATTAGAAGTGTGTTGGCGACGTTTCGACCAAGCCAGACTGCAGCTGCAACATTGGCCATTTCAAACCCCTCCAATCCATACATGCAGCAGACTGACACCCACTGTGAAGATGTGGCACGACCGCGAACACGAAGCCGGACAACAGCTGTGCAGCTCACCAGCTCAAATCCCCCTGCAGCTCAGACTAATCTGAGCACAACCAAGCCCCCACCCAAAGAGGACACACCCCCATCCAATCAGAGCACCAAAAAAACAACAACCCCATCCAATCAGAGCACAGCCAAGCTCCCACCCAATCAGTTCAAACCCCCACTAGCAGTTAAAAAGGAAGAAACAGCTACAGTCACACATTGCTCCCAGAAGCACGAAGCTGAAGCCTGAAGATGACGAATGAGACTTCGTCGAAACGTCGCCAAGACACTTCCAATTTTACGCGGGAGAAAACCTGAATAACCAAAGATCTACATACAAACACCGAAAACCTCAGAAAACAAATATATATATATATATATATATATATATATAAAACACTATATAATATATATATATATATATATATATATATATATATATATATATATATATATATATATATATATATATATATATATATAATATATACATATATATGTAAATATATATATAAATATCTATATATAATAAATATCTGTAAATATATATATACATATATATATTTGTAGGTCTTTGGTTATTCGGGTTTTCTCCCGCGTAAAATTGGAAGTGTCTTGGCGACGTTTCGATGAAGTCTCATTCGTCATCTTCAGGCTTCAGCTTCGTGCTTCTGGGAGCAATGTGTGATTGCAGCTGTTTCTTCCTTTTTAACTGCTAGTGGGGGTTTGAACTGATTGGGTGGGAGCTTGGCTGTGCTCTGATTGGATGAGCGTTTTTTTGTGCTCTGATTGGCTGGGGGTGATTGGCTGGGGTGTGTGTCCTGTTTGGGTGGGGGCTTGGTTGTGCTCAGATTAGTCTGAGTTGCAGACTCATACATATATATATATATATATATATATATATATATATATATATATATGTATGTATAACAATCCATTTGGGTCATGTCATGTGATCATTTGGGACCACCTGAGCCAGCTTCCAACAAGTGAAGTCAACGGGGGAAGCCGGACAAGGGTTGGCTACTTGGCTTCTTCCCATTGCAGGCCTTAACCCAATCAAACCTCCTTAATGGTGGACGGGCAGCTCCAAGGTCATAAATCTCCATTTGGAGAATGTCCTTTTTTACCCACCCACCCCCAAGACCCCCCATTGGCTCAGCAGCCTTTTAGAAGCAGGCATGTCCAACTGGACTCCAGCATCTCTGCAATAATGAGCCGTAGTGGCGCATTGGATAGACCGCAGTACTGAAGACTGATTGCCGGCTGCCTGCAATATGGCAGTTCAGATCTCACCAGGCTCAAGGTTGACTCAGCCTCCCATCCTTCCCAGGTGGGTAAAATGAGGACCCAGATTGTTGGAGGCAATAGGCTGACTCTGTAAACCGCTTAGAGCAGGAGTCTCCAACCTTGGCAACTTTAACTTATGATTTATATTGATATATTGATCATCAATTGTGTTGTAAATGTTGTACCTTGATGAACGTATCTTTTCTTTTATGTACACTGAGAGCATATGCACCAAGACAAATTCCTTGTGTGTCCAATCACACTTGGCCAATAAAAAATTCTATTCTATTCTATTCTATTCTATTCTAAGACTTGTGGACTTCAACTCCCAGAATTGGAAATTGAAGTCCACAAGTCTTAAAGTTGCCAAGGTTAGAGACCCCTGGCTTAGAGAGGGCTGTAAAGCACAGTAAAGCCAAGGGTGAAATCCAGCAGGTTCTGGAGAACTGGTAGCGGAAATTTTGAGCAGTTCAGAGAACTGGCAAATGCCACCTCTGGCTGGCCCCAGAGTGGAGTGGGAATGGAGATTTTGCAATATCCTTCTCCCAGGAGTGGGGAGGGAATGGGGATTTTGCAGTGTCCTTCCGCTGCCACACCCACCAAGCCACACCCACAGAGCTGGTAGTAAAAAAAATTGGACTTTGCCACTGTGTAAAGCTGTATATAAGTCTAAGTGTTATTGCTGTTAACTTTGTGGGGTTTTTTTTTACAGGTCGCCAGGAAAAGAAGAGGGCAGACTAATAGCCCAGTCTATTGGCACAGAAATGACCTTCAGTGATTAAGGAGAAATAATTGATTTCTTTGCCAACCCAAGCAGGATTCAGCAGAACAAAAATACTGGGCAGGCCCAGGGTGGGGGCCGGTTTAGAAAGGATGGGGCCGGCAGAGCCAAGGTCAGGCATTTCAAAGCTACAGTAAATTGGTTTAATGCAGCCGGAGATGGCCTCGGCAGAGAGCCTAATAAATATGCAGTGAAATGCAAGGAGCAGAGACCGCAGAGGCGGAAAACAATTACTCTGAAACCAGGATAAGAGGCCGTCGTCAGGCAGAAATTAATCAGAGTTTTTCTATCGCAAATGTAGATTGAGTATAGGTTCCAGGCGCAGCAGGACCGGCAGCTGAAGAGGTGAAGGGCAGAAGGCAAAGGAGGCAGCCAAAACTCTGACCCAAAGCAGATTAAAAACGAGGGCAGCCCCTTTGCTACAACTGTACAGGTCGTCCTCAACTTACAACCGTTTGCAAGTTGAGGACCGTTCGGAGTTCTAACGGCACTGAAAAAGTGACTTACAGGGGTGGGCGTCAAAATTTTTAGCAAGGGGTTCTCTGCCTGGTTGCTGGGTGGGCGTGGCCTAGTAGACCTCCTGCACCACAGTGGGGGGGGAGGGGTTTTCCCCTCCCCGGGCTCCGGAGGCTTTCCTCGAGCCTCCGGGAAGGCGAAAGCAGTCTCCCCAGGCTCCGGAGGCATTCCGAGGCCTGTTTCCAGTCTTCCCAAATTTACAGTAGGCCCGTTTTTCGCCCTTCCTGAGCCTCTGTGAGTGCCCTGCACTTGCCTGCATACAAAACAGGTCGCGTGGGGACTCCTGGAAGGGGCAGGGTGGGTCCAGCCAGGAGTGGGATTTGGGGGTTCTCTGAACTGCACAGAATCTTAGCTAGAGGTTCTCCCGAACCCCTGCGAACCCCCAGCAGCCCCACCCCTGCTTATGACCATTTCCCTCACTTATGATTATTGCATTATTCTCATGGATCACAGGGTCAAAATTTAGAAGCTAGGCAACTGGTTCATATTTATGACGGTTGCAGTGTCCCGGGCTATTCACCTTGTGTGACCTTCTGAGAAACAAAGTTAATGGGGAAGCCAGATTCGCTTAATCCGTGTGTTTACATTTATACCCCGCCCTTCTCCGAAGACTCAGGGCGGCTTACAATGTATAAGGCAATAGTCTCATTCTATTTGTATTTTTTTACAAAGTCAACTTATTGCCCCCCCAACAATCTGGGTCCTCATTTTACCTACCTTATAAAGGGTGGAAGGCTGAGTCAACCTTGGGCCGGGCTCGAACCTGCAGTAATTGCAGGCTCTGTGTTCTAATAACAGGCTTCTCTATTGCCTGAGCTATCCCGGCCCTTCCTGCCTGAGCAGGGGGTTGGGCTAGAAGACCTCCAAGGTCCCTTATTACTAACTTACTTAACTGCAGTGATTCGCTTAACAACTCCAAGAGCAAGACCCAACAGCTATCTATAGAGGTTAAGGGCAGAAGACAGAGGAGGGAGCCAGAATTCTGACCCAAAGCAGAAGAAAATGGGGCAGCCCCTTTGCTACAACTGTACAGGTCGTCCTTGACTTACAACAGTTCGTTCAGTGATGGTTCAATGTTGCAACAGCACTGAAAAAAACAATGCTTGGCAACTGACTCGCATTTATGACCATTGCAGTGTCCCAGGGTCACGTGATCCCCTTTTGTGACCTTCTGCCAAGCAGTCAATGGGGAAGCCAGATTCACTTAACAACCGTGTTACTAACTTACTCAAGTGCAGCGACTACACTTAACGACGGTGGCAAGAAAGGCCGTAAAATGGGGCAAAATTCACTCAATCACGGTCTGGCTTAGCAACATAAATTTTGGGCTCCATTGCAGTGCGCTTCAAGATTTTGGTAACTATCTTTAAAGCGCTCCATGGCTTAGGACCCGGGTACTTACGGGACCGCCTGCTGTTACCGTATGCCTCCCACCGACCCATACGCTCGCACAGAGAGGGTCTCCTCAGGGTGCCGTCCGCCAAACAATGTCGGCTGGCGGCCCCCAGGAGTAGGGCCTTCTCTGTGGGGGCAGTGACGCTCTGGAACGAACTTCCTCCCAGCCTGCGTCAAGTGCCTGATCTTCGGACCTTCCGTCATGAGCTCAAAACATATTTATTCATTAAAGCGGGACTGGCATAATTAGTGATGTATTTTAATTGGGTTTTTTAATATTTTTAACTTTTTAACTTAAATTTTAATAATCAGCCTTTAAAATTTGCTCTTTTTAAATGTTGTTTTAAATTGTATATATCTTTGTTTTACTCTGGCTGTACACCGCCCTGAGTCCTTTGGGAGAAGGGAGGTATAAAAATTTAATAAATAATAATAATAATAATAATGAAAGTGTTTCTGATCAGGATGAATGCCCTGAATTCATGTTGCTAAGTGAGAAATTTGTTAAGTGGGTTTTGCCCCATTTTACAACTTTTCTTGCCACTTTTGTTAAGTGAATCACTGCAATTGTTAAATTAGTAACCCGGCTGTTAAGTGAGTCTAGTTTCCACATAGACTTTGCTTGTCAGAAAGCCACCAAAGAGGATCATATGACTGCAACCATCATAAATATGAACTAATTGTCAAGCATCTGAATGTAAATCACATGACCATGGAGATTTATTTATTATTTTATTTTATTTTATTAGATTTTATACCGCCTTCTCCAAGACTCAGGGCGGCTTACAATGTATAAGGCAATAGTCTCATTCTATTTGTATTTTTTTACAAAGTCAACTTATTGCCCCCCCAACAATCTGGGTCCTCATTTTACCTACCTTATAAAGGGTGGAAGGCTGAGTCAACCTTGGGCCGGGCTCGAACCTGCAGTAATTGCAGGCTCTGTGTTCTAATAACAGGCTTCTCTATTACCTGAGCTATCCCGGCCCTTCCTGCCTGAGCAGGGGGTTGGGCTAGAAGACCTCAAGGTCCCTTATTACTAACTTACTTAACTGCAGTGATTCGCTTAACAACTCCAAGAGCAAGACCCAACAGCTATCTATAGAGGTTAAGGGCAGAAGACAGAGGAGGGAGCCAGAATTCTGACCCAAAGCAGAAGAAAATGGGGCAGCCCCTTTGCTACAACTGTACAGGTCGTCCTTGACTTACAACAGTTCGTTCAGTGATGGTTCAATGTTGCAACAGCACTGAAAAAAACAATGCTTGGCAACTGACTCGCATTTATGACCATTGCAGTGTCCCAGGGTCACGTGATCCCCTTTTGTGACCTTCTGCCAAGCAGTCAATGGGAAGCCAGATTCACTTAACAACCGTGTTACTAACTTACTCAAGTGCAGCGACTACACTTAACGACGGTGGCAAGAAAGGCCGTAAAATGGGGCAAAATTCACTCAATCACGGTCTGGCTTAGCAACATAAATTTTGGGCTCCATTGCAGTGCGCTTCAAGATTTTGGTAACTATC
This sequence comes from Ahaetulla prasina, assembly GCF_028640845.1. NCBI lineage: Eukaryota > Metazoa > Chordata > Lepidosauria > Squamata > Colubridae > Ahaetulla > Ahaetulla prasina. Next base: position 290,974,300 of record NC_080540.1, on the reverse strand, counting down.
TTTAAAGCGCTCCATGGCTTAGGACCCGGGTACTTACGGGACCGCCTGCTGTTACCGTATGCCTCCCACCGACCCATACGCTCGCACAGAGAGGGTCTCCTCAGGGTGCCGTCCGCCAAACAATGTCGGCTGGCGGCCCCCAGGAGTAGGGCCTTCTCTGTGGGGGCAGTGACGCTCTGGAACGAACTTCCTCCCAGCCTGCGTCAAGTGCCTGATCTTCGGACCTTCCGTCATGAGCTCAAAACATATTTATTCATTAAAGCGGGACTGGCATAATTAGTGATGTATTTTAATTGGGTTTTTTAATATTTTTAACTTTTTAACTTAAATTTTAATAATCAGCCTTTAAAATTTGCTCTTTTTAAATGTTGTTTTAAATTGTATATATCTTTGTTTTTATTCTGGCTGTACACCGCCCTGAGTCCTTTGGGAGAAGGGCGGTATAAAAATTTAATAAATAATAATAATAATAATAATGAAAGTGTTTCTGATCAGGGATGAATGCCCTGAATTCATGTTTGCTAAGTGAGAAATTTGTTAAGTGAGCTGTGCCCCATTTTACGACTTTTCTTGCCACTTTTGTTAAGTGAATCACTGCCGTTGCTAAATTAGTAACACGGTTGTTAAGTGAATCTGGTTTCCCCATTGACTTTGCTTGTCAGAAGGTCGCAAAAGATGATTATATGACTGCAACCATCATAAATATGAACTAATTGTCAAGCATCTGAATGTAAATCACATGACCATGGAGATTTATTTATTATTTTATTTTATTTTATTAGATTTTTATACCGCCCTTCTCCCGAAGGACTCAGGGCGGTGTACAGCCAAAATTAAAACCCACAATATACATAATCAAAACAGAATTTAAAACGAAGCATATTACAAGAGTGGCCGACTTTAAAAAGTTTAAAACCCTAAAAAATTAATAAATAAAATTTATAATAAAATTTAATAAAACTTTTAATCCAGTCCCGCTTGGATGAATAAATGCGTTTTCAGCTCACGGCGAAAAATCCGAAGATCAGGCACTTGGTGTAAACCAGGGGGAAGTTTGAGATGTTGCAACGGTCATGAGTATGAAAGAGTGGAGTGGAGTGGATAGGATAGGATAGGATAGGATAGGATAGGATAGGATAGGATAGAATAGAATAGAATAGAATAGAATAGAATAGAATAACAAATTTGGAAGGGACCTTGGAGGTCTTCTAGCCCAACCCCCTGCTCAGGCAGGAAACCCTATACCATTTTCAGACAAATGGTTGTCCAATCTCTTCTTAAAAACTTCCAGCCTTGGAGAAATTAACAACTTCTGGAGGCAAGTTGTTCCACTGATTAATTGTTCTGTTAGGAAATATCTCCTAAATCCCAGGTTGCTTCTCTCCTTGATTAGTTTCCATCCAATGGTCATAAATCACATTTTTCAGTGCCATTGTTAACTTCGAACGGTTACTAAACCAACGGTTGTTAACTCGAGGACTACCTGTATCAAGAGGGAGGTTCTCCCCCTCCCCCAATGATATCAAGGAGCATAGGTGGGGGTGGAACAAGTGCAAATGAAGCTAGAATTGAGAAGAGAACAGTAAGAGACAGCAAATACCATCTCTGCAAAAGAGCTGAAGAAACAGTGGGGCCACCTGCACAAACTGACCTCAACAACAGCATGACAAACTAGCAACAAGGGAGCACTGGAGTATCCTGAAGAAATACCGTTTGCCAGCAAGCAAGAACAGCTGGGACCGGATAATAAGACAAAAGTAATAGGAAACAAAATGGCTTTGGAATTCAAACAGACAAGCGCCTGCCACATGACATCTCAGGGCTTGTGCGACCAACCACAATAATGATATATTGCTTGGCTCAAATAATTCCTCTCCCCCATAAGGTGAGAAGATGTACAGAAGATTTGAGAAGAGCTCACGTGGACATTTCTTTCAGAAAAGCAGAAATAAACTAGGCCAAATAAACACCGCTAAACGCCTATTGATTTTCGCCAGGGGCAACAGCGGATGAGATGGCCGCAGCTTCCGAAGGAATCTTGCAGACTCTGCATGTCCTGAGTGTGCACAAACTTCGTTAAACAGTTTTGCTGCAATTAATCATGGTACAATTACAGCAGAGGAGGGAGAGAGAAGGATTCAGGCAGAATCTTGGGGAAATTTCAGGGGGCTGAATTTGCAACGGCTGCAGGGCTTCCCCCCCCCCAAAAAATGGATCCAACGCCATTTAATTCGCTAGAAAACTACAGGTGCTCAAAAGAGCTCCAACCGAGAATCGCTACGCATTTGCACATGTCAAGCAGGGGTCTCCAAAACTTGTCTATGAAGATTCCCAGTCATCCAGGTTGTGGTTGTCACAAAGGTGCTTTTTCAAAGCTGAAGAATCCGAGCCGAAGAAGCTTCTTGGATGAGAAGCGAAAAAGACCTTGGAGTTTTTATGTCAAATGATCTAAGTGCCAAAGCCCACTGCAACTACATAGCAAAAAAGGCTCTAAGAGTTGTAAACCTAATCCTGCGTAGCTTCTTTTCCAAAAACACTACACTACTAACCAGAGCATATAAAACATTTGCTAGACCAATTCTAGAATACAGCTCGCCTGTTTGGAACCCTCACCACATCTCTGAGATCAATACAATTGAGCGAGTCCAGAAATATTTTACAAGAAGAGTTCTCCATTCCTCTGAAAACAATAAAATACCCTATCCCACCAGACTTGAAATCCTAGGCTTAGAAAACTTGGAACTCCGTCGCCTTCGACAAGACCTAAGTCTAACTCATAGAATCATCTATTGTAATGTCCTTCCTGTCAAAGACTACTTCAGCTTTAATTGCAATAATACAAGAGCAACCAACAGATTTAAACTTAATGTTAACCGCTTTAATCTAGATTGCAGAAAATATGATTTCTGTAACAGAATCATCAATGCTTGGAATACTTTACCTGACTCTGTGGTCTCTTCCCATAATTCTAAAAGCTTCAACCAAAAACTCTCTACTATTGACCTCACCCCATTCCTAAGAGGACCATAAGGGGCGTGCATAAGCGCACAAACGTGCCTACCGTTCCTGTCCTATTGGGTTTTTTTTCTTTTCTTTTCTTCTTCCTATATATATATATTGATGCTTATACCTCCTAATATTTACTCATATATATGTTTATATACTATATAATCCTTTTTATATGATGTTGTGACAAAAATAAATAAATAAATAAATAAATAAATAAAATAAAAACCAGAAAGTCCAGTTGCCTCTTGAAAAAGCATCTTTGGGGGTCTCCAAAACTTGGGAACTTTAAGGCTTGTGGACTTCAAGTCCTAGAATTCCCCAGCCAGCATGTTAAAGTTGCCCAGGAACTTTTAAGGAATACATTCCTCTGAGGATAAGCTGCAACAGTGGGTGGTTAGCTAGGTTCAGTTCCCAGTGCTTCAGAATAAAAGTAGTCCTTGATTAATGACCATTCGTTTGAACTTGTGATGACACTGAAGAGGCGTAATTATGATCGGTTCTCAAAAGTTCCAGTTCATCATGCGATTTGTGCCATTCCCCGCCAGCTTTCCACAAGCAAAATCAATGGGGAAGCCAGCAGGAAGTCGAAAGTCAGAATCACAAGAGCCTCACTTAAGGACTCACTATGATTCGCTTAATGATGATAACTGGAGACAGACAGAACTCACAAATGAAGGCAAATGTACGTGTCCCAGGATAATGATGCGAGATCGAATTTGGGTCAGTTATCGGGACTAGAGATTTACTCTTCTGACTTTTCGGACTCATAATGGAGCCCATCTTCAGAGAATTTGTCTCTACTTCAATACGTGCTTTGGGCTGTTCTATGAGTCATATTTATGTGGTTCCTTTCTATTGGCTGATTGGTGTGTTGAGGGCTGGCGATTGGCTGACATTTCCTTATGCTGCCAAGCCCTTGGCTCCTACGTATTTGATAAGCTAGTGGTTATTCACCACTCCTGTTAACTGACCTCTTTTCCCAGGCTTCAATCATTTCCCTGGCTATCTTTGTACCTGCTCGGCCAACAATCTTAGTAGCTGCGAAATTAAATGTGTGTCCATGAGTTCAGGTCTCCTCAACTGACCGCTCGCTTGTGTTCTTGCAATCTGATGATTAGCTTCCTCACCGTTTGTCCTACAGAGTCACAGGGGCAATCCATGCAGGGAATCCGATAGATCGGGGTTACCAACCTTTTGGTCCTCAGGGACCACTAAATTCATAATTTTAAATCCCGTGGACCACTAATGTGAATTTTTTAAAAAAGATAAATAGCATTTAGTGCAATATAAAAAATGCAAATAATTTTTCTGTGGACCACCAGAATTTTCTCGTGGACCACCAGTGGTCCATGGACCACCAGTTGGTGACCATTGCGATAGATTACATTGGAAGTATCTCCCATCTCCAAACGATCTTTACAATGTATATAGACAGAACTGTTGTCTCTAGGTTGGACAGTCACCTGATATCACACACATTTGCTTACTGATGGAAATTCCTTTCCTAATTATCATCATTAAGTGAGGACTCCCTGTATTAGGAAGCCTATAAATTCCTATTAATGGATTCACTCGTCAACCATATCTTGGGCATGTGTTGAATGAATAGTTCTGTATGTCCCAGCACCGTGAGAACCTGTGGGAAAGGGAGTGGCAGAAAATGGGGGTGGAGTCAAAAGAGGAATAAGCCTAGAATCTCTATATAGCCACAAATAGACTAAGTCAAACCCTTCTTGAATTCCATTGGCTCTTTTCTAACACCAAAAAAAGTGTTAACTGTTCCTGGTTAGCTTCCTGTGCACAGGTGTGATTAATAATAAATCAGTATAACTGGAACTTCACTTGTGGTCCTGATCTTTCACTGTTGACAATTCCCTTAGGAAGATAAAAGAAATCCACTGATCTTGCTGGGAGAATTTTCAAGTTTTGCATTCACTGAAAGTATCTGAGACTGAATAGCTACGCGAGAACCATCTTAGTAATGTTCATTTTTCCATAAAAACGATTCCTGTTTAATTTTGGCAATAATGACTTTAAATTACAAGGAGGATCCCTGTGTAGCATTAGGAGAACAGCACAAACAGAAAGTACATTCAATAATAATAATAATAAATTGCTAGAGTGATACCTTCACTTCAAGGTATTTAAGTGGAGGCCATAAAGCAGTGGTGAAATGTAAAATTTGTTACTACCGGTTCTGTGGGTGTGGCTTGGTGGGGGGGTGTAATGTGACTGGGTGAGCGTGGCCAACTTTATTTTTTAACTTTTAAAAGCATTTTTTCTGCTGAAGAGGTTGTAAAAAATGCTTTTAAAAGGCTCTGACAATCCCAGCTGAGCCACGCGATCATCAGAGGCTTTTTCTTTTACTTTTAAAAGATTTTTTTCATTGTGTGCTCTGGTGAGGATTCCTTGTTCCAGTGAGGATTCATGGTGAAAAAGACATCCTTGAAGGAGAGGATATGACATTTAAGGTGGAGATTGGCATCCAGATAGCTAATTCTGGCCAGCAAAATCTCTCTGGAAAATGGGAGATATTGTGAGATCACCTATTTGCATTCCAGACAGTGGCTCCTTGTACGTAGATTACAAAAATGGAAGTTTTTGCAGTTGGCTCATGAGTTCAATGGCTCGGAGTCAAGGGATTCCAATCAAGTTCATAGCCATAATGCGGCCTACATGGACATAAGCTTTGTATAGGCCTTCTTTCTTAACCACTTTGGAATGAACAAGTAGTCCTCAACTTATGATTAGTTACTTAATGAAGTTACAATGGACCTCCCCACAACTTTTGAAGTTGTGAAATTTTTGAAGTTACGATACTGCACCCCTTGTATATGAGAGAAAGGAGCTAGACATTTCTGTAATTTATTTATTTTATTTATTTTGTCAAACACAACAATATATATAAGTATAAGCATGAAATAACCACACAAAATGAATACAACCAAAGGGAACATTAGGACAGGAACGGTAGGCACGCTGGTGCTCTTATTCACAAAGAAAGCCTGAGCAGGTATCGCAGTGAGTGCCAGTTGAACTGGAGTAACCTGCCAATTTTTAGGAATGACACCATGGTGATGTCATCAGGGGGGAAAAATCACAAGTAGTATTAAAAACAAAGCACCTGCTATATAGATAGGTCGGCCTCTTAGGAATGTGCTTTTTTTATTATTATTTGCATTTATAGCCCGCCCTTCTCTGAAGACTCAGGGCGGCTTACACTATGTCAAGCAATAGTCTTCATCTACTTGTATATTATATACAAAGTCAACTTATTGCCCCCAACAATCTGGGTCCTCATTTTACCTACCTTATAAAGGATGGAAGGCTGAGTCAACCTTGGGCCTGGTGGGACTTGAACCTGCAGTAATTGCAAGCAGCTGCTGTTAATAACAGACTGTCTTAGTCTGTTGAGCCACCAGAGGCCCCTAAAGTCAGGGGACGGAGGCACCGTTATCTCTTCCACCTGGCCTGCCTCTGGCTCCTGGAGCTGAGCCAGGGAAGCCGGTGCTCCCGAGGTAAGTCCTGACGGCCCTTCCCCCTCACTTTCTGGCAGGAGGCCCGGCTCGGGGGGCGCAGACACAACAGTTTGTCTTCTGGGTTTTTGGAGCGCATGAGAGTGCAACGATCAGTTGTCCTTTGCACATGCGGCAGTGCCGAAAACTGGTGTGTGCATGAGCGCCGGTCAGCTGATTGTTGGGTGCGCATGAGCACCAGAACCCGGAAGTTTGGCTTTTCCAGACTGTGATCCATTTGTGCGCGCAGCAGTGAAAACTGGCCAGTGTGAACACAACGATCAGTTGTCCTTCATGCGCACGGCAGTGCTGAAAATGTGTGCTCATGAGCGCCGGCCAGCTGGACCCGGAAGTCTGGCTTTTCTGGAGCATGGCTCCAACGAGCATGCATGAGCGCATGTTTCTGCGTGACCTTCAGTGCCGAAAAGGTTCACAATCACTGCCCTATACCATTTGGGACAAGTGGCTGTCCAGTCTCCTCTTAAATTCTACTCTAGCAAAATATGTCTACCCATCCATGTGTCGAAATGTATGTGTGTGTTTGTCTGTGCGTCTATTAGAGACAGAGGCTTTATTTTTCTATTTCTGGAAACTTCCTCAAAGAAATTCTGCTTGGGAAAAGTTCCTTACAACAAATATCAATGTTTGGCAGACGTCTACCAAAACCGGAGCAATGATTTAAATAAATAATTTCCGTTTTCTCCTGTTCAAAAAAATAAAATAAAATCCATGTTTGTATAGCTCCTTTTGTTTAGGATTTTTAGATACTCTGCGTGGGCAGCTTTGGCACCCTGTTCAAGAAAGCCCAGCAATCAAGAGGAGTGGAGAATGTAAGGAAAGAACTCTGAATAATATGCCAAGATGCCTTTTGGCAAAAAGAAAAAGAAAAGAAAAAGGGAGTAAAAAATAAATTCAACCCCGGACTCTGATCACCTCCCTCTATTCATCTTTCAGGGCTCTCAGCCAAAAGAAAATAAACCATACAGCTATCGGACTGACCAAACCTGTAGAGTCGTGTAGCTGAATAGGAACACGGCAAACAAAATAGTTCTAGACAATTATACACCTGTATAATTACCATAAACACAGAACAGACCTGAGACAAGGGCCTCCACTAATCTTTATATTTAGAAAGAGAAGCGCAAAACTTGCTGGTGCCCCTGGGCGGGAAAGCCGTGTGCAATATGATCTGGTGGCCTCAAATGAGCCCGACTTGGAAAAAAATCCGGCAACAGAAGTTGATGTTCCTGGGAAGATTTGTCTCTAGGTGTACTAGTTGGACGCCCGTGCTTTGCTAGGAAACAAGGTGATCGGGCGTGATAAATTGACACTTAAAGCCTGAAACTTAATGTAGAATAAGGCAACTGGCAGTTGGAATGGAGGGGGAGTAGAATGTCCCAGCCCGCAGACCAGATGAGTCATGTGCTGGTCACACCCATGTCCAGTTTAGCGAAGGGGGTAGCATCAGAGTGTGTTAATATAAGGTAACTGGCAGTTGGAACAGAGTTCTTTTCAGGTGGGGAGGGGGAATAGAACGTCTAGCTCCTTAGCATCAGAGCGTGTGAATATAATACTGTATATGAAATACTAATGATCTGGTGGTCATTTCAAAAAATCCTTTCTTAGCGAGTACCGAGAAGCCAAGAGGAACACACGTGCCAAATTTCAAGTTTGTAGGCTTTATCGTTCTGGAGATTTCGTGATGAGTGAGTGGCAATCCTTATGATTTATATTGATACATTGACCATCATTTGTGTTGTAAATGTTGTACCGATGAACGTATCTTTTCTTTTATGTACACTGAGAGCATATGCACCAAGACAAATTCCTTGTGTGTCCAATCACACTTGGCCAATAAAAAAAAAATTCTATTCTATTTGGCTTTTATATAGAGAGATTCAGCATAAGGTTGAAGGACACCAGTGGTTTATGTAATTGTCCTCATTCATTCCAGTCGAAGATGGTTGGGATCGTGAGATCCCAGGGATCCTGCAATTTGATTAGCAACCACCGCAAAAAAAAAGTTTTGTAATACCGAGTGTGTCTAACTTAACGTCTCGCAGCAATTTGGCAGTTCGATTCTCGCCGGCTCAAGGTTGACTCAGCCTTCCATCCTTCCGAGGTTGGTAAAATGAGGACCCAGATGGTTGGGGACAAGGTGCTGACTCTGTAAACCTCTTAGAGAGGGCTGTAAACCTAAACGCTATTGCTATTAATGCCTTGCTTAGCAACTGTAGGAGAAGAAGAAGCAGAGTAGAATCAAGGTAGGAATCAGTCTGCAATCCTTACATTCCCACAAGTAGTCCAAGTCCAATTCCTCTTGAATTCCATTGATTGTTTCCTGATTGCTTATTTGTACCCTATGACTATTATTAAGTGTTGTATCATTAAGTGCTAAATTTGTACCCTATGACTATCATTAAATGTTGTAAGTGTTGTACCTTGATGAAGGTATCTTTTATTTTAGGTATACTGAGAGCGTACGCACCAAAGACAAATTCCTTGTGTGTCCAATCACACTTTGGCCAATAAAAAAATACTATTCTATTAATTCTTATCTAGTACCAGTTTAGAGCTGACTAGATTATCTAGTACCAATTTAGTGCTGACTTGTATATAGGCATCAGCAATAAATAAGCTTAACTGGAACTTAAGGTATAGTCCTGATTCTTTGTTCCTGACAGCAACAGAAGTTCTGGTCTCAACTGTGTTTGTAAGTCAAGGACCATCTGTATTAAACTGACAGCTCTTTGAAATCTCCTTATACTCCATAGGCTTTGTCTTGTATATGGAACCTTGAAAAAAACACTTTGTAATCCATGATTCTCGCCTACCACGAGCGATTCTGAAATTTAGGTCTTGATCAGTAAAATGGTAGTAGAGATGCCACTGTTTACCTTGCCCCCCAAATTAAGAATTTGGGGGTGCACAGACCTATCTGGAGAACATCTGATTGAATAAATGCTGCACAAATGGAAGGTTTAGAAGTGTGTCCTTGTGCAAGTGAGAAAGGGGCTAGAAAGTCAGTAACATTTATTTATTTATTTATTTTTTATTTGATTTATTTGATTTTTATACCGCCCTTCTCCCGAAGGACTCAGGGCGGTGTACAGGCAAAAATAAAACAGATAATACAATATACAATTTAACATTTATTATGGAAAGACAATTCCAACCCTTCTTTGATCTGGTGGCCCTCTACATGTGTTGGATTACAATTACCAAAATCCACAGACATCATGACCAGAAAACAGAAGACTTCTATTGCAGGGACACCAACGTCTCCAAAAAGGGCCCTGCAACATCAGAGGGATGGAAGAAGATTGAGCTGTATATCATTATCAGCCACATGGCCACACTTAGTACAATGCAAATCCCTTGATGCTCTCTGCCTGCTTGCTTTCTTCAGTGCACTGATGATGTTATCTAGTTTGGCTAATGAGATGTCTGCAAGAAAACAATGAAGTTCAGAGAGCACCAAGGAACCACTGCTTGACCCTCAAAATTACTTCTCTTCTATGGTACTTAGTAAAGTTACCATCGTTTTCCTCTTCTCTATAACATACCCATATTACATACCGTTATTATCATGCGATTTGATTAAATACTGTTGATAAAGTTAGAGACGTTGATTTCCTAGCAGGATTATAATAATAATAATAATTTAATTTGTGTACCGCCCTTCTCCCGAAGGACTCAGGGCGGTGATTATGTTGGGGACTCAGGATTATGTTGCTACGAGATCAATTTCTCCCATTATATTTGATCAACTGCCATTGACAGAAACCATTACCTACGTAGGAATTCATCATCATCATCTATAATCCATTTAAAAAAAAAATTAGTTCAATCCAAATTTGGAATTGGATTTAAAGGGTGTTTCAGCTGCTCGATCATTGGATGAGAAAATGGAGTGAATGGCCAAATTGTTTCATGAGTCTCTTACTTGATTTGTAGATTTGACCTACAATGGTTAATCAAGTTCCTGTCAAACGGGAACTTTCTTGTCAGTTTCACCCAAACCTTCAAATCAGAGCTGGTGGAATCAAAAGGACACTTGGAGACATGAGTTCTAAATATTCCCAGTGGACTAAAAATGTTCCCTACCTTTATCCAAACCTGTATTTACAGCCCTTTTATTAAAAAAAAAAAAAAGCAGTAGAAAAAGCAACTGGCGATGGTTGATGTCACAATTTCCTTGCTTACATACATTCCTTCTTTATTAAATTTAGCTCTCCATACTTCTTCAGACCACACCTGAAGTCAACTGCATCACTGGTTTGGTGGCAGCACTGCCTCTGATAGAAAGTCCATACAGAGAATGGTTAAGGACAGCCGAGAAGATCATAGGAAGCTCACTTCCTGGTATTCAGGATGCTGCTTTATAAGTGCTCTGTGCTTAGAGCTCAAAGCATTGTTAGAGACCCCGAACACCCACTTCACGGTCTGTTTCTGTTGCTCCCCTCTGGGAGGAGGTTTCGGAGTATTTCTAGCAGGGCTACCGGATTCTGTTCCTTATGCCATCCGTCTTGTAATTTCACAGGGTTCTTTTTTCTTGCCATGTATATGTACACATCCAAACTACACTGTGATGTTCCTTTGTGTCATGTATGTGTGTGTATGTGGGTATATTGCATAATGGTTATCTTTTGAGAGCTAAATGCAATGAAATTTCATTATAATGTATACTGATTAGGGTACATTTAAAGTGACAATAAAGATTCTATTCTATTCTATTCTATTCTATTCTATTCTATTCTATTCCATCCCATCCCATCCCATCCCATCCCATCCCATCCCATCCCATCCCATCCCATCCCATCCCATCCCATCCCATCCTATCCAGTGGTGGGTTTCAAACATTTTTGCTACCGATTCTTTGGGTGTGGCTTGGTGGGCATGGCAGGGGAAAGATACTGTAAAATCTCCATTCCCACCCCAATCCAGAGGAAAGATACTGTAAAATCTCCATTCCTACCCCAATCCAGGGGAAGGTTACTGCAAAATCCCCATTTTCTCCCGATCAGCTGGGACTTGGGAGACAGAGAATAGATGGAGGCGGGGGCAGTCAGAATTTTTACTACCAGTTCTCCGAACTACTCAAAATTTCCGCTACTGGTTCTCCAGAACTGGTCAGAACCTGCTGAAACTTACTTCTGATCCTATCCTATCCTATCCTATCCTATCCTATCCTATCCTATCCTATCCTATCCTATCCTATCCTATCCCATCCCATCCCATCCCATCCCATCCCATTCCAACCAGGTTTCAGGACAGGCTGAGTAAGAAGCACAGAATGCTTTAGATAAAGGCCTCAGAAGTCTTAAGAAATTCTGCACGCGTTCATGATTCCACACAGCAAACTGTTTTAAAAATGAATTAGGCTAAGGCAAAATCGCAGATTATTCCTTGATTTTTCTATGGAACTATAGTTGCAGCATGTAACTGTGAAGTGGCTAAGGCGTTGTTTCTCAACGTTGGTACCTTTTAAGATAGCTGGACTTCAACTCCCAGAATACCCTAGTCAGCATGCTGAGTTGAAGTCCAGACAACACGATGTTGCACCAGGGCTGAGGAGCTCAGGTTTCAAGTCCACCTCTAGTGTGGAACCTCAGTGGATCACTGTCTATTTAGACCAACTTACTCCATAGATTGACTGTGAGATAAACTTTAGAAGAGGCTGCTCTCTATGTGTGTAATGAATTAAATTTAATTAATGACTGAGTTCAAATAAAACTTAGTAAACTAATATAAAATACCGTAAAAACAGAAAGAGTTTTGCTGAACAAGAGAAATGTGGCTTACGTCTGGAAACGCAATAGATTAAGTTTAACAGGATTAAGTCTCCTTCTTGAATAGGGGGCTGGACTAGAAGACCTCCAAGATCCCTTCCAACCTTTTTATTCTGTAATTCTATAAGAAAATCATCATTTTATGTAGTCAATCCAAGTCTACCACACAAGTGCTATCAACATCTACTATAATTCCTATTTTTCCAGCATGGCACAGCACAGCAGATATAACTTTCCATTTTAACTTATTATCAGTGACCTTGAAAATTATTATGGTGGGTGATTTTTGGCCCTTTGAGAAGCTAAAATTGGAATTTCTTAGTTGCTTTTGAGTGTTACAACCAGCTCAAACCAAAGAAATTCTTCACCATAAGAGAGCCGACACCAAAGAACATATTGCATAAGCTCCTCCTGTGTTTCACTGAGGAGGAAATGTGGTAATGTTATACATTGAATAAATTCAGGATAAAGATACTTTAGAATCCGTCTTGGCTCTCTACATCAGGGTGTCAAACTCAAGGCCCGCAGGCTGCATCTGGCCCGCATGTGGTCTGTGGGGCCATCCTGGAAAATGTAAGGGTCACTTCGGCACAGTCTACCCAATGTGAAGAGGAAACATTGGGCCAGCAGTTTGGGAAGTGGCGTCAAGCTGACCACACCCACCCAGCTGGCCACACCCACCCAGCTGGCCACACCCCACCCAGACAGCCACGCCCAGTGAATGGCATCAAACTGGCCACACCCACCCAGTTGACCATGCCCCCTCCCCCAGCCTGACCAAGGTCAACCACAGCCTTGATGAGGCGCTCAATGAAATTGAGTTTGACACCCCTGTTCTACATGATGCACCATGCAATTTTCTCGGAAACAAGGCAGAAGTGGGTTGACTACTGCCACATTCTTCTCTACAAATCTGGCATTTTCTCTGGAGGTCCCTCATCCAAATACTGACCAGACCAAACTCTGCTTTACTCCCACACCCAAACAGGTTACACCTAGCGCTGACGTCTCTAGATACATACCATGTCTGGGCAGGAGAACAAGGTACACAGGACATCCCGAATCCCAAGTTCCACATCACTCAAAACTATCTTACAGAAAGAGCTAAACATCCACAGTGGAAACAGATGGATCTCAAAAGAGCAGATGGCACTTGAACAGTGGGTAAAACTGCACCAAACAGGTTTATAAAACATGAGATTCTCTAGTCTGCATGAGTGTTCCTGAATTGTGCTCAAGAATAGATTCTGGGGTAAAAATATGTGCCTTAAATTCACTTTGTTGAAGATTGTGATAGATAGATAGATAGATAGATAGATAGATAGATAGATAGATAGATAGATAGACAGACAGACAGACAGACAGACAGACAGACAGACAGACAGACAGACAGACAGACAGACAAATGGATAGATCTGAATGGATGGATAGATAAAGATAGATATAGATGGATGGATGGATGGATGGATGGATGGATGGATGGATGGATGGATGGACAAAGATATAAATGGATGGATGGATGGATGGATGGACAAAGATAGATATAGATGGATGGATGGATGGATGGATGGATGGATGGATGGATGGATGGATGGATGGACAAAGATAGATATAGATGGGTGGATGGATGGATAGATGGATTGACAAAGATAGATATAGATGGATGGATGGATGGATGGACAAAGATAGATATAGATGGATGGATGGATGGATGGATAAATGGATGGATGGACAGACAAAGGAGAGAGGGAGAGGGAGAGAGAGAGAGAGAGAGAGGGAGGATAGACAAACAGATGTAATATGGCATCAACTTTCTTAGAAGGATTCTACAAAAATGCCTCCCCAGTCTGATGCTTTCAGTGCTCTGGACTACAAATCCTATTGTACACATCCAGCATAATATGCAAGGAACCTTATGAAGGCATTGTCCTGTTTTATGCCAATGCTCCAGTATCTGCAACTGCACTCTTCTAGACACAAAATCATACCAGTAAAACTGGAAAGTACCCTGCAGGCCATGAAGTCCGACTCCTGCTTTTTGCAGAAATCCTCATTACATTATCTCACATAGGTGGCTTTTTTTGAACCCACCAATTCTCTTGGCCACTGGTTCCATGATCCAAAAGGCTCTTGGAGCTGAAGATTCTTCTAACTTTCCACTGGAATCTTTGTTCCTCCACTCAAAAACCTTATCCTGAAATTCTGGAGCAAGAGTGGACAAGTCTTTGTCCTGTGATGGGATCTGCTTTCAGGCAGTTGGACAATGTGGCGGTATCCCTTCTCATCTTCTTAGATCTACCGTAAATACATTCCATTTGTCTTTTCTCCTAATTGTTCTATCCTCTATTACCTGATTGCCATTCTCTGCATCTGCTCCTACCTTCCTGAACCTTTCTTAAAATCTGGTATCCAGAAGTATTTACAATACTAGTTCACTTTATGTAGCAGAGCAGGCAGATCTGGAAGGTGGAGTTAAGCATGTCATCAGCTTAGAGTCCTTGCGTTCCTACATGCATTCCAAGTCCAACCCCTTTTCAAGTCTGTTGACTCTTATCTGACGCCAATTTAGTGCTGAATTTCAGTTGACCTGATTCTTGTGTATGTCAGACACAAAGAAATCAGAAAAATATGTAAAGTTGTAGCATAGGAGGTTTATTCAAGCCTACACACTAGAATAGAATAGAATTAGAATTAGAATTAGAATTAGAATAGAATACAATAGAATACAATAGAATATAATTTTTTATTGGCCAAGTGTGATTGGACACACAAGGAATTTGTCTTGGTGCATATGCTCTCAGTGTACATAAAAAGAAAAGATACCTTCATCAAGAATTCTAAGGTACAACAGTTCATGATAGTCATAGGGTACAAATAAGCAATCAGGAAACAATCAATATCAATCATTCAATATCAATATTTGGTTAACAACCATTCAGCACTAAATTGGCACCAGGTAAGTGTCAAAGGAATGCAGGAGGGGCTGGACTTGGGAGAGCATGTGGGAATGCAACAACTCTAAGCTAATGACATACTTAATTTCACCTCCCATCTCTGTCTGCTCTTCTCCAACATTTTATTTCAGATTGACCTTATATGATCCACACAAATGGAGATAGAATTATTATTTCCTATAATCTGGAAATTACAGAAATTTAAACTTTCAGTAAAATTTAGATTTAATGTACTATTTTGGAAAAGAAAGGTGGTTTCTGTAGTTTGTGGGCAGTGTAAATTGAGATAAATGACGTAAAGTAATCAAGTACATCGTTTTACCAATGAAGCAACCTAAGTGAATTTGTCAATTGTTGAGAAATATGTTCAGAAAACAATGGATTTCTGCTTATTTCGGAAATGACAGCCCAATGCAAATTTCAGTATATCAAGGTTTTATATCTAAAATTGCAACTGTCGTTTTAACAATTGGATCCCTTGTGTTCAAGCATATGTTCAACTACAATTTATTATCCGCCGTTCCACACCTAAACGTCTTAGGTTTTTTTCCTTAAGGAAGAAGTTTGCATTAGTAGTTCCTATTAATTTAATCCTCTTATTTTCAGTCCATTTCTCTATCCTATCCGGATAATTTTGAATTTGTTTTCTGCCTGCTAAAGCATTCCACCTAGTTTTGTGTTATCAGCACATGTGATAAACATTTGTTCCGTCACTTCATCCAAGCCACTAATGCAGCGGTTCTCAACCTGTGGGTCGGGACCCCATTGGGGGTCGAATGATGATTTGCCAGGGGTCACCTAAGACCATTGGAAATATGGGAAGTATACTTGCGAGTCGAAGAATCGTGCTCCAATAGTTGACACCACAAGCCAGCTGCAGGCTCTTCAAATCGCTAGCAGAATTCGGCTTCAGGCGCGATCAATTAAAAAAGAGAGAAATCTTTGCTCTGATGTCTCTCTCTCAAGCCAGCTGCAATCACTCCCAATCGCTAGCCTAATCTGGCTTCAGGCGCAATAAACTTAATAGGGGAGGAGTCTCCGCTTTAATGCCTCTGTCCTCAAGGCAATCGCAAGCAGTTCAAATTGCTAGCCAATACGGCTTCAGGTGCGATGAATTCAAAACAAAATTAATTTTACGGATGGGGGTCGCCACATCGTGGGGAATTGTATTAAAGGGGTCGCAGCACTATAAATGTTGAGAACCACTGCACTAATGGATACCATTCCAGATCCAACTGAGTCAGGTCCAGCCAAATCTATCAAACAGCAGAAGTTGAGAGAAAAGATTCTGGAAACCGCCTTGATGAGATCTGGCATGATGCTAGGGCTTGACAGATAAGGGAATCCTAGCACAACAATTCCCACAGTGTCGTACAGTATCTGTGGCTGAACCATCAATATCTCAAGCCAATCAAGGACCTATCAAGAACGTGGCAATAGCTCCTATCTATTGTGCTGGAAGAATTTGTTCAAAGGAAGGAAGAATGCAAGGCTTTTGATTGATTGATTTTACACAAAGTAAAAAAGCAAATATAAAGAAAAAGGAAGGGAGGGAAGGAGGGAGGGAGAGAGGAAGGAAGGGGAGAGAGGGAAGGAATGAAGGAAGGGGAGAGAGGGAGGAGGGGAGGGAGGGAAGGAAGGAAGGAAGGGGAGGGACAGATGGAAGAGGAAGAGGGAGGGAGGGAGGGAGGAAGGGGAGAAAGGGAAGGAATGAAGGAAGGGGAGAGAGGGAGGACGGAGGAGGAGGAAGGAAGGAAGGGAGGGAGAGGCAGACAAAGGAAGAGGAGGAGGAGGAGGGAGGGAGGAAGGAGAGGAGGAAGAAATGAAGGGGAGAGAGGGACGAGGGGAGAGAGGAAGGAAGGATGGAAGGAGGGAGGAGGGGAGGGAGGGAAGGAAGGAAGGAAGATGAGAGACAGATGAAGGAAGGAAGAGTAGGAGGGAGGGAGGGACGGAGGGAGGGAGGAAGGAAGGGGAGAGAGGGAAGAAATGAAGGAAGGGGAGAGAGGGAGGAGGGGAGAGAGGAAAGGAAGGAAGGAAGGGGAGGGAGGGAGGGAGGGAGGGAAGGAAGGAAGATGAGAGACAGATGAAGGAAGGAAGAGGAGGAGGGAGGGAGGAAGGAAGGAAGGAAGGGAGGGAGGGAGGGAGGAAAGGAAGGAAGGAAGGAAGGAGGGGGAGGGAGGGAGGAGGGGAGGGAGGGAAGGAAGGAAGATGACAGATGAAGGAAAGAAGAGGAGGGAGGGAAGAAGGAAGGAAGATGAGAGACAGATGAAGGAAGGAAGAGGAGGAGGGAGGGAAGAAGGAAGGAAGGGGAGAGAGGGAGGGAAGAAGGAAGAGGAGAGAGGGAGGGAAGGAAGGAAGGAAGATGAGGGACAAAGGAAGGAAGGAAGAGGACGAGGGAGGGAAGGAAGGAAGGAAGATGAAAGACAGATGAAGGAAGGAAGAGGAGGAGGGAGGGAGGAAGGAAGGAAGGGAGGGAGAGAGGGGGAAAGGAAGGAAGGAAGGAAGGGGAGGGAGGGAGGAGGGGAGGGAGGGAAGGAAGGAAGATGAGAGACAGATGAAGGAAAGAAGAGGAGGAGGGAGGGAAGAAGGAAGGAAGATGAGAGAGATGAAGGAAGGAAGAGGAGGAGGGAGGGAAGAAGGAAGGAAGGGGAGAGAGGGAGGGAAGAAGGAAGAGGAGAGAGGAGGAAGGAAGGAAGATGAGGACAAACGAAGGAAGGAAGAGGACGAGGAGGAAGGAATGGAGGAAGGGAGAGAGGAGGAGGAGGAGGAGGAATGAAGGAAAGGGGGAGAGGCGGGAGGGGAGGGAAGGAAGGAAAGAAGGAAGGAAAATGAGAGACAGACGAAGGGAGGAGGGAGGGAGGGAGGAAGGAAGGAAGCGGAGAGAGGGAGGGAAGGAATGGAGGAAGGGGAGAGAGGGAGGAGGGGAGGGAGGGAAGGAAGGAAGGAAGATGAGGGACAGACAAAGGAAGGAAGAGGAGAAGGGAGGGAGGAAGGAAGGAAGGCTAAAATTATGAAATACAATCACTTCCAACCTTCTCTTCAACAAATATTAATAAATATCTCTTCTCCTTCTTAACGCTTCCAGAAATACCTTTCAACCCCTTATTGAATTCTCATCTGTTTCAATCATTATGCAAGTTTTGAACGAGATTATATTTTTAAGACTTTAGTTCCCCTAAAGAGTTGGAATTAGGGAAAAGGAATCTGGTTTTGGAAGCAGGCAGTTCTCCAAGAAACAGTTTCATGCTTTAAAAGCTCTTTTGGATGCTGTATCTCCGCCTCTGTTTTTTGCTCTGTGGGTGTTTCATCCCGATCAGAAACATGTACTTGTGTGGCAAATTTGTAAGCAGGAGGACTCGCCATACTGCAGAACTTTTCCTACATATAATTTCCGTAAAAGCCTGGTACTAAAAATAATTTCACACAGAGGTTTGGAGCCCTCTTTGTATTTAGGTCAAATGTTTCTGGGTTCATGCAATTCAACGGTTCATAGAATAGAATAGAATAGATTTTTTTATTGGCCAAGTGTGATTGGACACACAAGGAATTCGTCTTGGTGCATACGCTCTCAGTGTACATAAAAGAAAAGATACGTTCATCAAGGTACAACATTTACAACACAATTGATGGTCAATATATCAATATAAATCATAAGGATTGCCAGCAACAAAGTTACAGTCATACAGTCATAAGTGGAAGGAGATGGGTGATAGGAATGATGAGAAGATAATAATAGTGCAGATTAAGTAAATAGTTTGACAGTGTTGAGGGAATTATTTGTTTAGCAGAGTGATGGCGTTTGGGGAAAAACTGTTCTTGCATCTAGTTGTTCTGGTGTGCAGTGCTCTATAGCGTCGTTTTGAGGGTAGGAGTTGAAACAGTTTATGTCCAGGATGTGAGGGGATCTGTAAATATTTTCACAGCCCTCTTCTTGGTTCATGCAGTATACAGGTCCTCAATGGAAGGCAGGTTGGTAGCAATGATTTTTTCTGCAGTTCTAATTATCCTCTGAAGTCTGTGTCCGTCTTGTTGGGTTGCAGAACCGAACCAGACAGTTATAGAGGTGCAAATGACAGACTCAATAATTCCTCATAAATTCATAAATTAACCAAATGGATTGGTCTGTAATACATCCTGACACAAACACACCAAAACATCCCTGAGCTGAAAACTAACTCAATGCATCTCCTGGATCTTTCACTGACCTGGATTAAGCTTGGAAGTCTCTGGAAAGGACTCTGCATCTACAGCAAAGGATTCTGGGACGGTGTTGCTTTGCTAAACCAGGGGTCTCCAACCTTGGCAACTTTAAGTCTGGAGAACTTCAATTCCCAGAATTATCCGGCTGGGGAATTCTGGGAGTTGAAGTCCTCCAGGCTTAAAGTTGCCAAGGTTGGAGACCCCTGTGCTAAACTAATGTCGTTGGGGGCAGGTTGTCCTCGGTTTATGACCACAACCGAGCCCAAAATCTTTGTTGCTAAGCAAGACAGTTGTTGAGTGAGTATTGCTCCCACTTTACAACCCTTCTTGCCATGGTTGTTACGTGAATCACTGCAGCTATTAAGTTAGCAATACGGCTATTAAGTGAATTTGCCTACCGCGGGACACTGCAGCCATCCTAAATATGAGTCCTTTGCCAGGCGTTTTGCATTTTGATCATGTGACCAAGGGGATGTTGCAACGGTCATACAGGAAGTCATTTTTTCCCGCTGTACCGTTATAGCTTTGAACGGTCGCTAAACAAACTTACAAACAGGTAAGGACTACCTGTAATCAAGCATTAGCACCCCAATGCACCCCAATGCAGGGGTGTAATGTAAAATTTGTTATTACTGGTTCTGTGGGCGTGGCTTGGTGGTGGGGGGTTAATGTGACTGGGTGGGCGTGGCCAACTTTAAAAAAAAAACTTTTAAAAGCATTTTTTCTACAACCTCTTCGGCCGGCCAAAGAGGTTGTAAAAAATTCCTTTTAAAAGGCTCTGGTGATCCCAGCTGAGATGCGCGATCATCAGAGGCTTTTTTTTTTAACTTTTAAAAGCATTTTTTCAGCCGAAGAAAAAATGTTTTTAAAAGTTAAAAAAAACAACACAACTCTGATGATTGCGTGGCTCAGCCGGGCATGGGAGGAGCAGGGATTTTTGCTACCGGTTCTCTGAACCACCCGCTGCCATCGCTACCGGATCGGGCAATCCGGTCCGAACCGGGAGCATTTCACCCCTGCCCCAATGCCATGTAGGATCGCTGCAAATGGGGAGTAGTGATGCTACTGAACCTTCAGAGAAATCCTTCTTGAAAAAAAATCTATCAGTTAGAATAGAGCCGGAACAGACCTTAGAGATCTTCTCGTCCAACCCACTGTTCAAGCAAGAGACCCTATACCAATTCAGATAGGTGGCTGTTCTTAAAAACCTCCAGTGATGACGCACCCATAACTTCTGAAGGCAAAGCTGTTCCACTGGTTAATTGTCCTCACTGTTAGGAAGTTTCTCAAGAGAATTTCAAGAAACCTTAGATTGTCTTTCCTCCCCCTAAAAGATACCCATGTTTCCAAAAATAAGACTGATAGATAGATAGATAGATAGATAGATAGATAGATAGATAGATAATAGGTAGGTAGGTAGGTAGATAGGTAGGTAGGTAGGTAGGTAGGTAGATAGATAGATAGATATCACAGACAGACAGACAGATAAGATAGATGGTAGGTAGGTAGGTAGGTAGGTAGGTAGGTAGGTAGGTAGGTAGGTAGGTAGGTAGGTAGATAGATAGATAGATAGATAGATAGATAGATAGATAGATAGATAGATAGATAGATAGATAGATAGATTTTTTAAAAATTTGCATTTATATCCCGCCCTTCTCCGAAGACTCAGGGCGGCTTACACTATGTCAAGCAATAGTCTTCATCCATTTGTATATTATATACAAAGTCAACTTATTGCCCCCAACAATCTGGATCCTCAGATTGATTTTATACCTTATCACAACTTACAACTTACAACTATAATTGCCCATGCAGTCTACGAATGAATAAAGATTTGATCGATACCATAATTGCACGCTTCATTTACAGTCGTAAGTCGAGGACTGCCATATAAACGCAAGAACGCCAAACTCAACCGATAACCATTTCATCGAATTATTCCCCTTCTCCCCATGAGAGCCTCTCTTAAAGCAGAACCTCCAGCGAAATGCAGCATACCTGTGCAGCCACAATAGCGGACAATTATTGGCACAACAGAGACATACCTGCAAATCATAGATATATTTTTCTTTCTTTTAAGACCGTGAATCGGGCGGAGAGGTGAACCTGCCCTCCTTCCTGGCCTTTGCATTTACAGGAACCGTGGACTAAAACGATGTAGGAGGGGGAAGGAAACTAATTATAACCCCACACCCACTGAAATCTGGGAGGGGACATTTCTCCCTTCCCCCCCCCTCTATAATTACACCCACGGAGCGGTACATTAATGGTTTCAGTCTGTTTGACATGTTTGGGCTGTAGCCCAAGGTCAGCCCGACCAGCCTACAAACGGTTTAAGCGTCCTGTGCTATTATCATGCCAAATTAGGCGGCGACATTAAAAAAGGTGTACGAATATGTGAGACAGGAGCTTAATCGTTTTCCTCAGAATATCCCCCAAAGCAAAGTGCCTCAAAAGCGTCTCTTTGAAAGACGGTTCGCAGTTCAGCGGATTCGTTCTCCAACAAAAACTCTCGTGTCTCTTGGTGTTAATGGAAGATGAGACAATTTACCTTCATGGGTGATCAGCTAATTTGCATAGATGCAGCTGGAAGTGACCTCAAGAGTCAACCCGTCATCGTCTTGAGAACAGATGAACTCAATCTAGAATTACTGACCAAGCCAACTTTCTTCAGCTTGGGCACCTTCAGTTCCCAGAATCCACCAGCTCCTCCCCCCCCCTTTTTTTTTGGTACAATTCTGCAAAAGTTGTGGGTTTTTTCCCCAGAGAGCACCCAAGGTTCAAGACAGTGGTGGGTTTCAAATTTTTTTACTACCAGTTCTGTGGGTGTGGCTTGGTGGGCGTGGCATGGCTTGGTGGGCGTGGCAGGGGAAGCATACTGCAAAATCTCCATTCCCTCCCCAATGCAGGGGAAGGATACTGCAAAATCTCCATTCCCTCCCCAATCCAGGAAAAGGATACTGCAAAATCTCCATTCCCTCCCCAATCCAGGAGAAGGATACTGCAAAATCTCCATTCCCTCCCCAATCCAGGAGAAGGATACTGCAAAATCTCCATTCCCTCCCCAATCCAGGAAAAGGATACTGCAAAATCTCCATTCCCTCCCCAATCCAGGAAAAGGATACTGCAAAATCTCCATTCCCTCCCCAATCCAGGAGAAGGATACTGCAAAATCTCCATTCCCTCCCCAATCCAGGAAAAGGATACTGCAAAATCTCCATTCCCTCCCCAATCCAGGAGAAGGATACTGCAAAATCTCCATTCCCTCCCCAATGCAGGAAAAGGATACTGCAAAATCTCCATTTCCCCCCCCAATCTAGGAAAAGGATATTGCAAAATCTCCATTCCCTCCCCAATCCAGGAAAAGGATACTGCAAAATCTCCATTCCCTCCCCAATCCAGGAAAAGGATACTGCAAAATCTCCATTCCCTCCCCAATCCAGGGGAAGGTTACTGCAAAATTCCCATTTAATAATAATAATAATAATAATATCAGAGTTGGAAGGGACCTTGGAAGTTTTCTAGTCCAACCCCCTGCCCCGGCAGGAAACCCTACACCAAATCAGACAAATGGCTATCCAATATTTTCTTAAAAATTTCCTCCCGATCTGCTGGGACTCGGGAGGCAGAGAATAGATGGGGGCGGGGCCAGTCAGAATTTTTACTACCAGTTCTCCGAACTACTCAAAATTTCCGCTACCGGTTCTCCAGAACTGGTCAGAACCTGCTGAAACCCACCTCTGGTTCAAGACCATGAAACTCATCTAAGCTTAGTGGCCCATGGAGAAACACGTCTGGGTTTTCGTTAGTACTGAGAAAATGTTCTCCCATCACCGTTGAATTCCTCGTGGGTCAAAGGAGAAGCACGATGTGGCCTTTGGAGAGAGATGCATTGTGCTTCCTCTCATCCCATCTCCTCATTGTTTGGCTGTCGGCCAAATGAAGCCCATCCATCAAAAGGCCTTCAGAATAAGGTTGTGTTATGAACTCAGCACGAGGCATTCTGGGGGGAAATGAGAGCCGGTTTGGTCTAGTGGTTAAAGTCCCAGGTTAGAAAGCTGGAGACTATGAGTTCTAGTCCTGACTTAGGTAAGAAAATGGTGGGTGACTTTGGGCCAATCGCCAGGACACAGTGAGTTATAGTCCCACCTTAAGCATGAAAATCATGTGGGTGACTGTGGGCCAATCACTAGGAGACAGTGAGTTCTAACGGTAAAGGTAAAGCTTCCCCTCGCACATATGTGCTAGTCATTCCCGACTCTAGGGGCCAGTACTCATCTCTGTTTCAAAGCCGAAGAGCCAGCGCCATCCGAAGATGTCTCTGTGGTCATGTGGCCGGCATGACTCAACACCAAAGGCGCACGGAACGCTGTTCCCTTCCCACCAGAGGCGATCCCTATTTTTTTCGACTTGCATTTTTACGTGCTTTCGAACTGCTAGGTTGGCAGAAGCTGGAACAAGTAACGGGAGCTCACCCCGTTATGCAGCGCTAGGGGTTCGAACCGCTGAACTGCCGACCTTTCGACCGACAAGCTCAGCATTTTAGCCACTAAGCTATCGTGTCCCCTCAGTGAGTTCTAGTCCTACCTTAAATATGAAAGCTGGTTGGTTGACTTTGGGCCAATCACTGTCTCTCAGCCTTACCCACTTGTGGAGAAAAGACAAGGAGGAGGAAGATACTAGGCCCAAGGTTGACTCAGCCTTCCATCCTTTATAAGGAAGGTTAAATGAGGACCCAGATTGTTGGGGGCAATAAGTTGACTTTGTATATAATATACAAATGGATGACGACTATTGCTTGACATAGTGTAAGCCGCCCTGAGTCTTCGGAGAAGGGCGGGATATAAATGCAAATAAAATAAAATAAATAAATAAAAATAAGATACATTGGATATGTTCACTGTCTTGCACTCTTTATAAAAATAATAAAGGCAGAAAAAAGTAAAATAAAATAAAATAAAATGAAATGAAATGAAATGAAATGAAAATAAAATAAAATAAAATAAATGAAATGAAATGAAATGAAATGAAATAAAATAAAATAAAATAAAATAAAGCTGTCAGGTGTTTTTCTGACATCACAATATGTTTCCTTCAAGAGGTTGTTTGAACATTTAACCTCAAAGTTGATAGATAGGTGGCTTCTTCCAGAGGAAATCACTAGCACTGAAGAACAAAACTTTAAAAAAAAAATCACTCATATTCAGGGAGTTGCTCTATAATACAGTAATTTTCTCCCACAAAATTCCCAAAATATTTACACTTAGCTAAAACTCTCTCCCTCCCTCCCTCCCTCCCTCTCTCTCTCACACACACACATACTTCAGTAGTTTTAAATAATCATCATCATAAAAAGTAGGTCCCACTCAACAATGCTTTCCAGCAATTTCAATTAATTTTTTTCCTCCTTTCTAATGCCTCTTGCTAACTGCTTTGTGCTCAGCGTGGCTTCAGCATTACTTGCTGTAGAATAGCCCAATTAATCACTTCGGTCCTTTCCAAGCCATGGAAGCGACATTAACTACCGTCTTCCTTTGAGTCATGTCCTTTTTACTGCTATCTCACAATTAAAAAGTAAAGAAAGACAGTTAATGTTAGATAAACAGTAATTAAAGCGAAAGACTAATTTAAGAGAATATTCTTATAGACCAGATTAGTTCACGGCCAGGGTATGATCCTGGGAGGAAGTTTCTAACTAAAGATGCAATGTCTCTTTAAAACCATAATAATATTACAGTCTTTAGTTTGCATTGTAGGAAGTTAGCACCCACGCCTCTCGTAGATGACTATTTTGAGAAATATTAAAAAGGCAGAATATTGTATTTCCCTAAAGGAGAAACATACCCCCACCTTTCTTAATAGCCACAGCAGGACTGGGACAACCTATCTACAATCCCAGGGTGATGGGATTAAGACATGACCCTCCAGGACATAATAGGATTATCTAGCAGCAGGGCTCACTGCATTACAAAATCACCTGGGGACATTACATCAGCCCAAGGTTCAACCAAACTTGATTCAGACAAACATGACCCCACATGGCCCTACGGGAGTCTGACTACAGCCAATAGAACAAATTTCTTGCACAGGAACAGGAAACTCAAGGGCAAGGCCCAAGAGAGGGTATAAATAACCTTCACTCTCAACTCCATGTTGAAGCTGCCCAGGACCTCAAACCCATGTGGTCCTGTTCGTCATTAAAACATCTTTCCAATCAGACTCCATGTTTCCAGTGTCTTTCTCCCCGCTTGGAACTGAACCAAATGGATATATGTCCTCCAACAGCATCAATAGGCTGGGTTTGAATTGAATTCTGAAGTCTAGAAAAGTTGGGGAAATAACAACAACAACAACAGCCTTTATGGCACCACGGTATCATCAGGCTCTTCTATAAAAATAAAATTAAGAATCGGAATTCTAGGCAAAATTGTGTAAAAGCCAACTTATAAGACATGAAGCTAGATAAATCTGGATTAATTAATCCCAGAAGGAAGTGTAGTTTGAATTTGTGATTAAGACCGCTGTACGAGGAGCTGTGATTAATTATTCCAGTGCACCACTTTACTGCGAAAAAGGTTCTTCAAAGGCTCTGCGGTAATTGAGATCGGTCCTTAACAAAAATGAAGAGATTGCATGCTTTTATTTTATCAGCAATAATAAAACATGCTTGCTACAAAAGAATACACTTTATTGCAAAAAAAGAGGCCATACTGCAAAATCACAGAATCCCCCATAAACTATTCAAATCAAGAAATTCTACATAACCAATTCATGGGACTAGATGAACATGAAGTTCTAGTTCAAGAGAGCAAGTTTGGTCTCGTGGTTAAGGGACCAGTCTAGAAAATAGGGAACCATTGTTGTGGCCCAGTAGCCAGCAGAATTGGACAGTGAGGAGGTTGGGGAGGAACTTGGGCCAGTCCTTGGGGCTAGGGAAAGCTTGGACAAGGGCTCTACATCAAAGGCAGAGAGGGGATCAAGGCCATCTGATAGTTATGTGCTGCCTCCGGAGTCTTCTGAGCCTGACATCAGCGAGGCAGAAGAACAGCGGGAGCCTGTTCCCAGTGTGCGCATGCGTAGAGCTGCCAGAAGACAATAACAATTAAGAAAATAGAGTCGACTTGGGAGCAAGGATTGGAGATGATGGGCCCCTCCCATAAGACATAAAAAAGGAGCAAACAGGACGTGAGCTTTTGCAGGAAGCAATTAGTTCATCAAGCTTTGAAAAGTTCTGTTTGACTCTGTGCCAAGTTTGGCCTTGCCCTGTGTTTGGCAATTAGTTCTCTGGCAGCATTCCAAGGGAGATAAGGTAGGTGTTTATAAACATTCTCCTGAAAAACTGTTTGTGAAGCCTTGCAGACTGTGAATGACAATAATTCACAGCTGCATAAATAAAAGAGATTTTGCCAGGACTAAGATGGCGCTTTATACTTTTTAAGGAAGCCTAGGTCAGAACAACTATGAATTCTAGTCCCATGTTAGCCCTGAAAACCAGCTGGGTCACCTTGGGCCGATCACCAGGATAATGTGAGTTCTAGTCCCGCCTTGGACATGAAAACCAGTTTGGTGACTTTGGGCCAATCACTAGGACACTGTGAATTCTGGTCCCATCTTAGGCATGAAAGCTAGCTGGGTGACCTTGGACCAGCCACTCTCTCTAAGCCAAACTCACCTCACAGGGTGGTTGTTGTGGGAAAAATAGAAGGAGGAAGATATGTTGGATATGAGAGTGAAATGCTACCAGTTCGGGCCAGTTTGTCTGAACCGGTAGCAAAAAATGCTACCGGTTCGCCGAACGGTAGTAAAACAATATTTTTAAAAAGTTCCAACGATCAGCTGAGTGATGCATGATAGTCAGAATTTTTTTTTTACTTTTTAAATTTTTTTTACTACCTATTCGCCCGAGCCAGTAGTAAAAAAATTGCTTTTAAAAGGTAAAAAAAAAAGGTTCCGACGATCAAAGCTATGCCGCGCGATCATCGGAACCTTTTTTTTACTTTTTAAAAGCATTTTTTAGTACCTATTCGCCCGAATCGGTAGTAAAAAATTCTTTTAAAAAGTTTTTTAAAAGGTTCCCATGCGCGCTGCAGTTGATCACCCCCCCCATGCCCGCTGTTCTACTTACCTTCCCAAGCCTCTGTTTGGTGCTCACTGTGTGTGCACAGCGCACATTTGGCGCATGGTGACATGTGCGGCCACCAAACCGGTAGTAAACCTGTTCAGATTTCACCACAGCTTCAGTCCTCTTTATCAATTGTTGCAAGGCCAACAAAACTTACACCTCGGTGAGGGAAGCCCTATGGATTTTTATTAAGTAAGATTTTCACACCATTAGATTTACAGAAGACTCAGAAAGCGAGAAATGGAACAGAGGCCATGGTCAGAACGCTAGTCCACTGCTTCTACCAATGGAGCAATTTAAGGCCTTTGAACTCTGGTGCTGGAGAAGAATCCTGCGAGTCCCTTGGACTGCAAGGCGATCCAACCGGTCAGTCCTAGAGGAGATCAACCCTGACTGCTCTTTAGAAAGCCAGATGAAGCCTGAAGATGAAACTCAAAATACTTTGGCCACCTAATGTGAAGGAAGGACTCACTGGAGAAGAGCTGGGAAAGATTGAGGGCAAAAGAAGAAGGGGACGACAGAGAACGAGGTGACTGGATGGAGTCCCTGAAGCAGTCGGCGTGAGATTAAATGGACTCCAGGGGATGGTAGAGGACAGGAAGGCCTGGAGGAACGTTGTCCATGGGGTCGCGATGGGTTGGATACAACTCCACAACTAACAAAAACAACAATAAAGCACTTAGTTCTAGATTGTCTTACTGACTCCTTACAATATAGTAAGGTAGGCTGACATTATCATTCCTACCCTGCACCCACAATGTGGATAAAATGCATATTAACTAAGGATGTTGCCTTGGTTTGATCCCATAGTGCAAGGCAAGGCAAAATAAGTTCCATAGACATCTGCCTGAAAGACATCTTCATGGGTGCTAGTTAGACCCCTTACCCTGAGTTTTAATTGGTGGTCACATTATGTGAGTTCCCACAACAGGCTATTTCCGCATTCCAAGTGCTTCTTTATATTACGACGACAGTTAGTCCTTGACTAGCAACCATTCATTTAGTGACCTTTCAAATTTACACAGCACTGAAAATGTCCTTGCATTTACGAAGATCACAGCATTTCCACATATGACCAAAATACGAGCAACTTGGCAAGGGCCCTGTATTTACAACAGATGATAGATAGATAGATAGATAGATAGATAGATAGATAGATAGATAGATAGATAGATAGATAATTGATAGATATAGATAGAGAGATGAGATAGATAGATAGATAGATAGATAGATAGATAGATAGATAATTGATAGATATAGATAGACAGATGAGATAGATAGATAGATAGATAGATAGATAGATAGATAATTGATAGATAGATATAGATAGACAGATGAGATAGATAGATAGATAGATAGATAGATAGATAGATAATTGATAGATATAGATAGACAGATGAGATAGATAGATAGATAGATAGATAGATAGATAGATAGATAATTGATAGATATAGATAGACAGATGAGATAGATAGATAGATAGATAGATAGATAGATAGATAGATAAATAGATAGATAGATAGATAATTGATAGATATAGATAGACAGATGAGATAGATAGATAGATAGATAGATAGATAGATAGATAGATAGATAGATAGATAGATAGATAGATAATTGATAGATATAGATAGACAGATGAGATAGATAGATAGATAGATAGATAGATAGATAGATAGATAGATAGATAGATAATTGATAGATATAGATAGATGAGATAGATAGATAGATAGATAGATATAGATAGATAGATAGATAGATAGATAGATAGATAGATAGATAGATAGATAGATATAGATAGACAGGAAGAAACAAAACTTTTGTTGTCATTTTTTACTGTGGACACACACTGGCACAGATTCAAAATCTTTAATAATAATTTAACAGTTTGAGCATCCTGGACTTATGATTTTGTTATTTTCAACCTTCCCAGCACCCAAAACACAAAGTCAGTGAGGGAAGCCAAATTCCATTAACGACCATGTGATTCACTTTGCTGTAGTGATTCACTTAGCAACTATGGCAAAAAAAAAGGTCGCAAAATTGGGTGCAACTCACTTAGCAACTATCTTGCCTAGCAACAGACATTCTAGCCCCAATGGTCGTATATTGAGGACTACGTGTACTAAGTTCAGAGCAGAAGATTTCAAATCCAAAATTCACAGTGAATCCTTTCTAGCCATAATATTATTTTACTTATTTAAATCCTGCTTTTTTTTCCCTTTTACAAATAATTCAAGGTGGTTAACATGTCCAACACACCTCACTCCTGCTCTTTTTCCAACAACAACAACAACAACAACAACCCTGTGAGGTGATTTGTGGTGAGAGAGAGTGACTGTCCCAAAGCCACCCAGCCGGCTTTTGTGTCTAAAGTGGGACTACAATTCTCAGTCTCAGGCTTTCTAATCTGTGCCTTAACCACTAGTCCAAACTACACCAATTATCAATTTATTCCACTTTCCAGCAACTTCTAATAGAAGAAAAAGTGTACATATGTCTTTTCAGCTATTAAACAAACAGCTTTCATGCTTAAAATATTTTAACAGTTTGATTCTGTTAACACACATAAAACTGGAAAATATTTACAAACATTTTAAGGGACAGTGATAGAATGTTAGCAATTTTTTCAAACCTCTAAATATAGAAAATATGTTTTGAAAGTATAGGGTAGTCTACATTTTGCCCAATAAGGTTTTGCCAGAAAATATCTATAGATTTCGGCTTAAACCTTCACAAAGAGCCTAATTCCATCAAAAACCAAACACGTCTCGCTGGTTATGCTGTTATACAATTGTTTCCGCTTTTAAAAATATATTTAAATTGAATACTCTTTGCCCAGATGAAAAGCTTTTGGGAATAACCTAATTTCCTTACTCATATAATTTTTTAAAAAGGGAATAATCATGGCCCTTAAAAATAATCATCTCTATTTTATGAACTTCTGCCTTTCCAAGATGGAAACTGCTTTGTCATGAAAGAGGATTATCCAGAATTGCTGCTAAAATTTTGCAAAAGACAAAAATCAAGAAAAAAAAAACTTTTCATGTGAAAGAAGAAAAGAATTTTAAGGAAAACTACAGGGACAGCTGATAAAAAGTAGCAAACATCCAAAATAGTCCTATTTTCCAAAGGCCGCAACACAATTTTTGCATTTTGCTTAAAGAGAAGTTTAGAGGCTCTTTCAATAGCCAAAATGTCACTAAAATTTTAAGCAGTTTTAAGAAAACCTGCAGTATTGAAATTCATATGGCCTAAAATAAAGATCTCACGGAAATCATTCTGTGGTCCTTGAACAAATAAATAAATAAATAAATAAAAAATAAATGGGTGGCACAAAAAATAAATATGACAAATAAGGAAAAAATTAACATGCCAGCCAACAGACCATCATAAAACAGATGTTCCTTGGGGTTGCCAAGGGTCTACCAACAAAATAAGAACAACAATAATTTTAGCATTCTAATTTTGGCATGACTGAGAAAGCAATCCACAACCCAGTGGTAAATCTCAGATTTAACTAACCTGTGTTCCATTAAAATACAGTTCTTAGTAGACTATGATCATGGACATGTTCTTTACAAAAGCAGGAAAACTGAACACATACAGTTAGCTCTTGAACAACCGTTCATCTGGAGAACCTTTCTTGAAACTGTACCGAAGACAGAGAAAATGGTTCACCTTAACCTCATAATGATATCTCAGCAAGGGGTGGGGAAAACATTTAATTCAGTCTCCAAAAATACAGGACTTTCCGGATGTATTTAGAATACAGTTCTAAAGACTTCGAGGGATCATGGTTACAGCTACAGTCATCATACCCCATTAGACAGCGATACCTCTTTTGCCAAAAAATGCTCTCTTGAATGGCTACACCTTTTCAAAACAACAGTCTGAAGGTGCCCAATTCATCCACCTGGACACAACAGCCACCGAATTCAAAGAGTCTTCTGCATGAGTAGGCAGGGGAATCATTACAACAAGGAAAAATCCAGCCTCTCTCTGACTGTGTTTCTTTAGGATCCGATGCACAAAGAAAGCCACAAAAATCCAAGTTTTCCCAGTTCCAAATAGCATCTTCAAATTATGACATACCTCTGAAGCACCAGGGAATCCACTACTTTTAGCAACAGCTAAACTGAAGCGTCCATGGAGATTCTCCAGTCCTGGTTGTCCCAAAGGTGCTTTTTTCCCAAGAGGCAACGCGACTTGCTTTGTTTTTCCTCGCAGATGTTTCGCTTCTCATCCAAGAAGCTTCTTCAGTTCTGACGGAAGACTGAATTGAAAAAAAAAGGATCTTGGATGAGAAGCGAAAGGTCTCCAAGGAAAAACAAAGGAAGCCCAGTTGCCTCTTGGAAAAAAAAAAAAAGGACCTTTTTGCAAGGGGATTACATTCTAAGAAAAACTTGATTCACACATTTGCAAACAAGGCGAAGTCTTCAGCAGATCTATCCCCTTCCCCAATCTCACGAAATAAAATGAGGACGCTGCACCTTCTTAAGCACAGCTGGCACATACAAACAATCAAATCTGCCCCCAAATCACCAGCTGATGGCAATACATGACATTTCCACGCCACGCTTCCCCCAGCAAATAAAAATAAAACCTCCAGTACGGCCGAGTTAAAAACCTGTGCAACAAGTGAGACATAGAGAGAAATTTTTTTCATTCCAAATCTCAACATTTCAGGAAGATTCCGGGGACTTTGCTTTTTTTTAAAAAAAAACACAACAACAACAGAAAAGAAAGCTTCTCCTTCAAACAGCGATTAATAAAACACAGAGAAGGTAATATACTGTAAAAGGAAAGGGGGGAAAAAAACCCCCACTAAAACAAACTGCAGCTCTCCAAGAAGGGTGGAAACATTATTTTTTCTTAATTAACCACATTAACTCTGCTTTGAGAAGGCAGGATTCTTCCGCCTGATTAAATAAACTGGGAAGCTCTGAAAATAATAAAGCGTTTTCAGGAAAAAAAAGAAAAAAAAAACAGCAGACCCAGGAAGAATCGAGGCAGATCATCCTACCTGGCTAATTCTTCTTTTTCCTTTTTTCCTCTGGTGCTGGCAACCATAAAACGTGCTGCTCGGTTTTAATAACACCTCTGCCAAAAAAACATTCTCGCCGGAGTGCTTGGAACAGAATGTTGTAGCTTCTCCTTCTCATTTGCTAGAGGAAAGTTAAACCCTTCTAGGAGCGGTTCGCAAGTTTCCCTCCCACTACTTCCTTTAAACCCAAAGAATTTGGCACCCGGCCCTGCTGTCCACCTGTACCGACAACGGCTTGACAGTATGCCGGCACTCGGCAGTATTTGGATGCTGGGTTCTTCCTACCAGCTTGCTGGGTTGTTTTGCTTTCTTCTTCTTAAAGAATTCCCTATGTTGGCTCACTCTGCTAACAGGCAAAGGGCTGGAGAGAGAGAGAGAGAGATTTAAAGTCAATCTAAAATCTTAATCCAATGCTATTATTCCATGGCAATGGTGGTTTTGTCCTTGCTGTCCACCGGCTGCAACCAAACCACTAAGAAATGGGAGTCTGACTTATAAATTGATGAGTGGACCGCTGGAATTGTAGCAACATCATATAATAAACCAGAAGAGGCAGAAGATAATCAGTACAAATGGGTTGTGGCAAGGAAGGATTTCGAAGCTGTAAGGCAGGGGTCCTTGGAAATTTTAAAACTTGTGGACTTCAACTCCCAGAATTCCCCCAGAACTGACTGGGGGGAATTCTGGGAGTTGAAGTCCACAAGTCTTGAAGTTGCAAGGATGGACACCCCTACTCTAAGGAACTTGGTCTTTACTTTCTGGGAGGGAGAGAAAATCAGATCTGGTTTCACAAACCGGCTCAACAATTAGAATAGAACAGAATAAAATAGAACTTTTTTATTGGCCAAGGGTGATTGGGCACACGAGGAATTTGTCTTGGTGCAGATGCTCTCAGTGTACATAAAAGAAAAGATACGTTCATCAACAATCATAAGGTACAATATTTAATGATAGTCATAGGCTATAATTAAGCAATCAGGAAACAATATCAATATAAATCGTAAGGATACAAACAACAAAGTTACATTGGTATTATTTGAATAAATGTAACGGGTGAGCATAAATAGGTGAATGTGGCCTTAAGAATGAGTCCGAAAACTCGGAAGATTAAACCTCTGGTGCTTGATCCAGTTTGGATCCTGCAATCCTTCTCCTAACCACTTTTCCCAGAACTTCTCCAAATAAAACAGTGGAGCTCTGGAGTTAGGGAGCAGGTGACAAATACGAAAGGAACTTAGAAACCAAAGTGCTAATGGAGAAAACAAACACTTACAGCCGACGTTGGCTAATAGACTACAAGGGAAAGGATGCTCTCAACACTCCCCAAAACACTTCTGCGGTCATACCCACAACAGGTTTCCTCACCTTACCTCCCAGGTAAAACCGTGACAGGTATTGCACATAGTGATGGCACATTTAAGCTTCAAGGAAGGAGGAAACATGCTTTTTGCTCAAGCCCAACTTAAGAATGACTTCAGGCAGTTTCACAAGGGTGGGGAAGAAGCAAAGGCTATGGCGTGTCAGGGGAGGAAGACTAGGGTGGCAAGGCACGGCAGGGACATGACAAACCATCAATGGGAGTCGGGCCTGTCTTCATTAATGAACTCAACCCACCCTGGGAGAAAACCTGGAAGGAAAAAAAAATAGCTGTAGAATTTTGACACCAGTCGGCGAGGGAGCAAGATGGGACAAGGGAGCAGACGTGCCACGTAACAAAAGATTACTCCCTTAACATATTTGTGTGCCACATCACAACCCACGTACAAAAAGGCTCTCTGCTGGCAGCATGAACATCACAATGCCTGATTTGTTATTCTGATGGGGCTTTCTGGTTAGTTGCGCACACCTTTGTTTGCATCAGGGGTGAAATCCAGCAGGTTCTGACAGGTCCTGGAGAACTGGTGGCGGAAATTTTGAGCAGTTCAGAGAACCGGTAGAGGAAATTTTGAATAGCTCGGAGAACAGGCAAATACCACCTCTGGCTGGCCCCAGTTTGGGGTAGGAATGGAGATTTTGCAGTATCCTTTCCAGGGGTGGGTTTCAAAAGTTTTTACTACCGGTTCTGTGGGTGTGGCTTGGTGGTCGTGGCATGGCATAGCCTGGTGGGCGTGGCTTGGTGGGCATGGCAGGGGAAGGATACTGTAAAACCTTCATTTCCACCCCACTCCAGGGGAAGGTTACTATAAAATCTCCATTCCCACCCCACTCCTGGGGGAAGGATACTGCAAAATCCCCATTTCCTCCAGATCAGCTGGAACTCGGGAGGCAGAGAATAGATGGGGGCGGGGCCAGTCAAAATTTTTATTACTGGTTCTCCAAACTACTCAAAATTTCCAGTTCTCCAGAACTGGTCAGAACCTGCTGAAACCCACCTCTGGAGTAGAACTATTCACAGAAATGTTCGCTCGCATTGTTGATTGGATCACAGCTTACTCAATTAATCAGGTGTCAGGATTCACTCCTAAAACCAGAGATTTGGTGGGGAGGGAGAAAAGAGGAGAGAGTAGGAGGTAGGAAAGAGGAGAAGAGGAAGGAAGAGGGGTAGAAGAGGGAGAAGGAAGGTGTAGGGTGGAGGGAGGAGAGGATGTAGATAAGAGAAGGAGAGGAAGGTCTGGAAAGTAGAAGAAGGTAGAAGAGGGAAGAATGTTAAAAAGGGGGGTGGTGACTGGGCAAGCCCGACTGATTGTATATAACTGTACATTGGATGAGCTGTTTGATATGATTATAAAAATGAAACTTTTTTATGAAAAAAAAAATTTCCACTACTGGTTCTCCAGAACTGATCAGAACCTGCTGAAACCCACCTCTGATTCTTTCCCTACCACGCCCACTAAGCCATGCCCACAGAACCGGTAGTAAAAAAATTTGGATTTCACCTCTGGCTTGCATCCATCACAATCCTGGAATATTGCACCTGGGCAGTTTTGTTTTAAAAATTTAAAGTATTCGTGCTCCGGATACCATGCCCCACGCTGTAAATATTGGAAAGTTTGGGGGAAAAAAAGAAAAAAAGAAAACAGCTTTGTCAGCACTACAAACTATCATTTATCCACATAGATGTAGTCCTCTACTTACGGCCACAATTGAACCCAGGATTTCTGTTGTTAAGCGAGACATTTGTTAAGTGAATTTTGCCCCCGTTTTACGATTTCTCTTGCCACGGGGGTTAAGTGAATCACGGCTAAGTTGCTAAGTTAGGAACAAGGTTGTTAAGTGAACCTGGCTGACTTTGCTGGTCAGAAGGTCGCAAAAGGGGATCACTTGACCCCGGGACACTGCGACCGTCATAAATGTGAACCAGTTGCCAAGCATCTGAATTTTGAACGGGTGACCATGGGGATGTTGCAATGGTTATAAGTGTGAAAAACGGTAATTAAGTCCCTTTTTTTCGGTGCTGGTTGTAACTTTGAACGGTCACTAAAGGAACTCTTAAGTCGAGGACTACCTGTAATTGGCCCGAAAAAGAGGTCTTATGCCCAGGATTCAAAGTTCAGACAGCCCAGCACCTTTTGTGACGGCAAGGGTGAACTTCAGGCACTTGACAATATGGCTACACTTAGGGCTATTTGGACTGTCTTGAAGTCAAAGGACCACATTGTATGACGATTTTGCGGAAAACTGGGAATCGTTGTTGTTATTAGTTGCAAAGTCGTGTCCGACCCATCGCAACCCCATGGACAACGTTCCTCCAGGCCTTCCTGTCCTCTACCATCCTCTGGAGTTCATTTAAGCTCGTCTGCTTCAGTGACTCCATCCAGCCACCTCGCTCTCTGTCGTCCCCTTCTTCATTTGCCTTCAATCTTTCCTAGCATTAGGCTCTTCTCCAGGGAGTCCTTCCTTCTCATTAAGTGGCCAAAGTATTTGAGTTTCATCTTCAGGATCTGGCCTTCTAAAGAGCAGTCAGGGTTGATCTCCTCTAGGACTGACTTGTTTGATCGCCTTGCAGTCCAAGGGACTCGCAGAAGTCTTCTCCAGCACCAGAGTTCAATTCTTTGCCATTCAGCCTTCTTTATGGTCAAACTTTCTACTGGGACTTACTTCCCGTTTTTGGCAAAATTGTGCCCATTGCAGACCATTGGTTCACTCAATGACTGCAGTATTCACTTAACAACCATCGCCAAACCACCATTATTACACAGGACAACAATGGGCAGGCTCCATTACGGTTGTATGTCGAGGACTACAGGTAGTCCTCCACTTACGACAATTGAGCCCAACATTTATGTTGTTAAGTGAGTTTTGCCCCATTTTGCAACTTTCTCACCGCATTTGTTAAGTGAATCGTTGCAGTTCTTAAATCAGTAACACGGTTATTAAGCGAATCTGAATTCCCCATTGCCTTTGTTTGTCGGAAGGTCAGAAAGGGGGCGCTGCAACTGTCATAAATGTGAGGCCGTTGTCCAGCATTCGAATGTAAATCATGTGACCGAGGGGATGCTGCAATGGTCATACGTGTGAAAAAAATGTCGGAAGTCACTGTTGTAACTACGAACGGTCACTAAATGTGACTGCTGTAAATCGAGGACTACCTGTACTTTTATAAAGTGTTGAGATGTATTAAACTAAAAAGCCAGTGCTGGATTAGACAAAGTCATAACCAAAGGTTTGTGACAGTCAGCTGTCACACTGAAATTAAAGGTAAAGGTTCCCCTTGCACATATGTGCTAGTCGTTCCTGACTCTAGGAGGCGGTGCTCATCTCTGTTTCAAAGCCGAAGAGCCAGCGCTGTCCAAAGACATCTCCTTGATCATCTGGCTGGCATGACTCAACACCAAAGGCGCACTGTTACCTTCTCACCAAAGGTGGTCCCTATTTTTTCTACTTGCATTTTTTACGTGCTTTCAAACTGCTAGGTTGGCAGAAGCTGGGACAAATCACGGGAGCTCACCCCGTTACGCGGCACTAGGGATTCGAACCACTGAACTGCCAACCTTTCAATCAACAAACTCAGCGTCTTAACCTCTGAGCCACTGCGTCTCAACACTGAAATTAGCAGAAAACAAAAAAAAAAAACCCTGAAGTGGTCTAGAAAGTGATGGAATTTGGGCAGAATTACTGTTTTGTCTTTGTTAATATTGCCTCTGCTGTCACAACATGCTTAATCAGGACAGTTAAATGCTTAATCAAGCCCTGCATTTGTAGAATGTGCTAAGCTTGGTTAGTTTTATCCTGATTATTCGGGGGTAGCAATTTGTTTGGCTGAGTGTTTGCTTAACCCGCCTGATTCAGAATATTGTGCAAAGGCAGGAAATGGATTAATCTCAGTAATAAGGTTGAGGGCGTTACACCAAGGGAGCCATCGTTAAGTCTATTTTAGGGCTTATATTATCATTTTCTTATGTTCTCTGCCTCAGAATAGCAGGAGATCTACCTGTTTGCCGCAATCATACATCTCTCTCACTGGAGCGCAGCTAAGGATACAAAAAAAAAAAAGGGATCAGTAGGTCACGGTGGCTTTGTCAAACAAGTGGTTACAGGTAGCAATGGCACTTGGACTTATATACCGCTTTACAGTGCTTTTACAACCCTCTCTAAGAGTCAGCCTATGGCCCCCAACAATCTGGGTCCTCATTTTACTGACCTCGGAAGGACAGAAGGCTGAGTCAACCTTGAGCACTGTCAGGATTGAACCGCTGGCAGTGAGCAGTGAGTTAACCTGCAATACTGCATTCTAACCACTGTGCCACCCTGGATCCATCCTTCCTTCCTTCCTTCCTTCCTTCCTTCCTTCCTTCCTTCCTTCCTTCCTTCCTTCCTTCCTTCCTTCCTCTTCCCTTCCCTTCCTTTCCTTTCCCTTCTCCTGCCCTTCGCAATAGCACTTAGACTTATATACCACTTCACAGTGGAGTGCAGCCCTCTAAGTGGTTTACAGAGTCAGCCTCTTGGCTCCCAACAATCTGGGTCCTCATTTTATCGACCTCAGAAGGATGGAAGGCTGAGTGAGTCTGGTGAGATTCAAACTGCCGAACAGCTGGCAGCCGGCAGAATTAGCCTGCAGTACTGCATTTTAACCACTGAGCCACCACAGCTCAGATAGTCCTTGACTTACAACCATTTGTTTAGTGAGCATTCAAAGTCACAACAGCACCAGAAAAAGTGACTGATGACCATTTCTCGCATGACCGTTGCAGCATCCCCATGGTCACGTGATCAAAAATTCGGGCACTTGGCAACTGGCATGTATTTAACGAGCGCTGCACTGCCCTGGGGTCACGAGACCCTGATATGTAACTTTCCCAGCCGGCTTCCGACAAGCAAAGTCAGTGTGAGAAGCCAGTTTAACAGCTACGTAATTCACTTAAGAATTTCAGGGACTCACTTTTACAACTGTAGCAACAAAAAAAAAAAGGTTGTAAAATGGGGCAAAATTCACTTAACAACTGCCTTGCTCGGCAACAGCAATTTTGGTCTCAATTGTGGTCGTTAAGCTGAGGACTACCAGTAAAACAATTTATTATGATTTCATGGAGTGACTGGGCGCTACATCAAACCATCGTTTTGAAGTAATTCCAGCTAAGTAAATATTTGGCGTGTTTTCCCCACTTCTCTAATCACTGTGGACGATCATTTGCAAGGGAGTAGAACAGTGGTGGGTTTCAAATTTTTTTACTACCGGTTCTGTGGATGTGGCTTGGTGGGTGTGGCATGGCTTGGTGGGCATGGCTTCGTGGGTGTGGCAGGGGAAGGATACTGTAAAATCTCCATTCCCACCCCACTCCAGGGGAAGGATACTGCAAAATCCCCATTTCCTCCCGATCAGCTGGGACTCAGGAGGCAGAGAATAGAAGGGGGCGGGGCCAGTCAGAATTTTTACTACCGGTTCTCTGAACTATTCAAAATTTCCAGTTCTCCAGAACTGGTCAGAACCTGCTGAAACCCACCTCTGGAGTAGAACTATTCACAGAAATGTTCGCTCGCATTGTTGATTGGATCCCAGCTTACTCAATTAATCAGGTGTCAGGATTCACTCCTAAAACCAGAGATTTGTTTTGCATACCACGCCAGGCTAAAATGTGTTTGGCTACTTTGTGGTTCTAATCACCCAGGGAGATGTTGGACTTGAAGGGTGTTAACTAGGCTGATGTGTATCAAAGGGTGGATCACACCTCTAAATTATTTCTTTTGCAAGAAACTCACAGGGAGAGGCTGAACTTTACTCGTTTTGACCTGGTAGAGTTTGGATTTTATTGTTTATTCGTATCAGCGCCGAGGGACGAATTTTAAACCAGTGCCACCACCTCTGGAGGCGAATGCCGTCTTATTTAGTTCAAGGGCTCCGATTGCAGGTCAGCTGGCTTTGCGAGAAATTCAGACGTACGGTACAGATAGTCTCGACTTACACCAGCTCGTTTAGTGAACTGTTCAAAGTTACAACGGCACTGAAAAAAAGTGACTTGTGGATGTTTCTCACACGACCACCGCAGCATCCCCATGAGCAAACGTCAGACACTTGGCGACTAGCTCGTATTTATGATGGCTGCAGTGTCCCAGGGTCGTGTGATCACCTTTTGCAACAGCCTGGCAAGCAACAGCAATGGGGATTCACGTAAGAACCATGTTACCAATTTAAAGACTGCTGTGATTCACTTAACCATCGTGGCAAGAACGGTCGTAAAGTGGAGCAAACCTCAATTATCTTGCTTAGCAGTGGAAAGTTTGGGCTCATTTGCAGCCCTAAGTTGAGGTCTACCTGTGTAACACTTTAGAATGAACTTTGGAAGGGATCATATCTTAGAATCATGTTTCCGTGTCAACTTCCTGCTCTGTGTCTTAAACCAATGTATTGGTTTAGAGAAAGGTTCACTGCCTCTTTTGCCCTCATATGGAAAC
Organism: Ahaetulla prasina; assembly: GCF_028640845.1. Lineage (NCBI taxonomy): Eukaryota > Metazoa > Chordata > Lepidosauria > Squamata > Colubridae > Ahaetulla > Ahaetulla prasina. The sequence goes on along the minus strand of NC_080540.1, from coordinate 290,933,831 downwards.
CGTTGACAATTTCCAGATGGACTTTTGTGTATTCAACAACAGAGTTGGAAGGGAACCTGGAGGTCATCTAGTCCAACCCCCTGCTCATGCAGGAAACCTGTGCTAGGGATTTGAAGCATCGAACTGCCGACCTTTCTGATCGACAAGCTCAGCGTCTTAGCCACTCTCGGCTTAGCTGTTTTCTTGCAAACTAGGTAACATCATCAGTGCTGAGAAGAGAGTGGGTTTTGGGAGGAGGAGGAAGGTGGGGGAGGAAGACAAGGAGGAGGAGGAGGAGAATTGTGGGTCCTTGGTGCTCTCTGAACTTGGTTGTTTTCTTGCAGATGTTTCATTACCCCAGCTAGGTAACATCATCAGGGCTGAGAAGAGAGTGGGTTTTGGGAGGAGGAGTGGGGAGAGGAAGACGAGGAGGAGGAGGAGGAAGAGGAGGAGGAGGAAGAGGAGGAGGAGGAGGAGAAGGAAGAGGACTGTGGGTCCTTGGTGCTCTCTGAGCTTGGCTGTTTTCTTCCAGACGTTTCATTACCCTAACTAGGTAACATCATCAGTGCTAATGCTAGTTAGAACAATATAATCTATTTGGGATGCACAAATCCAAATGAGGACTAAGCGGCCACAGAAGATGCACAGAATCACCATCACATAAACTCTTTGCTACCATCTAGCAATCATTTTACAGCCCAGATATGGCTGTTCTAATTCTTAGGGCTAGACCTGAAATACAGGTCATTAGAAACCAAGCAGTCCACAATCATAACATTAAGAATATTAAGAAGAGGGCCGTGAAAATATTTGCAGATCCCTCGCATCCTGGACATAAACTGTTTCAACTCCTACCCTCAAAACGACGCTATAGAGCACTGCACACCAGAACAACTAGACACAAGAACAGTTTTTTCCCGAAGGCCATCACTCTGCTAAACAAATAATTCCATCAACACTGTCAGACTGTTTACTGGATCTGCACTACTATTAATTGTTTCATCGTTCCCATCACCAATCTTTTTCCACTTATGACTGTATGACTATAACTTGTTGCTGACAATCCTTATGATTTATATTGATATATTGACCATCAATTGTGTTGTAAATGTTGTACCTTGATGAACGTATCTTTTCTTTTATGTCCACTGAGAGCATATGCACCAAGACAAATTCCTTGTGTGTCCAATCACACTTGGCCAATAAAAATTCTATTCTATTCTATTCTATTAGGAATTATAACATCTGTAACAAATGCAGGAAATAAAAATAAAGTGAAATAAAGTCCTTGACTTACAACCATATATTTAGTGACCGTTCAAACTTTAAAAAGGCACTGAAAAAAGTGACTTATGACCGTTTTTCACACCTACACCTGTTGGAGCTTCCCCATGGTCACGTGATCAAAACTCAAAAAACGCTTGGCAACTGGCATGTACTTCTGACGGTTGCAGTGTCCCCGAGATCATGCAATCGCCTTTTGCGATGACGCAAAGTCAGTGGGGAAGCCAGATTCACTCAGCAACATTTTTACTAACCTAACCTCGTCAGTGATTCACTTAACAACTGTGGCAAGAACGGTTGTAAAATGGAGCAAAAGGTACGTAACAATTACCTTGCTTAGCAACAGAAATTTTGGGTGCCATTGTGGTCGTAAGCAGAGTAATACAAAAATGGTGATTAAAAAAATATGTAAACGGTCAACCAAGAACTGGGTTCAGTTCCTAGAAAGGAGTCAATTAGATATCATCATAATTTAAAGCCAGCATTTTGAAAACTTAAATCTGGAACTTACTGCTGCTTTCAAAAGCCTTCCAAACTCTCAAAACGCTGTTTGATAAACAGAAGCATGGTAAAATTAAATCAGATTTAGACACACAATTCTTTGAAAAGACTCTGGAAAGAAGCTGTGCTAGGCTCCAAATTCTTAAACCTAGCAGTTGAGTTCTTGTGATAGAATGGGTAGAATCAATGCCGGATGGCGAAATGTTATTATTTTAAAGAAATCTTTGCCAAAATAAAACCGCAAGACAGGTAGTCCTTGATTTACGTCCACAATGAAGCTCAAAATTTCTGTTGTTAAACGAGACATTGGTTACGTGGGTTTTGCCCAATTTTACAACCTTTCCTGCCACAGTTATTAAGTCTATCTCTGCAGCTGTTAACTTAGTAACACAGTTGCTAGGTAAGTAGCAATAGCACTTAGACTTATATACCACTTCACAGTGCTTTATAGCCCTCTCTAAGCGGTTTACAGAGTCAGCATATTGCCCCCATCAATCTGGGTCCTCATTTGACCCACCTCGGAAGGATGGAAGGCTGAGTCAACCTTGAGCTGCTCAGAATCGAACTTCTGGAGCGAGCAGTGAATTAGCCCTGCAGTTTGCTCCTCCGAAGGTCACAAAAGGAGATCACATGACCTTGGGACACAGCAACGGTCCTAAACATGAACCAGTTGCCACGCATCTGAATTTTTATCACGTGATTGTGGAGATGCTGTAAAGGTTCTAAAAAATGGTCATAAGTCACTTAGACACATACAGATTAAGAGAATTGCAAGGGACCTTGTAGGTCATCTAGTCCAACCCCCCACCCAAGCAGGAGACCCTATAATACCATATCTAACAGATGGCAGTCTAGTCTCTTCTTGAAAGCCTCTAGGGATGAAGCTCCCACAACTTCTGAAGGCAACTTCTGTTCCATGGGTCGATTGCTCCAACTGTCAGAAAATTTCTCCTTGTTCAGTTTCCATCCATTATTTCTTGACTGGCCTTCAGGTGCCTTGGAAAATAGGTTGACCCCCTTCCTCCTCTCTGTGGCAGCCCCTCAAATATTGGAAGACTGCTCTCATGTCTTCCTTGGTTCTTCTCTTCACTAGACTAGCCAGGCCCAGTTCCTGCAACCGTTCATCTTTTTTCAGTCCCGTTGTAACTTTGAATGGTCACTAAAGGAACTGTTGCAAGTGGAGGACTACATGTACCGACACCAGCAATCCAACTTTTTCTAACAACAACAACAAAAACTGAGTGCAATTCCCTATGTTCTGTTTGCAGGGACCTGGTGTTTGCTGTTCTGAAATCGAACCGGATCTCCCACCTCTAGATTGAAGTTGTTGTTGTTGTTGTTAGTTGCGAAGTCGCGTCCGACCCATCGCAACCCCATGGACAACGTTCCTTCAGGCCTTCCTATCCTCTACCATCCTCTGGGGTCCATTTAAGCTCATGTCTACTGCTTCAGTGACTCCATCCAGCCACCTCATTCTCTGCCATCCCCTTCTTCTTTTGCCCTCCATCGTTCCCAGCATTAGGCTCTTCTCCAGTGAGTCCTTCCTTCTCATTAGGTGGCCAAAGTATTTCAGTTTCATCTTCAGGATCTGGCCTTCTAAAGAGCAGCCAGGGTTGATCTCCTCTAGGACTGACTTGTATGTTCACCTTGTAGTACAAGGGACTCGCAGGAGTCTTCTCCAGCTCAAGTACAGTACAGTACAGTACTATACAGTACTCTACTTGAAGTACAGTAATACAACCTGTCCTCTATCTTTTCATGCAGGGTTCATCAAGCTATTTTACGACTCAGTTTTTCCATCTGAAACACAGGTGTCCCTTATCTCGATCTTCTGTTATTTTACAAAACTGATGAGGATGTTTCAGACACAGAACAAGTTCCTCTTGGCCCGTCATCTGCATGAGGGCCTCAGTTCTTCATTTATGGACCACAGAACCCAGTGGTGGGATGCAACCAGTTTAATAACCGGTTCAGTGAGCGCGCAACACCCCCGCACCACACCACACCCCTGCGCCACCCCCACCTCTTCGCACCCCATTTTGGGTCTAGGAGGCCTCCCTGCAGCCTCCTGGAAGCAAAAACAGGCTGTGGGGGGGCCCACACTGCACCCCGTTTTGGGCCTAGGAGTCCTCCCTGTACCCTCAGGAGAGCAAAAACAGGCCACGGGGGGGGGCACTGTACCCCCCCCACACACATTTTGGGCCTAGGAGGCCTCCCTGCACTTACCTGGGAGTCAGGGCACATGGGGATTCCTGGAGGGGAGGGGAGGGGCCAGCTGATCGTCGGAACTAACAGTTCACTGAACTGGATGTAAAATTAACATCTGGTTCGCCCGAACCAGCTTAATCCCACCCGACAGAACCTCATCAGATACCAATGCTAAAATTCAGCTGTGATTTTCAGGGCTTATAATAATAATAATAATATCAGAGCTGGAAGGGACCTTGGAGGTCTTCTAGTCCAACCCCCTCCCCAAGCAGGAAACCCTACACCATTTCAGACAAATGGCTTTCCAATGTTTTCTTAAAAATTTCCAGTGTTGGAGCATTTATAACTTCTGCAGGCAAGTTGTTCCACTGATTAATTGTTCTAACTGTCAGGAAATTTCTCCTTAGTTCTAGGTTGCTTCTCTCCTTGATTAGTTTCCACCCATTGCTTCTTGTTCTACCCTCAGGTGCTTTGGAGAATAGCTTGACTCCCTCTTCTTTGTGGCAGCCCCTGAGATATTGGAAAACTGTTATCATGTCTCCCCTAGTCCTTCTTTTTATTAAACTAGGCATACCAAGTTCTTGCAACCGTTCTTCATATGTTTTAGCCTCCAGTCCCCTAATCATCTTTGTTGCTCTTCTCTGCACTCTTTCTAGAGTCTCAGCATCCTTCTAAGAGGCTTCTAAGAGGGAAGTAAGAATCAAAACAGAGGCCCCTGAAATGATTATTAGGGTTACTGCCTAACACTTTAAGCTCTTCAAGGCCTTACAAGAGGCACTTCCAAAGCACATACAGGTAGTCCTTGACTTACAACAGTTCATTTAGTGGCAGTTCGAAGATACGACGGCAGTGAGAAAAGTGACTGATGACCATTTTTCACACTTATGACCGTTGTAGCATCCCCATGGTCACATGATTTACATTCGGATGCTTGACCACTGACTCACATTTATGTCACGCGATCCCCCTTTTGCGACCTCCGGATGAGCAAAGTCAATGGGGAAGCCAGATTCACTTAACAACCGCGTTACTAACTTAACACAGCTACACTGATTCACTTAACAACGGTGACAAAGGAAGGTTGTTAACATGGGACAAGTTCGCTTAACCACTGTCTCTCGCCTAGCCAACAGAAACTTTGGGCTCAATTGTGATCATATCTCAAGGGCTACCCTCCGTATGAGGGATTGGAACAGATGTGGGACAACTTGCCTCCAGAAGTTGTGAATGCTCCAACACTGGAAGTTTTTAAGAAGATGTTGGATAACCATTTGTCTGAAGTGGTGTAGGGTTTCCTGCCTAAGCAGGGGGTTGGACTAGAAGACCTCCAAGGTCCAGGGGTGAAATGTTCGGACCGGATCGCCTGATCTGGTAGCGATGGCGGTGGGTGGTTCGGAGAACCGGTAGCAAAAATCCCTGCCCCCACCCCCCGCAGGCCCAGCTGAGCCGCGTGATCATCAGAGGTTGTTTGTTTGTTTTTCACTTTTAAAAGCATTTTTTTTTTCGGCCAAAAAAATGCTTTTAAAGTTTTTAAAAAAAGCCTCTGATGGTCGCGTGGCTCAGCTGGGATCTTCAGAGCTTCTAAAAGCATTTTTTTCTACAACCTCTTCAGCCGAAGAGGTTGAAGAGGTTGTAGGAAAAATGCTTTTAAAAGGCTCTGACGATCCCAGCTGAGTTGCCTGATCGTCAGAGCCTTTTAAAGGCATTTTTAATAACCTCTTCGGCCGAAGCGGCTGTAGAAAAAATGCTTTTAAAAATAAAAATAAAAAGTTGGCCACATCCACCCAGTCACATTACATCCCCCCCCACCAAGCCACGCCCACAGAACCCGTAGTAACCAATTTTACATTTCACCCCGGCCAAGGTCCCTTCCAACCCTGTTATTCTATTCTATTCCCAGAAGCCACTCTCTTGACACATCAGCAGCCCGTTCAGTTATGACTAATGATGTCCCCCCACCTGCCAACAAGTTGGGTGAGGTTTGACATTAATTGCAGAGGTTGAACATGCTCAGATAGACATACGACCGGCACCAAAAATGTTTTGAAAGACTTGGATTTCTGAACGTCCTCCCCTCCCATCCTTCTCTGAAAATCCCACACCCATTTCACTATCAGCAGCTACTCGGGCTCCTGGGTTTCTAAGGAGTGTCTGGGTATATTAATCAGCCAAAAGTTCAGAGCAACCCCTATGCCAGATAAGGTAGAACCAAAACCTGGGCAGCGTCCAGTGAATGCCATCCACCCAGGCTTGTAAAGGCACAGTAGAAATCTTCCCCTCCCCGATAGCCATTGTGCAGATATCCTCCCTTCGGCAGCTGGCTGCATGCCTACGCAACAGCCCCCCCACCTCCCAGATTTATGAGAACGGTGTGAGAGGCAAAGAAATAATAATAAAAGTTCCCCACTCCCCTGTAAAGTGATTCACAGCTGGATGGAGCTGGTCCAACCGTTCCTGTGTGAGGTTTGCCGGCTGAATGAGATATGAGTCTTTCCAAAGGTATATACACAATCTGGATTTTATGGAGCAAACGTTCTAGTTTTCCCCATATGGAGAGGCTGGAGTGACTTTTGTTCCTCCCCATTGGAGCAGTGGTGGAATTCTCTGACATAAATACAATAGAACGAGTCCAGAAATATTTTACTAGAAGAGTTCTTCACTCCTCCGAAAACAACAAAATACCTTATACCAACAGACTTGAAATCCTGGGATTAGAAAACTTACAACTCCGTCAACTTCGACATGACCTGTGTTTAACACACAAAATCATCTATTGCAATATCCTTCCTATAAAAGACTACTTCAGCTTCAATCGCAATGTTACAAGAGCAAAAAATAGATTCAAGCTAAATGTCAACCGCTTCAAACTTGATTGCAGAAAATATGACTTCTGTAACAGAGTTGTTAATGCTTGGAACTCATTACCTGACTCCATAGTCTCTACTCAAAATCTCAAAATCTTCAACCAAAAACTGTCTACTATTGACCTCACCCCATTCCTAAGAGGACTATAAGGGGCGTGCATAAGAGCACAAAAGTGCCTACCGTTCCTGTCCTATTGTTCCCTTCATTGTATCAAATTAATATAGTTGATGCATATTTTTTTTACTTATATATATATATATTTTCTTCAAGATATGTTGTTTTATCTATGATAATTGTTTGTGTATACTGTTGTGACAAAAAGAAATAAAAAAAATTCATTTTTTCTTTTACTATCGGTTCTGTGGGTGTGGTTTGGTGGGCACGGCTTGGTGGGCATGGCAGAGGAAGGATACTGCAAAATCCCCATTCCTGCCCCACTCCTGGGGGAAGGATATTGCAAAATCTCCATTCCCACCCCACTCTGGGGCCAGCCGGAGGTGGTATTTGCCGGTTTTCCAAACTACTCAAAATTTCCGCTACCGGTTCTCCCGAATCTGCCCGAACCTACTGAATTTCACCCCCGCCCTGGAGGCTTTTAAGAAGAGCTTGGATAATCATTTCTGTGAAAAGTTATAGGGTTTCCTGCTTGAATGGGGGGCGGGGTTGGACTAAGAGCCCTTCCCACTCTGTTTTATTCTGTAATAGTGTAACAGAATAGCAGAATTGGAAGAGACCTCAGAGGTCTTCTAGACCAATCCCACCCAACCACCCTGTCCAAGCAGGGATCACTATATCATTTTCGAAAAATAGCTGTCCGATCTCTTCTTTAAAATCTCCAGTGATGGAGCACGGCACAATTATTCCACTGATTTAATTGTTCTGACAGGTAGCTATTTGTACAGCAGAAATTATTATTTTTTTATCTGAACAAGCCAGACTTCCAAGAAAGAACCAGATGCAGACTTAAACAGGAATGCAAAGAAAAAGAACAAAAGCCAAAGAAAAAGAGAAAGAAATTTGGGAGATACATTACACAAATAAATGTATTACCTATGGAGCTATGGGGCGCATGGGACTTCATTTCTGCATAACAGACATGCAGTCTGTTATTAAAAGCAGCTGCCTGCAATTACTGCAGGTTCAAGTCCCACCAGGCCCAAGGTTGACTCAACCTTCCATCCTTTATAAGGTAGGTAAAATGAGGACCCAGATTGTTGGGGGCAATAAGTTGACTTTGTATATAAATATACAAATAGAATGAAGACTATTGCTAACATAGTGTAAGCCGCCCTGAGTCTTCAGAGAAGGGCGGGATATAAATGCAAAATTAAAAAAAAAAATTCTGAAAATCACCTCTTATGCATATGAATCTTAAGACTGAAATCCTAACGTGTAAAGGGTAGCCTTCAACGTGTAACCACAATTGGGACCAGAATTTCCATTGCCAAGCAAGGTTGTTATTAAGTGAATCACTCCCGATTTTGCAACCTTTTTTTTTTTTGCCATGGTTGTTAAGCGAATTACTGCGGCTGTTAAGTGAATCAGTGAATAGTTATTAAGCAAATCTGGCTTCCCCCCCATGGACTTTGCTTGTTGGAAACCAGATGAGACAATCACAAATGACGGTCATAGGACCCTGGGATCAGGGGTGAAATCCAGCAGGTTCTGACCGGTTCTGAAAAACCGGTAGCGGAAATTTCGAGTAGTTCGGAAAACCGGCAAATATCACCTCTGGCTGGCCCTGGAGTGGGGAGGGAATTGTCGTGTCCCACTCCTCCGCTGACGGCCGGGTCAGGGAAATCCGAATCAGGTGTGCCTCTGCAGCTCTGCCAAAATCCTAGCAAAGTCCTCAGGGCAGGCAGGAGACCAGAAAGTGACTTCAGCAAGATATGTTTAGACTTTGCCTGACTCAGAGAATGCCAGAAAGCAGATCCTTTATATAGGCCATGGGGTGTGGCTCCATGACTCAGCACTTATCCAGGCCTGCCCCTCCCTTCCTTCTGTTGCCTCCGCCTATCAAGTCTTCTGACGCGAGGGTCACTCCAGTCGGCAGCTGTTGGCAATTGACCTCCCTCAGGCTCACATGCTGTGGAGGAGGGGGAGGGGTCTAGTTGCTCCGTTTGCCTGGGCATGGAGCCAGAGCTGGGGGCTGGAGGTATTTCTTCCTCTTCAGCCTGTCTGGGCATGGAGCCAGGGCTGGGGCCGGGAGGCATACTAGAACATTCCTCCGTGTTCGGAAGCAGATAAGAAGACCCCGGCTGAGGTGAGACTGGACGAGACACAACAGGAATGGAGATTTTGTAGTATCCTTCCCCTGCCATGCCCACCAAGCCACTCCCTCCAAGCCACACACTAAACCCACCAAGCCACGCCCAAAGAACCGGTAGTAAAATAATTTGGATTTCACCACTGCCTGGGATGCTGCTACTCATCGCATATATGTGATGGTTGCAAATGTCTGGATTTTGATCACATGACTGCTTGGAATGCTGCATCAGTCGTAAGTGCGAGGATGGTTCGCCAATCACTTTTTAAGTGCCGCTGTAACTTTGAACATTTGCTAAACAAATGGTTTTAAATCGAGAACTACCTATAGCTCTTTCTGGCTCTCTTTTGGAAGTTAGTCTTACCAAGTAGAACGAACAAAAAAACATGTCTAGATAAGCTAATTGTGCCCCCCCTCCCCCCCTCCCCCAACACACACGAACACATACAGTAAGAGTCTACAGGTGTTTATTCAAACTCCCCAAACAGGTCCTGTTCTGACCTGGGCTTCCTTAGAAAGTAAACAGCACAAACTTAGTCCCGGCAAAACTCTGTCGTGTCCCACTCCTCCGCTGACGGCCGGGTCAGGGAAATCCGAATCAGGCGTGCCTCTGCAGCTCTGCCAAAGTCCTAGCAAAGTCCTCAAGGCAGGCAGGAGACCAGGAAGTGACTTCAGCAAGATATGTTAGACTTTGCCTGACTCAGAGAATGCCAGAAAGCAGATCCTTTATATAGGCCATGGGGTGTGGCTCCATGACTCAGCACTTATCCAGGCCTGCCCCTCCCTTCCTTCTGTCGCCGCCGCCTATCAATTCTTCTGAAGCGAGGGTCACTCCAGTCGGCAGCTGTTGGTAATTGACCTCCCTCAGGCTCACATGCTGTGGGGGAGGGGGAGGGGTCTAGTTGCTCCGTTTGCCTGGGCATGGAGCCAGAGCTGGGGGCTGGAGGTGCTTCCTCCTCCTCAGCCTGTCTGGGCATGGAGCCAGGGCTGGGGCCGGAAGGCATACTAGGACACTCCTCAGGGTTCGGAAGCAGATAAGAAGGCCCCGGCTGCGGTGAGAGCGGGCAAGACACAACAAACTCTTTAATTCAAACGGGTGTGAATTATTGTCATTCTCAGTCCAAAAGGCTTATCAAACAGTCTTGCAGGGGAGTGTTTACAAACACCCACCTTATCTCCCTTGGAATGCTGCCAGAGAACTAATTGCCAAATGCAGGGCAAGGCCAAACTTAGCACAGAGTCAAATACAGCTTTTCCAGAGCTTTTACTGACCAGATGAACTAATTGCTTCCTGCAAAAGGTCACATCCCAGTTGCTTCTCTTTTATGTCTTATGGGGGGGAGGCAATAATCTCCAAGCCTTATTCCCAAATCGACCCTGTTTTCTTAATTGTTTCTGTCTTCTAGCCGCTCTGCACATGCACACACTGGGAACAGGCTCGCACTGTTCTTCTGCCTTGTTGATGTCAGACTCTGGAGACAACAAAGAACAACCAGATGGCCTTGGTCCCCTCTCTGCCTCCAACTCAGAGCCCTCATCCGAGCCTTCTCCAGACTCTAGGACTGGCCCACGTTCTTCCCCAACCTCCTCACTGTCTGACTCTGCTGCCAGCTCTTCTGGCTGCTGGTGGGCCACAACAGGTCCTTGGAAACCACCCCCATCACACAGGTCAGGATTCTGAGGTCAGCACAGCAAGAGCCGTTGGGTAACAGGCACACATGAAGTCCAGGAAAGCAGTCCAGGAGTCAAACGGGTCAGGACACAAGGCACAGAATTGGATGCATTGCTCCAGAAACACTCATGTTCTCAGAGTGGGATTACACAGCACAGCCCTTCATGAGAGGTGAGGTTGCCTCCTTGCGAGTAGTCTAGCTGACCCACTTTGTGCCTCCTCTCTGTTCTACGCATCCCTGCTCCAGGTGAAGAGCAGCTACCGCCCGCAAGCAATGAGGAGGAGGTGGAGTTCTCACCTCCTCCTCATTGCTAGCGGGCGGTAGCTGCTCTTCACCTGGAGCCTCTTGGGCAACTTAGTGCAGTTGTGGCTCGCCTCAGTCTCAGCCTGTCGCTCGTCCCATCAACCCAACTGAGGCTGCTCCATCAGGCAAGCAACCTCCGAGCCATGACCAACACTCAGCACTTGCATCTGCAAAGGGGCCCAGGGGTGGATCAATGACACCAATTCTGCTTTACTGTAAAGCTATATTAACAGAACCCTGCATGTTTCAAAATACAATTATCCCCGTCTCTTTTACAGCCCAAGAAACTAGGGAGGGTCCCTTCTGATTCTGTTGCCACATCCATCATTCAGCTTTCGGCTATGCTCTCTCTTAAGTTAAAAGCCTGTAGAGATTCTCAGTCATCCAGGTCATGGTTGTCCCAAAGGTGCTTTTTGAGGAGGCAACTGGACTTCCTTTTTTTTTTCCTTTTGAAGACGTTTCGCTTCTCATCCAAGAAGCTTCTTCAGCTCTAACAGGATAGTGGTAGATTACCCACTATCTTGTCAGAGCTAAAAAAAGCTTCTTGGATGAGAAGCGAAACCGTCTTCAAGAATGTCCAGTTGCCTTCTGAAAAAACACTCTTGACTGTTTCCTTGGTAGCATCTCTTCATCCTTCTCCACCAAGGTCTTTCCCGCATCCCATTACATCTGGCAAACCGTTTCTTATTTTTTTAACGGCATTTTCTTCTTCTTCTCTGTAACATTCAAACGCCCCTAAAATCTAAATACCTCCAGTACAAATTACGTTACAAGAGTTTTGTCGCTCACTTTCCAGATGAGATAGCTGTCACAATCGCAGGGCTCAAAGGGGCCGGGGATGCGCCCCAGTTTCGAAACGGTAAAAGTTAGCAAAGGTGAAAGTTAGTTAAAAGTCGCTTATGCAATTGCATTAGCTTAACTGGGCAGCCAATCAGGATATTTTGCAAACGTTTCCCCGACGTTGGGCCTGGAGAACTTTGGATTTGAGAAACCTGTTTTGGGACTGGTTGCTTAAGCGATGCCACCTCTGTAAAAAAAAGGGCAGGGTGTAGAAATAAAGACAGTCTTGGCAAATCTAGGCCAAAAGTAGTTGTTTCCAGGATTTTCATGCAGCTGTGTAACCCTTCTGTTCATATGCTTGTTCATTTGGGGAATAGATACACAGACCTCGGCTGCCAATATTTTTATTTATTGGGGGATCAGATTTCACCTTGGACCTTGGTGCTTCATCTATGGATTTATGGAAGAATAAAATATATATATATATATATATATTTGAATTTATATCCCGCCCTTTTCCGAAGACTCAGGGCGGCTTACATTGTGTTAAGCAATAGTTTCATCCATTTGTATATTATATACAAAGTCAACTTTTATTGCCCCCAACAATCTGGGTCCTCATTTTACCTACCTTATAAAGGATGGAAGGCTGAGTCAACCTTGGGCCTGGTGGGACTTGAACTTGCAGTAATTGCAAGCAGCTGTGTTAATAACAGACTGCATTAGTCTGCTGAGCCACCAGAGGCCACTAATGGCGATTCTTCTTGTAATTTCAGGTGAATGTGATGAATTCCACCTATTCCCTATACTGGTAGACCTCCAATTACAACTACAATTGGGATGGAAAATCTGTCACTAAGCAATGCGGTTAATAAGTGAGCTGTGTCCAATTTTATGACTTGTTTGCTGAAGATGTTCAGCGAATCTGGCTTCCCCCTTCCACCACTCACTTTGCCTGTTGGAAAACCCCTAAGAAGCAGGGGTGAAATCCTACCGGTTCGCACCGGTTTGGACAAACCGGTAATAATAAAAGCTACCGGTTCAGGTGAACCGGTAGTAAAAAAAAATACTATCGGTTCGTCTGAACCGGTATTTCCAACAATCAGCTGTGCCGTGTGATTTATATTCGCTAGAAAGCAGGAAACTCTGCTTTCTAGCAAATATAAATTGCGCTGCACGGCTGCTTCCCCACCCCCTTGCTGTTCTACTTACCTTCTTAAGCCTTTTTCAGCGCTGCGCGGTAATGCCTGCGGTGCGCATGTGCATGAAGTGTGCATTTGATGCACCCTGTGCATGAGTGTGTGCGCACCATGCGTTTGGCGCACCCTGCACATGCACGCACAGCGAACCGGTGGCAAACTCTGGAGGATTTCACCACTGCTAAGAAGGTCGCAAACGACAATCACAGGACCCTAGGGCACCGCAACCATTGTAAACACATCTGGCTGCCAAGCATCCTAACCCTAACTTCGAACGGTTGTTAAATTAACAGTTGTAAATTGAGGACTATCTATATAATGTGATCTGGATTTGGCTGTCAGCAGAATCACCCACTCTCTAACTCTACTTCCTGGAGTGATCAGCCAATTCTTTAACATCCTTTTTTTTTTTTAATTGAATCCTTTGGGTGGGGAGGGTTATCGAAGAAATCTCAAGGCTGCCTCCTAAATCCTGATGATTTAAAACCCGCCTACGATTATTTTTTTTTATTTTGCTTCCTAGTTTGCCACCGGCTGGCAGGATGCACGAGAAGGTTAAACTGAAGGAGGAATCCCATGCTCCTTTCATCGTTCCTTTCCCAGCCTGCGAGTTCAGGGTAGACAGCAGCCCACGGTAGCCCCGTGGGCTGAAAGACTCAGTGGGATTTGGGATCTTGCCAAAGCTTGTTAATTGCTGGTCCGCCCAAGCATTTCAGCTGAAGCAGCTGTTCGTGCAGGTGCAGGAACAAGAAGGAGGGGGGAAAAAAGAGAGGCTATCTTAAGTTTACTCCACTCTCCACTGAGGGTAGGTGTAGGTGTTTCAACTCTTTAAGCTCTGGGTTCATCGGCAATTATTCGGGGTTAACAACAGAGTGTGTGTGTTTGTGGTGCAATGAAAACAGCTTCGCTGGAACGAATCCCATTAAAGCAAATAATTCACGTCCACCCAACTAATCTCCTCAACTAACTGTTGGCTGACCAAATTCCCACACACTCCTCAACTTTGGGTTAGGGATTTTCTGTCTTCACTGTGAGTTGTATTGTGTTGGGGGGGGGGGGAGGCGGTGCACTGAAGGAGCTCAACCAATCTCATTGTACGTATGTTGTGCACTGACAATAAAGGTTTGAACTGAACTCTTTTGTGTGTGCTTTTCACCTCTCCCAACTTACTTTACATTTCCACACTTCAAGCAATCTCTTTTTCCCTCCTCTTCAGTTGTAAATCCTGAACACAATTATTTCAGAAACGCATTTGCTGAAATGCCCATTTCTTCCAATCTAGCAATTCTACATGTACCATATTAACCAAAAGAGAGTCCCCTCAACCCCAGGTCCGTGGACCAGCACTGGGCCGCGGCACGCCAGAAACCGGACCACGCAAAAAAGCGAAGCCCCCTCTGTGGGATGCAGGAAGTATGTGAAACCAGGCCACCTCCAGTCTGCGGAAAAAAACTCTCTCCATGAACCGGTCCCTGGTGCCCAAAAGCAGACCGGTTCCTTCTAAATCCAAAAATAATGTTAATTGTTTTCAGTTTTAATTTGCTAAAAGAATCCACCTATAGAACTACCCTGTTTCCCTGAAAATAAGACCTCCCCGGATAATAAGCCCAATCGGGCTTTTTTTTTTTTTTTTTAATTGAATCCTTTGGGTGGGGAGGGTTATCGAAGAAATCTCAAGGCTGTCTCCTAAATCCTGATGATTTAAAACCCGCCTACGATTATTTTTTTTTATTTTGCTTCCTAGTTTGCCACCGGCTGGCAGGATGCACGAGAAGGTTAAACTGAAGGAGGAATCCCATGCTCCTTTCATCGTTCCTTTCCCAGCCTGCGAGTTCAGGGTAGACAGCAGCCCACGGTAGCCCCGTGGGCTGAAAGACTCAGTGGGATTTGGGATCTTGCCAAAGCTTGTTAATTGCTGGTCCGCCCAAGCATTTCAGCTGAAGCAGCTGTTCGTGCAGGTGCAGGAACAAGAAGGAGGGGAAAAAAAAGAGAGGCTATCTTAAGTTTACTCCACTCTCCACTGAGGGTAGGTGTAGGTGTTTCAACTCTTTAAGCTCTGGGTTCATCGGCAATTATTCGGGGTTAACAACAGAGTGTGTGTGTTTGTGGTGCAATGAAAACAGCTTCGCTGGAACGAATCCCATTAAAGCAAATAATTCACGTCCACCCAACTAATCTCCTCAACTAACTGTTGGCTGACCAAATTCCCACACACTCCTCAACTTTGGGTTAGGGATTTTCTGTCTTCACTGTGAGTTGTATTGTGTTGGGGGGGGGGGCGGTGCACTGAAGGAGCTCAACCAATCTCATTGTACGTATGTTGTGCACTGACAATAAAGGTTTGAACTGAACTCTTTTGTGTGTGCTTTTCACCTCTCCCAACTTACTTTACATTTCCACACTTCAAGCAATCTCTTTTTCCCTCCTCTTCAGTTGTAAATCCTGAACACAATTATTTCAGAAACGCATTTGCTGAAATGCCAATTTCTTCCAATCTAGCAATTCTACATGTACTATATTAACCAAAAGAGAGTCCCCTCAACCCCAGGTCCGTGGACCAGCACTGGGCCGCGGCACGCCAGAAACCGGACCACGCAAAAAAGCGAAGCCCCCTCCGTGGGATGCAGGAAGTATGTGAAACCAGGCCACCTCCAGTCTGCAGAAGAAAACTCTCTCCACGAACCGGTCCCTGGTGCCCAAAAGCAAACCAGTTCCTTCTAAATCCAAAAATAATGTTAATTGTTTTCAGTTTTAATTTGCTAAAAGAATCCACCTATAAAACTACCCTGTTTCCCTGAAAATAAGACCTCCCCGGATAATAAGCCCAATCGGGCTTTTTTTTTTTTTTTTTTTTTTAGTAAAAAAGTTTTATTTTTACAATCATGTCAAACAATTCATTCAATGTACAGTTATATACATTTAGTCGGGCCTGCCCAGTCACCACCCCCCTTTTTAACACTCCCCTCTTCTACCTTCTTTTACTATCCAAACCTTCCTCTCCTTCTCTTATCTACATCCTCTCCTCCCTCCACCCTACACCTTCCTTCTCCCTCTTCTACCCCTCTTCCCCGCCCCCCACCCCGACTTCCCAGAACAAAATGCAGGGTATCAAAACTAACAATCATAATCTAAAATAATTCCTAAATTATAATCTCTAGTCTCTCCACACTTAATCACACTCTCAATTCCACGCTCCTTCAGAAATATATCTAATACAAAATATTTCCTAAATTTACTCATATGCTATTCAATATTTTTTTATCTGATACTTATTCTGAATATAATCAATCCACATTTTCCATTCTAAAATATATTTTTCTTGTGTATAGTCTTTCAAATAAGCAGAGATTTTTGCCATTTCTGCCAGATTTGATACTTTAAGTGTCCATTCTTCAATTGTAGGTAATTCTTCTTTCTTCCAATATTGAGCAATCAAAAGTCTTGCGGCTGTTATTAAGTTCAAAATCAATTTAGTCTCTATAACTGTACAGTCCATAATTATTCCTAGTAAAAAGAACTGCGGAGTAAACTTAATCTTCTTTTTCAAAATATTCTGCATAATCCACCATACTTTAATCCAAAATGCTTTAACTTTTTTACAAGTCCACCATATATGGTAATAAGTGGCATCTTCACAATCGCATCTCCAACATTTAGCCTGTACATTAGGATACATACATGACAATTTTTTTGGGTCTATATGCCATCTATAAAACATCTTATAAAAATTTTCTCTCATATTTTGCGCTTGTGTAAATTTAACATTCCTCACCCAAATTCTTTCCCAAGTTTCCAACATTATTGGTTGCTGAAAATTTTGTGCCCACTTAATCATACAATCCTTAACCAATTCAGTCTCTGAGTCTATTTCTACTAATACATTATACAACCTCTTAATATGCTGTTGGCCTTGATCTCTCATTTGTTTTAACAAATTATCCTCAATTTGCCTAACACCTATTTTTTGATCTAATTTCCATCTAGCTTGTAATTGTCCATATTGGAACCATGTATAATTTTTCCCTTCTTCCCCCATCTTTTCTCTAGATTTTAATTGTAATTCCCCCTTTTCCATACAAAGAAGTTCTTTATAGGTAACTACCTCCATCTTTTGATATATATTTATATTTTCTATCATGTGTCTCGGGATTGCCCATATTGGAATCTTTCCATCTAATTTATATTGATATTTCCTCCAAACCCTCAATAATGCATTTCTAATTATATTATTTTTAAATATTTTATCTACTTTCTTATCATATAATAAATAAAGCCCAATCGGGCTTTTGAGCACATGCATTAAAATAAGACACCCCCCCAAAAAAATAAGCCCTCCATGAAAATAAGCCCTCCCCGAAAATATTTAAACGCATGCGCAGCCAGTCCCGGCCATTTCCTCTGGTTAGAGTTAGGGAGACAGGGCTGGAAATCAGGTAAGACGGCAAGAGGAGCCCCGTCTTGCTCCACATACCCAAAAATAATAAGACCTCCCCGAAAATAAGACCAAGCGCTTATTTCAGGGTTCAAAGACAGGGCAGGGGTGAAATGTTCCCGCTTCGGACCGAATCTCCCAATCTGGTAGAGATGGCGGTGGGTGGTTCGGAGAATCGGTAGCAAAAATCCCTGCCCCCACATCCCCAGATGAGCCGCGCGATCATCAGAGGTTTGTTTTTTTACTTTTAAAAGCATTTTTTCTTCTGCCAAAAAGTGCTTTTTAAAGTTAAAAAAAAGCCTCTGATGATCGTGCAGATCAGGCAACTCAGCTGGGATTGTCAGAGGCTTTTAAAAGCATTTTTTACAACTTCTTCGGCCAAAGAGGGTGTTAAAAAATGTTTTTTAAAAAGCTCCTCTGACGATCCCAGCTGAGTTGCCTGATCGTCAGAGGCTTTTTTTTTCTTTTAAAGGCAAAAAAAATGCTTTTAAAAGAAAACAAAAGCCTCTGACGTCAGGCAACTCAGCTGGGATCATCAGAGGAGCTTTTTAAAAACATTTTTTTATAACTTCTTCGGCCGAAGAGGTTGTAGAAAAAATGCTTTTAAAAGTAAAAAAAACTCTGATGATCGCACGGCTCAGCTGGGATCGTGAGAACCCTTAAAAAGCTTTTTTCCTCTGGCGATCCCAGCTGAGTTGCCTGATCATCACAGGCTTTTAAAAGCATTTTTCTTACAACCTCTCCAGCCGAAGAGGTTGTAGAAAAAATGCTTTTAAAAGTAAAAAAAAAAAGTTGGCCACGCCCACCCAGTCACATTACCCCACCCACCACCAAGCCACACCCACAGAACCGGTAGTAACAAATTTTACATTTCACCACCAAAACAGGGTCTTATTTTCAGGGAAACAAGGTATTGGAACAAAAACAAAGCAATTGTTTTTACTTATTCCAGTGGTCCAGCAGGGGCATCCTGAATTTAGAAGTAGTTTAAGGAGGAATTCTTCAAATGTGCCACTTCATATATGTTTAAAGGTATTTAAAGGTATTTCTAAGCCTCGGCTGTTCCAGATGAATGGCAAGACTTCTAAAACAGCCCTCAGTTTTATCAACTGAGAATGAAAATACTGACCTACCTAGCAGGCCCCCTAAGAGAAAGAAAGATCCACTTTACAGTAAATAAAGATCTTGCTTATATACACTGGGTTAACTCATTTCTTTCAACCTTAATAAAGTCATCTGGAAACATCAGCTACCCTTCCCAGCTGGACAATGATCGGAAGCACGGAGATAATCTTCCACGTTGTTACAGCACCGCTGTGCTAATAACACACATGAATTATTTATAGATCGAGCCCATCTCACTTTCCACATACACACACTCCGAGGCACACAATTCTGCTTGCTGGAGAGCATTCGGTCACACAATAGATTCCTAGGCTGACCCACTTGGGAACTGCACTCTCTTCCGTGCAATTGTTTCTCGCCCATCAGAAGAACCGCCGAGGATGGGATTTTTACAGTCGCGGCCAAAATTGTGGAAACGTTTTGGGAACAGTGCATTTTCTAAAACTAGCTACTCACACCACTTTTTTGGGAGGGGAGTAGTACCATAAAATGATATATCAATGGAAAGATAATTTAATCAAGAATGTAATGCAATAACTTTTATGAAGGATTTGCTATTAGAATAGCAGTTACGGTATAAAGAAGAAAAGTGAAACCCGTAGAAAAAAATGAGATATACAAAAATTATCACCTTAGAAAAAACAAGATATACAAAAATTATCACCATAGAAAAAAAAGATACACAAAAATTATCACTTCAGTTAATACTTAGTTGGGTAACCTTTAGCATGAATTATGGCCTTACAATGTCTTCCCATGGAGTGGACCAAGTCTTTTAGTTCTGCAGCTGTTACCATGTGAAACCAAGATTGAAGGATTGCTTCTATTAACTGGATTTTATTGCTGGGTTGCTTCTGAATAACAAGTTTCTTTAGTCGGTTCCATAGATTTTTCAACTGGGTTAAGGTCTGGGCTATTCCCAATCCTATTCCAGAATAGGATTATCTTGAAACTCCAAAAAATAAAATAAGTGGTGTTATTAGCCATCAAACCTCAAAAATACACATTTCCCAAAAGGTTTCCACAATTTTGGCCACTACTGTATTTTGATGTCAATGTCTAAATAGAAGAAGACTTCTTCTGTTTTGGTTCTCCATAAGCATCCGATTTGATTCCCATCCCCATTCTCCATCATCATCAGGGGTCAACCTGTTCTCCAAAGCCCCTGAGGACAGGACAAGAATCAATGGATGGAAGGAGAAGAACCAAACCACAACTAAGGAGAAATTTCCTGGCAGTGAGGACAATTAATCAGAATTGCCTCCAGAAGTTGCGGATATTCCATCATTGGAAATTTTTAAGAAGAGATTGGACAGCCATTTGTTTGAACTGTTATAGGCTTTCCTGCTTGAGCAGGAGGTTGAACTAGAAGCTCCATGGCTCCATGGCTTAGGACCAGGATACTTACGGGACCGACTGCTGCCACCGGTGGCCTCCCATCGACCAGTGCGCTCCCATAGCGAGGGTCTCCTCAGGGTGCCGTCGGCCAGACAATGTCGGCTGGCGACGCCCAGGTGGAGGGCCTTCTCTGTGGGGGCCCCAGCCCTCTGGAACGAACTACCTCCAACGTTGCGCCAACTCTCTGACCTCCAAACCTTCCGGCGTGAGCTGAAGATTCTTTTATTTCATCGAGCAGGATTAGCCTAATAGTTTTTTAATAGTTTTAATTAGTTTTTAATGGGATTTAGCAAATTTTTACAGTTCGGCCAATTTAAAATTAGTTTTTTTTAAATTGTTCTTAACTTTTGTATTGTTGTTTTTTACTTGGCTGTAAACCGCCCTGAGTCCTTCGGGAGAAGGGCGGTATAAAAGTCGAAATAATAAATAAATAAATAAATAAATAAATAAATAAATAAATAAATAAATAAATAAATAAATAAATAAATAAATAAATAACCTACAAGGTCCCTTCCAACTCTGTTATTCTGTCATCTTTCTAGAATGCACAGCTACAGTTAATCCTCAAATTATGACTATCCATTTAACAACCGTTCAAAGTTACAACAGCACTGAAAAAGTAACGAAGACTGATTCTCACACATAAAACCATTGCAGAGTCCCTTCACTCACATAATCAAAATTTGTGCACTTGGCAATTGGCATATATTTCCGATGGTTGCAGCGTCCCAGAGTTACAGATTACCAGAGTTGGAATGAACCTTGTACAGTAGGTCATCAAACTCCCCCCCGCCCCCGCTCAAACAGGAGACCTTACACCATTTCTGACAAATGGCAGTCCAATCTTGTCTTGAAAGTCTCAAGTGATGAAGCTCCCACAACTTCCGAAGGCAACTTCTGTTCCATTGGTTGATTGTTCTCACTGTCAGAAAGTTCTGCCTCATTTCTAGGTTGAATCTCTCCTTGGACCATTTCCATCCATTATTCCTTGTCTGACTTTCAGGTGCTTTGGAAAATAGCTTGACCCCTTCCTATCTGTGGCAGCCCCCAAAATATTGGAACAGTGACCTCATGTCTCCCCTGGTCTTTCTCTTCACTAGACTAGCCATGATGCCCAGTTCCTGCAACCGTTCTTCATGTTTTAGCCTCCAGTCCCCTGATCATCCTGGTTGATCTTCTCTGCACTTTTTCTAGAGTCTCAACATCTTTTTTGTTGTTATGTCATCACTAGTAACAACTTTCCCAGGAAGCTGCTGACAAGCAAAGTGAATGGGGAAGCTATATTCGTTTAACAACCGCAGTGAGTTGCTTAATGGCTATGGCATGAAAGGCTGCAAAATCGGGCCTGGCTCAATTAACAACCACATTGCTTAGTGACAGATGTTCCAGTCCCAGCTGTGGTTGTAAACTGAGGACTACCCATAGTATTAATGTGTCTTAACTGTCATCAATTCAAATAATTTTTTTAAATCTTTTTTTTTATTTCTAAGGCTTTATTCATTTGGCAGTTCGAATCTCACCAGGCGCAAGGTTGACTCAGCCTTCCATCCTTCCAAGGTCGGTAAAATCAGTATTCAGACTGTTGAGGGCAAGAGGCTGTAAACTCTGTAAACCGCTTAGAGAGGGCTGTAAAAGCACTGTAAAGCGGTATATAAGCCTAAGTGCTATTGCTATTTTTTTTATTTGCATTTATATCCCGCCCTTCTCCGAAGACTCAGGGCGGCTTACACTATGTCAAGCAATAGTCTTCATCCATTTGTATATTATATACAAAGTCAACTTATTGCCCCCAACAATCTGGGTCCTCATTTTACCTACCTTATAAAGGATGGAAGGCTGAGTCAACCTTGGGCCTGGTGGGGCTTGAACCTGCAGTAATTGCAAGCAGCTGCTGTTAATAACAGACTGTCTTACCAGTCTGAGCCACAGAGGCCCAGAGGCCCTATTCAATGGCCATCAAAAGCTGGGGGGGGGGGAAAGGCAGACAAACCAAGAAATTAATGCCATTAGTTTATTTTTGAGACAAAAATAGTTTGAGAAGTATGAAAGCAACTTCCAATTGTTCGTTTAGTGACCATTTGGAGTTACAACAGCACTGAAAAAAAAGGAACTTATGACCATTTTTCACATGAGCATTGTAGCATCTAATTGTCATGTGATCAAAATTCAGACGCTCGGCAATTGACTCACCTTTATGACCGCTGCAATATCCTGGGGTCACGTGATCATTTTTTGCAAGCTTTTGACACACAAAGTCAATGGGGAAGCCAGATTCATTTTGTACACCGTGTTACTAACTTAACAACTGCAGGGATTCACTTAACAACTCTGGCGAGAAAGGTCGTAAAATGGGGCAAAACTCACTTAACAAATGTCTTGTTTAGCAACGGAAATGTTGAGCTCAACTGTTATCGTAAGTCGAGGATACCTGTGCACACTTTCTAAATTAAATAAATACGATTCATTCTCAGGCTCCGTTTCAGAATGTTTTCCTTTTAATATTTTAACATAGCTATTTAGAATTTATGAACAACCTATAGATATCTTTAAATCTGATTCATAACAGCACCAATTATTTGCATATATAGTTCCATTCCAGCATTTCTTTTTTAATGATTTTTTTTTTCAAGGTAGCTGTTAGAGCAGAGATTTTGGCTATTTATTCCTGTCCCATCTACTGTATACGTAATGATCTGAATATTATATGCACCTTTCCTACAACATTTCCTTAATAAACTGCATTTGATTCCTGGGCAGAGAATCTGAAGATTTATATTAAGGTAAAGGTAAAGATTCCACTCGCACATATATGCTAGTCGTTCCCGACTCTAGGGGCGGTGCTCATCTCCATTTCAAAGCCAAAGAGCCAGCGCTGTCCGAAGACATCTCTGTGGTCATGTGGCCAGCATGACTCAACACCAAAGGTGCACAGTTGTCACCACCACACATCCAGTATGTCACCACCACACATCCACGCGGAAAGCAGATTCAAACCCACACCAATGATGAAGCACGATCACGGACCAGAAGCCAGACCACAGCTGCATCATTAGCCATTTCAAACCCCTCCAATCCATACATGCAGCAGACTGACACCCACTATGAAGATGTAGCACGACCAGAAACAAAAATCCAAACAACAGCAATGCATCTCACCAACTCAAATTCCCCCTGCAACTCAGACTAACCTGAGCACAACCAAGCCCCCACCCAAACGGAACACACCCGCAACCAATCAGAGCACAGCCAAGCCCCCAACCAAACCCCACTAGCAGTTAACAGGAAGAAACAGCTGCGATCACACATTGTTCCTAGAAGCACGAAGCTGAAAACACCTGCCTGAAGATGACGAATGAGACTTCGTCGAAATGTCGCCAAGACACTTCCAATTTTACGTGGGAGAAAACCTGAATAACAAAAGACCTACATAAATAAATAAATAAATAAATAAATAAATAAATAAATAAATATATAAATAAACCCACACTGATCATGAAGCACGACCAAGGACCAGAAGCCAGACTGCAGTTGCAACATTAGCCATTTCAAACCCCTCCAATCCATACATGCAGCAGACTGACACCCACTATGAAGATGTAGCACGACCACGACCACGAAGCCAAACAACAGCAATGCAGCTCACCAGCTCAAATCCCCCTGCTACTCAGACTAATCTGAGCACAACCAAGCCCCCACCCAAACAGGACACACCCCCAGCCAATCAGAGCACAAAAAAACCCCATCCAATCAGAACACAGCCAAGCTCCCACCCAATCAGTTCAAACCCCCACTAGCAGTTAAAAAGGAAGAAACAGCTGCAATCACATATTGCTCCCAGAAGCACGAAGCTGAAGCCTGAACATGACGAATGAGACTTCGTCGAAACGTTGCCAAGATACTTCCAATAGAGCACTGCACACCAGAACAACTAGACACAAGAACAGTTTTTTCCCGAAGGCCATCACTCTGCTAAACAAATAATTCCATCAACACTGTCAGACTATTTACTGAATCTGCACTACTATTAATCATTTCATAGTTCCCATCACCAATCTCTTTCCACTTATGATTGTATGACTATAACTTGCTGCTGGCAATCCTTATGATTTATATTGATATACTGATCATCAATTGTGTTGTAAATGTTGTACCTTGATGAATGTATCTTTTCTTTTATGTACACTGAGAGCATATGCACCAAGACAAATTCCTTGTGTGTCCAATCACACTTGGCCAATAAAAAATTCTATTCTATTCTATTCTATTAAATCTCTTCTCGGACGAGGAGGAGGAAGTGCCAATGGATTTTGCGAGAGGATCTAATACAGGGGTGTGAAAGTAGATTTTATTGAGGGCCACATCAGGGTTGTGTTTGACCTCGGGGGTGGCGGGGGGTGGACGTGGCCAGGTTGATGCCACTCATGTCAGGGCAGAGGTGGGTTTCAGCAGGTTCTGACCAGTTCTGGAGAACCAGTAGCGGAAATTTTTGAGTAGTTCGGAGAATCGGTAGTAAAAATTCTGACTGGCCCTGCCCCCATCTATTCTCTGCCTCCCGAGTCCCAGCTGATCAGGAGGAAATGGAGATTTTACTCCTTCCCCTGGAATGGGGTGGGAATGGAGATTTTATAGTATCCTTCCCCTGCCACGCCCACCAAGCCATGCCACGCCCACCAAGCCATACCCACAGACCCGGTAGTAAAAAATTTTGAAACCCATCATTGTGTCGGGAGTGCCTGTGGCCCTCTACCAGTGAAAACAGGCTCCTGAGCTCCGTTTTTGGCTGGGATGGCCTCCTACAACTCTCTGCCAGTGAAAACAAGCTCCAGAGGTCTGTTTTCAGCTGGGATGGCCTCCTGCAATAGTTTTTGCTGGCAGAGGCGCCGCGGGCCAGATCTAAGCACTCGCGGGCTGGATCCGGCCTACGGGCCTAGAGTTTGACATCCCTGATCTAAAAAGTGAGTAATTTTTTTTTATTTGCATTTATATCCCGCCCTTCTCCGAAGACTCAGGGCGGCTTACACTATGTCAAGCAATAGTCTTCATCCATTTGTATATTATATACAAAGTCAACTTATTGCCCCCAACAATCTGGGTCCTCCTTTTACCTACCTTATATAGGTTTGAAGGCTGAGTCAACCTTGGGCCTGGTGGGGCTTGAACCTGCAGTAATTGCAAGCAGCTGCTGTTAATAACAGACTGTCTTACCAGTCTGAGCCACCAGATCCTTTCCCCATTTACCACCCCTGCAGCTTCTAGTCCAGTGTTGGCAAACCTTTTCAGCACCGAGTGCTGAAATGGGAGCGCACACATGCGCGAGTACCAGAAACCAGGAGAGCAGCTGCCCGGTATGCATGCATGCACCGGGAAGATGATCTTTCAGTTTCCAGCGCACGCATGCGCACCAGCCACCTGGTGTTCTGGTTTCTAGTGTGCTTGCACGCGTGAAGACCAGCTGGCTGATGGACGTGCGCGCCCCAGAAACCGGAAGATCATCTTTCTGGTGTGCGCATGCACATTGAGCGGCTGCTCATCCGGTTTCTGGCGCTCCCGAGTGCATGAAGACCAGCTGGCCGGCGTGCTGGAAACACGGTGTTGTGACCCAGGCTCAAGTAGGTAGTAGAAAACTCAATCAGCATAAAAACAAACAAACTTTATTCGAACAGCTGAGAAATACTTCATTCTCAGCGTAGTTCAACTAAATTAAAGCAAATTCCTCCCAACACAAATTCCTCAGTCCTATCACCAACCTTGGTCCAATTAGGCAAACTGCCAAAGGCCTTTCTTGGCAAAAGTTCAGAAGACACCAATACAAAATAAATGCAAGAAGACGAAGCTATCAACGTTGTTTTCTGACAAAGAGCCCAAACGCCGTTGCTGGTCTTTTAAGCCTTATGGGAAGCCCCAATCATCTCTTGGCCCTACTCCTGAGTCGTCCTCTTTGCTTGTGCTGCTCTTGCCTTCTGGCAGTTCTTCTCATGCGTGCATTAGGAACAGGCTCCTCCTGTTCCTCTGCCTTACTACTGTCAGTCTCTGGAGGCTCTGGAGTCCGCACCTCACTCCCCGATGGCCCTGGCCCCATCTTTGCCTCCAATGCAAAGCCCTCATCCAGGCCTTCCCCAGCCTCCAGGACTGACCCACGCTCTTCCTCAGCCTCATCGCTGTCCGTTGCCAGCTCCTCAGGCTTCTGGCGGACCACAACACACGGAAGAGCAACGGGGGACAGCTTATGTGCCTGGAGAGATGGTTCTGTGTGTCCCGCGTGCCATAAGTTCTAGTCTGTCTCCTCTAAGGTCAGACCCAGATACTCACTGCAATAGGAAATGCCAAACACACCATGTTTGTGGCTGTGTGCAAAGTGTGAAGGCAGTCAAGGTAGAAAGCATGGCAAGGTCTTCCGATATTTGCGCCTCAGGAAAGATTAACACACTCGCTTTAGATGAGGCTATTTTTATTCTACAGAGTTACGCCTGCTGATAGAAAATTAACCTTGAAAGAAGCTACTTTTCAAATAGCTATCGTAAACCTACATCCTCATTAGCGGAGGCAATATTGTCACCCAGTCAAGAAGGAGTAAAGGAATAGTAAATAAAAAAAGTAACAAAGTTGGAAGGGACCTTGGAGGTCTTCTAGTCCAAACCCCTACTCTGATAAAAGGGTTGTCCAACCTCTTCTTAAAACCTCCAGTGTTGGAGCACTGACAGCTTCTAGAGGCAAGTCATTTCATAGATTAATTGTTCTAACTGTCAGGAAATTTCTCCTTAGTTCTAAGTTGCTTCTCTCCTTGATTAGTTTCCATCCGTTGCTTCTTATCCTGCCCTCAGGTGCTTTGGAGAATAGCTTGACTCCCTCTTCTTTGTGGCAGCACCTGAGATATTGGAAGACTGCCATCATGTCACCCTTAGTCCTCCTTTTCATCAGAGTAGACATACCGAGTTCCTGCAACCGTTCTTCATATGTTTTAGTCTCCAGTCCCCTAATCATCTTTGTTGCTCTTCTCTGCACTCTTTCTAAAGTCTCAACATTTTTCTTATATTGTGGCGACCAAAACCTGATGCCGTATTCAAATCTGTAAAGCAGAACTACAACCTCAACGGGAGCAGCTAATGCTGCTTTCATAGATATGTGTGTTTTCATACACATCTGAACCTTATTTCAAACTTTGTGATTCTAGAACAATTGACCAAGCCAGTTGCTTGTGCCAAAACTTTTTGTGTTTATTAAAATTTCCAGCAAGAGAATCAAACAGTTCAGACTCAAGAAAGAAGGGCTTCAAACAGTAATCAGATATTCACATAAACTAAGATTAGACTGCTAGGGACGTGGTGGCTCAGTGGCTACGATGCTGAGGTTGTCGATCGAAAGGCTGGCAGTTCAGATGTTCGAATCCCTAGTGCCGTGTAATGGGGTGAGCTCCCGTTACTTGTCCCAGCTTCTGCCAACCTAGCAGTTCAAAAGCACGTAAAAAATGCAAGTAGAAAAATAGGGACCACCTTTGGTGGGAAGGTAACAGCATTTCGAGCGCCTTTGGCGTTGAGTCATGCTGGCCACATGATCACGGAGATGTCTTCAGACAGCGCTGGTTCTTCGGCTTTGAAACAGAGATGAGCACTGCCCCCTAGAGTCGGGAACGACTAACACATATGTGCGAGGGGAACCTTTACCTTTACCTAAGATTAGACTTGCTCGTAATAACAGCAAGAAGTCAGCCCAACATCTTCGTGGCTTATGTTTATTTTGTGAGCATTTTAAGTTCAAAAACTTGTTTGTTCTTTCTGAACTTTCAGGATTAGTTAGAAAAATATTGTCTACTTTTGTGGAATAGGTTCCTTCAATTCTTCTCGCTTGTTCTCGAGTAACCCAGTCACCTAATAAGATTATATGGTCTTCTCACTACCGACAAATGTGATATTAGAATGCAACAGCATGACAGAAATAAATCCAAATGAGCAAAGATCTTAATTACAGAGTACTCTGTATTATTCTATAATTTACTGTCAGGGCTGGAGCTAAAGGGGATGACAGATTGAAAGGGAATGTCACTGCCCATATGTCAGCCCTGTGAGGTAGACCAGAAACCAACCCCTTGTATGTAGGTCAAGATTACGCTTATTGTAAAAACATCTTGTTAAGTCTAAATGAGCCTCCCCTAGCTTTTCATTTTGGCGGTGGTCATTAAGCGAACACCACGATCCTTAGGCAAACCCATTTTAGCCACGGGGCATTTCTTTTTTTGCCAGAAACAAAAAGCAAAAAACGCTGTAAATCATATCGCAAGATACTGCCAACAGCTGCAAAGGCAGGTCAGTTACCTAGCACTCAAAATGCAATTTACATGACTACTAAGGGTGGGGGTGGGAACTCTGGGAATTGAGGTCCACACTTCAAGCATGGGGAAATCAGGAAGTCCAGGCAGTTCAAATGAATATACAGGTTTATTGCAAGCATATGCTCTTTACAAGAATCTGGATTACTAACAGTCAAAGCAAATTTGCAGTAGATAAGAGTCAATGGAATTCAAGGTGGGCCGGACTTAGATCTCTTATGGGTGCGAAAGGACTCAAGGCTGATGACACGTTTGACCCCTCCCTTCGGGCTCAGTCTGGTCCTTTTTTTTACGCCTCACATTTTAAAGTTGCCACTGATCTAACCCAAGTTTATTTATTTATTTATTTATTTTTATTTTATTAAATTTTTATACCGCCCTTCTCCCGAAGGACTCAGGGCGGTGTACAGCCGAAATAAAATACAGAATATATACAATTAAAAGAAATTAAAATAAACTATTACTAAACGGCCGGTAATTTAAAAATTTAAAATATTACTAAAACCCCAATTTAAAATCAACTATTTATGCCAGTCCTACTTGAATGAATAAATATGTTTTAAGCTCACGACGAAAGGTCTGAAGATCAGGCACTTGACGTAAGCCAGGGGGGAGTTCGTTCCAGAGTGTTGGTGCTCCCACAGAGAAGGCCCTACTCCTGGGGGCCGCCAGCCGACATTGTTTGGCGGACGGCACCCTGAGAAGGCCCTCTCTGTGAGAGCGTACGGGTCGGTGGGAGGCATAAGGTAGCAGCAGGCGGTCTCGTAAGTACCCGGGTCCTAAGCCATGGAGTGCTTTAAAGGTGGTAACCAGAATCTTGAAGCGCACCCGAAAGACTACAGGAAGCCAGTGCAGACTACGGAGCAGTGGTGTTACATGGGAGCCACGAACGGCTCCCGTTACCACTCGCGCAGCAGTCTCCGGGTGCACCTCAAGGGCAGCCCCATGTAGAGAGCATTGCAACAATCCAGCCGAGACGTAACCAGAGCGTGAGTGAAATGGTGGCACAGTGAGGTCTAGAGGCAACCCATACAGCCAAAACTTACTAACAAGTTACACCAAGCCTACACGGGCTGTTCCCTTCATCTACATTTGACTAGATCTCAATTGTGGGCAGAAGTTTCTTTGCCTGCAGGAAAACCCCAAGGCTGGCTGCCAATGTTCCCGTGAAGTTTAGTAGCCACTAACAGCCCATATCTGCCACAAATGCGTCTATTTCCCTTTTTAAAACCATGTAATTTGCAGCTGTCGAACATGCTGACGGTAGCAAATTTCCGTTTTATTCTTCGTTCTATAAATATGTTTGTTGGTTTCATTTTAATGGATGACCCCAGATCTTCGCCTGGTGAGAAAGAGAGAATTTCTTCTACTCCCAGGGAGTTGTGATATGCGTGTACTGTGTTTCTTTGGCTTCAGGTAAAAAGAAAATCAACATTCAATTGCTGTAGCCTTCTCCCAGGTAGTCCTTATCTTATAACCACAGTTGGGGGGCCAGAATTTCCATTGTTAAGCAAGGCAGTTGTTAAATGAGTCGGGCCTGAGTTTTCAACCTTTGTGCCAGGGTTGTTAAGCAAATCACTGCAGTTGTTCATCTGCAGTCATTAAGTGAATCATGCAGTCGTTAAGTGAATCCAGATTCCCCCCCCCCCATTGACTTTGCTACTAGCTGGGAAGCTCACAAATGATGATCATGCGCAACCATCTTAAATACATGCCAGTTGTCAAGTGCCCGAATTTTGATCACGTGACCGTGGAGATGCTGTGACGGTCGAAAGTGTGAGGACTGTGGAATTTTTCAGGGCTGTTGTAACTTTGAACGGTCACTGAATGAATGGTTGTAAGTCACGGACTAGCCGCATCCTTGTTTTGGATAACTTTTTGGTTTCTTTTCCAGATCTAAGAGCCGTGGTGGCGTAGTGGTTAGAGTGCAGTACTGCAGCCTACTTCTTCTGCCTGCCAGCTGCCTGCAATTTGGCAGTTCAAATCTCACCAGGCTCAAGATTGAATCAGCCTTCTGGCTTCCGAGGTGGGTAAAATGAGGACCCAGATTGTTGGGGGCAAGAGGCTGACTCTGTAAACCACTTAGAGAGGGCTGTAAAGCACTGTGAAGTGATATATAAGTCTAAGTGCTATTGCGAAGGGCCAGAGGAAGGGAAGGGAAGGGACGGGAAGGGAAGGGAAGGAAGGCGGGAGGGAAGGAAGGAAGGAAGGATGGAAGGAAGGATACATCTGGGGTGGCACAGTGGTTAGAATGCAGTATTGCAGGCTAACTCACTGCTCACAGCCAGGGATTCAATCCTGACAGTGCTCAAGGTTGACTCAGCCTTCAATCCTTCCGAGGTGGGTAAAATGAGGACCCAGATTGTTGGGGACAAGAGGCTGACTCTGTAAACCACTTAGAGAGGGCTGTAAAGCACTGTGAAGTGATATATAAGTCTAAGTGCTATTGCGAAGGGCCAGAGGAAGGGAAGGGAAGGGACGGGAAGGGAAGGGAAGGAAGGCGGGAGGGAAGGAAGGAAGGATGGAAGGAAGGATACATCTGGGGTGGCACAGTGGTTAGAATGCAGTATTGCAGGCTAACTCACTGCTCACAGCCAGGGATTCAATCCTGACAGTGCTCAAGGTTGACTCAGCCTTCAATCCTTCCGAGGTGGGTAAAATGAGGACCCAGATTGTTGGGGGCAATAGGCTGACTCTGCAAACCACTTAGAGAGGGCTGTAAAGCACTGTGAAGCGGTACATAAGTCTAAGTGCTATTGCGAAGGGCGGGAGAAGGCAAGGGAAGGGAAAGGAAGGGGGGAGAGACGGAGGGAGGGAGGGAAGGAAAGAAGGAAGGAAGGAAAGAAGGAGCCATCCAGGGTGGGACAGTGGTTAGAATGCAGTATTGCAGGCTAACTCACTGCTCACGGCCAGGGTTCACCCTCATCATATATTCATACAATGGTGTCACTAAACTGACTATTTTATTTTCATCTCCCTTTCTAATGATCCCAGGCCCTGGAATTTCCTCTTCCTCCTCCTCCATATTTTTTTTAGCAGCAGCTGAAAGCTGGGTTGACATTTTCGCGGAGAGACAATTCCTACTCAGTCACTCTCCCACTTCCCCTATGAAGTTTGGAAGGTGGTGCCAACTTGCATCATTTATGAACTTGTTTATCCTGCAAGTCTCTTTTTCCAGCTCTAGAACTGCCAACCTCATCCTTCTTTCTTCCCCCCCCAACCCCCCCCCTTCCCTCTGCAGCTGTATAACGTCTCTCCAAACTATCCACCGATCCTCGTGCCAGGACAAAGCCGTTTTGCTCACTGAAAGAAGTCCTTCAAACTGGAAGGATTAAAACTCTATAAAGCCTTGGTAAGGCCACACCTAGAGTCCTGCATCCAGTTTTGGTCACCATGCTATAAAAAAGATGTTGAGAATCTAGAAAGAGTGCAGAGAAGAGCAACCAGGATGATGAGGGGACCGGAGGCTAAAACATATGAAGAACGGTTGCAGGAATTGGGCAATCTAGTGAAGAGAAGGACCAGGGGAGACATAAGAGCAGTCTTCCAATATTTGGGGGGCTGCCACAGAGAGGAGTGCGGTCAAGCTATTTTTCAAAGCACCCGAAGGCCAGACAAGGAATAATGGAGTGAAACTGAACAAGGAGAGATTCAACCTGGAAACAAGAGGAAATTTTCTGAGAGTGAGAACAATCAACCTATGGAACAAAAGTTGCCTTTGGAAGTTGTGGGAGCTTCATCACTGGAAGCTTTCAAAAAGAGACTGGACTGCCATTTGTCGGGGGTGTGTGTGCAGGGTCTCCTGCTTGGACAGGGGGTTGGACTAGATGACCTACGAGGTCCCTTCTAATTGAAATGAAAACAGTGGAGAAGGAAGCTACAGATGGACACCCAACTTGACATGAATAGAGAAGCAACTGAGCTCCATCTAACTAAGCTTTCTAGACTCTTTTGGGGGAGGCAACCTTCTTGTCCTAACCATGAACAAATCATCCTGCAAGCAAAACAAAACACACACACACACCACACACACTCACTCACTCACAAACAGGCTAAAAGAAACCAAAGCAACAAAGAAGTTTAGGGGTCTAAAACATATGAAGAATGGTTGCATGAACTGGCTATGTCTAATCCAGTGGGGGGGAAAGGACTAGGCATGACATGATGGCAGTCTTCCAATATCTCAGGTGTTGCCACAAAGAAGGGGGGGGGTGTCAACTGAAGCCCCTGAAGACAGGACAAGAAGCAATGGGTGGAAGCTAACCAAAGAAAGAACCAAGCTAAAACTAAGGAAACATTTCCTGACAGTGAGAACCATTGATCAGTGGAGCAGATTGCCTTCAGAAGTTGTGGGTACTTCCATCACTGGAGGTTTTAAAGAAGAAATTGGACAGCCATTTCTCTTGAAATCAAATAGGGTCTCCTGCTTGAGCAGGGGATTGGATTAGAAGACTCCAAGATCCCTTCCAACTCTGATATTCTGTGTTTTGTTCTTTATGGTCTTTTTTTTTTTTTAATTTACATTTATATCCCGCCCTTCTCCGAAGACTCAGGGCGGCTTACAGTGTATAAGGCAATAGTCTCATTCTATTTGTATATTTACAAAGTCAACTTATTGCCCCCCCAACAATCTGGGTCCTCATTTTACCTACCTTATAAAGGATGGAAGGCTGAGTCAACCTTGGGCCGGGCTTGAACCTGCAGTAATTGCAGGCTATTGTGTTCTAATAACAGGCTCCTTACAGCCTGAGCTATTCCGGCCCCTTCCGTCTTGGCACTGCATACAGGGTGAGCTCCCGTTCTTCTCCCAACTTCTGCTCGTGTAACGGTTCGAAGACATGCATATCAGTGGTGGGTTTCAGCAGGCTCTACCAGAAAACCAGTAGCGGAAATTCTGAGTAGTTCGGAGAACCGTTAGCAAAAATTCTGACTGGCCCCGCCCCTATCTATTCTCTGCCTCCCAAGTCCCCGCTGATCGGGAGGAAATGGGGATTTTGCAGTATCCTTCCCCTGGATTGGGGTGGGAATGGAGATTTTACAGTATCCTTCCCCTGCCACATCCACTAAGCCACGCCCACAGAACCGGTAGTAAAAAAATTTGAAACCCACCACTGATGCATATGCGAGTAGACAAATAGGTACCACTTTGCTGGGAAGTTAACAGCATTTCTTGCGCCTCGGCATATAGTTCATGCCAGCGACATGATCACGGAAAGGGTCTTCGGACAAAGATGGCTCCCTCGTCTAGGAAACGGAGATGAGTATCAGCTTCTAAAGTTGGAATCGACTGGACAAGGAAACCCTCTTGCCTTTTTTTTTAATACAAATATTCACACTAATTTATCTCTGAGTGTACTAACGCTTTCATGAAGCCCATACTATAATAGCTTTCTTTCTTTCAGGGGTGTTATTCTGCAGGTTCTGACAGGTTCTGGAGAACTGGTCACGGAAATTTTGAGTAGTCCGGAGAACTGGCAAATGCCATCTCTGGCTGGCCCCAGAATAGGGTGGGAATGGAGATTTTGCAGTATCCTCCCTCCAGGAGTGGGATGGGAATGGAGGTTTTTGCAGTATCCTTCTCCTGGAGTGGGGTGGGAATGGAGACTTTGCAGTAACCTTTCCCTGGAGTGGGATGGAAATGGAGATTTTGCAGTATCCTTCCCCCAGGAGTGGGATGGGAATGGAGATTTTTGCAGTATCCTTCCCCTGGAGTGGGGTGGGAATGGAGATTTTGCAGTATCCTTCCCCTGGAGTGCGGTGGGAATGGGGATTTTGCAGTATCCTTCCCCTGGAGTGCGGTGGGAATGGGGATTTTGCAGCATCCTTCCCCTGGAATGGGGAGGGAATGGGGATTTTACAGTATCCTTCCCCTGGAGTGCGGTGGGAATGGGGATTTTGCAGTATCCTTCCCCTGGAGTGGGATGGGAATGGAGATTTTTGCAGTATCCTTCCCCTGGAGTGGGGTGGGAATGGAGATTTTGCAGTAACCTTCCCCTGGAGTGGGGTGGAAATGGAGATTTTGCAGTATCCTTCCCCTGGAGTGCGGAGGGAATGGGGATTTTGCAGTATCCTTCCTCTGGAGTGGGGTGGGAATGGGGAGTTTGCAATATCCTTCCCCTGGAATGGGGAGGGAATGGGGAGTTTGCAGTATCCTTCCCCTGGAGTGGGGTGGGAATGGGGAGTTTGCAGTATCCTTCCCCTGGAGTGGGGTGGAAATGGAGATTTTGCAATGTCCTTCCCCTGCCGTGCTCACCAAGCCATGCCCACCATGCCACATAGCGCCCACCAAGCCACGGCCACAAAACCAGTAGTAAAAAAATAAATAAATTTGAATTCCACCATTGCTTTCTTTCCTTTGTATCAGGAAGGCTTGCTTCCAAATAATAATAATAAAAAAAGACGAGATTTAGCTAAACACCTCTGAACTCTTGGGAGAGGCGCCAGGTGTAGACTTGAGAAATTCCACCTAGGAGCCAAATCCAAGACTCTGCGTGCTTCTTAGCGACGTGATAAGAAGCCGCAGGGGGGGGGGGAGCGGAGGGAGGGCAGGCCCTACAGAAACTGCTACTCGTTATACCACACAATGAGCGAGGCCATCAGTGGCAACCCATTCAGTCCAAACATGCTCTAAGCCTCAGGGGTCCCCAAGCTTTCAGTCCTCAGGGACCACTAAATTCGTAATTTTAAATCCCGAGGACCATTAATACAATCTGCCTAATGACCGGCTGGGTGGGTGTGGCAAGGTGGTCATGTGACTGGATGGGTGTGGCCAACTCGATGTCACTCACGTCGAGGGCCCCCTTGCCAGCCTCTACTCGCTACTCCTCGCCTCCCCACCAGGGCTCCTTAGGGCCCCAACAGGAAGCAGTTGCTGGAGCTAAGCAGCCACCATGAGAAAGAGTTGGCAAAACAGCTCAGTTCAAATTGGATTTGACCGAGAAGGAGGCTCAGCGGAAGCACCTCACTGAGGACTAGGAGCATAGGCTTTCCAAGCAGAGGGAAGACCTGCGGGAGTGCAAGGCCAGGTACTGGTGCCTGGAGGCTCAGCGGGCTGAGATGGTCAGCCAGTTCCAGGTCATGATGCAGTCTCACTGGAAAAAGGCCCTCCGGTTCTTTGCCATCAGCGGCACTTCCCTCCAGCCTTTGCCCAAAGCCCCGCACCATGAAACTGAAGCAGACCCCCAGTCGGAATTTCTGCCCCCCTCCGACCCGCACAAAAAGACCCCGAAAGGGGAGACTCTCTGCAGCAACATTCATTGCCGTCGTGAGCTAAAAACATATTTATTCATTCAAGCGGGACTGGCATAAATGGATTGATTTTAAATTGGGTTTTATTAGTATTTTAAATTTTAAATTCATTTTAATTCTGAGCCATTTAGTAATTTTATATTTTAAATCCGTTTTAATTGTATATATTTTGTATTTTACTCTGGCTGTACACCGCCCTGAGTCCTTCGGGAGAAGGGCGGTATATAAAAATTTAATAAATAATAATAAATAATAATAATTGCATGTATCCACTCCAGGGGCCGTAGTTTAAGGACCCCTGATTTAGTGAAATATAAAAAAATGCAAATAATTTTTCTGCGGACCGCCAAAATTTTCTCGCAGACCACCGGTGGTCCATAGATGGCTGCTCTAAGGAGTTACGCAAAGGCTAGGCGGGCTCTTCTTTCAACCTTGTACCCCTCCTTCCCGTATCGTTTTTTTTTCTTTTATCTGCATCCTATTTTTAACTGCCTGCTCTATCTGTTGGCTCTGCCCTGCCCTCATCTGTCCTTGAGCATTCATGAGCTCATCAAGAACAGAAGGTAACCATGGGGGAAAATGCAGGGCAAGATCGGCGGGTCCCTATTTGCATTTGACTTTGCCATCCCATCTGGTACGAGATCACGATCACACACACACCCTGCAAAAAAAAAAAGCAACCACCAAGAAGTAGCAGCAGAGCTTCAGCTGTTGCTTCCAGCCTCCGTGGAAGGAGCGAGGATGGGGAGAAGCAGTAGGAAGACGTGGGGTGGGTATGTGGGTTAATCATTAAACCTTCCAGTGTTTAATCAAAGCAGCAGTGCATTTATCAACCTGCGCTATCGAGGCATTGGATTGGCCTGGTGTTGCTGAAGGTGAAAGAGGAGAAGGCGAAGCATTAAATCAAACGTTATCTTAAGGCAGGCCTCTAGCAGAGCATAAGTTCTCGAAAGGCCATTTGCGGTGCGGTTGCCCAAGCCAACCCAATCTGTTCGAGGGTCTTTGAGATGCAAAGAACAGATGTGAACGGCAAAGAAAGGAGTTGAGGCGCTGCAGAATATGTATATATTTTTCTTCTTCCTTGATCGTGGCAAGGATGCACCTTCTTCCCGGAGAAAAAGTCTCAAATTCAGCCGTTGCAAAATAAAGAAATAAAGAAAGAAATACAGCCTAGAAATCTAAGCAACCAAAATTACGTTTATATCAGGGGTGAATTGCTCCCGGTTCGGACCGGATCAGCCGATCCGGTAGCGATGGCAGCGGGTGATTCAGAGAACCGGTAGCAAAAATCCCTGCCTCCCTCCCATGCCCAGCTGAGCCACGCAATCGTCAGAGCCTTTTTTTTTTTTTTTTTACTTTTAAAAGCATTTTTTTAATAACCTCTTCGGCCAAAGAGGTTGTAAAAAAAAAAATGCTTTTAAAGGGTTCAAACAAGGCCCTGATGATCCCAGCTGGGGTGCCTGATGTCGAAGGCTTTTTTTTTTTTACTTTTAAAAGCATTTTTTAAAAGGTAAAAAAGCTGAAGCCTGCTAGGCAAAAAATGGGGGGGGGTCGTTTGAGAGGGAGAGAGGGAAAGAGAGAGAGAAAAAAAAGAAAAAGAAAGAAAGAAAGAAAGAAAGAAAGAAAGAAAGAAAGAAAGAGGGAGGGAGGGAGGGAGGGAGGGAGGGAGGAAAAAGGAGAGGAAGGAAGGACTACAAACCTGGCACTAGACGCAGCTTCAGAGGATAATCCAGGGCTGGAAGGGACCTGGAGGTCATCTAGTCCAACCCTGCTCCAGCAGGATATTCTTAGTGAGTTTCTGTCTTTTGATCTCCCAGTCACATAGCCACACCCACCCAGTCACATGACCCTACCACCAAGCCACGCCCACAGAACAGGTAGGAAAGAAATTTAGATTTCACCGCTGGTTTATATGGAGTAGTCTTCTTCGGTCAGATGCTTTTGAGATAGACTGAAGCGACGGCCATCCCTGGACAGGAATGAATGGAAAGAAAGGATCACAACTAGTCTAAATATCAGGAGGAAACTGTTGGTTTTTTTTTTAATTTGAATTTATATCCCGCCCTTCTCCGAAGACTCAGGGCGGCTTACACTATGTCAAGCAATAATCTTCATCCATTTGTATATTATATACAAA
This sequence comes from Ahaetulla prasina, assembly GCF_028640845.1. Classification (NCBI taxonomy): domain Eukaryota; kingdom Metazoa; phylum Chordata; class Lepidosauria; order Squamata; family Colubridae; genus Ahaetulla; species Ahaetulla prasina. The sequence continues at coordinate 290,896,110 of NC_080540.1, read as the reverse complement.
GTCAACTTCTTGCCCCCAACAATCTGGGTCCTCATTTTACCTACCTTATAAAGGATGGAAGGCTGAGTCAACCTTGGGCCAGGTGGGGCTTGAACCTGCAGTAATTGCAAGCAGCTGCTGTTAATAACAGACTGTCTTACCAGTCTGAGCCACAGAGGCCCTGTGTTAGATTCCAGAGGTACCTACAAACAACCTTTAATGTAGGTTTTGGTAATTTAGCATTAGAGAAGAAAATAGTAGATGGATTCACACGATATATAGGTAGTTATCAATCAGCTAATATCAAAAACATCATTAAAAAAGGACAACAAAGAATGTTCTTTCTGCGCCAACTCAGTAAGCTCAAACTGCCCAAGGAGCTGCTGATCCAATTCTACAGAGGAATTATTGAGTCTGTCATTTGCACCTCTATAATTGTCTGGTTCGGTTCTGCAACCCAACAAGAAAAACACAGACTTCAGAGGATAATTAGAACTGCAGAAAAAACAATTGCTACCAACCTGCCTTCCATTGAGGACCTGTATACTGCACGAATCAAGAAGAGGGCCGTGAAAATATTTGCAGATCCCTCGCATCCTGGACATAAACTGTTTCAACTCCTACCCTCAAAACGACGCTATAGAGCACTGCACACCAGAACAACTAGACACAAGAACAGTTTTTTCCCGAAGGCCATCACTCTGCTAAACAAATAATTCCCTCAACACTGTCAGACTATTTAGTGAATCTGCACCACTATTAATCTTCTCATAGTTCCCATCACCGATCTCTTTCCACTTATGACTGTATGACTGTAACTTGTTGCTGGCAATCCTTATGATTTATATTGATATATTGATCATCAATTGTGTTGTAAATGTTGTACCTTGATGAACGTATCTTTTCTTTTATGTACACTGAGAGCATATGCACCAAGACAAATTCCTTGTGTGTCCAATCACACTTGGCCAATAAATTCTATTCTAATTCTAATTCTAATTCTAGTCCTCCACGGACAACAGTTCATTTTAGTGAACGCTCGAAGTTGCAAAAGCACTGGAAAAAAGTGACCTATGAATGTTTTTCATACTTATAACCGTTGCAGCCTCCCCATGGTCAAGGTGATTAAAAATCAGATGCTTTCACATTTATGACGGTTCGCAGTGTCCCGGGGTCATGCGATCACCTTCTGCGACCTTCTCACAAAGCAAAGCCAATGGGATAGACCGATTCACTTAACAACGGTGTGACTAACTTATCAACTGGCAGGGATTCACTTAACAACTGTGGCAAAAAAAGGTTATAAAACTGGGGAAACATCTGTCTCGCTTAGCAACGAAAATGTTGGCCTCGATTGTGGCCAGGAGAGTTGAGAACCACCTGTAAGTCAATCTGGTTTCCCCATTGATGCTGCTGGTCAGGAGGTCGCAAAATGTGATCACATGACACCAGGACACTGCAACCCTCATAAATAGGTAGCAGTCACTAAGCGTCTGGATTTTGATCATGTGACCCTATGAGGTGCAACAGTCTTTTTTTTTTTTTTTATTCAAAAAGTTTTACAAAATTTTTCCCCTTTCCCCTCCTCTCCTCCTTCACAACCCCTCCCCCACGACTTCCCGGAACGGGCACAAGGTATAGTTAAAAATAAAACAAACATATGCTAAAAAATTTTCGTCCCAACTTAATTATACCCCTACAATCATCAATTCCTAACTTCCCCCAAAAACAATCAAGAATAATACATCATAATCATTCAAAAACAGTCTGATAACTCTTAGTCTGATATCTACGTTGAATATAGTCAATCCGTTTTTTCCATTCCTTTAAGTATCTTTCTTGCGTATTGTCTTTCAAAAAGGCTGATATCTTCGCCATCTCAGCCAAATTGGCAACCTTCAATATCCATTCTTCTATTGTAGGTACTTCTTTTTTCTTCCAGTATTGTCCTATTAATAATCTTGCTGCTGTTATTAGGTTTAAAATCAATTTAGTCTCAATTACTGTACAATCCGTAATAATTCCCAACAAAAAAAATTGCGGTGAGGTGCAACAGTCTTAAGTTTGTGGGGTTGCCACAAAGAAGAGGGAGTCAAGCTATTCTCCAAAGCACCTGAGGGTAGAACGAGAAGCAATGGGTGGAAACTAATCAAGGAGAGAAGCAACTTAGAACTAAGGAGAAATTTCCTGACAGTTAGAACAATCAATAAGTGGAACAACTTGCCTGCAGAAGTTGCCAATGCTCCAACACTTGAAATTTTTAAGAAAATGTTGGATAGCCATTTGTCTGAAATGGTGTAGGGTTTCCTGCCTGGGCTGGGGGTTGGACTAGAAGACCTCCAAGGTCCCTTCCAACTCTGTTATTATGAAATAAGTAGGAAACACAAACATAAGTCCCTTTTTTTCCAGTGCGTAACTTTGTAACTTTGAATGGTCACTAAATGAGTGGCTGTAAGTCAAGGATGGCCCATACTTCTGGGAAGTACGACCAACAGAATGACAATTTCGCCCACTGATATTTTTCATGGAGTATACCAGTGATGGCTAACCTTTTCTGGACCTAGTGCCCAAAGCGTGCACACCCGAACCCCCAACATGCAATGTGCCCATGGCCCCTGTGCATGCGCCCCACTCCATGCATATGTGTGTGGCCACCCATGTGCACCCCGCTCCCTGCGCATGAACCACAGAGATCCAAAACCAGCTGGGTGGCGGGAGGTGTGCGCGTGCATCCACGACGGAGCTGAGCTGGGGCGAAGGATCATGTGCTGAGTCCCTAGGGAGATAGGGCGGTATAAAAGTACGAATAAATAAAAATAAATAAATAAATGTGCCTACAGAGAGGGTGCTGCGTGCCACCTCTGGCACAAGTGCCATAGGTTCGCCATCATGGAACCAAACCGTTTTCCTGAATAAGACCCTATTGGAAATAAGCCCTAGCATGATTTTTTTCAGGATGCTCGGAATATAAGCCCTACCCCAAAAATAAGCCCCAGTTAAGATTGTCAGCCAGATGGATGCACGTCGTACCATATTTCCCTGAAAATAAGACCTAACCAGAAAATAAGACCTAATGCATCTTTTGGAGTAAAAAATAATATAAGACCCAGTCTTATTTTTGGGGAAACACGGGTAGTTGGCATCAAGCCTGTATCTTGAGGATACCTGACACTACCAAGGAGTTCAATCAGTAGAAAACATTTATATATCCACTGCTGATGAGTCAGCACTTTAAGAAAAATAAAAGAAATAATAACTCTAAACACAACGTTCAATAGCCATAGACATCATGCTTGGTGTTATTCAGAACACTATCTGTTCCAAACCAGAGACTACACAGGTTCTGACATGCAATATGAGATCTTAACCACATGAACAAGCTTTCAGTAGACTTCTTCAGACGTGAAGCGCTCTTCGCCTTTCCCTTGAACAAAGGCAAACAAGAACAATGTTTGGACACTCAACTTATTATGGTGTTTATATTACTGACTTTTACCGGAGTTCAAATCTTAAGTCATGCCAGTAAATAAAAAAAATAATTGCTACCAACCTGCCTTCCATTGAGGACCTGTATACTGCACGAATCAAGAAGAGTGAAAATATTTACAGATCCCTCACATCCAGGACATAAACTGTTTCAACTCCTACCCTCAAAACGACGCTATAGAGCACTGCACACCAGAACAACTAGACACAAGAACAGTTTTTTCCAAAGGCCATCACTCTGCTAAACAAATAATTCCCTCAATACTGTCAAACTATTTACTAAATCTGCACTACTATTAATCTTCTCATCATTCCCATCACCAATCTCTTTCCACTTATGACTATATGACTGTAACTTTGTTGCTGGTAATCCTTATGATTTATATTGGTATATTGACCATCATTTGTGTTATAAATGTTGTACTTTGATGAAGGTATCTTTTCTTTTATGTACACTGAGAGCATATGCACCAAGACAAATTCCTTGTGTGTCCAATCACACTTGGCCAAAAAAAATTCTATTCCATTCCATTCCATTCCATTCCATTCCATTCTATTCTAAACATCAACAATGACCAATTATTTTGACATTGGAGTGGCAATCAGTCCTTCTTACTTTAAGGGCTCCTTGGTGCTCTCTGAGCTTGCTTGTTTTCTTGCAGATGTTTCACTACCAAACTAGGTAACCTCATCAGTGCTACAAGGGAATGGGGATTGTGGAATGAAAGTGGGGGAGGAAGGAAGAGGAGAGGGAGGAAAAGGAGAAGTTTGAGGGAAAGAAGGAGGAAGAGGACTGTGGGTCCTTGGTCTCTCTGAGCTTGCTTGTTTTCTTGCCGACGTTTCATTACCAAACTAGGTAACCTCATCAGTGTTAGTAAGAAGTGGGGTTTGCTCTCACTTTATATTCCTAAGGCAGGGGTGTCAAACTCAAGGCCCGCGGGCCAGATCCAGCCTGCGGGGTGCTTAGATCTGGCACGCAGGGCCACCCTGGAAACAGTGAAGGACCGGCCCGTGATGTCTCTGCCAGCGAAAAGGGAGCTCCGTTTTCTCTGGCAGAGAGCCAGCAGTCTGTCGCGGTCAAAAGGACGTCAAGCTGGCCACATCCCCCCTAGCCAGGCCCACCCACGGCTCTGAGGTCAAACACAACCCATTGATGCGGCCCTCAACGAAATGGAGTTTGACACCCCTGTTCTAGGGTCTTGCCCTGTCAGTGTAGGTGGGAGCGGTCTTGGAGATGGTTTGGCTGGGCTTTTTATTGTTAGCTTGTTTGGCAGTTCCTTGACTGGGGTATTATTTTACTTTGGAGTTAATCTATGCTCATCTTGGTGTTGATTGCTGGTGGGAAGCTATTTTGGTCTTTGTGTCCCCTTTTTGGCTTGTTGCTTGTCTCTCTTGCATAGTATGTAGACATTGTTTAAATCTATGCGTCTATAGATCAGTGGTCTCCAACCTTGGCAACTTTAAGCCTGGAGGATTTCAACTCCCAGAATTCTGGGAGTTGGAGTCCTCCAGGCTTAAGGTTGCCAAGGTTGGAGACCTTTGCTATAGATGGCTAATTTGCCAAGAGTGTCAGGCTTCTAGAAATTCCCTAGCGATTTCGGACTTGGTTTGGTCTAGGATGGTCACAGTTTCAGAGTTAAGGCTGTCCATATATTATGAAATAAAAAATATTTTCATCCCTTTTGTCAAAGTTCTTACTTTGCAGAACTGAATGTAGTCCCCCCCCACACATTTATTGGAAAAAGGCAGAAAATACGGGCCAATCTAGGACACAGCCAATATTCTTTTGATAATCCCTGGGGACATTTTCCAAACTCGCTTTTTTAATTAGACCTTTCTGTCTAGACAGAAAAGTGTTACCGGAGTGAACAGTTACCAAAAGAAGAAGAAAAAAAGTATGGCTTTTGATTCTGGTTGAGTTCCCATATAACTAAGGCAAGGTTTCTTTTTAAACGGGTTTGTTAAATAAACCACAGTTGGCTGATGGGACATTTAATTCACTTAGTCATAAACTATGGTTCACCTTAAGCCAAGTCAAGCAAATAATATCACGGATTAATGCAATACGGAAAACCTAGCTTACATTTGGTACTGTAATGGTTAGGAAATCAAATTAAGAATGCCAGGATCAAATCCCTTCTTTAATACATCGTATTGGGTAAAATTCTCTCTTGGCCAAACCTAGTTCACGTGATTCATGGGATCCTGCATCACAGGAGTCCAGTAAAGATGAAATGTGGGTAGTCTTCATGACAGCTGTGTTCCCACTTTTAATGTGGTTTATTGAATTAACTGGCTTTCTAGGTTCACATAATGCAATCGGCCGCAATCTAACCCATCAACCGGGCTTCACACAGTACTAAAAGGAAGGAATAGAGGGAGTTCAGAGGGAGGGAGGGAAGAATGAAGAAAGAAAGGAAGGAAGGAAGGAAGGAAGGAAGGAAGGAAGGAAGGAAGGAAGGAAGGAAGGAAGGAAGGAAGGAAGGAAGGAAGGAAAGAAAGGACCTCTTCTGAACCCACGTACAGGCCTCCAGGGCCACAGATCAGGCACAATTACAAAACCGCTTTTTTTTTCTCTTCTTCTTCTTCATTTTAAAATTCTGCTACCCATAGACTCCATCTGGCTTTTCATCTGGGCAATTCGCAAATCAAAAAAAAACTTTCAGCAAGAAAACTGTTTCCACATGTCTGATTTCCTCCTGCGAGTTTGGCCTGTCTGGGCAAGATCCTTCCACCCCTTTGGTTCTCGGCCAGATCCCCACAGCCCAAACCTTTTTGGATGGACCCTTTCTGGGTTTTCTCCTCCCCTGCCCCATCCTCCCTTGAGCTATGATTCATCTCTCCTTTGGAGGGACTTTCTCATCCTCTGCTTCCTTTTGCTTCTCAGCCCAAAGAAGGGAGGACGAAACCGGAGGGGCTGCCTGCCTCTCCTCCCCACGTGCTTCGATCCAAAATAATAAAATTCCGCTTTCCTAGTTCCTAAATCTTTTGAGCTCCCTGGGGACACATACTGTACATACATTAACTGCAGCTCTGCTACTTCTTCAAGGATGCGGTTCGGGTTTTTTTAACCGTGCGCTGGAGAAAGGGCATTCAAGGTACGGCAGATGTTTGGGGGTTGGAAAGGCAAAAGCACCCCAGGCCTCCATTTCTCAGCCTGGGCAATTTTTAAGATGTGTGGCCTTCAATTCCCAGAATTCCCCAATCAGCACATTGCTGGAACAGCATTAATCTGTTCTCCCACCGCCCATTGCTAAGCTGGTTCCCTGCAGCCAAAATGCCTGTGAAGGGACGCCCGAGGCCTGGAAGACAACCATAAACACCCCCCACCCCACCCCACCCCGGAAAAAAAATTACCTCAAAGCCTGCTTCCTCCAGCCCATCCCCTTCATTGCTTCTCAGCCCAGGATATTTTTCTTAGCCTCTCCCACTCCCCCACCCAGCTTTCCTTTGGACACAGCTTGTTCTTCGGTCCCACGAACCCACCCAAAGTTCAGCAGAAAAGTGGGGGGGGAGAAAGGAGAGGGGTGTTTTCCTTCTCCTCTGCCTGAACGTGAATTAGAAAGGAGACCAGAGGGAGGGAAAAGGAAAAGGAAAGAGAGAAGCAGACAGGGGAAGGGAAAATTGAAAAAAAAAGGGGGGGGGAAGGAAAAGAGGAAGGAAAAGAGGAAGGAAAAATGAAAAAGAAGGGAAAGGAAGAGAAGAAAAGGGAAAAGGAAGAGAGAGGAAAAGGGAAAGGAAAAATAAAAAAGGGGGAAGGAAAAGAGAAAGGGAAGAGAAAGGAAAATAGGAAGGAAAAATAAAAAAAGGAAGGGAAGGGGGAGAGAAAGGGAAGAGAAAGAAAAAGGGGAAGGAAAGATAAAAAGGGAGGGGAGGGAGGGAGGAAGAGAAAGGAAGAGAAAGAAAAAGGGCAAGGAAAAATAAAAAGGGAGGGAAGAGAAAAGGAAGAGAAAGGAAAAGGAGATGGGAAAATCAAAAAGAAGGGGACAGAAAGGGGAGAGAAAGGAAAAGGGGAAGGAAAGATTAAAAAAAGGGGAAGGGAGCTAAAAGAAAGGCGGGCAGGGGAGGATCTGTAACAGTATCCGCTTTCAGGAGGATATCTTATAAGACATTGGTCACCTAATGAAAGAGAACCTATACTAACAGAGTTGGAAGGGACATTGGAGGTCTTCTAGTCCAGCCCCGTGTTCAAGCAGGAGACCCAGTGGTGGGATTCAGCCCGGGGTGAACCGGTTGTTAAATTGCTCTCTGGCCCCACCCCTCCCCTCCCCTGAGTTCCCATGCACCCCGTTTTGGCTCCACAGTAAGTGCAGGTAGGCCTACTAGGCCCAAAATGGGGGGCGCCCCCCCCCACAGTCCATTTTTGCTCCCAGGAGGCTGCAGGGAGGCCTACTAGGGCCAAAACGGGACACGGGGGGGTGCAGCACAGCCCCACTCCCCAGTGGCCCGTTTTTGCTCCCAGAGGGGTACAGGAGGTCCGTTGCTGCCTGTTACACCCCCCTGACCAGTCGGTCATTAGGGCAGAGAACCACTTCTTAAATTATTTGAATCCCACCAGAGGAGATCCTATACCATTCCAGACAAGTGGCTGTCTAGTCTCTTCTTAAAACAGCGGTTCTCAACCTGTGGGTCGGGACCCTGTTGGGGGTCGAATGACGATTTGCCAGGGGTCAGCTAAGACCATCGAAAATATGGGAAGTATACTTGCGAGTGGAAGAATCGCGCTCCAATGGTTGACTCCATAAGCCAGCTGCAGGCTCTTCAAATCGCTAGCCGAATTCGGCTTCAGGCGTGATGAATTAAAAAAGAGAGAAATCTTTGCTCTGATGTCTCCCTCTCAAGCCAGCTGCAATCACTCCCAATCGCTAGCCTAATCTGGCTTCAGGTGCGATCAACTTAATAGGGGAGGAGTCGCCACTTTAATGCCTCCGTCCTCAAGGAATCGCAAGCAGTTCAGATCGCTAGCCAATACGGCTTCAGGCGTGATAAATTCAAAACGAAAATAATTTTACAGTTGGGGAATTTTATTAAAGGGGTCGCAGCACTATAAAGGTTGAGAACCACTGTCTTAAAATCTTCCCAGTGTTGGGTCACCCACAACTTCTGAAGGCAAACCGTTCCACCGATTAATTGTTCTCACCGTTAGGAAATTTCTCCTTAGTTCCAGGTTATTTCCCTCCTTGATCAGTTTCCATCCATTGTAAACTTATTTTAATTATTGCAAAGGAAACCAAGAATGTTGGTGAAGTCCTCCTAGGTCAGGGATAGTCAACCTTTTTATACCTACCGCCCACTTTTGTATCTCTGTTAGTAGTAAAATTTTCTAACCGCCCACCAGTTCCACAGTAATGTGCCATGTATCGTCGTCTGCGCATGCCTCTCGCGCATCGTGGGTTGGGTTTGGGGGGTGGGGCACGGGCTACCAGCTCTGCTTGTGTCGTGTCCCACTCCTCCGCTGACGGCTGGGTCCGGGAAATCCGAATCAGGCTTGCCTCTGCAGCTCTGCCCAAAGTCCTAGCAAAGTCCTCAGAGCAGGCAGGAGACCAGTAAGTGACTTCAGCAAGATAAGTTTGACTTTTGCCTGACTCAGAGACTGCCAGAAAGTAGCTCCTTTATATAGGCCATGGGGTGTGGCTCCATGACTCAGCACTCATTAAGGCCTGCCCTCCTTCCTCTGTTGCCTCCGCCTCCAATCTTCTGATGCGAGGGTCACACCAATCAGCTGTTCTTGGGAGTAAACCTCCTCAGGCTCACCTGCTGTGGAGGAGGGGAGGGGTCTAGCTGCCCGCTTGCCTGGGCATGGAGTCAGGGCTGGGGCAGGGAGATTCTCCTTCTGCAGTTTGTGGGGCATGGAGCCAGGACTTGGGCCGGAGGCATACATTCCTCAGTGTTGGGGAGCAGGTAAGAAGGCCCCGCTGCTCTGAGGGCGGCAAGACACAACACTATCCTCACCGCAGGGCCCTTCCCCGGGCTGACGATCGGGATGCGGTCGGGCCGGGTTCTGCTCGTGGAAGGCCCGCACCAGGTCCGGGCGTGACGCCGGAGGCATTGACCCAGGTGAACTCGGTCCCGCACTTGCCACGCAACCAGGTATTGGAAGCGCCTTCAGCCAGCGGAGTCGCGATGCTGTGCACCTCGTACTCCTCCGCCCGCCCTCGCCGACAGCGACGGGTGGCGCCGGGCGCCGAGGGGAGACGGCGGGCCTCAGGGACCAGCAAGGACCGATGGAAGACGGGATGGATCCGCATGGAACGCGGCAGGGTCAATCGGTAGGCCACCGGATTGATGACCGCCGACGGGAACGGACCGATGAACCGTGGTCCAGTTTCTTCGCCGCCGGTCGGACGGGAGATGCTTTGTGGAGAGCCACACGCGTCTCCGACCACCAGTGGGGTGTTGCCCGTCGGGAACGATCGGCGACCCGCTTGTAGTCCTCCTTCGCCCGATTCAGCTGCCGACGCACCATCTGCTGGACCGCTGCAACTCGGAGAGAAAGGACTGTGTCTCGGGAACCGGGAGTCCGGGGCGCCAGAGGAAGAGCGCGGATGGTACCCCAAGTTGGCCAGGAACGGGTGGTCTGGGTGGAGGTGTGTTGGGAGTTGTTGAATGCGAACTCCGCCAGGGACAGGTAATCGCCCAGTTGTCCTGCTGTTGGTTCACGGCACCGGAGGTACTGTTCCAGGACGCCGATGACCTTTCCGCCCCGCCGCCGGTCTCCGGATGGTGCGCCGACGACAGGCACACCTGCACCTCCAATGCGCCATCAGGCTCTTCCAAAAGCGGGCCGTGAACTGCACCCCACGGTCCGACACCACCCTGTCCGCAGGCCGTGGAGGCGGAAGACGTGCTGCAAGAAGAGACGGGCTGTCTTGGTGGCGGTGGGCAGCCCGCTGCACGGGATGAAGTGTGCCATCTTGGTGAGCATGTCCACCACCACCAGCACCGTGGTGAACCCCGAGGACGGCGGCAGGTCCGCCAGGAAGTCCATGGAAATCGCCCCAGGGTCTGTCAGAGTCGGCAAGGGCTGGAGGAGACCGAGGGGCCCCGTGGCGGCCTTGGCTTGCCGGCACGGCACGCAGGACGCCACATAGGCATGGACATCATGCCGCACCCGGGCCACCAGAAGGTCCGCTACCAGGTTGAGAGTCTTGAAAACCCAAATGGCCCGCGGCAGGGTTGTCGTGGCACTGGGTCAGGACGAGGGACTGAGCGCCCTGTGGCACATACAACCGCCCCGGAACTTGAGTACGCCGCCTTCCAATGTCCACGGAGACGTGGGGCCCGCCCGCCGCCGCTGCTGAGACCAGGCGTCTTGGCGCTGCGCCTCGCACCCGGGCCCGTAAGTCCACCGGTTCCCGGCGGCGCCAAGGCTTCCGCCGCAGTACAGTCCGTGGAGGAAGAGGGTCTTGGGCGCCAGGTACTCCGCTTACGGGACAGGGCGCCCGCCCGTTGTGGCCACTGGGGATATAGGTGACGCGGAAGTTGAACCGGCAAGAACAGCGACCACCGGATCTGCCGCTGGTTCAACTTCCGAGCCGTGGTGAGATGTTCGAGGTTCCGATGGTCCGCTCGACCTCCACCTGATGCCGGGCTCCTCCAGGTGGTGCCGCCACGCCGAACGCGCCTTGATAGCCAGCAACCCTTTTCCCAGATGGTATAGTTGCGCCGGAAGGGTTGAGCCCGCGAGTAGTACGCGCAGGGAAAAGAGTGCCGCCATCCGCCGGGCCTGTAGCAGCACCGCCCGAGGGCGACGTTGAGGCGCCCGCCTCCACCACGAAAGGCCGGTGCGGGTCGGGATGTCGCAGGATGGGCTCCGTGACGAAAGCCTTCCTGAGAGCCGTGAAGGCTTCCTCCCGCGGGGACCCCACCGAACGGGACCTTCTTCTGAAGGAGCTGGGTGAGCGGAGCCGCCAGCGTGGCGAAGCCCGGGATGAAGGTCCGATAGTACTGGCGGCCCAGCAGCCGCTGGACATCCTTCACCCGACGCGGGCTTCCCAGCTGCTCAGGGCCTCCACCTTGCGCTGGTCCATGGCGATCCTCGGTGAGAGGATGTGCCCGAGGAACTCAATGGACGACCGGAGGAAAAACACTTCTCCAGCTTGGCGAGAGCTGGTGCTCCGCAGGCGCTGCAGGACCAGGCGGAGGTGCTGGAGGTGACTTTCCTGGACCGAGTAGACCAGGATGTCGCCCAGGTAGATCACCACGAACCGATCCAACATGTCCCGGAACACATCGCTCATAAAATGTTGGAAGACGGCGGGGCGTTGGTCAGCCCGAACGGCATGACCGTGTACTCGTAGTGTCCGCACCGGTGCCGAACGCCGCCTTCCACTGCCCCTTCACGCATCCGCACCAGGTTGTAGGCCCCGGAGGTCGAGCTTGGTAAAGATGGAGGCCTCCCGCAGCCGGTCCATCAGCCCGGATGAGCGGCAGGGGTAGCGATTCCGCACCGTGATGGCGTTCAGCCGGCGGTAGTCGCAACACAGGCGCAAATCCCGTCTTCTTTTACGAAGAGGACCGGGGCCGACAGAGGGACTTGAAGGCCGGATGAACCTCGGGCCAGATTTTTGTCCAGAAAGTCCCTGAGGGCGCCAACTCGGCTCGGACATGGAATACAGGCGTCCCATTGGCAGCGGGGCACCGGGTTGCAGGTCCACGGGGCAGTCGTACGGCCGGTGCGGGGGTAAGCGGTCCGCCTCCTTTTCGCTGAAGACGTCAGCGAAGTCCTGCAGCTCAGGGGGCACGGCGACGGCCGGGGTGAAGACGTCCTGGCCGGCCCAGGTGTGGCGGATGTGGTCGACATACTGCAGGCTGGGGAACAAGATGGCGTTCCACGACCAGGCCACCTGAGGGTCGTGCGTCCGCAGCCAGGCCAGTCCGAGGATCACTGGGAAGTGGAGGTCCGTCGTCACGTAGAAGCGAATCGCCTCCTCGTGGTCCCCGATGGCGAGGCGCAAGGGCTGCGTGGCGAAGTTAATGGGTCCGGCCACCAGCTCCCTCCCGTCGATGGTCTCGACGCTCATCGGAGGGTCTACCAGAACTAAGGGGACACTAAAATGGTCCACGAAGGCCCGGTCCATAAAGTTTGTGGTGGCCCCCGAATCCACCAGCGCTGCGGTGCCGATCCTTCCGCCGGTCACCCACCCACACCCGGTGTCCAAAATCAGGTGCCGAGGGGCCCAGGGTCCACGCCGCCATGTCTGGCGGGCTTGGTCCGTGCCCGGCCTAGGGTTTCTGGCCGGGCCTGCCCTGCTTCCCGACTGGCCAGGCCGATTCGGGACGGGCGACGTGCCCGCCGCTTCCTGGGGCATGCGGCGAAATGGCCGGGCTCCCCACAGTACAAGCACAGCCCCTTGGCGCCCGCCCGCCTCCTGGGCCGCCAGGCGAGGCCTGGCCGCCCTAACTCCATGGGCTCTCGGCGGCGGCCACGGCGCGGGTGGCCCGGGACGGGTCGGCACGGGTCGAGGGAGGGCGACGGTCTTTGACGGTTGCGGGCGGCGACAGGACGGGCGTTGCTGGAGACGGGTGTCGAGGCGCAGGCAGAGGGGCACCAGGTCAACGAGGGTCCGCGGGCGCCCACCCGAGCCAGCTCGCCCTGGAGCTCTTCCGAAGGCCCTCTTGAACGCGCCCGCTAGTGCCGTGGTCGCTCCAGTCCGAATCATGGCACAGCAACCGGAATTCCGCGATGTACTCCCGGAGGGGCGGGCCCTTGTTGGATCTCTCCGAGGCGCCAGGCAGCCGCCTGGGCCCGCACAGGGTCTTCATACATCAGGCGAGTTGCCCCAGAACCCCTGGTAGTCCGCCAGCAAGGGGCTGTCCCTGAGCACCAAGGGCGTGGCCCACCGCGCAGCCTGGCCAGACAACAGGTTCATCACGGCCACCCTGGCCCGGTCATCTGAAAGTCCCCGCCGCATTGCCATGTAGGTCTGGCACTGGGCCATGAAGGCCGGGAACATCTCCATCCGCCCTGAGAACTTCTCCGCACCGTACCGGGCTGTGGCGCTGAGGAGGAGGAGGAGGAGGAGGTTGGACTGCTGGGGCATTCCCAGCAGCCAGTTGAGCAGTCAGCTGGGCGACTTGCTGTTGCAGTTGCTGGTTGTCTGTTTGTAGCTGCTGCACAATCAGCGCCAGCTGTTGCAGATCCATCTTGTAGATGTGTGAGGAGTCAGGCAAGATGTCGTGTCCCACTCCTCCGCTGACGGCTGGGTCCGGGAAATCCGAATCAGGCTTGCCTCTGCAGCTCTGCCCAAAGTCCTAGCAAAGTCCTCAGAGCAGGCAGGAGACCAGTAAGTGACTTCAGCAAGATAAGTTTGACTTTTGCCTGACTCAGAGACTGCCAGAAAGTAGCTCCTTTATATAGGCCATGGGGTGTGGCTCCATGACTCAGCACTCATTAAGGGCTGCCCTCCTTCCTCTGTTGCCTCCGCCTCCAATCTTCTGATGCGAGGGTCACACCAATCAGCTGTTCTTGGGAGTAAACCTCCTCAGGCTCACCTGCTGTGGAGGAGGGGAGGGGTCTAGCTGCCCGCTTGCCTGGGCATGGAGTCAGGGCTGGGGCAGGAGATTCTCCTTCTGCAGTTTGTGGGGGCATGGAGCCAGGACTTGGGCCGGAAGGCATACATTCCTCAGTGTTGGGGAGCAGGTAAGAAGGCCCCGGCTGCTCTGAGGGCGGGCAAGACACAACAGCTTGTATGTTACAGTTGGGTGGTGTGGGGGGAGATGCGCGAGTTATACTGGGACGAGGCACTTTTGTTTACAGTCGCACTACAGCACCATTTAGTTTCACTTACGTAACATGAACTAAACTTATGCGTGGGCAATACGAATAGTATATTTTCAGAAATTTAAATTGTCACGGGGAATTTTATGAAAACCTAATGAAATTTTTTTTTAAATAATGCTATGATTTTTTTTTAAAAAAGTCAATTAAATTTAAAAAAAAAGTAAAGTGCTTCAGTATTGGACAAAACCCCTACCGCCCACCATGAAAGCTGGAACGCCCACTAGTGGGCGGTAGGGACCAGGTTGACTACCACTGTCCTGGGTGGAACGTGGTGCCCTTGTATTCATTTAGTGACAAGGCGGCCAATGAAGGGCTGTGGACGAAGGACCTGTTTTTCTTGGCTCCTCTCCAACAGCTTGTAGCTCCCTGAGATTTTCATTACTTCTCCAGTAAGGAAGATATTAGGAGACAATTTATCCCCCTGGCCTTTTTCTGTCCAGTGTTACCATCGAGGCTAAGAATGAGTCTAGCCCAGGGGTGTCAAACTCAGTTTCATTGAGGGCCACATCAGGGTTGTGTTTGACCTTGGGCGGCCAGGGTGGGCGTGGCCAGGATGGGCGTGGTTAATTTGACATCACTCGTGTCAGGGGCACCTGAGCGCTCTGCCAGCGAAAACAGGCTCCCAAGCTGCATTTTCGGCTGCGACGGCCTCCTGCAACCCTCTGCCTATGAAAACGGAGCTGAACCTTTGCTGTTTCCAGGGTGGCCCTGCGGGCCAGATCTCTGCACCCTGCGGGCCGGCTCCAGCTCCCAGGCCCTGAGTTTGAGTCTGGTCTAGCCTATGACAAACGGTTGGAAAATTTCTCCTTTCCCTGAAAGAAAAAAAACTCTTTGGTTGGAAAACAAATGATCCATCCAATTTCTCTGCCCAAATGCTTGACTATGCAGCTTAAGGCGGTGTTATTTAAAGACTTCCTGCACCGAGAACCAAGTACTAAGATCTAGCATGGAAAGGACAGTGGTTCTCAACTCCTCGTGATGAACCGTTAGCAACAAAATAAAAATAAAAACATTCACTTGGTTCCTACACGTAGTTTGCAGAAGCCCACTTTTCTTGCAAAATAAATTAGGTTCTTTTGCCAAAGAACAGGCAGCAGTGTCTGGGCGGGGGTCGCTATTTTGTAGGAAGCCTTCTTCAAAGATTATATTTGAGATTCAGATGTAGTTGAACTGCAAGCCCCAAATTTCTTTAACCTGGAAGGCAGAGGAAATGAAAGCTAGCACCCCACACTGTACGAAACTGTAATAGAGTTAGTTAGTGTCAACTCACGAAGCATTCCTGACCTGCTCTCGAGTTGCCATTGGCAGAGGGCATAGGCATAGACAAAAGCACATTCCAGCCATCTCTATGTCAAGGCCATCTTCACGGATACCCACAGCGGACGGAGGGAGGGATTCTACAACCTGCAAAATTGCATCCTTGGGGAATGTGACTGATGACACACCTTGGGGGGGGAGGGGGAAAGGGGGTCATAGCCGGGGCGTGAATTAAGTGAGGTCAGAGTTGGCTTGACTTGGAACGTGCCAACATGAAGGTCCTAATAAATAACTGGATTTCTTTTGAAGCTTGGCTCGAGGCTCATGATTTAATTGGGGAATCAGTTGGAACTCTGACAGCTAGTGTCTGGGTTTGGCTGCACCTATTTTGCAAATGGTCATTTGTAAACCACAGTGATGGTTTAGTAGTTAAACCTTTGCATATCTACTCCTTTAGGTATATTGGAACTGTAACCCCTAATATTTCTAGCCAGCAAACCTATCCGGTCAGTCGTGGCACTCAACAAACTCTGGTTAAATAATAATAATAATAATAATATTTTAATTTGTATACTGCCCTATATACCATACCTGAGCACCTGTCCTGTGGGGGAAACCAATTACAGATGCTTTTAATCAACAGCCATCTTTTTTTTTTTAATTTATATCCCACCCTTTTCTGAAGACTCAGGGCGGCTTACATTGTGTGAGGCAATAGTCTCATCCTATTTGTATATTTATATACAAAGTCAACATTGCCCCCACAACAATCTGGGTCCTCATTTTACCTACCTTATAAAGGATGGAAGGCTGAGTCAACCTTGGGCCTGGTGGGACTCGAGCCTGCAGTAATTGTAATTGCAGGCAGCTGTGTGTTAATAACAGGCTGCATTAGCCTGGTGAGCCACTTCCCAGCCCTTTCTGCTTACATCTGGATATCAACTGGATGCACCCATCCGATATAAATGTTTGGTAGAACCTTCCTGTTCCTTTATTGTTCTTCGCCTACAGACAGAATCTTGCCAGACTAAAACAGCTATCTGAGCCGTAGTGGTTAGAATGCAGTACTGCAGGCTGCCAGCAGTTCAGCAGTTCCATTCTCACCGGCTCCAGGTTGACTCAGCCTTCCACCTTCAGTAAAAGGAGGGCCCAGATTGTTGGGGGCAATAGGCCGACTCTGTAAACCGCTGACAGAGCGCTGTAAAGCATTTGTGAAGTGGTATGTAAGTCTAAGTGCTATTGCTATCTGCAATGACTATAGGGACACTCTGTGAATTGCTAGGGAGGGCCTGTCCTTGCTCTCTCTTCCTGTCTGCCAGACATTCCAAGCTCCACCGCCTCTTTGCTCTCTGGGAACAGAGACCCTCCCTCCCTGTGATTCTGTGTTACACTCCATCACATCTGCAAATTTCTCAGACACATCCATCAAGCAACTGTGGCCATCAGGACTTAGGCCAGATGGAGTCATGGCTGCAGCCAGTGGAGATCTCTCTCCCCTTCACAAGCCCAGTAGATGTGTTTGTAATGTGTACTGTGCGCTCCCACCCATGGTTGTAACTTTCCTCCCCCAGTAGGGGATTTTTCATAGCATTCCATCTGCTCGGGGAAAATGAAGAGAGCCTGAAGAGCTTTTTCTTCTTGCTCCCTGATGTCATGTCCTCTTCCTCCTCCTCCTCCTCTTCCCCTCTTCTCTGCTTCCCACGCATTTTGGCTTCTCCACACCTAGCTCCCGCTCTGGCCACCTCCAAGGCTCAGGGAGGGGCACCACCTCGCTTTCGTTCCCTCCACCCTCCCTGCAAGCCACTGAGTCACTTCTTCCCCTCCTCCTGTCTCCTTGAAAAACTCTTGAGTTTTTCTTCCCCTTTTCTTCCTTCCCTTTCGTAGGCCAGGTCCTGCAAACTGCTCTACAAAAACAAACAAGGAGGTTGACTTTCAACCAATCATAACATAAAATGCAAGAATTCTTAAGGAGGCAGAGATTATTCCACACTAAGGGCAGAATCTTATTTTTCATCAACCAGTTCCCCCCACCCGGAAATGCACAATTAAATAAATATTAGTCGAACAATTGGTCCCAACCAGTGGCGAAATGTAAAATTTGTTATTACTGGTTCTGTGGGCGTGGCTTGGTGTGGGGGGGGTAATGTGACTGGGTGAGCGTGGCCAAATTTTTTTTTTAATTTTTAAAAGCATTTTTTCTACAACCTCTTCAGCTGAAGAGGTTGTAAAAAAAATGCTTTTAAAAGGCTCTGACGATCCCAGCTGAGTTGTCTGACGTCAGAGGCTTTTGTTTTTTTTTAAAAGCATTTTTTCGGCTGAAGAAAAAATGCTTTTAAAAGTAAAAAAAAAAACCTCTGATGATCGCGCGGCTCAGCTGGGCATGGGGGGGGGAGCAGGGATTTTTGCTACCGGTTATCTGAACCACCTATCGCCATCGCTACCGGATAGGAAGATCCGGTCCGAATTGAGAGCATTTCACCCCTGGCCCCAGCTAGTTAAATTGCTCTAGAACAGGGGTGTCCAATTTTGGCCACTTTAATAATAATACAACATAGTTGGAAGGGACCTTGGAGGCCTTCTAGTCCAACCCCCTGCCCAGGCAGGAAACCCTACACCATCTCAGACAGATGGTTATCCAACATTTTCTTAAAAATTTCCAGTGTTGGAGCATTGACAACTTCTGCAGGCAAGTCGTTCCACTTATTAATTGTTCTAACTGTCAGAAAATTTCTCCTTAGTTCTAAGTTCTTTCCTTGATCAGTTTCCACCCATTGCTTCTTGTTCTACCCTCAGGTGCTTTGAAGAACAGCCCGACTCCCACTTCTCTGTGGCAGCCCCTGAGATATTGGAACACTGCTATCATGTCCCCCTAGTCCTTCTTTTCATTAAACTAGACATACCCAGTTCCTGTAATCGTTCTTCATATGTTTTAGCCTCCAGTCCCCTAATCATCTTTGTTGCTCTTCTCTGCACTCTTTCTAGAGTCTCAGCATCTTTTTTACATCGTGGAGACCAAAACTGGATGCAATATTCCAAGTGTGGCCTTACCAAGGCATTATAAAGTGGCACTAACACTTCACGTGATCTTGATTCTATCCCTCTGTTTATGCAGCCCAGAACTGTGTTGGCTTTTTTAACAGCTGCTGCACACTGCTGGCTCATATCTAAATGGTTGTCCACTAGGACTCCAAGATCCCTCTCACAGGTACTACTATTGAGCAAGGTACCACATATACGGTACCTGTGCCTTTTGTTTTTTTTGCATGTAGAACCTTACTTTTTTCGCTGTTGAATTTCATTTTGTTAGATAGCGCCCAATGTTCAAGTCTGTCAAGATCTTTCTGTAATTTGAGCCTATCTTCTGGAGTGTTGGCTATTCCTGCCAGCTTGGTGTCATCTGCAAATTTGATGAGTTCCCCATCTATCCCCTCGTCCAAGTCATTGATGAAGATGTTGAAGAGTACTGGGCCTAAAACAGAGTCTTGGGGTACTCCACTGCATACTTCCCTCCATGTGGATGTAGTTCCGTTGAGGACTACACGTTGAGTGCGGTTGGTCAGCCAGTTACGAATCCATCTGGTGGTGGTGCTGTCTAACCCACATTTTTCTACTTTATCTAGTAGTAGGTTATGGTCTACTTTATCAAATGCTTTACTGAAGTCCAAGTAAATTATATCGACAGCATTCCTCTGGTCTACTCATTTTGTCATTTTGTCAAAGAATGCAATAAGATTAGTCTGGCATGATCTGTTTTTGACAAACCCATGTTGGCTTTTGGTTATTACTTTGTTTGCTTCTAGGTGTTCGGTGATTCGTTGCTTGATTATCTTTTCCAGAATCTTCCCCGGTATTGAGGTCAGGCTGATAGGTCTGTAGTTTCCTGGATCTGTTTTTTTTTCCTTTTTTGAAGATGGGAACTACATCAGCTCTTTTCCAGTCTTCTGGCAGCTCCCCTGTGCTCCAGGATCTTTGAAAGATATAGTTCAGTGGTTCTGAGATCACGTCTGCCAGTTCCTTCAGAACCTTGGGGTGTAATCCATCAGTCCTGGTGATTTGAACTCGTCTAGGGTAGACAAGTGTTCACTTACCATTTTCTTCCCTATTTTAACTTGTGTTTCTAATCTGTTTTTTGTAGTGCTGTTTTTGATAGGTTGGATTGTTTTTTCCTTTTGTGTAAAGACAGATGCAAAATATGAGTTAAGTAGATCTGCTTTCTCCCTGTTGCTTGTCATCTTCTTGCCACTTTCTCCCAGCAATGGGCCAATTGTTTCCTTGACTTTTTTCTTGTTTTTAACATGTTGGAAGAAGCTTTTTTTGTTATTTTTTACTTTTGTCGCTAGCCTTTGTTCATTGTGAGCCTTAGCTTTCCTCACTTCATCTTTACAGGCTCGGGCTATTTGCTGATATTCTGCCTTAGTTATTTGCCCCTCTTTCCACTTTTTATATTTGTCCTCTTTGTCTTTCAATTTGTCAGATAGTTCTTTATACTTTAAAACTTGTGGACTTCAACTCCCAGAATTCCTCAGCCAGCCATGCTGCTGACTGAAGAATTCTGGGAGTTGAAGTCCACAAGTCTTAAAGCAGACTTAAAATTTCTAGAAGAGGGGTGTCAAACTCAATTTCATTGAGGGACACATCAGAGTTGTATTCGACCCCGGGAGGCCGAGTGGGCATGGCCAGGATGGGCGTGGCCAGTTTGATGTCCCTCGTGTTGGGGGAGCCTGTGGTGGCCTGAGCGCTCAGCCAGAGAAAATGGAGTTCGGGAGGACCACGCACGGCCCCCCTGAGCTCCGTTTTCACTTACAGAGGCACCGCAGGCCGTTCCTTCGCTGTTTCCACAGCGGCCCCGTGGGCCAGATCTAAGACCTATAAAAAAGAGACAAGCAACAAGCCAAAAGTTGGCTTAAGGTGAACCCATAGCTTATGACTAGGTGAATTAAATGTCCCATCAGCCAACTGTGGTTTATTTAACAAACCCATTTAAAAAGAAACCTTGCCTTAGTTATATGGGAACTCAACCAGAATCAAAAGCCATACTTTTTTCTTCTTCTTTTGGTAACTGTTCACTCCGGTAACACTTTTCTGTCTAGACTGAAAGGTCAAATTAAAAAAGCGAGTTTGGAAAATGTCCCCAGGAATTGTCAAAAGAATATTGGCTGTGTCCTAGATTGGCCCGTATTTTCTGCCTTTTACCAATAAATGGGGAGACTACATTCAGTTCTGCAAAGTAAGAACTTTGATGAAAGGGCTGAAAATATTTTAATTTCACAATATATGGACAGCCTTAACTCTGAAACTGTGACCATCCTAGACCAAACCAAGTCCGAAATCGCTAGGGAATTTCTAGAAGCCTGACACTCTTGGCAAATTAGCCATCTATAGCAGAAGTCTCCAACCTTGGCAACCTTAAGCCTGGAGGACTCCAACTCCCAGAATTCCCCAGCCAGGTTTGCTGGCTGGGGAATTCTGGGAGTTGAAATCCTCCAGGCTTAAAGTTGCTAAGGTTGGAGACCATTGATCTATAGACATATAGATTTAAACAATGTCTACATACTACACAAAAGAGACAAGCAACAAGCCAAAATGGGGACGCAAAGACCAAAATACCTCCCCACCAGCAATCGACACTCAGATGAGCATAGATTAACTCCAAAATTAACATCAGACCAACAATCAAGAAGTAAAATAATACCCCAGTCAAGGAACTGCCAAACAAGCTAACAATAAAAAGCCCAGCCAAACCATCTCCAAGACCGCTCCCACCTACACTGATAGGACAAGACCCTAGAACAGGGGTGTCAAATTCCATTTCACTGAGGGCCACATCAGGGTTGTGTTTGACCTCAGAGGGGCCCAGGGATGGGGTGGCCCTGGCCAGCTCGATGTCTGTTTTTGAAAGGGACGGATTGCTGCAGCCCTCTACCAGCGAAAACGGAGCTCCATTTTCGCTGGCAGAGGCACCATGGGCCGGTCCTTTACTGTTTCCAGGATGGCCCCACAAGCCAGATCTAAGCACCCCGCAGGCTAGATCCAGCCAGCGGGCCTTGAGTTTGACATCCCTGCCCTAGAATATAAAGTAAGAGCAAACCCCAGTCCTTACTAGCACTTCCCTTCCTCCCTCCCTCCCTCACATTATTTCCTTCCTTCCTTCCTCCCATATTTCCTTCCTTCCTCATCCCCTCTTTGCCTTTTCCTTCTTTCCTTCCTCCCTCACACTATATCCTTCCTTCCATTCTCCCATATGTCCTTCCTTCCTCCTTTCCTCCCTCCTTCCCTCCCTTTTCCTTCCTTTCTTCCTCCTTCACACTATTTCCTTCCTTTCTCCCATATTTTCTTCCTTCCTCCTTCCCTTTTCCTTCCTTCCTCCTTCCTCCTTCCTTTTCCTTCCTTCCTCCCTTCCTCACTATTTCCTTCCTTCCTTTCTCCCATATTTCCTTCCTTCCTCCTTCCCTTTTCCTTCCTTTCTTCCTTCCTTCCTCCCTCCCTCACACCATTTCCTTTCTTTCTCCCATGTCCTTCCTTCCTCCTTCCCTTTTCCCTCCCTCACACTATTTCTTTCCTTCCTTCCTTCTTTCCTTTTCCTTCCTTCCTTCCTCCCTCCCTATTTCCTCCCTTCCTTTTTTCCCATATTTCCTTCCTTCCTCCTTCCTTCCCTCCCTCTCTTTTCCTTCCTTCCTCCCTCACACTGTTTCCTTCCTTCCTTTCTCCTTCGCTTTTCCTTTCTCCCTTTCTTCCTTCCTTCCTTTCCTGCCTGTCTCTCCTAACTATGGGAGTTATCGTTCTTTACAGTTAAGGGAGCCCCCACCACCACATTCTGAAGAGATAATCTCTTGTTTGTCCTCCCTCCCTTTTAACAGTTCTTCTACAAAGGCTGCCACCAAGGAGAAGAGAACCTATCTCCAGCGAGGTATTTTCCCCAGCTGCTCGTACCAGGTTGCTCTGCAGGAGAAAATGACCTTGGCTGGGAATTAACTTGATGCGGATCCGGTGGCAGCTTCTGGCAGGCGCGGGAAGGAAGATTGAGGGGTGACTGAGATGCAGAGACCTGTTGCCCTCCAGGGGTGTTGTTACTTTCAAATTAAAACCGCACACCCAGAGAAGGTGAAGAAAAAGAATCAAAAGCAGCCCAATTAACATAGAGAGGAGCCTTAATCATTATTTTGGCTGAGGGTTTTTTTATTTTTCCTGATGGGAATTGACATCTGAATGACTGCTTGGCAGCCAGAGGCCATTTCTTTTTTTATTATTATTATTTGCATTTATATCCCACCCTTCTCCGAAGACTCAGGGCAGCTTACACTGTCTTAAATTAATAATCCTGAGATGTAAAGAACTATGATTATTGAAGAGTTTCTGAAGAGCAACATTGGACCTGAATATATTATTTTTGGACTATTGTGTAAGACTGGGACTTACCAAAATAAGACAAAGATGCTCCATCAGGGGGAAATGAGTGAGATAATAATAATATTAACAACAACAACAACAACAACAACAACAGAGTTGAAAGGGATCTTGGAGGTCTTTTAGTCAAACCCCCTGCCCGGGCAAGAAACCCTACACCATTTCAGACAAATGGTTATCCAAAATTTTCTTGGATGGGGAAGGGCCTTCTCTGTGGGGGCTCCTACCCTATGGAACGAACTTCCCCCTGGACTTCAACAACTCTCGGACCTTCGGACCTTCCGCCGCGAGCTGAAGACATACCTATTTTTCCGCGCAGGACTGGCATAGAATTTTTAGACGTTATTATTGGGTTTTAAATTTTTAATTGGGTTTTATGGTTTTTAAATGTATTTTAAATTGGAGCCAAATTTGAATAAGTTTTTTAGTTATTGTTTTATCTGTATTGTGTTATTTATTGTAGTTTTACTTGGCTGTAAACCGCCCTGAGTCTTTCGGGAGAAGGGCGGTATACACATTAAATTATTATTATTATTATTATTAAGCAATAGCCTTCATCCATTTGTATATTATATACAAAGTCAACTTATTGCCCCCAACAATCTGGGTCCTCATTTTACCTACCTTATAAAGGATGGAAGGCTGAGTCAACCTTGGGCCTGGTGGGACTTGAACTTGCAGTAATTGCAAGCAGCTGTGTTAATAACAGACTGCATTAGTCTGTTGAGCCACCAGAGGCCCTGCATATTCTGCATATTTTTTTCACTTCCGAAGGTGAGGAAAGCACCTACCCGCTAATAAAACGGAATGGATATTTCCAAACTTTGGAATTCTTTAGTCTGCTGTAGCTTAGCCAACTTGGTTGAACAAGAAAATAAAGAAGGCTGGACCTTGTTAGCAATTGAATAGAGATCCCAAAGGATCTCTTTGGGAGGCAACTGGACTTTCTGGGGTGTGGTGTTGTTGTTGTTGTTTTTTTGGGAAGATGTTTTGCTTCTCATCCGAGAAGCTTCTCCAGAGCTGAAGAAGCTTCTTCAAAGAAAAAACCAGAAAGTCCAACTGCCTCTTGAAAAAGCAACTTTGGGACAACCATGACCTGGATGACTGAGACTCTCCATAGACATGTGAATAGCTCAATTGTGAACAGAGGACCACACTATAAAAAAGATGTTGGGACTCTAGAAAAAGTGCACAGAAGAGCAACCAGGATGATGAGGGGACCAGAGACTAAAACACATGAAGAACGGTTGCAAGAACTGGGCATGGCTAGTCTAGTCTAGAAAAGAGAAGGACCAGGGGAGACATGATAGCAGGGTTCCAATATTTGGGGGGGCTGCCACAGAGAGGAGGAGGGGGGGTTAAGCTATTTTCCAAAGCACCTGAAGGCCAGACAAAGAATAATGGATGGAAACTGACCAAGGAGAGATTCAACCTAGAAATAAGGAGAAATTTTTTGACGGTGAGAACAATCAACCAATGGAACAGACCAGGGGTGAAATCCAGCAGGTTCTGGAGAACCAGTAGCGGAAATTTGGAGTAGTTCAGAGAACTGGCAGGTCTCAGAGTGGGGAGGAAATGGGAATTTTGCAGTATCCTTCCCCTGCCATGCCCACCAAGCCACACCCACAGAACCGGTAGTTAAAAAATGTGAGTTTCACCACTGGAACAGACGTTGCCTTCAGATGTTGTGGGAGCTTCATCGCTGGAACCTTTCAAGAAGAGAGTGGACTGCCATCTGTCAGAAATGGTGTAGGGTCTCTTGCTTGGGCGGGGTGGGTGGGTTGGACTAGATGACCTACAAGGTCCCTTCCAACTCTGTTGATCTGTTATAAAATCTCACAGGTGTAAATTAGACTGTGAAGTACAGATAGTCCTTAACTTACAACCATTGATTTAATGACCGTTGGATGTTACAATAGCACTGAAAAGAGAGACTTACGACTGTTTTTCATACTTACGACTGTTACAGCATTCTCGTAGTCACGGTCAGTACATAAATGTAATAAATAAATAATCACTGTCAAATCAATTTGATATGCATGTTTTAAAAGCTGAAAGGACCAAGGAATTGGAAATCCCCATTTTTCCTAAGCAATGGGAAACTGTCTTCTTTAGCTAATCTTTCAATAGCTCTTAGACAACAGCTTATTCAGTGTAGATTTCGGATGTAATGGGCCCAACTCTTATTTGTATACAAAAGAAATATTTCTGATGTTGGAGATGCAAGGAGAACAAACAAAGCTATGTATTTATAAAGCTTTAGTAAGGACACACCTGGAATACTGCATCCAGTTTTGGTCACTACATTACAAAAAGGATGCTGAGAATTTGGAAAAAAGTGCAGAGAGCAACTAAGATTATTAAAGGCCTGGAGACTAAAACATAGGACGAACAGGTGCAGGATTTGGGTATTGCCAGTCTAGAGAAAAGAAGGACTAGGGGTGATATGATAGCAGTATTCCAGTATTTGAGTGGCTGCCACAAAGAAGAGGGGGATCAACTTATTTTCCAAAGCACTAGAAGGCAAGACAAGAAGCAATGGATGGAAACTCATCAAAGAGAGAAGCAACCTGGAATTAAGGAGAAATTTCCTGAAAGTGAGAACAATTAACCAGTAGAAGAGCTTGCCTTCAGAAGTTGTAAGAAGAGACTGGATAGTCACTTGTCTGAAATAGGAAGTATAGGTAGTCCTCAACTTACAACCATTCATGTAATGACAGTTCAAAGTTTCAATGGCGCTGAATAAAGTAATTTATGCCCATTTATACATACACACATACCAGTAAAAACAGCCATGTGATGGCAGGAAAGAGTTAAAGAGGTTTTGTATCCCCTCACTGCCATCTAGTGTTTGTCTTCATTGCTGCAGCCCAGGGCTGGTTAACTCTAACCCAGTCTTATTATACAAGTTGCATAAATGAATGTACCAGTTTAGTCTTTGCAGCTTGTCGTCCAAACAATGAGATTTTGAGGACCAAGAAGACTCATTGGGCTCACAGAAAGCAGGCAAGGTCTGGTCAGAAAGAAAAAAAAACCTGACTCAATTTGATTAACACATCAAATAGTGTTATTTCAATTTACAACCAGAACTGACACAACCTGTCGTTAAAGCGATGCAACTCTTACGTGTGTCATCACAGGACTGTGCCTGATTTAATGACCCTTTTTGTGGCAGTTGTTAAGCAAGTTACACGTTCAGTAATCCAGACTTTGCCTGTCAGAAGCAAGCTGGGAAAATTGTAAACGGTGTTCATGTTAAGGGTAATCTGGGTTCACAACCAAGGTTGTGGACTGTTGAGCAGAGTACCCTACGCATGAAAACGACTGAAACTGGTTGTATACAATAACAGTCACTTGCAGACAAACTGGGGTTTGATATTCCTTTACTTTTAGGGAAAAGGCAAAGATATAGTCCAAAAACAATTCCAGGTCATACACATATAAAGCCAGTCAGAGATGTTACAAAGTCTTCTTACCAACGTAGACTTGCACAAACAAACAAGGTCTTCTTTCAGTTCGGCAAAACACAGTTCAATTCACAACAGTCAGTATCTTGAGGAATCAGTAACTAGCCATGATCAAGCAACGATCATAAAGCTCAAATATACAGTTGCAGCATGTCATCAGGTTACAATGCTGTAGCGTCCCTGTAGATTCCCCACAAGCCATAATTTAGTAGTCCTTTTATACATTGGCTACAGAGCTCAACCAATCAGGATGCTTGCATGATGCAGCACAGCCTTAAAGCAATATCATGCCTTTCTACAAACATACATAGTTTTAGTTTATATATTGCCTGGCCAACTAGTTAGGTGAATAACAATTTCCTGACAGTTCACATGACCCCAAGCCGCTAAAACGCCAGTTGCCAAGCGCCTAAATTTGTGATTGCATGGGCACCGTTGCTAAACAAAGGGCCATACATTGAGGACTCTACCTGTAATTTCCTGTGTGAGGCCTCCTTGCAGCCTCCTGGGCACAAAAATGGGCTAGAGAGGACACACTGCCCCCCCCATGCAAGTGTGCAACCCGCTGCGCATGCACACGTAGATCCCACATGCGCCCCCCCCCCACCCTCCCCGTGCATCCCAAAAATCAGCTGGCCAGCAAGAGGTGCGCATGCACGGTGGAGCTGAGCTGGGTGACGGCTCGCGTGCCCGCAGAGAGGGCTCCCCATGCCAGCTGTGGCACACGTGCCATAGGTTCGCCATCAGAGGTATAGGATCTGCCCACGTTTGGACTAGAAGACCTTCAAGGTCCCTTCCAGCCCGAGGATTCTGAGATTCTACTTCTTCAGCCCAAGCATGCCCATGTCTTGCAAATATTTGTTAAACTTTCCAGATTGTCCGGGGGAGGACTTCAGCCACTGTTAATACTTGAAATGCATTCACACTGACATCCAAGGATAAGCAAGGAAGATCAAGCTAATTTGGAGAAGGAATTTGCCGATTCTAGATTTTGCAGGAGGAGAGAGTCTGCTGGAGAGGACCGATCTGCAATTAGCCAGAAGTCAGCTTCAAAATTTCAATCAGATTATTGCCTTTGAATAATTAGGATGTATTATTTTAGAATGTAATGGGGGAGGTTAGGAAATGAAAAGACTCGGATGAGGTTAATTGGATTAGAAGGGAAAATTTTTACTCTATGTTTGGTTTATGTATAACAATACCTTGTGATTGACCCGGGAAGCATTGTGTGTGTGTGTGTGTGTATGTGTGAAGGGAGGGGGGAAGGGGGTTTTGAGGGAGGGATGGGGGGGGGGGGAAAGGGGGAAAAATATTTTTGTTTGTTAAAACTTTTTCAATAAAGAAAAAAAATTCAATCAGATTTTCTGAACTGTGCGACAATAGGCCACAATAAAGATGGCCATCTCATTCGCTCCTTCTGGATGCTATGCCGAGAATACCTGCTATGTCAAGAGGAAAAGATTCCAGTTCGTTTAACACTCGACAATCCAACGTGCGGCGTTTCTCAACCCAACCCACCTAAAGAGGTCAGAAAAAAGAACAAGGAAAGCTACATTTCCTCTCTTGGGTGTCTGACAAGCAAGAAATCACAATTCGCACCTTTAGTTATTTCACAGCATCGCCAAGTTGGAAGGGGGCCGATTCCCTGTATTGAAACTCCTGCTTCAGTTATCAAACTAAATTAAGATATCCACAGTAGGCTTCTGCTAGGAATGTTCATTCTTTCAGTTCTGATTGTGTGTTCAAATTCATCCACCAAAGAGAAGCTTTTTTTTTTGCAAAACTTGGTCCTGTTGGTAAACAAGCTTTTTAAAAACATTCGGTTGGAATCTGCCTTCCGGTAGCTGCTTTCTTGACAATGTAATATGTGGCAGCCTTTGATGAATGTTATCACACCCCTGCACTACGCACATGTATATGTGTATATATGTATACACACACACACACACATTTTTCAAGACTTCCAAATCCTTTCATAAGGTTTGCTGTAGTAGTCTTACTGCAGTCTCACTGTAGATTTTTTGTTTAGCCAACTGTACCTTCTTCCTCCTAATTTCCCCACAACAACCCTGTGAGGTGAGGTGGGTTGAGAGAGTACGACGACCCAAACTGCCTTTCATGCCAAAAGTGAAACTAGAAGTCATCGTCTCCTGGTAATTGGCACAAAATCACCCAGCCAGATTTCATGCCTAAAATGGGACTAGAACTCACTATCTCCTAGTGAATGTCCCAAAGTCACCCAGTTGGCTTTCACGCCTAAGGCAGGACTAGAACTCACCGTATCCTAGTGATTGGCCCAAAGTCACCCAGCCAGATTTCATGCCTAAAATGGGACTAGAACTCACTATCTCCTAGTGATTGGCCCAAAGTCACCCAGTTGGCTTTCACGCCTAAGGCAGGACTAGAACTCATCGTATCCTAGTGATTGGCCCAAAGTCACCCAGCCAGATTTCATGCCTAAAATGGGACTAGAACTCACTATCTCCTAGTGAATGGCCCAAAGCCATCCAGTTGGCTCTCATGTCCAAGGAAGGACTAGAACTCACAGTCTCCCAGTTTCTAGGCTGATGCCTTAACCACTGGACCAAATGGCTCTCCGTCTGTCAAGAAGTGCTTGGAAAATGCCAAATTGTCCAAATTCTCTGACTATAAATACAGTAGAAGTTTTGAAAGGGGTCCTAAATCCATACATCTAAAACCTTCTATCTCTCATTCGTATGATTTCAATAAAATCCTCCCCCGCCCCCCCCTTTTTTCCCCCCCTGGCTGGTGGCTCTCTGGCTGAATGGACAAGGATCATCTGCCGTGAGAACAGATAGCTTACAACACCGCTAAAAAAGAGACCGTTAAAAAAAAAGGCCCATTGTTTTTTCAAAAAGGAATGAATCAAGGTTAGTCTGGCTTCCCGCTGTGTTTCAAGCCTGCTCCTCAGATTTCACAAAGGAGGGGGACCCCACTGGGATGGGGGCTACTTTTGAGCCCCCTGAACTGGTCAGCTATCTCAGCATCCTATTTTTCAGCTTTTCCCTAAATAGAGAGAAGAGATAGGAGAAAGGGAGGAAAGAGAGAGAGGAAAGAGAGAGGGAGAAGAAGAGAGAGAAAGAGAAAGAGAGAGGAAAGACAGAGAGGAGAGAGGAAAGAGAAAGAGAGAGGGGGGGAAGAGAAAGAGAGGGAGGAAGAGAAATAGAGAAAGAGCAAGAGGAAAGAGAGCGAGGGGAGAGAGAAGAAGAGAGAGAAAAGAGAAAGAGAAAAGAGAGAGATGGGAGAGAGAAGAGAAAGAGAAAGACAGGAGAGAGAGAGAGAGAAAGAGAAAGAGAGAGGAAAGAGAGAGAGAGAGAGAAAGGAGAGCAGAAAGAGAGATGAGAGAGAGAAGAGAAAGAGAAAGAGAAAGAGAGAGAGGAAAGAGAGAGATGGGAGAGAAGAAGAGAGAGAGAAAGAGAGAGAGGAGAGAGGAAAGAGAAAGAGAAAGAGAGAGAAGAAAGGAGAGAGAGAGGAAAGAGAGAGGAGAGAGGAAAGAGAAAGAGAAAGAGGAAAGAGAGAGAGAGGAGAGAGAGAGGAAAGGGAGAGATGGGAGAGGAAAGAGAGATGGGAGAGAGAAGAGAGAGAAAGAGGAAAGAGAGAGAAAGAGAGAGAGAGAGAGAGAGAAAGGAGAGAGAGAGAAAGGAGAGATAAGAGAAAGAGAAAGAGAGAGAGAGATAGAGAGAGAGGAAAGAGAGAGAGAAGAAGAGAGAAAGAGAGAGAGAAAGAGAGAGAGAGGAAAGAGATGGGAGAGAGATAGAGGAGAGAGGAAAGAGGAAAGAGAAAGAGAAAGAGAAAGAGAGAGAAAGAGAGAGAGGAGAGAGAAAGAGAGAAAGGAGAGAGAGGGGAAAGAGAGAGATGGGAGAGAGAAGAGAGAGAAAAGAGAAAGAGAAAGAGAGGGGAGAGAGAGAGAGAAAGAAGAAAGAGAGAGTAAGAAAGAGAGAGAGGAGAGAGAGAGAGAGAAAAGAGAGGGATGGAGAGAGAGGAGAGAGAAAAAATGTTTGCACTGTATTGATAGAAACAGGCATTTTATCCTGACACGCCCGGTGACTGCAGCCTCCTCAGACACGAGGCAGGTCAAGATGTTGAGGCTACCATGGCTACTGGGAAGAAAAGAACTGAATTCATCCCACCTAAAAGCTTTTTCTCCCATTGAAACTTGTATGGGGGGTGGGGGAAGCAGCTTTTCAAAAGGGCTGGTTTTGAAGCCTCACAATGGATCAAAGCCTCTTCCACAGGGAGGCTGAAAGGAAGCGGAAAGTATTCATTACAGCAATATTTTGACAAAAATGAATGTCAAGATGCAGAAGTTCAAATAATACTCGACACAGGACCCTAATGAAGCCTGCCCATCATGGTCGTAAGTCATGACGGTCATGAAGTGGATTACCCATGGTTTAATGGGTAGACTGACCCGAGTTTACTATTTTTATTTGTAGTGGCCGTAAAGCAAATGCTGCGGTCATTAAGTTGAGCCCACTGTTTGCTATGAACCGTTTTTGCGGAAAACCATTAAGTAAATGATGCAGCAAAAGCATCCTAAAATACAGTCATGTGACTACAGGATGCTGCAAAAAGCCATAAATGCAGGCCAGGTGTCGAGCAGCTCCGGGGAAGATCCGTCATAACTTCGAAAGGTTGCTAAGCAGCCGGTCATAAGACAAGAACTACCAGTAGGAAGCAGTGCTCAACTCTGTTTCTTGGCCAAGGGAGCCAACTTTATCCAAAGACATTTTCCATGGTCATGTGACCAGCATGGCTGTATAACCAAGATACATGGAATATTGTTATTTTCCCATCAAAGTGGTACCTATTCATCTACTTGCATTTGCATGCTTTCAAACTGCTAGGTGGGCAGGAACCAGAGCAAGGAACAGGAGCTCACCTGTTGCACAGTGCTCGGTCTCGAACTTGGCTGTCAGCTTTCCAGCTGACAAGCTCAGGGTCTTTAACCACCGATTCTGTCGGCCACCAATTTGGAGGCGCACACTGCACCCTACAAATCATTCTCTCTTTCTCTCTCACACACACACACAAAGCATGTGTTCTATCCTCTTTCGCCTCCGTCCAAGTGATGGCTTAATTAGCCGGCACTATCAGCTCTGGCAGCAGAATAGCAAACCTCTGCCAAGTTCTCTGATATCTCCCTCGACGCTGATGAGTCACTTCAGCTCTCAGTTAATCAGTTGATTTGCCAGCTACGAAGAGACACAGCAGTGCTCACTGCCTTTATATCCTGTGGGATGTGGCTCCATGACTCAGCACTTCCTAGGCCTGCCCCATCCCTGCTTCTGTTGTTCCCTCCTCTCCTGCCTACGAAACCTAGGGTCCAACCAGGCCTGATAGCCCTCAGCTGGGTCTGGAGGTATGGCCTGGGGGGGAAAGAGTCAGGGGACGGAGGCCTCATTATCTCCTCCACCTGGCCTGCCTCTGGCTCCTGGAGCTGAGCCAGGGAAGCCGGTGCTCCAGAGGTAAGTCCTGACGGCCCTTCCCCCTCACTTTCCAAGTCACTTTCTGGCAGGAGGCCCAGCTCGGGGGGCGCAGACACAACAGCATGACTAACAAAAGACACTGCTTGCAGACCTACTTTTGTCCTTCACGTGGCCTCTTCCTGAAAGTCTTAATGGCAAGAAATACTCGTGAACTGATGACCTGGGTCAATTTGGGGAGCAGCGTGTTTTAAATAGCATCCAGCGGCCAGCAAAGCTTCCCTATCCTTTTCCTCTCCCTCCTATTTCTCCCCTCTTTGTATCCAGAATGTGGCCTGCAGGCTCATCGAGGACAGAAATCTACCTTCACAGATGTCCTCGTTCCACAGCTTCAGCTGTTTAATTCTTCTGCTAGCTGGAGAATTCGGAAAAGAAGCTTCACGCAGCGATCCGTTCTTTCCTTTCCTTTCTTTTATTTTGTCTTGTTTCCTCGCTTCCCTTCTGCACAGGCTCAGCCACGCTTCGGGTTACCTGTTGCTCTTTACAATGGAGAAAGAAAGGCATCGTAGTCCAAAAAAAAAGAAAAGAAAAGAAAAGAAAACCCCAAGAGATATTCTGCACACTGCTGATACTCAGAAAAAGCTACTTTAAAAATTCTAAAAAGCCACTTCCTTATTTTTTTTTAGTAAAACCAGGAAAGCAGATTTGCTTTGTAAGACAGAACAGTGAGAAGGGGTGTCGTTCAACAGAGAGCCCCCAACAAATGGGGTAACCTCAAGACTTTTTGTTGTGAATCTACCACCGTCTATTCATAAATTGGGTTTGCCAGCAAATCACGTTCTGGGCCTCTTCCTTCAAGGTTCATTTTATCAATCCAGAATTTATCTTCCTTCCATTTGCTGCAAGTATGGCTCTTTTTCTTTGCAGCCAATTAAGGGCACAGCCATCACAATAATAAAGTGAATTAACAACCTTAACCAATTGCTTCCCATCTGCTGTTTAGGGCGAGATGTCTAGGAATAAAAGTTTAGAGATGAGCTGCTCTGCCCAACAAACTTCAACAACATTTTTATGGATGCAAAATAGAATCTAAATGATCTTTTTTTTTTTTGGTCTCCCTCATCTATCTATATATATAAAAGCGAAAACCACTCAACGCATTAATCACGAAATCTCCAGAACCGTAAAGTCTACAAACTTGAATTTTGCCACATTATGTTCCTCTTGGCTTCTAGGTGCTCACTAAGAAAGGATGTTTCGAAATGACCATCAGAGCTTTAGTATTTCCTATATTATGATTAACACGCTCTGATGCTAAGGAGTTCTACCCCACCTTCCCCACCTGAAAAGAAATCTTTCGCAAATGCAAATCCCAGAGGAGTTTCAGTTTCTGTTTTACTTTCACAGCAGCAAGCAGCTTTAATACAGAACACTTGAGCTAAGCCACGCCCATCCTCCTTCCTGTCTCCTTCTTGCTCACACGGCAAATACTGTTTCACTTTCCAAACAGCCCTCTGATGCTAAGGAGTTCTACTCCCCCTCCCACCTGAAAAGAAATCTGTTCCAAATGCAAAACACAAGCAGAGGAGAGGAGTTTCACTTTCACTTTTACTTTCACAGCAGCAAGCAGCTTTACTACGGAACAGTTGGGCTAAGCCACGCCCAGCCTCCTTCCTGTCTCCTTCTTGCTCACACAGCAAATGCTGTTTGAGTTTCCAAACACCCCTCAACTCTCTCACTGACAGGATGCTAGCCAGATGAATACCGATGGATGCTGCAGGCTGAGACATTCTACTCCCCCTCCCCCTCTGTTCCAATTGCCAGCGGCATTATATTAACACACTCTACACATTCTATATTAAGTTTCAGTCTGTAAGTGTCAATTTATCAAGCCTGAGCACATAGTTTTGTAGCGAAGCACGGGTGTCTAGCTACTAACAGAACAACAGGGATGGAAGGGACCTTGGAGATCTTCTAGTCCAGCCCTTTGCTCAAGCATAGATTTTATACCATTTCAGACAAATGGTTGTCCAATCTCTTCTTCAACTTCACCTGCAGGGATGGAGTACCAACAACTTCTGGAGGCAAATCGTTCCACAGGTTAATTGTTCTAGCTGTCAGGAAATTGCTCCTTAGTTGCTTCTCTCCTTGGTTAGTTTCCATCCATTGCTTCTTGTCCTGCCTTCAACTGCTTGTCCCCTTTGTGACAACCCCTGAGATATTGGAACACAGCTATCATGTGCAATCTGGGTTTATTTATCAGAAGTAATGATCAGGGTGAGGGAAGGTAAAGGATTATTTTCATTCTTCAGAAGCAGTTGCAAAATTGCAGGTACCAATTTATTCTTAATCCTCTTTAGAAGGCTCAATTGCTATTATCCTCCAAATTACATCTAATCCAATCTTGGTGGAATTGTTTGCAGTTTCTTTCTCATGCTTTCGACTTTCTTGGGGTGAGGTATCGCTTTTTATATTTATATATTGGTTCCGGTTTCTCCTACTATTCCGTGATAGATATACGACTGTGTAGTAAAATCTTTGTGGGTTGAATTCAACTCATGGGGTCTATATGGCACCCACCCATGGTTTTCCTAGAAATACAGGTAGTCTTCAACTTACGACCGCAATGGAGCCAATTTTGAGTTTCCAAACTCAATGGAGCCAAATCCAATTTTTTTTACTACTGATTCTGTGGGTGTGGCTTGGTGAGTATGGCAGGGGAAGGATATTGCAAAATCTCCATTCCCACCCCACTTCAGGGGAAGGATACTGCAAAATCTCCATTGCCACTCCACTCCTGGGGAAAGGATATTGCAAAATCCCCATTCCCATCGCATTCCAGAAAAATATTGCAAAATCTCCATTCCCACCCCACTCCAGGGGAAGGATACTGCAAAATCCCCATTCTCATCCCAATCCAGGGGAAGGATACTGCAAAATCTCCATTCCCACCCCACTCCAGGGGAAGGATACTGCAAAATCCCCATTCCCACCCCATTCCAGGGGAAGGATACTGCAAAATCCCCATTCCAACTCTACTCTGGGGAAGGATACTGCAAAATCTTCATTCCCACCCCACTCTGGGGCCAGCCAGAGGTGGTATTTGCTGGTTCTCTGAACTACTCAAAATTTCCACTACCGGTTCTCCAGAACCTGTCAGAACCTGCTGGGTTTCGCCCCTGAGTAGCACGGTTGTTAAGTGAATCTGGCTTCCTCATTGATTTTGCTTGTCAGAAGGTTGCAAAAAGTGATCGTACTGCAACCGTCGTAAATATGAACAGGTTGCCAAGTGTCTGAATTTTAATCACATAATTGTGATCAATGGTTGTAAGTGTGAAAAATGGTCGTAAGTCACTTTTTTCAGTGCCATTGTTATTAAATGAACTATTGTAAGTCAAGGACTACCTGTACAACTGTGTGGTCTTCTTCTGGGATTTTTTTGGTTTTTTTTTTAATTCCCAGTTGCCACTAGGAATTTCTTGGTGTTCCCCCATTCAGGGAATTGAATAGATCCAAGATCATGAAATATTCCATTACCTTAACAGCATTAAAATACTTTCCAAAACTCTTAGCGACTTTGGTTTTATCATCTCATCTATCCAGGAGTGGGCTTCAAATCCTTTAACAGAGGGTTCGCTGCCCCGTTGCTGGGTGGGCGTGGCCATGGGGGGCATGGCCTAGTCAGCCACCTGTACCACGGGGGCGGGGGTTGCCCTCCCCAGATTCCAGAGGCTTTCTTCGAGCCTCCGGGAGGACAAAAACTGCTTCCCCCAGGGTCCCGAGGCCCTCCAGAGGCCGAAAACAGGCCCGTTTCTGGACTTCCGGAACCTGCGGTAGACCCACTTTTTGCCCTCCCAGACTCTCCGCATGGCCCCTGCATTTACCTGGAATGATGAACGGGCCACATGGAGACTCCTAGGAGGGGCGGGGTGGGGTGGTCATGACAGGGGTGGCATTTGGGGGTTCGCCGAATCCCGGTGGTCCTTAGCTAGAGAATCGGCCGAACCCTGCCGAACCCCCAGGAGCCCACCCCTGCATCTATCATGAAGGGCTGACACAATTGTACCATCTGGTATGTGGTAGAGTAGGGTGGGTAATATGTGAGCGTAGAGACTTCTGATCTTCTGAAGGGACTCAGAAGAGTCTCTCCTGTGATGTAGCAACGCCGTCAAAGGGGTGAGAGATGAAACTTATCAGTCCTTTGAGGAAAATTGTAACTGTAGGTAAAAATTAAAGAAGTCCCTGCGGATCTTACTCCGCTAGTCGTTGCCAATTATAGGGGGCAATGCTCATCTCCGTTTCAAGGCCACGGAGCCAGCACTGTCTGAAGAGATTTCCGCGGACATGTGGCCAGCATGATATCATAGAGCACTGTTACCGTCCCACCAAAGTGGTACCTATATATCTACTCACATTTGCATGCTTTCAAACTGCTAGGTTGGCAGGAGCTGAGGGCGGGAACTCACTCCATCATGTGGCGTTCAGGTCTCGAACATGGGCTGCCAGCTTTCCAGCCAAAAAACCCAGCATCTGAGCCACATTGGCGCAGTGGTCAGAGTGCAGTATTGCAGGCTACTTATGCTGACTGCCGGAGGCCTGCAATTTGGCAGTTCAAATCTCACCAGGTTGTCTCAGCCTTCCATCCTTCCGAGGTGGGTAAAATGAGGACCCGGATGGTTGGAGCCAATATGCTGACTCTGTAAACTGCTTAGAGAGGGCTGTAAAGCATTGTAAAGCAGTATATAAGTCTAAGTGCTAATGCTGAGCCACCGTGCTGGCATTTTAACAGTAGCAATGGGAGTAAAATAAGTCTTCTCTCAATTTCATTTTCAGGACTCGCCCCGCCCAGGACTTTTGGGCCATCTGAATAGTGGCCCAAAAGTACCATTTTAAGCATCCAGCCATCTATTCGATATGTATGGCTTCCCATCTTCAACACGTGCCTCTGGGTGACAAATTCTCAATGGGGTAAGGTAAGAAGAAAAAAAAAAATGTTTTCTCATCCAGAGATTCCCCCATTCCTGTTCCCATTCTTAAAACCTCAAAAAAGGCAGAGAAAGATGATAAGAGGGGAGTGTTTCTGTGATCTCAGGACACTCCCAGGTAAGATGGGATATGTCTATGCGAGTGCAAGGCAGTTTTAAGAACGGTTCAGATAGTTGACCTCCGATTTAAAAATACTATAGAAAAATTGAGATATGTGATGTTTTGGGGAACTAAGAGAATCATCTTAAATATGAAATTGAAACTGAAATGATATATAAGAGAAAATTAAATATGGGGACTAGACTTGATTTAAATTTAGATTTTAAAAAGGGGGGATGGAATAAATTTTTTGGTAGATATGTGCAAATAATAATAATAATTTTTTTAAAAGGGGAAGCGAAATAGATGTAATACAATGGGGGGGTGAAATTTGAACTATATTTAATGATGTACCTGTCTGATATTCTGTTCAAAAATGATTTTGTATCTTTTTTTAAAAAAAAAACTTTTTTATAAAAAAAAAACCTCAAAAAAACCCCAAATAAACTGCATTGGCAAAACATTGGCAAAATTACCGCTTCACCATCTTGGAATGCTGCATATGCAGATGGAATGCCAGGAAGCCAAAGATGGATCACAGGATAGGTATTAAGAGGAGGTTCACATAACGACAGTGAGCTAAATCCTCCTGTTGTTTATTTTGCTACCATCTGTCCAGAGAGAAGAATCTGTATGAAATCAATTGTTTTCTGCCTTGTTTATAAATATTACAATTAGTAAGTCAATAATTGGGGGGAGGGGTGACTTTCATGGCTAAGGGTTGGTTTTAAGGTTTGATTTTAACATTTTTGCTTTAAGTAAGATGTAACTGTAAGTTGCCCAGGGTTACCCTATATACCTATGGTAAGTTGGGTGGCCAATACATTTTTAACAGGAATAGAATAGAATAGAATAGAATAGAATAGAATAGAATAGAATTAGAATTAGAATTAGAATTAGAATTAGAATTAGAATTAGAATTAGAATAATAAATAATAAAATAAAATAGTAATAAAATAAAAAGTACAACCAACAATTCAACAGATTCTGAATAAGCAAGAGTACCCTGCAAAATGGAGGGAGGCAGTGGCTCAAGGGACACGGTGGCTCAGTGGCTAAGATGCTGAGCTTGTCAATCAAAAGGTCGGCAGCTCAGCAGTTCGAATCCCTAGAGCTGCATAACGGGGTGAGTTCCCGTTACTTGTCCCAGCTTCTGCCAACCTAGCAGTTCGAAAGCACGTAAAAAATGCAAGTAGAAAAAACAGGGACCACCTTTGGTGGGAAGGTAACAGCGTTCCGTGCGCCTTTGGCATTGAGTCATGCCGGCCACATGACCATGGAGACGTCTTCTGACAGCACTGGCTCTTCGGCTGAGAAACGGAGATGAGCACCGCCCCCTAGAGTCAGGAATGACTAGCACGTATGTGCGAGGGAAACCTTCACCTTTATCCTGCAATATCTGACAGTCAGAGGAGGCTGCCAGAACCCTCCCAAAGTTGCTTGGAAGTGTTTAATTTTTAATACGTCAGAAGAAGAAAATTAAATCAAATTAACTGCACTTAATCAATGGAATACAATTGATCAACATTACATTGAAATTCATTTTGATTCAATGTGAATTAAATCAAATTCATTTTGGCCCTTTTACTTTTTTGCATTGCTCTATTGATTGTGCAGTATGCCACCCCAAAACAACCCCAAGACTTTCTAAAGACGGACCAAATCTCGCAGCCAGCTCAAAAGGTTGTACAGAGTTGTCTTCCAAAGACTCAATTCACCTCTTTTGAAGTCACGGAAAACTTCAGTAAGACTTAGCACAGAAAGAATCAGGGGAAAACACACAAGCTGCATTCCCATCACAGGCTAAACTCAATTAATATGAACTCTGATTAGTTGTTGTTGTTTTTTATTGTCTCGGTCTTTTCTATGAAATCAGACCATTTGGTTAGTTTATGACTCAGTGCAATGCGTGAATCCATAAAATGGGGAAATTCAGCAAAGAGGTTAAGTGTTTCGTGTGAAAACTTTCATTAACACTGTGTAGGGGCTCCAATAGATGCCCTAATTAACTCATGAGCCTCAGCCAATTTCAAAAGCAATCCAGTTATTTATTAGGAGCAACATGTCAGCAACTTCCTGGGTGAAGTCAACTCTGCCCGAACATAATTTACATTTACGGCTCAACTCTTACCCGGTTTCCCACCTCCTCTCAGTCTGTGTCATAAATCACATTCTCCAACAAGGCACTTCTGTGGGCTGTAGAAACCACACCTGACATGCCGGCTCTGGTAATCTGAGATCCAACCTTGAAGAAGGTATGCATGGAATGTGCTTTTGAACGTGGCTGATGAACTGCTCCGTCAGTCCTCCACCCTTTCCTGCCCATGGCAACGCGGCAGCAGACCAGGAATGCTTTGCGAGTTGACACACCGTCTAAGATCTATCCTCTTAAAGTCTATTTTTGCGGACAGAACATGCAGCCATCTATCTCAATCAACTTTCGCAACCTGGAAAGCCTCCTATAACTCGCATAACAGTTAGTCCTCAATTTATAACCATTTACTCAGTGACTGTTAAAACTTACAATGGCACTGTACAAATGGTATTTACAAAGGGTCCTTGGAACTCTGGTCATCCTGGGGTCACAATTTCAAATGTTCCCTGCCGACCTCTTGCAAGCACAATCAGTGGAGAAGTTGGCAGGAAATCGGAGATCATGGCCAAGTGAGGTCCTTGCTTAGAAAAGAACACAATAGAGCTGGAAGGGACCCAGAATAGTCCAGCCCTCTGCTCCAGCAGGAGAATCTATACCCATGATGGCGAACCTTTGATGTTCCCACGTGCCGGCCTGCATGCCGGAAGTGGCACACGAAACCATCCCGTGAGTTATGCGCGACCCCACTGGCCTTCGCGCGCGCGGGAGCAGCGATACCAAGAAGAGCAGTGGTCCATCACGCATGCGCGAGCTGGCACCCAAACACCTGGATACTGGCATGGAAGTATGCCTGACAAACAGCTGGTCATTGCGCATGCGCGCAACGTCAACCCGGAAGGTCGGGTGTCAGCCTGCGTATGCATGCCGAAATGCTGCTCTTCCGGGTTTCGCTGCTCCTGTGCGTGCAACGGCCAGCTGACCGGCGCGCGTGTGATCACAAGAACACGGAAGAGGAGCCAGTGAGGCCTCAAATTCTTCGCGGGATGGTTTCGCGTGCCGCTTCCGGCACGCATGCCATAGGTCCGCCGACACTGACCTATACCATTTCAGATAACTGACTGTATAATCTCTTATTAAAAACCTCCTGGGATGGAGCGCACATGATTTCTGAAGGCCATCTGTTCCACTGGTTAATTGTCCTCACTGTTTGGAAGTTTCTCCTTAATTCCAGGTTGCTTCTCTTCTAGATAAGTTCCCAACCATTGTTTCTCATCCTGCCCTCTGGTGTTTTTGGAGAATAATTTGATCCCCTCTTCTTTGTGACAGCCCCTCAAATACTGGAATACTGCTATCATGTCACCCCTAATTCTTCTTTTCTTTAGACTAGCCAAACCCAAATCCTGCAGCTGTTCTTCATGTGGTTTAGTCTCCAGGCCTTTGATCATCTTAGTTCTGTGATGGCGAACCTATGGCACACTCAGTTCCAGCGTGCATGCACGTGCCGACCAGCTGATTTTCAGCCCTTCTGGGCCCACCAGAAGTCGGGAAATGGGCTGTTTCCGGTTTCTGGAAGGCCTCTGGGGTGGGGGGATGCCATTTTCACCCTCCCCAGGCTCCTAGGAAACCTCTGGAGCCTGGGGAGGGCGAAAAACGGGCCTATTGGGCCCACCATGCCAAAAGTGGGGGGAGCGTGGCGATGGGGCACATTGAATTATAGGTGTGGGCATGCGCATGCATGACCCCCACCCCCTGTGTGACCCCCCCTTTTGGCACACGACGGCAAAAAGGTTAGCCATCACTGTCTTAGTTGCTCTTCTCTGAACTTTTTCCAAAGTCTCAACTTCCTTTTTGTAGTATGGTTACCAAAATTGGTTGCATTATTCCAGGCGTGGTCTTACTAGGGTTTTATAAAGCAGTACTAATACTTTATGTGATGAAGCTCAAATACTTTGGCCACCTAATTATTATTATTATTATTATTTGTTAAATTTTTATACCGCCCTTCTCCCGAAGGACTCAGGGCGGTGTACAGCCAGCGATAAAACAAAATATATACAATTAAAACAACATTTAAAACAAAGCAAATTATAAAGGCCGATAAATTAAAATTTAGTTTTTAAAATTTTTAAATATTAATAAACCCCAAATTTAAAATTCTACATTATTATGCCAGTCCCGCTTGAATAAATAGGTGTGTTTTAAACTCACGACGGAAGGTCCGAAGATCAGGCACTTGACGTAGGCCAGGGGGAAGTTCATTCCAGAGCGTCGCTGCCCCCACAGAGAAGGCCCTACTCCTGGGGGCCGCCAGCCAACACTATTTGGCGGACGGCACCCTGAGAAGACCCTCTCTGTGAGAGCGTACGGGTCGGTGGGAGGCAAAGGGTAACAGCAGGCAGTCCCGTAAGTACCCGGGTCCTAAGCCATGGAGCGCTTTAAAGGTGGTAACCAAAATCTTGAAGCGCACCCGAAAAACCACAGGAAGCCAGTGCAGACTACGGAGTAGTGATGTCACGTGGGAGCCACGAGCGGCTCCCGTTACTACTCGCGCAGCCGCATTCTGGACTAAGTGTAGCCTCCGGGTGCACCTCAAGGGCAGCCCCATGTAGAGAGCGTTGCAGTAATCCAACCTAGATGTAACCAGAGCGTGAGTGACCGTATATAAGGCATCCCGGTCAAGGAAGGGAACTAATGAGAAGGAAGGACTCACTGGAGAAGAGCCTAATGCTGGGAACGATGGAGGGCAAAAGAAGAAGGGGATGGCAGAGAATGAGATGGCTGGATGGAGTCACTGAAGCAGTCAGCGTGAGCTTAAATGGACTCTGGGGGATGGTAGAGGATAGGAAGGCCTGGAGGAATGTTGTCCATGGGGTTGCGATGAGTCGGACACGACTTCGCAACTAACAACAACAATTCGTCACATGATCTTGATTCTATGCCTCTGTTTATACAACCCAGGATTGTATTCGCTTTTTTGGCTGCTACTGCACACTGCTGGCTCATATCCAAGTGATCATCCACTAGGACTCCAAGGTCCCTCTCACAGTTACTGTTTTTGAGTCAGGCCTTGCCTAATCTGTACTTACACCTTTGACTATTTGTGCCCAAATGTAAAACTTTGCTTTTCTCTACATTAAAATTTGTTTTGTTGGATAATAATGGCATTTTAATGATGGCAACCAGAAACGGTAGAATTGCCATGAAGTCACATGATGTCAAGCTTTACAATTGCATTGTTTAGTGATAGAAATCCTGTTCCCAATTTGCTGTCATAACCCGAGGACGTCCAGTAGTTAAAGTTCAATAAGGCCAGAAGCTAGAAATAATGGAACTTGTGGTATCACACCACCTGGAGGGACCAGGCTGGAAAGGTTTATCTAGAAACACAATTAAAAACATCTAGACCAGGGGAAAAGCTGGCTGAGGAACGCTGGGAGTTGAAGTCCACAAGTCTAAAAGTTGACAAGGTTGGAGACCCCTGATCTAGACTGAACCAGGCACCGCAAAGTAACACACTCACAGTTTGTCTTTTCTATGTCTTCAGAACAGAGGTGCGCAACGGCAATGTTGATCCCTAAAAGAAAACAATGGATGAGAAAGAAGAATAGCTGGGATCAAAATTCTGATTTTCCACTGGGAAATGCATGCACCTTCTCAAACTTTGCTTCCTTAAGAGCCATTGCAAAAGACTTGAAAAATATTCATTCTCATAAGAATTCATGGTTTTCCCTGTCCAAAGATATCTCAAAACAGTGTATACCGTTCTTGTCTCAATTGATTTTTAAAAGAGGTTCCCATGCATAATTAATACAACACAGTAATTATATTCACTCTAAAGTGTTTACAAGAGAAAGTGAAAAACAAACAAAACGCCATTTATGCAGGGAAGATGTAAAAACGTGTCTCGCATTAGATCCTCCAAAATATATTATTGTAAAAAAATAAAAAATAACATGGATTTTGACCCACTAAAGCTCTCTTAAGAATGCTGATATTTGAAGATCACTATTCATTAACACCCGATTTAAAATTTGGGCCTCTGTTAAGTGGGAAGCCAGGAAATTCTTGAATACAGGTAGTCCTTGACTTAAGACAACTGAACCCCAAAATCCCCACTGTTAAATAAGACAGTTGTTAAACGGTCATAAGTCACTTTTTTCAATGCCACTGT
Organism: Ahaetulla prasina; assembly: GCF_028640845.1. Lineage (NCBI taxonomy): Eukaryota > Metazoa > Chordata > Lepidosauria > Squamata > Colubridae > Ahaetulla > Ahaetulla prasina. Next base: position 290,852,936 of record NC_080540.1, on the reverse strand, counting down.
TAACTTTGAACAATCACTGAGCAAATGGTTGCTTCGGAATATCATGGGACTGCACCAGAGGTGGGTTTCAGCAAGTTCTGACCAGTTCTGGAGAACCGGTAGTGGAAATTCTGAGTAGTTCGGAGAACCGGTAGTAAAAATTCTGACTGGCCCCGCCCTCATCTATTCTCTGCCTCCCGAGTCCCAGCTGATTCCCAGCTTGGAAATGGGGATTTTTGCAGTAACCTTCCCCTGGAGTGGGGTGGGAATGGAGATTTTACAGGATACTTCCCCTGCCACGCCCACCAAGCCATGCCCACCAAGCCATTCCACGCCCACCAAGCCACATACACAGCAGTAGTGGGTTTCAAATTTTTTTACTATCAGTTCTGTGGGTGTGGCTTAGTGGGCGTGGCATGGCTTGGTGGGTGTGGCTTGGTGGGCATGGCAGGGGGGAGGATACTGAAAAATCTCCATTCCCTCACCAATCTAGGAGAAGGTTATTGCAAAATCTCCATTTCCCCCCAATCAGCTGGGACTTGGAAGGCAGAGAATAGTTGGGGCGAGGCCAGTCAGAATTTTTACTACCGGTTCTCCAAACTACTCAAAATTTCCACTACCGGTTCTCCAGAATTGGTCAGAACCTGCTAAAACCCACCTCTGATCCACAGAACTGGTAGTAAAAAAATTTGAAACCCATCACTGAACTGCACCTTTCTGAATTCTCCACTAGCCCATGTTCATATTCACTAAACCACCTGTCTATTTCCAGTATCTATAGTAGTCTTTCTCAAAATTGGCTACTTTAAGATGTGTGCACAAAATTCTGGGAGTTGGTCCATGCATCTTAACGTAGCCAAGGTAGAGAATTATTGGCCTGCAGCAAAGCATAGACAGAATTTGGAAAGATCTTATGAACCTTTATGAAATCTAGTCTGATGAAAAGAAAGAGAGACATGATAGCAGTCTTCCAATATCTCAGGGGCTGCCACAAAGAAGAGGGAGTCAAGCTATTCTCCAAAGCACCTGAGGGCAGGATAAGAAGCAATGGGTGGAAACTAATCAAGGAGAGAAGCAACCTAGAACTAAGGAGAAATTTCCTGACAGTTAGAACAATCAATCAGTGGATCAACTTGCCTGCAGAAGTTGTGAATGTTCCAACACTGGACGTTTTTAAGAAGAGGTTGGATAACTATTTGTCTGAAGTGGTGTAGGGTTTCCTGCCTAAGCAAGGGGTTGGACTAGAAGACCTCCAAGGTCCCTTCCCACTTTGTTATTTTATTCTATTCTAAGGCTTAAAAAGATACTCACAAAAGAATGGCCTTTAGTGCTTCTCTCACAAAACAAAACAAAGCCCAGAATGCAGCAGTGGGTTTCAGATATTGTTAGCACCGTTTCGCCCCAGGCGCGCACCCTCGCTTCACACGCCTACCTTCCTTCACATGCGCCCAGCCTCGAAAACTTGGCTAAATAGGACGGCATAGTATGGAGGAGGGTGCGATCTCCGCTTCCAGCCCAAACCGGCTGGATACCTCTGCCAGAACGGCAGCAGTGTTTTCCTGGTTCACCCGCCACAACTACATTTGGTGTCACCTAGTGGCAAAGCTAAATAATGACATTATCCACAAACATAAACATCCACTTTTCTGGCGTCTGTGATTTGACACACACGGCCTTTTAAAGCGCCTCAGAAAAATTTCCATCCAGACAGTGCCCTGAAAAAAATCCTTGGTTGTATAAACAGAGGCATAGAATCAAAATCACATGAAGTATTAATACAACTTTATAAAGCCTTAATAAGGCCACACCTGGAATATTAGATCTAGTTTTGGCCACTGTGTTACAAAAAAGATGTTGAGACTTTGGAAAAAGTGCAAAGAAGAACAACCAAGATGATTAAAGGCCTCGAGATTAAAACATATGAAGAACAGTTGCAGGATTTGGGTTTGGCTCAGTGGTGGGATTCAAAATTATTTTTCTACCAGTTCTGCGAGTGTGGCTTTGTGGGTGTGGCACCAATGAATGTGTCTTCAAGAGATTATTTGTTCCACTGTCAACCAGCTTTTGGTGTAGCTGGAATCTGCATTCCTATGTAACAGAATGTGAATTTTGCCCCATTTTAAAATACCTTTATCTTTTCCATGGCCTTCATGACTGCTCTACCAAGTGTTAAGAGTTTGCTGTATATTTAGAATAGAATAGAATAACAGAGTTGGAAGGGAACTTGGAGGTCTTCTAGTCCAACCCCCTGCTCAGACAGGTAACCCTACAACACTTCAGACAAATGGTTGTCTTCTTAAAAACTTACAGTGTTGGAGCACCCAGAATTTCTGGAAGCAGGTTGTTCCACTGGTTAATTGTCCTTAATGTCAGGAAAATTCTCTTTATTTCTAAATTGCTTCTCTCCTTGACTAGTTTCCATCCATTGCTTCTTGTCCTGCTTTCAGGTGCTTTGAGGAATAGGTTAACCTCCCCCGCCCTTCTTTGTGATAGCCCCTCAAATATTGGAACGCTGCTATTATGTCACCCCACACTTCTTTTCACTAAACTAGACAAACCCAATTCCTGCAACCGTTCTTTCTCACTGTCCAGAAATTTCTCCTTAGTTGTAGATTGGTTCTCTTCTTGATTCGTTTCCACCCATTGCTTGTTATTCTGCCTTCTGGTGCTTTGGAAAATAGGGATGTGTTTTAAAACCATTTTTTCTCTGACTTAGTAGAGCAATAGAAATAGGTTTTAACTACTGCAAAATCCACAGCTGCTCATACTGAAGATTGCTATCATATGATCTCCCCATTGTCTTTCCTCAAAACTAGACATTCTCAGCTCCTATCACCGCCGTTTACAGAAATGACTTTCTAAGCCTCCGATTATCTTTTCTGCCCTTTGTTGAACTGGATTTAGCTTGCCTGAATCCTAAAATGCAGTGTTCAAAATTGGGTCTGACCAAAGAAGAATAGAGTGGAATCATTAATTTCCATCATTTCAAGATTATGCTCCTTTTGATCCTACTTAAACTGTTATTTTCCTTGTTTGAGTCGTATCATACCACTACTTGTATTCAGTTTGGAAATAAGTGTGATTCCAAGATTGCAAGTCTTGGACAATTAGCTTAACACTACCCAAGATTAGCATGTTTAATAAATGCAGTTGACAGGGCTTTCGGTTGTGTGAACATTTATTCTGTGTTTGGGTTGATGCTAATGGTTCTTGTCTATCTTTCTAACTAGTTTCTCTTATATGAAGTGGAAGCTGTTGGTAACAAGTTAAGTATTTAATTGCTGCTCAGTATTAAATAAATAAATAATAAGATTTATGCACTATGTCAAAGGAGGCATCTTTGCATTTGAATGGCAAAGAATGGGCCATAACTGACTCATTAAATGTGTGAACTCTTCTGTATCTGCTTGAGTCAATTAAGAACTTTTACAATCTAGGGAGGGATGGAGGGAGAAAGATGAGAGAAGGAAAGAAGGAAGAAGAGGGAGGTGGGAGGGAGAAGGAAGGAGGGAAGGAAAGAGGGAAGGAGGGAGGGAGGGAGGGAGGGAGGGAGGGAAGGAAGGAAGGAAGGAAGGAAGGAAGGAAGGAAGGAAGGAAGGAAGGAAGGAAGGAAGGAAGGAAGGAAGGAACTCCATCTGGGTTCAGTTCCAAGTGGGAAGAAAGACACTAGAAACATGGAGACTGCTTGTGAAGATGGTTTAATGGTGGACAGGACCACATGGGTTTAGAAAACTTGGAACTCCGCCGCCTTCGACAGGACCTGAGTTTAACTCATAGAATCATCTATTGCAATGTCCTTCCTGTTGAAGACTACTTCAGCTTCAATCACAACAATACAAGAGCAAACAATTGATTTAAACTTAATGTTAACCGCTTCAATCTAGACTGCAGAAAATATGACTTCTGTAACAGAGTTGTTAATGCTTGGAACACACTACCTGACTCTGTGGTCTCTTCTCAAAATCCCCAAAGCTTTAACCAAAAACTGTCTACTATTGACCTCACCCCATTCCTAAGAGGTCTGTAAGGGGCATGCATAAGAGCACAAGAGTGCCTACCGTTCCTGTCCTATTGTTTCCTTTCATTATATCCAATTAATATATTTAATATATTACATACTTATGCTTATATATGTGCTTATATATTATATAGTTATTTTCATGCTTATGCTTATATATACTGTTGTGACAAAATAAATAAATAATAAATAAATAAAAATAAACATGGTTTGAGGTCCTGGGCAATGGTGCATGGAGAAGAGAAAGAGGGAGAGGGAGAGAGGGAGGGAGGGAGAGAGAAAGAGAGAGGGAAGGAAGGAGGGAGGGAGGGAGATTTATACCCTCTCTTGGGCCCCACCTTGGAGCTTCCTGTTCCTGTGTAAGAAATGTACTCTAATTGGTTGTCAGACTCCATTGGGGCAATGCAGGGTTAACTTTGTAGGTTGTCTTGAGTCCCAGGATTGGTTGAATCTTGCTGGGTGATGTAACCTTCCCAGGTGCGATGTGGTGAGATAGGTGCAGGGCTAATCCTAAACTGGACCAGCCTTTTGTCCTGTAGATAGGATGGCCCAGTCTTTCTGAGGTTGTTAACAAAGGAAGGAGGAAGGAGAGGGAAGAAGAGAGGGAGAGAGGAAGGTGAAGGCTATCTTTAGACCGAATTGTTTGGGGTAAGGATTTGCTTTTTGAGGGGATTCAAGAACATGGGACATAGAAAAGAGAATATTTCCTTATCTGGGTCCAGAATCCAAGTGCAAATCAGAGGCAGCTTTATCCAATAAGGGAGAATATTTGTAGCTCAGGGTTGAAATGAGGGGTCCTTGATAGTTTCCGAGCTTGGTTGTTTTCTTGCAGACGTCTCATGACCCAGCTGCCCAATGGCACTGATGATGTTAGCTAGTGTGAGTAATGAAACGCCTGCAAAAAAACAGACTAACTCAGAGAGCACCAAGGACCGCGCACCTTTATCCGTAACAGGCAAACGTGGCTGGTCCAAGCCGCTTTTTTAATTACACCTCCCCATTTCAACCTCTGCAGCATCCTCATGGAATAGATACCAAGATTATTATTATTATTATTATTATTATTATTATTATTATTATTATTATTATTATTATTATTATTATTATTATTATTACTTCTTCTTCTTCTTCTTCTTCTTCTTCTTCTTCTTTCTCCTCCTCCTTCCTCCTCACCTTCTTCTTCTTCTTTCTCTTCCTCCTCCTCCTCTCCTTCTTCTTCTCTTCTTCTTCCTCTCCTCCTCCTCCTCTTCTTCTTTTTTATTTTTATTTATTTATTTTTGTCACACAGTATATATGAGCATAAGCATGTAATAACTATACAATATATAAGCTTATATATAAGTATGAGTATGTAATAACTATATTAATTGGATATAACGAAAGGAAACAATAGGGCAGGAACGGTAGACATGCTTGTGCTCTTATGCACGTCCCTTACAGACCTCTTAGGAATGGGGTGAGGTCAATAGTAGACAGTTTTTGGTTGAAGCTTTGGGGATTTTGGGAAGAGACCACAGAGGAGGAGGAGGAGTCTTCTTCTTCTTCTTCTTCCTCTTCCTCTTCTTCCTCCTCCTCCTCCTCCTCCTCCTCCTCCTCCTCCTCCTCCTCCTCCTCCTCCTCCTCCTTCACCACCCTTCGGCTTCCTTATATTAAGCTGATGTTCTCATTACGGTTTACTCAAGGACAAATAATGGGGAACGAAGCAGGGAAGAGTAATTGGTCCTAAGTTGGTCGCCCCCATTCCCCACTTCCCACTACCGCTGCTCTTTGTGAACCTAGCGGCTAATAAGCAAAGCCGGAGGCAGTAAATAATTCCTATAATTCTGCAAAATGCCTCCTGATCTTTTTTCTCTCCGAGGCTGGAAGCGCCATCCCCGCGCTGGAGGTCAGGAGCCAGAGCGATCTCTCGCCATCTCCTTCTCTCCCCAAAGCTGCTAATGATCCCATCCGCCTTGGAGAAAGAAACTTTAACAGGGGCTGACCTTCTGCTCCTTGACCCCCAGCATCTTCTCGGTTGCCGGCAGAAGCCGAAGATCATTAGGCCAACGTGCGCCGTCTATACGTTGGCAAGGAATGGGCTTGTTTGCTAGCTCTGAGGCTGGGAAGTCATCAACCATAGCAAAGAAATAGTTCCTGGAGTAGTATAATCAATGTATTAAGCCCAGGGAGCTGGTGGGGGGGGGAGAGAAATCTCCAGTCTTTTACTTCTGCCTCCTGTTAAGTTCCAATGACATTAAGTTATGGCATTAAGTTAATGTCAAATGACATTTAAAAAAAAAAGCATGATTAAAGGGGAGATGTTTCCCAAATGCTTTCTCCAGCCCCCCTCCCCTCCCGCCAGTGAATTACACACAGCTGCAGGTATATTCACAGCTTTTAAGGCCCACCTTCACACCTTTAGGAGGTGCAAAAAATGGTATTTCTACAGATAGTTCTCGCTTCCCATCCTTGAGCTAATAATGCAATTTTCTCAATTGTTGATATTCTTCCTGACAAAGACAATTGTAGATGTTCCCACTTAGTCAAATCTGCCACAATCTGCTGTTTGAGTTTACCATAGTTATTTTCTTTTAAAGCGCTACACCTTGGAGTCAGATATATCCCCAAATATTTAACTTTAGTTGCAATCTGCATCCCAGAATATTCTACCAACTCATTTTTTTGCTTCACCAACGTATTTTTTGTCAAAATTTTCGTTTTGCCTCTATTAATTTTCAAGCCTGCCACTTTCCCATTGTTGGAAGAAATATCCATCTGGGTTCAGTTCCAAGTGGAGACAAAGACACTGGAAACATGGAGGCTGCTTGGAAAGATGGTTTAATGGTGGCCAGGATCACATGGCTTGAGATCCTGAACAGAAAAGGGCTGAGATCCTGTGTGCTCCCTGGTTTTATGCTTTTTCTGAGCTTTGAACTTTCTGGGGCACAGGAAGATATCCTGATTGGTTATCAAACTCCCAGGTGGTCTAGGGGTCTTAGTTAACATTGTAGGTTGTCCCTCAAGCTTGCCTGAGCCTTGCCATGTGGTGAGTGTTCTATTGTGTTGCAAATGATGGGGGGTTGAGTGAGCTTGGTTGAGGCTTTAATGGCCCATTGACAAAGGTGGGGGGGAGTCAGGAAGTTGCAGGGAGCTGCTTTGTCTTTAAAACATGTTTCTCCATTTCTTATCCAGGGAAATATATTCTGCCTTTTAAATATTTTCTAAAATATTTCATTCTTCTAGGAGGGGGGTGGGTGCTAAATTCCTACATCATATTCATCAATTCTTTCTAACAAACAAATTATAGGTTCCAAAGGATCCTCAATAATAAAAACCAAATCATCAGCAAAAGCTTGAAGTTTGTATTCTTCCTTCTGAATAATGTAATTTTCTCAATGCAAGTCTGAAAACAGGTCTGTGTACTACAGGCATGTTAAGACCTCAGCAAGTGACACAAGTCACCTCTTCTGTTGCAGAGAGAATTCACAGCCACGCAGGCAACCCCGTTCCCTGCACAGAATTTTACACAACAAGGCTCAGTGTACAGGTATTCCTTGCTTAGCGACTGCCTTGTTTAGTGACCCTTCGCAGTTACAAAGCCATTTTACAACCCATCCTTTGCAACCGCAGCAAAAAAAAAAGGGGGGGGCCATAAAATCGGGGGCAACTGACTTAACTGCCCCGGTTAGCAACAGAAATTCTGGTTCCGATGGTGATTGTAAGACGAAGACTACCTATATGTATGGTTGTGATTCACAATATGGCCTGAATGGTTGATGGGACAGTCCAGCAGAAACATTCCAGGGATGAAATATAAAATTTGTTACTACCAGTTCTGTGGGTGTGGCTTGGTGGGGGTGGGGTAATGCTGGCCAAGTTGTTTTTTTTAACTTTTAAAAGCATTTTTTCTACAACCTCTTCAGTCGAAGAGGTTGTAGAAAAAATGCTTTTAAAGGGTTCTGACAATCCCAGATGAGTTCCTTATAATAAATTATAAAAAATAATTGCTACCAACTTGCCTTCCATTGAGGACCTGTATACTGCACGAATCAAGAAGAGGGCCGTGAAAATATTTGCAGATCCCTCGCATCCTGGACATAAACTGTTTCAACTCCTACCCTCAAAACGACGCTATAGAGCACTGCACCCCAGAACAACTAGACACAAGAACAGTTTTTTCCCGAAGGCCATCACTCTGCTAAACAAATAATTCCCTCAACACTGTCAGACTATTTACTGAATCTGCACTACTATTAATCGTTTCATAGTTCCCATCACCAATCTCTTTCCACTTATGACTGTATGACTATAACTTGTTGCTGGCAATCCTTATGATTTATATTGATATATTGATCATCAATTGTGTTGTAAATGTTGTACCTTGATGAACATATCTTTTCTTTTATGTACACTGAGAGCATATGCACCAAGACAAATTCCTTGTGTGTCCAATCACACTTGGCCAATAAAATTCTATTCTATTCTATTATCACCAGAACCTTTTAAAAGCATTTTTTACAACCTCTTTGGCCAAAGAGGTTGTAGAAAAAATGCTTTTAAAAGGTTCTGACAATCCCAGCTGAACCACGCGATCGTCAGAGGCTTTTTTTTCACTTTTAAAAGCATTTTTTCAGCCGAAGAAAAAATGCTTTTAAAAGTTTAAAAAAAAAACCTCTGATGATCATGCGGCTCAGCTGGGCATGGGTGGGGGGGGGGGGAAGGGATTTTTGCTACCGGTTCTCCGAACCACCCGCTGCCATAGCTACCGGATTGGGCGATCCAGTCCGAATGGGGAACATTTCACCCCTGGAATATTCCAATATTTCAGATGACAGAGCTGGAAGGGACCTTTGGAGGTCTTCTAGTCCAACTCCCTGCCCAAAAAGCAGGAGATGATATACCATACCGGACCAATAGCCGCCCAGTCTCTTCTTTGAAAATTTCTTTCTTAAGAAAGAAATAGTTTACTTCCACATAAAAGCACAAGATTTATAGTGGGTACATCAATCAGGTCCCTCTACAATGTCTTTTATTCAACTTATATATTAAGAACTTTTTATTTGGAATGATGACCTCAAGGGCAGCTCTGTTTCTTCAAGTGCTCCACCAGTTTCGGCTCATTAAAGGAAAGAAGTTTTTGCATTTATTGTTTGGATACCATCTGATCTTTCTTTAGAAGAACACACACTTGTTTGTACAATAAAATGACAGGGCAGATAATAGAGAACATTTTCCACCCATCCTTTTCCTCCACCTCTCCTGTGGAAAGAAATCTATTCATTCAAACAAATGATAGATAAAACCCCGTTTGTATGCTGTTTAGTCCGCTTAGATGACTGTCCCCTCTTATTTTTTTCATGCTGTTAATGAATTTTCACAAAACCCATGGAGTGAATATTTTATCAATGCCTACACTTAAAAAAAAAAAAACATTGTAAAGTAAGTAAATGGGAATTGCTTTGCCCTATCTTTGTCTGGAAATATCTGAGTTGTGGGGTGTGGGTGTATTTCTCCTTTTATTATTGTTGTCCTATCACAGCCAAATTCAGTTGGGGGGGGGCTTTATCTGATCCCATACATCAGCATTCATTCTACCTGTTTTATCTGGTGGTTTTCCTTACCCAGCTTCGTGTATTTATACTTTTAATCTGCCTCAAAGTTCTTGAGAAGATTGCAAACAAAATAAAAATACAATAGATAATACACAGGGCACTCTATTATATATTATACTATAAAAATAATTGAATATCTCCAATACATAAGAGCCACATTCTAGCATGGAGCTGGGAGCTACTGGATTTAACTATTTTTTTTTTTAAAAAAAAGACGTTGAGAGTTTGGAAAAAGTGCAAAGAAGAGCAACTAAAGTGAGTGAAGTCCTGGAGCCAAAAACATCTGAAATGGTGTAGGGTTTCCTGCCTGGGCAGGGGGTTGGACTAGAAGACCTCCAAGGTCCCTTCCAATTCTGTTATTATGTTATATCATATGAAGAACAGTTGCAGGAATTGGGTGGGGTTATTCTAGAGAAAAGAAGGACTGTGGGGGAGGGGACATGATAGCAGTATTCCAATATTTGAGGGACTGCCACAAAGAAGAGGGGGTCAAATTATTCTCCAAAGCACCAGAGGGCAGGATAAGAAACAATGGATGGAAATTAATCAAGGAGAGAAGCAACCTGGAATTAAGGAGAAACTTCCTAACATTAAGGACAATTAACCAGTGGAACAGTTCGCCTTCAGAAGTTGTGGGTGCTTCATCACCGGAGGTTTTTAAGAAGAGATTGGACAACCATTTGTCTGAAATTGTATAGGGTCTCCTGCTCGAGCAGGGGGTTGGACTAGAAGATCTCCAAGATCCCTTCCAGCTCTAGTCTATAAAAAAAAAATCTAAAATATTACAGAACCAAGGAAAATCACAACCTGTGGCATTAAGGACGTGCCAAGCAAGGGCTATCCGGAGGCATATTTTGGAACTATTCCAGATTCATAACTTGCCACTAATATAGCAGAACCCCTAAGCATAATCTTTCAAAAATCTTTCAGGACCAGCTCCCTTCCCAAACTATGGTCACAAGGCATGGTCATCCCTGTCTTCAAAAAAGGAGACCCCAGCCTAGTTGAAAATTACAGACCAATTTCTTTATGCTGCGTCACCTGCATAATAATGGAATCAATCATCAACCAATCCATTACCCTCCACCTGGAAACAAACAACCTACTCTCTAATAAACAATTTGGTTTCAGAAAAAACTCATCCTGTAATTTACAACTTCTTCACTGCAAAAACATATGGACTACAAATCTTGATCAAGACAAAGCAATAGATGCAATTTACATAGACTTCTGTAAAGCTTTTGACTCAGTGGTACATGACAAACTTCTCCTAAAACTAAAATCCTATGGCATCTCCAGACCTCTCCATAATTGGATAACAGCTTTCCTGTCAAACAGACAAGTGGTCAAAATTGGCAATGCTCTATCAGTTCCTGTTCCTGTCAATAGCAGCGTCCCCCAAGGCAGCGTTCTAGGACCAACACTCTTCATATTATACATTAATGACCTCTGTGACCATATTATAAGTAATTTTGTTCTCTTCACTGATGATATTAAACTATTTAACACTACCAACAATACGGCTACCCTTCAAAAAGACCTTGACTTTGTGTCGGAATGGTCAAAAATTTGGCAACTCCAAATCTCAACCAGCAAATGCTCTGTCTTACACATTGGAAAAAAGAATCAGAACACTAAATACAAACTCGATGGACATTACCTTGTAGATGACCCCCACCCCATTAAAGACCTTGGAGTTTTCATATCAAATTATCTAAGTGCTAAAGCCCACTGCAACTACATCGCAAAAAAGGCTTTAAGAGTTGTAAACTTAATCTTACGTAGCTTCTTCTCCAGAAATATTACACTACTAACCAGAGCATATCAAACATTTGCTAGACCAATTCTTGAATACAGCTCGCCTGTATGACCTCTTCGGCCAAAGAGGTTGTAGAAAAAATGCTTTTAAAAGTAAAAAAAAAAAGTTGACCATGCCCATCCAGTCACATTACCACCCCCCCATCAACCCACACCCACAGAACCGGTAGTAACAAATTTTACATTTCACCACTGATCCGGATTAATACATTATATTAAGCTACAGTTTGGTTGAAACTAGCCTGTTGAATTAATGGCTGAGCCAAGTCCTGATACAAACTAAAATGAAGCAATATGTGAACTGTGCTAATAGCTTGTTAAAAACTGCCCTTTGGATAGCTACAGCCAAATTTGATTACCTACTACAGTCCGTCAAACTTATTTATTGCATCAAACTGAACACAGTGCCAAATTGTAGCAGACGTTCAGCGGCTTATGACAACATAAAACATAATAAAACAGCTACAGAATTACAGGTCAGAATAAAACAAAACTACAGTAAATAATACCAATAAAAGAACGAAGGAAAGTCGGTTCTGGATGGTTCACTCAAATCCCCTTAGAAAAGTTTGGTCTTTTATTATTTTCTGAAAGGCAAGTTAGGGTTTTTTGTTTCGGGTAGATTTTCTATGCACATTTAGAGGCATTTAAAAATTAAATTAGGACATATATATAGTCCTTGATTTACAACTGGTTGCTTACAGTGGTGGGTTTCAAATTTTTTTACTGCTGGTTCTGTGAGTGTGGCTTGGTGGGCGTGGCATGGCTTGGTGGGCGTGGCATGGTGGGTGTGGCATGGGAAGGATACTGTAAAATCTCCATTCCATCCCTAATCCAGGAGAAGGTTACAGCAAAATCCCCATTTCCTCCCGATCAGCTGGGACTCGGGAGGCAGAGAATAGATGGGGGGGGGGGGCAGTCAGAATTTTTACTACCGATTCGCTGAACTACTCAAAATTTCCACTACCGGTTCTTCAGAACTGGTCAGAACCTGCTGAAACCCACCTCTGGTTGCTTAGAGAGTGACTGGAATTGTAGCAGACCTTCCTGGGGCCTATTTACAACTCAGATTCTAAGTTCCAACGGTCACCTCTCTCCTATGGTTAGATGACCAAATTTCAGGCACTTGGCACAGGGTCATACAACGGTTTCACCAAAAACCAGCACGGATTTCTAGTTTTCAGCAAAAAAAAAATGGTTTAAATAAGGCTCTGATGATCACAGCTGAGCCGAGCGATCATCAGAGCCTTTTTTCCCCCCCACTTTTAATAACATTTTTTTTTACAAACTATTTGGCCGAATAGGTTGTAAAAAAATGCTTTTAAAAGTGAAAAAAAAAGATTGTGCGCCACAACTCATCACACACGTGCGCTGTTCTACTTACCCCATGCCTCCTTTTGGCGTGCAATGCGCGCCTGCACCTCGTATTTGGTGTGTGGTGCACACTGCGCATGGGTGCACCATGCGCAACCAGCAAACGGGTAGTAAACCGGTTCAGATTTCACCACTGCTTCAAGTCTGTCCTTACCCTTCTCTTTTTAGACGTAATTGTACTTTCTGGTTTTCCTTTGAAGACGTTTCACTTGTTATCCAAAAAGCTTCTTCAGCTCTGAGATAAGAAACGAAATGCCTTCAAAGAGAAAACCAGAAAGTCTTCTTGAAAAATCACCTTTGGGACAACCATGACCTGTGGCAACGCATGGAAGCCTTCGGCCTAGTATGACTACGAAGTCCTGATGACTGAGAATCTCCGTAGATATTCACTTTTTAGAGTTTAGTCTTAGCCCTTTGCGAAGCCCAAGTGGAACCTCTCAGTGTGGAAACAGTTGTGCCCTCCATGTACACCAGTGGTAGTCAACCTCTGGTGGCTCAGCAGACTAAGTCTGTCTGTTGTTAACAGCAGCTGCTTGCAATTACTGCAGGTTCAAGTCCCACCAGGCCCAAGGTTGACTCAGCCTTCCATCCTTTATAAGGTAGGTAAAATGAGGACCCAGATTGTTGGGGGCAATAAAGTGGACTTTGTATATAATATACAAATGGATGAAGACTATTGCTTAACACATTGTAAGCCGCCCTGAGTCTTCGGAGAAGGGTGGGATATAAGTGCAAATTTAAAAAAAAAAAACCTGGTCCCTATCGCCCATTAGTGGGCGTTCCAGCTTTCATGGTGGGCGGTAGGGGTTTTCAGGGAGACTGAATCACTTTCCTTTTCTTTAATTTAATTGACTTTTTAAAAAACTTTCCTAGCATTATTTAAAAACATTTTCATTAGGTTTTCATAAAATTCCCCGTGACAATTTAAATTTCTGAAAATATACTATTTGTATCGCCCGCGCATAAGTTTAGTTCACGTTACGTAAGTGAAACTAAATGGCGCTATAGTGCGACCTCAAACAAAAGAGCCTCGTCCCAGAATAGCTCGCGCATCTCCCCCCACACCACCCAGCTGTAACAGACAAGCAGAGCTGGTAGCCGGAGCCCCCCACCCAACCCAACCCACGATGCGCGAGAGGCATGCGCAGACGACGATACACGGCGCATTACTGTGGAACCGGTGGGCGGTTAGAAAATTTTACTACTAACAGAGATACAAAAGTGGGCGGTAGGTATAAAAAGTTTGACTACCCCAATGTACACCAACAACATTTGAGAAGATTACAATATGCCAAGTAGTCTTCAACTTACAACCATTTGTTTAGTAACTGTCCAAAGTTAATGGCACTGAAAAAGTGACCTGTTTTTCACACTTACAACCATTGCAACATCCCTGTGGTCACCTGATCAGAATTCGGACACCATATTTGCCTGATGTGATGTGATCGCCTTTTGCTAGATTCACTTAACAACCGTGTTACTAACTTAACAACTGCTGTGATTCGTTGCAGCATCCCCCCTTGGTCACGTGATCAAAATTGGGACTCTTGGCAACTGGCCTGTATTTATGACGGTTGTAGTATCCCTGGGTCATGTGATCACCTTTTGTGACTTTCTGACAAGCAAAGTGCTTGGGCGGGGGTTGGACTAGATGACCTACAAGGTCCCTTCCAACTCTTTAAAGTCCCTTTCAGTCTGTAAAGTGAATGGAATAGAATAGAATAGAACAGAACAGAATTTTTATTGGCCAAGTGTGATTGGGCACACAAGGAATTTGTCTTGGTGCATATGCTCTCAGTGTACATAAAAGAAATGATACCTTCATCAGGATACAACACTTAATGATAGTCATAGGCTACAATTAAGCAATCAGGAAACAATATCAGTATAAATCGTAAGGATACAAGCAACAAAGTTACAGTCATAAGTGTAATGGGGGAGCCAAGTTCCTTTGACAACCGTGTTACTAACTTAATATCTTCAGTGATTCACTTAATAATTCCAGCAGGAAAGGGGATAAAACGGAGCAAAATTCACTTAGCAACTGTCTTGCTTCACAACAGAATTTTGGGTTCAATTGTGATCGTAAGGCAAGGACTAGCTATTATTACGCAGTTAGGACGAACGTAAGAATAGAATAGAATGGATATCCGATCATAACAATGTCTATTTTTCTCCTTCCATTGGCTGGTCTGGTCAGGTTCAAACTGAAGTTTGTATCACACACACACACAAAAACAGTTTGTATTTCAGGCATACTTGGGAGACAGTTGCTTTCTAGCCCAGGCTGGACAAATCTGTTATCTTCCCACCAACAAACTGTCCACTCAGAAAACAAACGGGTGGGTGGAGATAGCAATTTTGGACTGAATAGAAAGCAACATCAGAAGTTCTCTTCACTTTTGTTTTACGTTCCTTTCCAGTCCACAGCTATTTCTGTCTTTTAATGGAACACTCGAAAGCATCAAAGAGACGGCTCCATTCAGAACTCGTAATGATTGCCTCTATCTCTTCAAGATTTCAGTCCTTCCTGTCTCTTCCTCAATTTGTTATAGCCTGAAAATAATGGCAGATAAAGGGAATTTGTACTGGGAAGCAGGCCAAGCTAAAGACATTAAATTATTGAGTGATCTGTATCTGGATAATGGATTTATGGCTGTTTAACTACTTTTCAAGGGGAGGGGATGCTAACGTTACGTTGCCTCTAGATTGAGAATTTCTGCACAAATCTAACCCGCTTCTTTTTAATTGGGCTTGTTTAAAAAACAATGGATGCTACCTGATAATTTCTTTATTATTGGGCATTAACAATGGGAAATTATCAGTCACTTTAGGACACTCTACTAGTCCCTCTATAGCAGGGAAAGTATAAACATCCATCACAAAAACGTTTGAAGACAAAATAATTAGAAATCATACAAGCATAGCAAAGAAAGATTATGCCCAAACCAGAATTTACCAAGTTGAGCTTCTACCAGACAGTGGTAAAATCTGAGCTCTGTTTAGCCACAGTGTGCTTTTCGTGTTTTTAAATATGGAACTGAAGGTAGTCCTCGCCTTACGACCACAATAGAGTCAGACATTTCTGTTGCTAAGCAAGGCAATTGTTAAGTGTGTCCCATTTTATGAACATGTTTCTTAAGCAAATCACTTTAGTAGTTAAGTACCGGTACATCATATGACAGATAAGGGAATCTGGTTTTCCCCATTGACTTTGATTGACAGAAGCCGGTTGGGAAGATCGCAAATGGCAATCCTGTGGGTTTGAAACACTGCAACCTTCATAAATACATGCCAGTCACCACGCGCCTGAATTTTGATCACATGAACCGGCAAGAATAGCCAAGGCTCCAGAAGATAAGCTCAAGATCCAGATGGATCTCAACAGACTTCAACACTGGGCCCTATCCAGTGGTGGGATTCAGCCAGTTCGTACCACTTCGGGAGAACCGGTTGTTAACTTTCTGAGCAGTTTAGTGTACTGGTTGTTGGAAGAAATCATTAGGGCAGGTTGTTAAATTATTTGAATCCCACCACTGGCCCTATCTAACAAAATCAGTGTATAGAAAAGCAAGGTTCTACACTTATGCAAGAAAATCCCAAATGTACATACAAGTTAGGTTAAACCTGGCTCAATAGCAGTGAGAGGGATCTTAGAATCCTAGCAGACACTCACAAATATGAGTCAGCAGGGTGCAATGGCAGCCAAAAAAAACCCCAAGCAATACTAAGTTGTATTAACAGAGGGATAGAATCAAGATTATGTGAAGTGTTAGTGCCGCTGTATAATGTCTTATATAACAACAACAACAACAACAACAGAGTTGGAAAGGACCTTGGAGGTCTTCGAGCCCAACCCCCTGCCCAGGCAGGAAACCCTACACCACTTCAGACAAATGGTTATCCAACCTCTTCTTAAAAATTTCCAGTGTTGGAGCATTCACAACTTCTGGAGGCAAGTTGTTCCACTGATTAATTGTTCTGTCAAGAAATTTCTCCTTAGTTCTAAGTTGCTTCTCTCCTTGATTAGTTTCCACCCATTGCTTCTTGTTCTGCCCTCAGGTGCTTGGGAGACTAGTTTGACTCCCTCTTCTTTGTGGCAGCCCCTGAGATATTGGAACGCAGCTATCATGTCTCCCCTAGTCCTTCTTTTTATTAAACTAGACATACCCAGTTCCTGCAACCGTTCTTCATATGTTTTAGCCTCCAGTCCCCTAATCATCTTTGTTGCTCTTCTCTGCACGCTTTCTAGAGTCTCCACATCTTTTTTACAACTGAATGCAGTATTAAAACTGAATGCAGTATTCTAAGTGTGGCCTTACACAAGGCATTATAAAGTGGTATTAACACTTCACATGATGTAGAGACACTGGAAAGAATGCAGGGAAGAGGAACAAAAATGATTAGGGGGATAGAGCTAAAACATATGAAGAACAGTGCAGGAATTGGGTTTGTCCAATCTAGTGAAAAGAAGGACCATGTGTTACGTGCTAAGCAGCGTTCCAATATTTGAGGGGCTGCCACAAAGAAAGGGTCAACCTGTTTTCCAAAACACCAGACAGTGCTAACTAATACAGATCCCAGTTGTTGTTCACTGTGACAACAATACAACAATTAACAGCCCAATTGTCCGTCCTCTTCATTACAACTGCTGATCATCTCCACATCTGACATCAAGCAATGCATGAAGTGGCTGAATGATATGAACAAATCCGTCAGCCAATGGAAAGATGAGAGAGAGTCACCCTGACTGAATTTAAGCATCTACACATATTGGCTGCATTTATTGTATTTTAGCTTGGCCAATTGAATAAGTTTTTTATGGGTAGTTTTTAATATTGTATGGGTTTGTTTTTTGTATTTTAACTGGCTGTTCACCGCCCTGAGTCCTTCAGGAGAAGGGTGGTCTATAAATTAAATAATAATAATAATAATAATAATAATAATAATTATTATTATTATTATTATTATTATTATTATTATTATTGGACAAAATGCAATCCTAAAAGGTCTTGAGCAGAGATGGTATTCAGCCATTTCTAGCCGATTCAGATTAACCAATAGTGGAAATCGCAGGTAGGCCACGCCCCCCCTCCCCCACACGGGCTCTATGCCGTGCTGTTAAGGCGCGTTTTTGAGGCCGGGCGCATGCACAGAAGGCACACACGAAGTGAGCGCGCGTGCGCGGGGCGAACCAGTGGTAACAAAATGTGAAACTCATGTAAGCTGTTATGGAGTGGCTGCCAAGCTTTTGGGCACCAGGGACCGATTCCATGGAGGTGAAGTTTTTCTGCAGACCAGAGGGGGCGTGGTTTCGCATGCCACCTGTATCCCGCGGATGGGGCTTCGCTTGTTTGCGGGTCCTGGTTGTTGCCATGTTGCGGACGGGTGGCGGTCCACAGACCGGGGGCTTGGCGAATCGGACCCCTGTATTATTGTATCATAGTATCTGTGGACGTTTGTTTGTCAGAAGGAAAAGCGTTATTTCTCTCTCTGCTTTTATAAACACTCAAGAAAGGCAAGTCTCTCTTTTGATTTATTGGCTTTAATATCCTCATGCAATGACTTTGGACCTTTTGACTCCTTTCAAGCCCCTAGAGAACACCACTATTCCCAAGTTTGTATTTTTTAATTTTCTGCTTTATAGTAGCAGTAAAGAGAGTCAGGGCCTTTTCTTTCCTGCTTTGATTTAGAAGGAATATAGCACTTTGTGGGAAGACTCTGGTTATGAGCTACAGTAGAAGCAAATTTATGAAAGCTTTATTAAAGATTAACCCTTTTCCCAGCCTGGAAGTTGAGAATGTTCCCTCCATTATGTTTTTCTGGCTTAGAATTTGGTGTCTTCTAGTCTCTGGATATTTTGGGGGAGCCATATTGTCCATTGGCCCATTTTGGAATTGTCATGTTGGCATGCTGACAATTTCACTGTTACCGTCACTTTCCTCTATAGAGGTATTTTTGCCCTCCCTAAAGGCAGCAAGAGGGATACGGTGGCTCAGCGGGTAAAACACTGAGCTTGTCAATCGAAAGGTTGGCAGTTCAGCGGTTCGAATCCCTAGTGTCGCGTAACAGGGTGATCTCCCATTACTTGTCCCAGTTCTGCCAACTAAGCAGTTCGAAAGCACGTTAAAAATGCAAGTAGAAAAATAGGGACCACCTTTGATAGGAAGGTAACAGCGTTCAGTGCGCCTTTAGCGTTTAGTCATACTGGCCACATGACCACGGAGATGTCTTCAGACAGTGCTGGCTCTTCAGCTTTGAAACGGAGATGAGCACCGCCCCCTAGAGTCGGAAACAACTAGCACATTTATTTATTTTTTGAATTTATATCCCGCCCTTCTCCGAAGACTCAGGGCGGCTTACAATGTGTTAAGCAATAGTCTTCATCCATTTGTATATTATATACAAAGTCAACTTTTTATTGCTCCCAACAATCTGGGTCCTCATTTTACCTACCTTATAAAGGATGGAAGGCTGAGTCAACCATGGCTTAGGACCCGGGTACTTACGAGACCGCCTGCTGTTACCTTATGCCTCCCACCGACCCCTACGCTCTCACAGAGAGGGTCTCCTCAGGGTGCCGTCCGCCAAACAGTGTCGGCTGGCGGCCCCCAGGAGTAGGGCCTTCTCTGTGGGGGCACCAACGCTCTGGAACGAACTTCCCCCTGGTTTACGTCAAGTGCCTGATCTTCGGACCTTCCGTCGTGAGCTAAAAACACACCTATTTATTCAAGCGGGACTGGCATAATAGTGTTAAATTTTAATTCGGGGTTTTATTAATATTTCTAAAATTTTAAAACTAAATTTTAATTATCAGCCTTTTTGTAATTTGCTAGGTTTTAAATGTTTTAATTTGTATATATTCCTGTGTTTTATCTTGGCTGTACACCGCCCTGAGTCCTTCGGGAGAAGGACGGTATAAAAATTTAATAAAATAAATAAATAAATAAACCTTGGGCCTGGTGGGACTTGAACTTGCAGTAATTGCAAGCAGCTGGGTTAATAACAGACAGACTTGGTCTGCTGAGCCACCAGAGGCCCTGGTGTGCACCCACATATGTGCAAAGGGAACCTTTACCTTAAGGCAGCAACCATTTTCCTGGCTTTTCTGAATTAATACTCAGTTTGACCAGGCAAAATCTCCTGGTTTTGTTCTTTTTTTTTTGTCACCTGAGATGCAGAGGCTGTATACTATATTCAAACTACTTTCTTCTTGATTTTTCCTCTCATCATTTTTCTAGCACCATCTGATTCCCAGTCTTTCGATGCCTTAACCTTAATCCATCAATCTTGAAGGTCTGCAGCACAAGTTTCTGGCAAGACTTTAAGAACACCTCCACGTAAGGGATGGCTGGTGAACAGGGCATCTGTCTAGTCAGTGTTTCTCAACCTTGCCAACTTTTTAAGATTTGTGGACTTCAATTCCCAGAATTCCCCAACCGGCTGGCTGGCTGGGGAATTCTGGGAGCTGAAGTCCACCCTCTTAAAGTTGCCACAGTGGAGAAACACTGCCCTACACTGTGTGAATTCTACTGAGGGAGATGTTCTAGCATCTTGTAAAACACCCAACTCTTATGTGTCAGGGTTCCAAGGAACACCCCCAACGAAATAAAGCTATGAGGCTTGAGGTTCCTCAAAGTTCCAATTTATTAGAGATGTCATGTTGGCACAGGTGGGAAAACCCGAATCTGAAAGCTTCCGGGTTTTCCACACCCAGTTGACAGTTCATAGCCCTGCTCCACACCCACAAGTTCATCACATTGTCCAATCAACTCTTCACACTCAATTGGATACAATCTTCAGGCAGTCTCCATCAGTCACAGGCAAAATTCCTTGACTATGGAATGTTGTTATGACTAACTTTCTACCGCTCCAACAACACCTCCCCCTCTCAATTTCCCCAGCTAAAATATGTGGCAGTTAAGAAGCAAAAAGAAAATTGCCTTCCAAAACTGACATTATGTTTAAATTAACTCAGCTACTATTCCTACATTCACATGACCTGAGATGCCTGAGCAAATAAAATGTTCTTTTTATCTATTATTTTTATATGGCTGCCTGTCTCACATAACCTGACTCTGAATGACTAACGTAAAAAAATATCAGTACAGTAACCGAATGCAAAAAGCTCATCAAAACACATGTTATTAAGAACCGTGGTGGCCAGTGGTGGGATTCAACTGGTGTAACAACCAGTTCGCTGAGCGCATGCACGCCACATGCATGTGCGCCACACGCAAGCTCACCTTTGGTGGTGGCACAGTCATTAGAATGCAGTATAGTAGGTTAACTCACAGCTCACTCCAGGAGTTCGATCCTGACCAGCTCAAGTTTGACCCATCCTTCCATCCTTCCAAGGTCAGTAAAATGAGGACCCAGATTGTTGGGGGCAATAGGCTGACTCTGTAAACCACTTTGAGAGGGCTGTAAAGCACTGAGAAGCAGTATATAAGTAAGTGCTATTGCTATTGCTATTATAACTTAATGGGAAGTACTTTTGCTACAAAATACTCTGAGCTAATAAGAGACTGATGTCTACGCAATATAATATCAGTGTTTGAAATGGTAAGTCCTGGAAAAAGACAGCACTAGTAACAAAAACTCCTGTTGTGACCAAGGCCCAAGTAGTGATTACTAAACACAATTCAGTCCTCAACAAATTTATTTTATTAAAACAGCATTTTGTCCAAAACAAAATTCTTAATAACCAGTCCCTCGGCCTTATCACCAGCCTTTGATGGCTTTGGCAACCTGCCAAATGCTTTTCTTGGCAAAACCCCCACAAAGTTCAAGAGACTCTGAGAAGAAGCATGGAAATCAATGTTGCTTTTCTACAAAGAACCCAATGGCTCATTGCTGCTCTTTTAAGCCTTATGGGAGTGGCCAATCAACTTCTGGCCTTACTCCTGAGTTGTCCTTTTTTCTTCAGCTGCTCTTGCCTTTTGGCAGCTCTTTGCATGCGTGCACTAGGAACAGGCTCCTCCTGTTCCTCTGGCTCTCTTCTGTCCGACTCTGGAGGCTCCAGAGTCTGTGCATCGCTCCCAGATGGCCCTGGCCCCATCTCTGCCTCCTATGCAGAGCCCTCGCCCAGGCCTTCCTCTGACTCCAGGATGGCCCATCGTCCTTCCCAGCCTCCTCACTGTCTGACTGCATTGCCAGGTCCGCGGGCTGCTGGCGGACCACAACAACTCCCTTCACATCACTTTCTTCCTCTCTGCTCCTTCTTTCCGTGATGAAAAATCCAGCATCTCTTGCAGTCCTTCAGCAAAAAAAGAGGGGGCTGGTTCCCTGGTATTTCCTTCCTCATCTTCACCCCAAGGCATCTCTGTGCAAATGCTGACATTCCTGACCTGCCTTACATGTAGGTCAAAGCGAAAGATTTATAGGATCTGCAGAGAAATCCGAGTATGTGGGCCAGGGCGTCAAGCAAAGAGAGATGGGTACCTTTCCTGATTGAATTGCACCCTGCTGTTCAAAGGAAGAGTGGGTGGCGATGCAAAATGAATTTCTTCCCTAGAAAAAGAATGCATCACACCTTTTAATAGTCTTGTTCACCTGCACTGCCCTGACACACTCTGCAATTCCGTAGGAATCTGGAATTACTTGTCAAACTCAAGGTTAGCAATGAATGTACCAAGAAAGGAAGGTGACAGGTCCATGGTAACACTCGCTCGCGGCTACTTGGAACATCTATAATCTGGGACTCAAGCACTGTAGAAAAAAAAAATCATCTCCCAAACAAACCCCAGGTAGTTATTTAAGAAAGTTGAAATGTATGATCTTACTGAATTATGGCCATTAGGTTGAGAAACTCTACAAAACGGAGGGGGGGGGACGAAAATAAGACATTGCTTCCAGGATAATTACAGCCACCTTTTCACGCAAATCAGAGCACCAACATTTCAAACCACAAATTAGGATCTCCAAGGCAGAAATGTTTTGCAATGCAATACACCTTGAGAAACAGATGGCAGAATCCTTGCTCAGCCTCCTATCTGGCATTCTAGTGCTCTGTGTTTAGGGAGAGTGTTTAGTACATGAAGAAAAACTCAGACCCTTGAGAATCGCCACTCCTCTGAATACA
Organism: Ahaetulla prasina; assembly: GCF_028640845.1. NCBI lineage: Eukaryota > Metazoa > Chordata > Lepidosauria > Squamata > Colubridae > Ahaetulla > Ahaetulla prasina. The sequence continues at coordinate 290,830,072 of NC_080540.1, read as the reverse complement.
ACAAAATATCTTATACCACCAGACTTGAAATCTTGGGTTTAGAAAACTTAGAACTCAGCCGCCTTCGACAGGACCTGTGTTTAACTCATAGAATCATCTATTGCAATGTCCTTCCTGTTGAAGACTATTCAGTGTCAATCACAACAATACAAGAGCAAACAATAGATTTAAACTTAATGTTAACCGCTTCAATCTTGATTGCAGAAAATATGACTTCTGTAACAGAGTTGTTAAGGGACGCGGTGGCTCAGAGGCTAGGACGTTGAGCTTGTCGATCGAAAGGTCGACAGCTCAGCGGTTCGAATCCCTAGTGCTGCCGTGTAACAGGGTGAGCTCCCGTTACTTGTCCCAGCTTCTGCCAACCTAGCAGTTTGAAAGCACATAAAAAATGCAAGTAGAAAAAATAGGGACCACCTTTGGTGGGAAGGTAACAGCGTTCTGTGCGCCTTTGGCGTTGAGTCATGCCGGCCACATGACCACGGAGATGTCTTCGGACAGTGCTGGCTCTTCGGTTTTGAAATGGAGATGAGCACCGCCCCCTAGAGTTGGCAACGACTAGCACGTATGTGCAAGGGGAACCTTTACCTTTTTAACAGAGTTGTTAATGCTTGGAACACACCTGACTCTGTGGTCTCTTCTCAAAATCCCCAAAGCTTTAACCAAAAACTGTCTACTATTGACCTCACCCCATTCCTAAGAGGTCTGTAAGGGGCGTGCATAAGAGCACAAACGTGCCTACCGCTCCTGTCCTATTGTTTCCTTTCATTATATCCAATTAATATAGTTATTACATACTTATGTTTATATATATGCTTATATATTATATAGTTACTTTCATGCTTATGCTTATATGTAACGTTGTGACAAAATAAATAAATAAAATAAATAAAAATAAATGATCTGAGACTATATAGGCCTTTATATTTATAGGTCTCTAGCAATAAACATTTTTAGAAGTGTAGAAAGTTAGCACTCATCCCTCTCCTAGAAAAATAAAATATTTTGAGAAACATTAAAAAGGCAGGATAAAATATTTCCCCTAGAAGAGAAATAAAAATCCTAAGGGAGACAGAAACTGAGAGCTCCAGCTCCCTGCCCCCAGCAGATATTTGGTGCCCATTAAGAAAGACTGGGCCAGCCTAACTACAAGACAAAAGTCCTCCAGGATGATGAGATTAAGACATGACCCTCCAGGACATAATAGGATTAACCCATCTAGCAGCAGAGCTCACCACATGGCACAATCTCCTACGGACATTGCATCAGCCAAGCTTCAACCAAACCCGGGAGCTCAGACAACCTCAGCTATGACCCCTGCATAGCCCCAATAGGAGTCTGACAGCATCCAATAGAATACATTTTCTTGCACAGGAACAGGAAGCTCAAGTTCAAAGCCCAAGAGAAGGTATAAACAACGCCCCCACTCTCAACTCTATGTGGTCAGCTGCCTAGGACCATCCGTGTGGTTCTGCTTCATCATTAAACCATCTTTCCAACCAGCCTCCATGTTTCCAGCGTCTTCCTCCGGGCTTGGAACTGAACCAGATGGGTATTTCTTCCAACAGAGGGATGATCCCTGGCATTTTAATCGGAAGCACTGGCCCTTCCTTCAAGCCCTGTGTCTATCCAGCACTAACAGAGTTGTCATAAAACCTGATTCACAGGTGCACCAAACAATTGGTAGAACAAAAAAGAGCTATGCCCTAGTGCAGGAGTCTGCAAACTTGGCTCTTTTAAGACTTGTGGACTTCAACTCCTAGAGTCATTCAGCCAACTTTGCACAATGTGTTTTGGAACACAATCCGGGGTATTGTGTTCCAAAACTTTATCAGTCTGTATTCGGAAATCCCACAGTAGTTTTGCATGCTCATTTTCAGTCACTTTTTCAGGCTTATGATCCCACCAGTTCTTTGCTACAGGTAGATGGTAATTATTATTATTATTACAGGTAGATGATGATGATGATGATGATGATGATGATGATGATGATGATGATGATGATGATTATTTATTAGATTAGAAGGACTCAGGGCGGTGTACAGCCAAAATAAAAACAAACAATACAATATATAATTAAAACAAGAATTAAAAAACTTATTACACAATTGGCCTAAGACTTTAAAAACGTTTAAAATTCTAAAAACCCATTAAAATTCATAATATAAATTTAAAAACCAACAAAATTTAAGCCAGCCCCGCGCGAATAAATAAATGTGTTTTCAGTTCGCGGCGGAAGGTCCGAAGGTCAGATATTTGGCGCAAACCAGGGGGAAGTTCGTTCCAGAGGATAGGAGCCCCCACAGAGAAGGATCTTCCCCTGGGGGCCGCCAGCCGACATTGTTTGGCGGACGGCACCCTGAGAAGTCCCTCTCTGTGAGAGCGTACGGGTCGGTGGGAGGCATGAGGTAACAGTAGGCGGTCCCGTAAGTACCCAGGCCCTAAGATGGTAGATGGTAATTGTTGTTGTTATTGTTATTGTTGTTGTAAATGTGAAAAACAGTCATAAGCAGAGGTAGTATTCAGCCGGTTCAAACCAATTCTCCCGAACCGGTAAGGAAAATCGCGGGTGTGCCTGCCCACCTGCCCCAGCTGTATGCCATCCTGTTTAGGCACGTTTTTGAGGCCGGCCGCATGCACAGAAGGCGCATGTGCGAGCAAAGCATATGCGCAGAAGGCCGGGCACATGTGTGGAAGGCAGGCGTGCGTGCAAACTGAGTACATGTGCATGAAGCGAGCGAGCGTGAGCATGCGCGGCAAACCGGTAGTAACATAACGTGAAACCCACCGCTAGTCATAAGTCACTTTTTTCAGTGCTGTTTTAACTTCAAAGGGTCATTAAATGAACTATTGTAAGTCGAGGACTCCTTGTAGCCTGGTAAGTCTATGAAGAATGAGCATCTACTAAGAACATCATTATCTGAACACCCAAACCCTGATATTCTAGGGCTGCAAACCATAGCATCCTTTCCTGGCTAGATTGGACAGGTTCCACCTGGAATAAAAAGGCCCTACAAGTAAAGAACATCCCAATCATAGAGAGATATTTCGATGAAACTGCAACCTGGTTCTGGTTTTGTTTTTTGTTTTTTTTGGGGGGGGTAGGCACAGCTGGTACCCATTATAAATTCTTGCTTCCCTAATTAAGGTGGAAACATGTTGATATTATGATGTGTTGTGAAAAACCTCCAGCATGGAACATTAACAAAAGCCGAAATCAGAAGCACTTGGCTAACTGGGCAGCTTCCTTTGAATTTCTTAGGGAAAGAATTGTGGCTTTTAAATGCATGTGAAAGGAATCAGATTCTTCAGCGGGTCTGATTGCAACAATTAGTTTCTTTGCAATGGTAATTCACAACTGGTTCCTTTCTCCCTTCCCACCCACTGTCAGGAGAGAAGGCGTTCAGTTAATTTTGAAAACTTAGTACATCTTTTGCTGAAAAATGCTTTATTCCATTAAAATATCGCTACGGTACCTTATCTGTCCTTTTCAAGCAACCAGATTTATTTTTTTTGCTATTTGCAACCAAATGTCACTGAGACTCAAGGGCACATTCTTAGGGCCTCCCAGTAGGTAAAGGTAAAGGTTCCCCTCGCACTTATGTGCTAGTCGTTCCTGACTCTAGGGGGTGGTGCTCATCTCCATTTCAAAGCCAAAGAGCCAGTGCTGTCCGAGGACGTCTCCGTGGTCATGTGGCCACATGAATAAATACCAAAGGCACACGGAACGCTGTTACCTTCCCACCAAAGGTGGTCCCTATTTTTCTACTTGCATTTTTTACATGCTTTCAAACTGCTAGGTTGGCAGAAGCTGGGACAAGTAACAGGAGCTCACCCTGTTATGCAGCACTAGGGATTCGAACCGCTGAACTGCCGACCTTTCGACCGACAAGCTCAGCGTCTTAGCCACTAAGCCACCGCGTCCCATTTATCCCAGTAGATAGATTATGGCAACTTCTGATCTTGCTAATTTTGAATACAGCTAGTCCTCAACTTATATTGACAGTTCATTTAGTCACCATTCCAAGTTACAACAGTACTGAAAATAGTGACTTATGACCATTTTTTTACACTTTTTTACACTTAGGATCATTGCAGCATCCTAATGGTCACATGATCAAAATTCAGATGCTTGGCAACTGATTCATATTTATGACGGGTGCAGCCTCCCAGGATCATGCGATCGATCACCTTTTGGGACCTTCTGAGAAGCAAAAGTCAACGGGGAAGCCAAATTTACCTGACATCTGTGTTACTAATTTAACAACTGCAATCATTCACTTAACAACTGTGGCAGGAAAGATTGGAAAATGAGGCAAAACTCACTTAACAAATTTCTCACTTAGCAACAAAACGTTTGAACATTGTGGTCCTAAGTCGAGGATTACCTGTACTCCCACTCACACAGGAAACCTCTTTTCAAAAGGAGGAGAGCTAATGAGGATTGTCAATAGTCAAGGAACAAAACAGTCAAAAACTGTGAGAGGGATCTTGGAGTCCTAGTGGACAACCATTTACATATGAGCCAGCAGTGTGGAGCAGCTGCCAAAAAAGCCAACACAGTTCTGGGCTGCATAAACAGAGGGATAGAATCAAGATCACGTGAAGTGTTAAGACCACTTTATAATGCCTTGGTAAGGCCACACTTGGAATATTGCATTCAGTTTTGGTCGCCATGATGTAAAAAAGATGTTGAGACTCTAGAAAGAGTGCAGAGAAGAGCAACAAAGATGATTAGGGGACTGGAGGCTAAAACATAGGAAGAACAGTTGCAGGAATTGTGTGTGTCTAGTTTGATAAAAAGAAGGACTAGGGGAGACATGATAGCAGTGTTCTAATATCTCAGGGGCTGCCACAAAGAAGAGGGAGTCAAACTTTTCTCCAAAGCACCTGAAGGCAGGACAAGAAGCAATGGGTGGAAACTAATCAAGGAGAGAAGCAACTTAGAACTAAGGAGAAATTTCCTGACAATTAGAACAATTAATCAGTGAAACAACTTGCCTCCAGAAGTTGTGAATGCTCCAACACTGGACGTTTTTTTAAGATGTTGGATAATCATTTGTCTGAAGTAGTGTAGGGTTTCCTACCTAAGCAGGGGGTTGGTCTAGAAGACCTCCAAGATCCCTTCCGACTCTGTTATTCTATTCTATTCTATTCTATTCTATTCTATTCTATTCTATTCTATTCTATTCTAAATATACAGCAAACACTAACACTTGGTAGAGCAGTCACAAAGGCCATGGAAAAGACAAATGTATTTTAAAATGGGACAAAATTCACTTAACAAATGTTTTGCTTAGCAACTGAAATTTTGGGCTCAATTGTATCAATCTATCTGTATTTCAAAAAAGGGGAACTAAGATTATTGTGTGTGTGTGTGTGTGTGTGTGTCAAAAAAACCCTTCCTGCTTTATAAGAAGCATCTTCTACCACTCCACTCAAGCAAAAAAGGAATTTTTACTTTCTCCCAATGGATAGGGTTTTTTTTATTTCATTTTGTCACAACAGTATACACAAACATTGTCATAAATAAAACAACATATCATGAAGAATATATATATATATATATATATATATATATATATATATATATATATATATATATATATATATATATATATATTTACATGTTTTCTGAGGTTTTCGCGGGTGTTTGTATGTAGGTCTTTGGTTATTCGGGTTTTCTCCGTGTAAAATTGGAAGTGTCTTGGCGGCGTTTCGACGAAGTCTCATTCGTCATCTTCAGGCTTCAACCGTGCTTCTGGGAGCAATGTGTGATCGCAGCTGTTTCTTCCTTTTAACTGCTAGTGGGGTTTGAACTGATTGGGTGGGAGCTTGGCTGTGCTCTGATTGGATGGGGGTTTTCTGTGCTCTGATTGGCTGGGGTGTGTCCTGTGTTGGTGGGGGCTTGGTTGTGCTCAGTCTAGTCTGTGCTGCAGGGGGATTTGAGCTGGTGAGCTGCATAGCTGTTGTTTGGCTTTGTGGTCGTGCTACATCTTCATAGTGGGTGTCAGTCTGCTGCATGAATGGATTGGAGGGGTTTGAAATGGCTAATGTTGCAGCTGCGGTCTGGCTTCTGGTCCTTGGTCGTGCTTCATGATCAGTGTGGGTTTGGGTCTGCTTTCTGGGTGGATGTGCGGTGGTGACATCCTGTGTGGACCTTGTGAGTGTGGGTCTGGTGTCATTCCTCGTGTTAGGGACTCGTTTGTCAATAAGGGCGGGTTTCCAAATGGCTGGTAGGCGGGAGGTGTCATCTCGTTTGTTCATGCTGTGTGGGCGTTTTTCTATCTCAATGGCTTCTCTGATTATTCTGTTGTTAAAGTGTTCAGTTTTGGCGATCTGCACGCACTCTCACACCACCACCCAGCACAGATCAACTCCGTAGCCAAGACACTCATCTCCAGAACAAAATGCTTAGCTGATGAACAACACCTAAAACCCGAACTAGACACTCTCACTAACGTACTAACATCCAATGGATTCCAAAGAAATAAGATTACCAAGCTAATCCAAAAAGAACCCCCCACTAAAATCCAAGACAGAGAACAAGAAAACGGCACAGCCCTCCTCCCATATATAAAAGGCACCACAGACAGAATCAGCAAGATCCTCCACAAACACAACATCAAGACAGCATTCTGCACAAACAGAAAAATATCCACCATCCTAAGAAACCCCAAAGACAAAATTGAGTTAGAAAATCAAGGAGTATATGAAATCCCATGCACCGCCTGCCCCACCACATACATTGGACAAACCAATAGAAGAATAAGTGCACGCATTGAAGAACACAAGAACTCATTCAAAAAAGAGGAACCAACTTCTTCCCTGGTCCAACACTTTAAAGTCACAGGACATGATATTGACTTTAAAAAGACCAGAACTATCGCCAAAACTGAACACTTTAACAACAGAATAATCAGAGAAGCCATTAAGATAGAAAAACGCCCACACAGCATGAACAAACAAGATGACACCTCCGCCTACCAGCCATTTGAAACCCGCCCTTATTGACAAACGAGTCCCTAACACGAGGAATGACACCAGACCCACACTCACAAGGTCCACACAGGATGTCACCACCGCATCCACCCAGAAAGCAGACCCAAACCCACACTGATCATGAAGCACGACCAAGGACCAGAAGCCAGACCGCAGCTGCAACATTAGCCATTTCAAACCCCTCCAATCCATTCATGCAGCAGACTGACACCCACTATGAAGATGTAGCACGACCACAAAGCCAAACAACAGCTATGCAGCTCACCAGCTCAAATCCCCTGCAGCACAGACTAGACTGAGCACAACCAAGCCCCCACCAACACAGGACACACCCCAGCCAATCAGAGCACAAAAAACCCCCCATCCAATCAGAGCACAGCCAAGCTCCCACCCAATCAGTTTAAACCCCACTAGCAGTTAAAAGGAAGAAACAGCTGCGATCACACATTGCTCCCAGAAGCACGAAGCTGAAGCCTGAAGATGACGAATGAGACTTCGTCGAAACGTCGCCAAGACACTTCCAATTTTACACGGGAGAAAACCCGAACAACCAAAGACATATATATATATATATATATATATATATATATATATATATATATATATATATATATATGTATGTATGTATGTATGTATGTATGTAAAAAAATATGCATCAGCTATATTAATTTGATATAATGAAGGGAACAATAGGACAGGAACGGTAGGCACTTTTGTGCTCTTATGCACGCCCCTTATAGTCCTCTTAGGAATGGGGTGAGGTCAATAGTAGACAGTTTTTGGTTGAAGATTTTGGGATTTTGAGTAGAGACTATGGAGTCAGGTAATGAGTTCCAAGCATTAACAACTCTGTTACAGAAGTCATATTTTCTGCAATCAAGTTTGAAGCGGTTGACATTAAGCTTGACTCTATTTTTTGCTCTTGTAATATTGCGATTAAAGCTAAAGTAGTCTTTTACAGGAAGGATATTGCAATAGATGATTTTGTGTGTTAAACACAGGTCATGTCGAAGTCGACGGAGTTGTAAGTTTTCTAATCCCAGGATTTCAAGTCTGTTGGTATAAGGTATTTTGTTGTTTTCGGAGGAGCGAAGAACTCTTCTAGTAAAATATTTCTGGTTTATGGCTTTATGCTTTATGGCTTTAACCAATCCGGAGGCTGAAAGCCATAATATGCACTCAGCTTGGAGCAAGGCTTAGCCGCCAGCGGGCCAAGAAAAGTAAGCAGGTCTGGGAAAACTGAGCAATGGACGGCTTTAAACAAATTGTACAGAAAGCGAGATTGATGAGAAGGGCAAGGAGGTGAGCAAAAGAAACACCAAGACTCTATAAAATAATGCAATTTCATCAGGCCGCATTGGAGAGCTGACCAAGTTTTTTAAAAGGCACCGAATGCCTTGGGCTTTGTAGAGCAACACGGCAGCATCGAAATCATTTAAACAAACTACAGAGGAAAATTAGAAGTTCTCCAAACTCCTCCTGCAACAGCTTTCCTGAAATTCGGAAATCCCAAACAGGTGCCCTTTGATGAGCCAGCCTGCCTGAAGGCGATAAAAACTGCATTTCAGCACATTTTGTGGGCATCAGATTCAGGAAGGCTGTTCTAGAGAATTAGGGCAGCTTTTACAGGGAAGAGTAGAAGCAGCAATTATCTAAGCACAAATTAATTTAAATGTGGCCTCAAACTGCTGTTTGCTGCCTGAACGTGCAATCATAATAAATCAATTTTATTATACTCTTGATTTGGATTTTTTTTTTGTTTGCCTCTAAGTTATAGTTAATGAGTTCATGTTAGCTTTTATAGTTCTAAATCTGAGGTACAAAATCCCATGTAGCTATTAATTCAGCTGTCTCAGGTGGACAGGATTGCACCATGCAATTCAAGCCACACAACAGGGGTGGGGAAATGGCCCTTTATGATTTGTGGACTTCAACTCCCAGAATTCCTGAGCCTGCACATCAGCAAATAGAGTGAACGCTGAACAAAGAAAGTTGTTTTCAGGCTCAAATAAGGAACCAGTGACTAATGACCGTTTTCCTCACTTATGACCATTTCAAAATCTTCATAGTCATGTGATTGAAATTCGGGTGCTTGGCAACTGACTCATATGTACGACAGTTGCCGTATCCTGGGGTCATGTGGTCCCCTTTCATAATCTTCTGACAAACACAGACAATGGGGAATCCAGATTCACTTAACAAATTGTGCTAATAGAATAGCATAGAATGGCATAGAATAGCATAGAAAGCATAGAATAGCATAGAATAGCATAGCATAGAATAGAATAGAATTTTATTGGCCAAGTGTGATTGGACACAAAAGGAATTTGTCTTGGTGCATACGCTCTCAGTGTGCATAGAAGAAAAGATACCTTCATCAAGGTACAATACTTACAACACTTAATGATGGTCATAGTGTGGCAAGGAAGATCGTGAAATGGGGCAAAATTCACTTAATAACTGACTTGCTCAGCAACAGAAATTTGGGGCTTTATTGTGGTCGTATGTGAAGGACTACCTGTACTTACAAATATCACTGTCGTGCAAAGCCATAACATTCCTTGGGACGGCCTTTGGAAGTGGACTTTGAAGAAGTAGGATAGGAAGAATATTTGGTGTCGGAGAATGTTGTGGACGGCCAAGAAAACAAATCACAATTTGTCTGAATGAATCAACTCAGCGTTGTCATCCAAGGTACAAATGACCAGATTCAAATTGTCCTACTTTTTATTTATTTTATTTTATTTATTTATTTATTTGTCAAACACAACAATATATATAAGTATAAGCATGAAATAACCATACGAATTGGATACAATCAAAGGGAACATTAGGACAGGAACGGTAGGCACACTGGTGCTCTTATGCACGCCCCTTACAGACCTCTTAGGAATGGGGTGAGGTCAATAGTAGATAGTCTTTGGTTAAAGCTTTGGGGATTTTGGGAAGAGACCACAGAGTCAGGTAGTGCATTCCAGGCATTAACAACTCTTGTTTCTGAAGTCATATTTTCTGCAATCAAGATTGGAGCAGTTCACATTAAGTTTAAATCTATTGTGTGCTCGTGTATTGCAATTGAAACTGAAGTAGTCTTCAACAGGAAGGACATTGTAATAGATGATTCTATCAGTTAAACTCAGGTCATGCCGAAGGCGGCGGAGTTCTAAATTTTCTAAACCCAGGATTTCAAGTCTGGTGGCATAAGGTATTTTGTTGTGATCAGAGGAATGGAGGACTCTTCTTGTAAAATATTTCTGGACACGCTCAATTGTATTAATGTCCGAAATGAGGTGTGGGTTCCAGACAGGCGAGCTGTATTCGAGAATTGGTCTAGCATATGTTTTGTATGCTCTGGTTAGTAGTGTAATCTTTCTGGAGAAGAAGCTACGCAAGATTAAGTTTACAACTCTTAAAGCCTTTTTGCAATGTAGTTGCAGTGGGCTTTGGCACTTTGAGCGTTTGATATGAAAACTCAAAGGTCTTTAATGGGGTGAGGGTCATCTACAAGGTAATGTCCATCGAGCTTGTATTTAGTGTTCTGATTCTTTTTTCCAATGTGTAAGAGCATTTGTTGATTGAGATTTGGAGTTGCCAAATTTTTGACCATTCCGACACAAAGTCAAGGTCTTGTTGAAGGGTTGTTGTTGGTAGTGTTAAATAGAATTTAAATTTGAATATAAGATGTGAAGACCCTGCTTTTTTTGGGGGGGGGAAGAAGTCTAATGAGGGAAAAGGTGGAAGGAAATTGAAGGAAAGGATGTCCAGCAACAAGGTGGACGAATCCAATTATAATCTCCAACGATCCATTTGTTAAGCTACTGAAGTTCACAGATGACACAACAGTGATTGGTCTCATTCGAGACAATGACGAACCCGCATATAGACGAGAGGTCGAACGACTAGCCTTGTGGTGCAACCAAAACAATCTGGAACTGAACACACTCAAAACCGTAGAAATGGTGGTAGACTTTAGGAGAAACCCTTCCATACTTCCACCTCTCACAATACTAGACAACACAGTATCAACAGTAGAAACCTTTAAATTTCTAGGTTCTATCATATCGCAAGATCTAAAATGGACAGCTAACATCAAAAACATCATCAAAAAAGGACAACAAAGAATGTTCTTTCTGCGCCAACTCAGTAAGCTCAAACTGCCCAAGGAGCTGCTGATTCAGTTCTACAGAGGAATTATTGAGTCTGTCATTTGCACCTCTATAACTGTCTGGTTTGGTTCTGCAACCCAACAAGAAAGACACAGACTTCAGAGAATAATTAGAACTGCAGAAAAAATAATTGCTACCAACCTGCCTTCCATTGAGGACCTGTATACTGCACGAATCAAGAAGAGGCCCGTGAAAATATTTACAGATCCCTCACATCCAGGACATAAACTGTTTCAACTCCTACCCTCAAAACGATGCTATAGAGCACTGCACACCAGAACAACTAGACACAAGAACAGTTTTTTCCCGAAGGCCATCACTCTTCTAAACAAATAATTCCCTCAACACTGTCAAACTATTTACTAAATCTGCACTACTATTAATCTTCTCATCGTTCCCATCACCAATCTCTTTCCACTTATGACTGTATGACTAACTTCGTTGCTGGTAATCCTTATGATTTATATTGATATATTGACCATCATTTGTGTTGTAAATGTTGTACCTTGATAAAGGTATCTTTTCTTTTATGTACACTGAGAGCATATGCACCAAGACGAATTCCTTGTGTGTCCAATCACACTTGGCCAATAAAAAAAAAATTCTAATGATGACGATGGCTACACCATTGGAGCACCTGAAGGACCAGGCTAATTTAATTCTATGGTTGCTAGGTGTCAGAAATGATTTGCTGGTACCTTTAATCAACCGAGGGTTTCAATTATCCCACCAGTCTGTTTCCAATACTCTGCGCTAAACTTAACCTATTACTGGCTTAGCAACTTTCTTTAGTAAATTAGGTAAACGGCAGTAGGTAAAATAGCATGTTAATATCAGCCATGCCTTTGACAAAGTACCCCATGACATTCTGATTAACCAGACAGTTTGGAGTGGTTTGAAATGAGTGGCAATTAAAGGGATATATAATTGGCTTGAAAATCATACTCAAAGGGCATTCATCAATGAGTCTCATCAGATTGGAGTGAAGTATGGCGGGAAGGTGTTCAAGGTTCACTCCTGAGCTTTGCACACTCTCTTAATGACTTGGAAGGGAGAGGTGAAAAGAATACTTAATCCAATATATCCGAGGATACAAAACTGGGCGAGAGACCGAGCAATTTAATATGCTTTTGACTGGTTATAAAACCGGGTGGGAAGGGAATTTCACAGAGGCAAAAACTTCTCCACTTTGGAAACAGAAATGAAATGAACCAGAACAAAATATAGGATTATAGGGTTATATATTATATAATATATATATTATAGGGTTATAGGGGAGGGGAGAGAGGAAAAAAAAGAGAGAGAAAGCTGTAAAGGAATTAAAAAAATGTCCTTGATGTGTGAGAGAAACATTAAGGAGGATCTGGAGAAGAAATTACATGTTCAAGGGCTGTGGCATGTCCTTGACTTACGACCACGAAGGAGCCCAAAATTTCGGTGGCTAAGCAAAGACACTTGTTATGAGAGTTTGCCCCATTTTATGACCTTTTTTTTTTTGCCACAGCTGTTAAGTGAATCACTGTGGTTGTTATCATAAAACTGTAAAAGTGAATCTGGCTTCCAGATTGTCTTTGCTTGTCAGAAGGTTGCAAAAGATGATCATACGACCCCGGGGCCATCATAAATATGAGCCATAAATATAAGCATCTGAATTTTGATCACGTGAGCTGGGGGATGGTTCAACGGTCGTAAGTGTGAAAAACTATTGTTAAGTCATTTTTAGTGCCGTTGTAACTTCGAGTGGTCACTAAACAAACTGTTGTAAGTCAAGTAATACCTTTATCTTTTCCAAGGCCTTCATGACTGCTCAACCAAGTGTTAAGAGTTTTTTGCTATATATTTCTTGACTGTTTTGTTCCTTATTTAAATCCTCATTAGCTTTCCTCCTTTTGAAAAGGGGTTTCCAGTAGAAATTATCTGTTTGAGTGGGAGTATGGGTAATCCTCGATTTACGACCACAATGGAACCCAAAAGTCCTGTTGCTAAGTGAGAAATTTGTTGAGTTTTGCCTCATTTTACAATCTTTCTTGCCACGGTTGTTAAGTGAATCTGGTTTCCCCATTGACTTTGCTTATCAGAAGGTCACAAAAAGCGACCCTAGGACACTGCAACCGTCATAAACATGAGCCAATTGTCAAGCATCTGAATTTTGATCGTGTGACCAAAGAGATGCTGCAAGGATCCTAAGTGTGAAAAACAGTCATAAGTCACTTTTTTCAGTGCCGTTGTAACTTCAAATGGTCACTAAATGAACTGTTGCAAGTCAAGAAGTACATAGTCCTCTACTTACAACCCTTCACGCCAATGACCATCACAACATTCAACAGGTGATCAAAATGTAGGCGCTTGGAAATTGGCATGTATTTAAGTCAGTTGCAATGTCCCAGGGTCATGCGATCTGTTGTGGTCGGCCAGCAGCCTGCGGAGCTGGCAACGGAGTCGGACAGCGATGAGGCAGAGGAAGAACATGGGCCAGTCCTGGAGGCTGGGGAAGGCCCGGATGAGGGCTCTGTGTCAGAGGCAGAGGTGGGACCAGGGTCATCTGGGAGTGATGTGCGGCCTCCAGAGGCTGACAGTAGTGAGGCAGAGGAACAGGAGGAGCCTATTCCTAATGCACGCATGAGAAGAGCTGCCAGAAGGCAAGAGCAGCTCAAGCAAAGAGGACGATTCGGGAGTAGGGCTAAGAGATGATTGGCCCCTCCCATAAGGCTTAAAAGACCAGCAACGGCGTTTGGGCTCTTTGCCAGAAAACAACATTGATAGCTTTGTCTTGTTGCATTTGTTTTATATCAGCGTCTTCTGAAATTTTGCCAAGAAAGGCCTTTGGCAGTTTGCCTAATTGGACCGAGGTTGGTGATAGGACTGAGGAATTGTGTTGGGAGGAATTTGTTTTAATTTAGTTGAACTATGCTGAGAATGAGTTAATTCTCAGCTGTTCTAATAAAATTTGTTTGTTTTTACACTGACTGAGTTTCCTACTACCTACTCGGGGCTGGGTCACAACACGATCACCATTTGTGATCTTCTCAGCCAGCTTCTGGCAAGGACAATCAATGGGGCAAGCGTGATTCACTTAACGACTGCAGGATTCAGTTTACAACTGCAGAGATTTGCTTAGCTACCGTGGCAAAAAAAACAATCCTACTTTGGATGTGACCGCCTTATTTAACAATGGAAATTCTGCTCCCGATTGTGGTCAAAAGTTGAGGATTACCTGTAGGCAAAATTATTTCTAGTGTGGGGAGAACGACCTGTGCCCTCTTCATCTAATAATTGTTTAAAAAACCAGGCAGCTAGTGGCAAAAGAAGAAGAATGGAATGGTGTCAGCTTTGGAAGCCATACTAGGCCGAAGGCTTCCACGCCGCCACTTTCTCCTGTGTGGGAAAGTAGGAGAAGGGAGGTGGGGTTGGTACAAGGGGCCATTAGACATAATAACATTCTTCCTGCCGGGCAAGGTCAGGCCAAGACTGCATCTGGAGAAGGAGTGGTCGGAGTGATGCCTCGAGATGGGACGGTTGGCGATTGGAGCATGTGATCGGCAGAGGGGTCAAGGGGGTGGTGGTTTTGGGGTTTGTACTACTGAGGAAAAACCCGGATCCCCAGATTCGGAGTTTATCCAGTTGTGCCAGTTTACCTATGCTAGTAAAAGAACTTTGAAAGATGTTTGCCTCGGAGTCTTTTCTGTAGGAGGGTTGGGGTTTTGTTTTGTTTTTTGGAACGTTGACAAATGGACAATGCAAACTCAACCCCACAATTATCATCAAAAGATTTGAACCCACATTTTTAAAGCTAAGCACTGAAAGATCTTTTCGTGAACCTCTTTTTATTATTTTCACTTTTAGGATTTTTTTTTTAAAAAAACAAAACCTCAAATGCTTTCTGTCCCTTTGATTAACAAATATTCCCAACTCTTGTTTGGTAGAAAACAAAACAAACATATCTGACACCCTCTTCCTGCTTTTAACTGCTTCCAACGAAACTGTTCCACTGGGATTATAGATCCTATAACTTGCTATTAAGAAATAATTAGCTTTCCCGGTGTTTCTGTAAAACAGAGTAGCCTGGGAATACAGCAAACCTACCTACGGCTAGACCTATCACATTGAACGTCACACCAATAGAATTTGCTTAGAGAAGTAAGAATGTGTTGTGTCTTGCCCGCTCTCACAGCAGCCGGGGCCTTCTTATCTGCTCCCGAACACGGAGGAATGTATGCCTCCCGGCCCCAGTCCTGGCTCCATGCCCAGACAAGCTGAAGAGGAGGGGGCACCTCCCGGTCCCAGCCCTGGCTCCATGCCCAAGCAGGCTGCAGAGGAGGGAGCATCCCCTGGCCCCAGCCCTGGCTCCATGCCCAGGCAAACGGAGCAGCTAGACCCCTCCCCCTCCTCCACAGCATGTGAGCCTGAGGAAAGTTTATTTCCAACAGCTGCTGATTGGAGTGACCCTCGCATCAGAAGACTGGATAGGCGGAGGCAACAGAAGGAAGGGAGGGGCAGGCCTTAATGAGTGCTGAGTCATGGAGCCACACCCCATGGCCTATATAAAGGATCTGCTTTCTGGCAGTCTCTGAGTCAGGCAAAGTCGAACTTATCTTGCTGAAGTCACTTTCTGGTCTCCTGCCTGCCTTTGCTAGGACTTTGGGCAGAGCTGCAGAGGCACGCCTGATTCGGATTTCCCTGACCCGGCCGTCAGCAAAGGAGTGGGACATGACAGAATGCATTTCCTTCTTTGCACAATTCAACAACCCCACAAGGTGTGGGGAACCACCCAAACACCTTTTCACAAACATGGGGTCAACCACGAAGGCAAATTAACTAGGGAATCTCGGTGCGTTTTGCGTGGATTTTTTTTCCCAGATCCCACAAACAGAGGCAGCAATCTCTGACGAGCAGCCGGTTCCCATCACAAAATAAGAACAAGTAACAAAGTCAGAGACAAGCTTCGTTGCCAAACAATTGCCATTTAGGGAAGGTTGTTTTTTTTTAAAAAAAATCATACTTGTAACTGTGTGCATTGTAATGGCCTATGCTGGTAGTCCTTGACTTACGGCAGTTCATTTAGTGACCGTTCGAAGTTATAACGGCACTGAAAAAAAGCCACTTATGACCATTTTTCACATTTACGACCGTTGCACCATGCCCATGGTCACGTGATCAAAATTCAGACGCTTCTCAACTGACTCATATTTATGACGGTTGCAGTGTCCCGGAGTCATGTGATCCTCTTTTTGTGGACCTTAATGACAAAGTCAGTGGGGAAGCTAGATTCACTTAACAACCATGTTACCGTCCTAACAACTTCAGGGATTCACATAACAGCTGTGACAGGTGAGAACTCACTTAGAATAGAATAGAATAGAATAGAATAGAATAGAATAGAATAGAATAAAATAGAATAGAATAGAATAGAATAGAATAGAATAGAATAGAATTTTTTTTTATTGGCCAAGTGTGATTGGACACACAAGGAATTTGTCTTGGTGCCTATGCTCTCAGTGTACATAAAAGAAAAGATACGTTCATCAAGGTACAACATTTACAACACAATTGATGGTCAATATATCAATCTCACTTAGCAACATAAATCTTGGGCTCAATTGTGGTCATACGTTGAGGACTACCTGTAGTTTGCTTGAATTATATTTTGCAGAACAAGACTTAAGTTTTCTGGGTACACAAAGCATGCTGCTAATCCTAATTTGTAGTTTACAAACCAGTAATGGCTAGGTTTACGTATTGCAGCACCCTAAAGCTGACTCAATTCTCATTAGTAGGGCGAATCCAATCTACTTCTCCTGGATTAAGAGATCCCTGATTCAGATCCCAGTGCATCAGCTGTCAATGCAAGAATGCCTTCATTGTGGCTCATTAATGCTTTGCAAATGGCAATTATTTAGATGTAATTATCGCTGGGCAGATCCGCACTTCCAGCTTAGCCCAGCGTGAGACACCTCCCATTTCTGGAGGTCAATAACATAAGTCATCAGTAACATATATGCACAGCCAGCAAATAATACAATGGCCGCTTGTGCTTCGGGGTTACACGTCAAAACTTGCGTTTTTCATCTTGCGTTAGTTCACCTGTAAACTGTCCAGCTTGCTGCACTTCCGTTCCTTGTAAGCAAAGCTACCCACTCTAAACGTTTACTAAGTTTACGATATGGAACATGACCATAATTACGATAATTGTTGCTGTTTGGAAAACTCGTTGCCAAAACATAGCAAGGAGGATGTTTCTTAGGCAGGTAAAATTGACAATAATTCTGCCGTTTTCTTTTTCTAGTCCTAATGGTGAGAAAACTGGCAAAACTGCATGAACAAATGGCTTCTTTTTTTGGGGGGGTTTTTGTTTTACAGGATCACTGAGGGAAGATAACATATGGGCTTTTTTTTCTAACCTTTCAATTAGTCCTTTCAGTTTCCTTTTAAAATCCAAGTCTGTGGAAGAATTTTAAAACTATGCTCCTCCCTTCCTCCCTCTCTTCCATCTTTCTTTTTTTTCTTTCTATCTTCCTTTTTTTCTTTCTCTTTCGTCCCTTTTTTTCCTCCCTTCCATCTCTCTTCTGTCCCTCCCTCCCTTCTTCCCTTCTATCCTTCCTTCCTCCCTCTTTCACATTCTTTCTCTCTCCCTTATTTGGTCCTTCCCTTCCATCCATCCATCCATCCATCCTTTCTTCCTTCCCTTCTTTTTCTTTCCTCCCTCCCTCTCCCTTCCTTCCACCCTTTAATTTCTCCTTTCCTCCCTCCCTTCCTTCTATCTTCCCTCCTTCTCTTTCCTTCTCTTTCTTTCTTTCTCTTTCTCTCTCTCTCTCTCTCTCTTTCCAAGTAGAAAGGGGAATCCACCAATCAGCGTCTATGGTAAACATAATTTGGACAGAGCTTCAAGCCATTTTGGTGGCCAAAAAGAGCGAGAGAGAGAGAGAGAGAGAGAGAGAGAGAGAGAGAGAGAGAGGGAGAGAGAGAGGGAGGGAGAGAGAGAAGTATGAAATCTGGAAAGCTTTTCTTAATAAGCCAGCTTCATTTCCAGCCACTTTTCAAGTAGTTGAAAAACCCATTGTTTGCATTACCTACATTTTCATTTTTCTAAACTCTTCCTATCCTAATAATTTAATCAAACATTTTCTCCTTGACAAGACCAGGGGCTGAACTCTGGACCCAACAGACCCTATACCCATTTATTTGATCAAATGGGTGTATTTCACAAAAAACTACTGGTACATTAATTCAGGACTCCCCACTGTTTGAGGTCCAATTGCTAGATTAGGAATGTTTAGAGCCCTAGTAGGAGAACTTGGCCCAAATAGCATTCTGTAGGAGAACAGCAGGTAGAGCTGGTGGGTGGAGTTAAGCACATCATCAGTTTAGAGTCCATACGTTGCCACAAACAATATCAGTCCAACCAAAAATGAATGGCACATGAATTAACAACCGGTTTGCCCCAGCATTGAAAATATGAGCGTGTGCATGCGCTTTGATCGTGCACGCACTTGCACGCATGCGCATGGTTTAAAAAACATGGCTAAATAGGACGGTATAATGCCAGTGTGGGTGGCCGGGCCAACCCGCAGGTCACAACTACTAGTTCTCCCGAACTGGCTCGAACCGAGAGCAGGCCACCACTAAGTCCAACTCTTCTTGAATCCCATTGACCCTCATCTGGTGCCAATTTTAGTACAGGTAGACTTCAATTTACAATCACTTGTTTGGTGACCATTCAAAGTTACACAGCACTGAAAAAAATGACTTATGACCGTTTTCACACTTACAACTGTCACAGTATCCCTATGGTCATACTATCAACATTCAGAGCTTTGGCTCATATTTATGGCAGTTGCGGTGTCCCGGAGTCATGTGATCCCTTTATGTGACCTTCTAAGAAGCAAAGTAAATGAGGAAACCAGATTCACTTAACAACTGTGTTACTAATTTAACAACTGCAATGATTCACTTAACAATTAAGGCAAGAAAGATCATAACATTGGGTGCAACTCACTAAACAACTACAGGTAGTCCCCCTACTTATGACCACAATTGAGCCCAACATTTCTGTTGTTGAGGGAGACATTCGTTAAGTGAGTTTTGCTCCGTTTTACGACCTTTCTTGTCACAGCCGTTAAGTGAATCGATGCATCTGGTAAGTTAGTAGCCTGGTTGCTAATGACTTCTCCATTGACTTTACTTGTCAGGAGGTTGCAAAAGGGGATCACATGACCTCGGGACACAGCAACGGTCGTAAGTATGAATCTGTTGCCAAGTATCTAAGTTTTGATCACATGATCGTGGGGATGCTGCAAAGGTCGCAACTGTGAAAAACGGTCATAAGTCACTTTTTTCAGGGCCATTGTAACTTTGAAAGGTCACTAAATGATCCGTCGTAAGTCAAGGACTACCTGTACTTTGCTCAGCAGTGGAAATTGTGGTCATAAATCGAGGATTTCCTGTACAGATAAGCATCTCCTGCCCAAGGATTAGGAATGAGATGTAAAAGCACTTCCTTTCCAGCTTAATTTGATTTCTGGGGTAGTGTTTTTCCCAAGGATTTCGTGGAAACTAAGTCTACAGCCACAAGTGTCTGATTTGTAGCAGCTGCAAAGAGAAAAGTAAGGTCGCAAAATGAATGAGGTGCCAAAGCAAACACAGGAAGCAAAGTTAAGAGTCGGGCTTTCAAAGTTTCTTGCAGCTTATAAATGTGGCTTAGACACTGGAGCGTAAGAGACTAAAAATAGGGCTTAATGTTTAAAAGCAGGTAGAGGCCGGAGTGGGCTGCTGGGGGTTCGGGAGAACCTCTAGCTAAGATTCTGTACAGTTCGGAGAACCCCCCCCCCATCCCATTCCTGGCTGGCCTCGCCCACCCTGCCCTGCACCTCCCAGGAGTTCTCACGCAGCGCAGGGTGTGCTGCGCTGCACGGAGCCTCGGGGAGGGTGAAAAACGGGCCTACCGGAAGTTCGGGAAGAGCCTCTGGAGGCCTTTTTCTCCCTCCCGAAGGCTCGAGGAAAGTCTCCGGAGCCCAGGGAGGGCAAAAAGACCCCCTTCCCCATGGTGCAGGGGGCTGACTAGGCCACGCCCACCATGGCCACACCCACCCAGCAACCGGGCAGAGAACCCCTTGCTAAAAATTTTTGAAGCCCACCCCCCGGGTAGAGCCAATGCTGAAATGCAACATTGCTCCATTGAAAGTTATAAATGTTGTATGTCTACGGCAGCAGTTAAAAGAATGAATGGTGAGCTTAAAATCATAGCTCAGCCATGAAATCACGTCGTTGCCTTAAGACAAGACACTTTATCCAGGCCTAAAGGACTGCCAGCTATGTCAGCTACAAAATCAAACTAAACTGATTCACAATAAATATTATCTCAGCTAAAAAAGCGTTAACGCCATTGTGTTCCAGACCTGAAAATAATATTCATCTACTGTCTGTAAAGTGAATTGGCACTTCAAAGATCTTATTTAAATATCTGGGGGGGGAAAGGGACAATGTTCCAAGCAGAGAGAAAACACTACAGGAAGAATTTTAGTCAACAAGGGGTTCTCCACAATGGAGAATTATGAAACCATTCGGTTCCAGCCAGCACGTTTAATGATCAGAAAGGATGGGAACTGTAGTCCAAAACATCTCCAGAAGCCCAGATATAACTAAATCCTGATTTAAATTGAGTTCTTGGTGATGGCCACAAGCTTGGGAGGAAGGTATTCAAGGCTGAATTCATGTTTTATTTATTTAATCGTTGTTGTTTTTTTAAAGACCACCCACTTTGCCAATGCCTCTGGGTGACTTGCAGAGGGTTAAAACAATTTAAAGAAACGGAGGCTTGCAGAAACAAACCAGCAGCCTTACACCATTGTTGTTGCTTAAAAGGACCACACAGGAACAAACACACTCACAGCTAGGTCTCAGGGGTCTTCTTCTAAAGAACAGGCTGTAACTATTACTTTTGAATACCCATAGATTTCGCTAACTGGAGAGCCTTCCGATGTGTGGGGTAGCCTTCGGATTGAGGAAGTCTGTCCTACAATTGCCAAAGAGGTTGATATAATTACTTGCCAACCGGTCAGTGTCAACTAACAACCTCATAGACCAGGAGTGTGTCCAACCTTGGCAACTTTTAAGACCTGTTTGTTGTTGTTGTTAGTTGCGAAGTCGTGTCCGACCCATCGCGACCCCATGGACAACATTCCTCCAGGTCTTCCTGTCCTCTACCATCCTCTGGAGTCCATTTAAACTCATGCCTACTGCTTCAGTGACTCCATCCAGCCACCTCATTCTCTGTCGTCCCGTTCTTCTTTTGCCCTCAATCTTTCCCAGCATTAGGCTCTTCTCCAGGGAGTCCTTCCTTCTCATTAGGTGGCCAAAGTATTTCAGTTTCGTCTTCAGGATCTGGCCTTCTAAAGAGCAGTCAGGGTTGATCTCCTCTAGAACTGACTTGTTTCTTCTCCAGCACCAGAGTTCAAAGACCTCAATTCTTTGGCGCTCAGCCTTTCTTATGGTCCAACCTTCACAGCCATACATTGCAACTGGGAAAACCATAGTTTTGACTATACGCACTTTGGTTGGCAGGGTGATGTCTCTGCTTTTTAGTACGCTGTCTAGATTTGCCATAGCTTTGGCTGCAGTCCCCATCTGCGGTAATCTTGGAGCCCAGGAAAATAAGACCTGTAGACTTTTTCAACTCTCAGAATTCCCCAGTTGGCCAGCCATGAAGTCCACAAGTCTTAAAAGTTGCCAAGTTTGGACATCCTTGACATTGACGGATTTTTCTCCATGAAGATTTGCCTCCAATCCCGGTCTTTCAGGTATTCCAACACTAATGGAGTCCGTTCACCTTGCAGCTGCTTGTCTTCTGCTCTTTCCTTCTACCCTTTCCAGCATTAGAAAGTTCTTCTCCAAAAAGCTGGGTCTTCAACATCTTGTGTCCAGAAATATTTTACAAGAAGAGTTCTCCATTCCTCTGAAAACAACAAAATACCTTATCCCACCAGATTTGAAATCCTAGGCTTAGAAAACTTGGAACTCCGTCACCTTCGACAAGACCTAAGTTTAACACATAGAATCATCTATTGTAATGTCCTTCCTGTTAAAGACTACTTCAGCTTTAATTGCAATAATACAAGAGCAACCAATAGATTTAAACTTAATGTCAACCGCTTTAATCTAGATTGCAGAAAATATGACTTATGTAACAGAATCATCAGTGCTTGGAATACTTTACCTGACTCTGTGGTCTCTTCCCATAATCCTAAAATCTTCAACCAAAAACTTTCTACTATTGACCTCACCCCATTCCTAAGGGGACCATAAGGGGCGTGCATAAGCGCACAAAACGTGCCCACCGTTCCTGTCCTATTGTTTTTCTTTTCTTCTTCCTATATACATATATGCTTATACCTCCTTATATTTACCCATATATGTGTTTATATATTATATAATATTTTTGTATGATACGTACATATATTGTTATGACAAAATAAATAAATAAATAAATAAATAAATAAATAAAATAAATAAAAAGTAGGATAATTTGATAATTAGGTCCTTTGTGTCTCAAGTTTGGGTTGATTTGTTCAGCGATCCATTGGTTTGGTTTGGTTTTTTTCTTTTTTGACCAGCTGTGGTATTCTCTGGAGTCTCCTCCAACTCCAAAGTTCAAAAGTGCCCATACTCTTCCTTCAAAGCCCAACCAAACAGATTTGGCAGTGCCAACTCCATGTAGAGAATGAGTGCCCTCATCTGGTGGGAGGTGGTATTTACTAGGGGAACAAATTTTTAATTCACCCCAGAGTGGTAAATGCCTCTTGTACACACTGCAAACACATCAGTTGCCTGTAGATCAAACAGTGACAAAGCCAACACACCCAAAAGAATCACCAGTAGATTTGGCGAAAACCAATGTTGTATAAGAATAGGGAAGCTTTAAGGAAGGAAAGAAGGGCTCTGCGTGGCTCAGACTGCTAAGACAGTATGTTATTAACAGCAGCAGCTTGCAATTACTGCAGGTTCAAGTCCCACCAGGCCCAAGATTGACTCAGCCTTCCATCCTTTATAAGGTAGGTAAAATGAAGACCCAGATTGTTGGGGGCAATAAGTTGACTTTGTATATAATATATATACATATGGATGAAGACTATTGCTTGACATAGTGTAAGCCGCCCTGAGTCTTCAGAGAAGGGCGGGATATAAATGCAAATAAAAAAAAAAAATCAAAGGGTCTGAGCCTCAAAGTCCCATCACTACATCACCATTATTTCTTTTATTTAGTAGTTTAATTTATAAAAGTTTAGGTATTTATCCTGAAAAAGCTTAGGGATTCACAGTTCACACTAAACGATTAGTTACTTCGCTTAAGTTTGATTTACCATGGACCCAACCATTGTGGGCTGTAGACAACCGTTTTATGGTTCAACATTAAACCAATCTCTGTGGGTTTGTTGAACAAACTGGAATTAAAACATATTATATGGTAGTTTGATATAGAGTCGTGATAGTTATAGTGACCAGACGTCCCGCTTTTGGTGGGACAGTCCCGCTTTTGAATAATTTGTCCCGCGTCCCGCGGCATTTCAAAAAAGTCCCGATTTTTTTTTCACTCCCATTCTGAAAATGGGAGGCGGCAACGCAAGAGGAGGAGGAGCAGGAGGAGGAGGGGGAGTGGCGGAGAAGATGGCGCGAGATCGCCCACTGCCTGGAAGAGCCGAGAGGAGAGCCGAGCCTGCCTGGAAGAGCCGAGAAGCAGCAGCCGCTCCTCCTCCTTCAGCCAGGTGGTGAGACTCAGCGCGCATGCGCAGCCCCCCCCCCCCCGGTCAATGGTGTCCCGCTTTGCCATTGCTGAAATCTGGTCACTTTAGTGATAGTGAACCTAAGGCACGCGTGCCAGAGGTGGCATAAAGTGCCCTCTTTGTGGGCACGTGAGCTGCTGCCCCAGTTCAGCTCCACAACGCATGTGCATGCCTCCTGCCAGCCAGCTGGTCTTCTAAGGGTGGGAAGCATGCAGGGGGCCATGCGCGCATGCGTGGGGGGGGGCCACGTGCTCATGTACGGGGCTGTGCGTGCATTGCATTTTGGAGGTTTGGGAGAGCTTCCCAATTTACGCACGCACACACTTTGGGCACTTGGTCCAGAAAAGGTTAGCCATCACTAATATAGAGTATCAAACCATCACAATACTAATGTCATCAACTTGGTACCAAAAGTTATTTCTGATTTGATGAGGACTACAGATAGTCCTCATTTAGTGACTGCCTTGCTTAGCAATTTCTGAGTTATGATGGTGATGAGAAAGTAATTTTGCTACCAACCCTCACATCTACAACCTTCTCAATCTATAAAACAAAGGAAGGCTTAAGTAAAATCTAATCATGTTTCAGTTGGTGACCACTTCGCTTAATGACCAGTCCTAACTGTGGTCACTAAACAAGGATTACCTGTAATAAAGGGAATTTATTCCTTTGAAAACACGGTCTCAAAGCAATAGCGTAAAATCAATAATCACTGTGTCAGGCTCAGAAACTCCTAAAGAATATTTCTGCAAATAATAATATGGAAATTTTGAACTTATTAGACCTGAATATTCTGACTCTTCAAAAAACCATCATACTGGGAACTACCTATATCTTTTTATTTTATTTATTTATTTTATTTATTTTATTTGTCAATCATATATAAGATAACAGATAAAAGTATAAACATAATTTGGATACATGAAAAGAGTAAGTAAAGGAATATTAGGACAGGGACTGTAGGAACGCAGGTGCACTTATGCACGACCCTTACAGACCTCTTAGGAATGGAGTGAGGTCAACAGTAGACAGTTGAAGCTTAAAGTTTTGGGGGTTTGGGGAAGAAACTACAGAGTCAGGTAGTGCATTCCAGGCATTGAGCACTCTGTCGCTGAAGTCATATTTTCTGCAATCAAGTTTGGAGTGGTTTACCTTGAGTTTGTATCTATTATTCGCTCATGTATTGTTGTGGTTGAAGCTGAAGTAGTCATTGACAGGTAAGACATTGTAGTAGATAATTTTATGTACTATGCTTAGGTCAGACTGAAGTCTGCGTAGTTCTAAGTTATCTAAGCCCAAAATTTGGAGTCTGGTGGCATGAGGTATTTTATTGCGAGCAGAGGAGTGGAGGACTTGTCTTGTGAAATATCTCTGGACTCTCTCAATTGTATTTATGTCCCATATGCAGTGCGGGTTCCAATAGTTTAACATCGTCAGCAAAGAGAACACAGTTGCTTTTAATACGATCGCAAAGGTCATTTATGTAAAGTATGAAGTCTTTATCAGGGGTGTCAAACTCGTGGCCCGCGGGCCAGATGTGTCATGCGCTGGCCACGCCCACCGTTTTAGCGAAGGGATGGAAAAAAATCACTATACATCACGTGACACTGCAAATTTGACACCGTTGACCTATATTTACTCAAACGTTACCTTAGTAACTCTTAGGTCCTTGGTTAGAACTGCGAATCGACTTGAAGAAGAAGAAGAAGAAGAAGAAGAAGAAGAAGAAGAAGAGGAAGAAGAAGAAGAAGAAGAAGAAGAAGAAGAAGAAGAAGAAGAAGAAGAAGAAGAAGAAGAAGAAGAAGAAGAAGAAGAAGAAGAAGAAGCAGCAGCTTGAAAAAGTGATTGAAAATGAGCGTGCAAAACTACTGTGGGATTTCCGAATACAGACTGATCAAGTTTGGAACACAATACCCCGGATATCATGATTGTGGAAAAGAAAAAAGTGTGGATAGTTGACATTGCTATACCTGGTGACAGCAGAATTGATGAGAAACAACTTGAAAAAGTCACCAGATATCAAGATTTGAGAATCGAATTGCAGCGACTCTGGCATAAACAGAGGCAGGTGGTTCCAATGGTACTCGGCACACTGGGAGCTGTGCCTAAAGACTTAGGCAAGTTAATACTATACTATTAACTACTATTAAAGTAATAAAAATTAAAATCTGCCTTCCTTTCACTCATGGTCACATTGCCTATAAATACAGCAGCTACCTGGGACCTGAGCTTAAGGCCAGAAACAGCCCCAGATACCTTGAAGCCCGAGGCAAACTAACATATAAATGGCTTCCTTCCCACTTCCCAGGGGTGAAAAGCTAATAATAAACTAAATAATTGACAATCTGTGCCCTGAAATGGTGGCCTGGAACAAAAATAGGTATGCTGGCTTCCTGTGCCTGAAAGTAGGACAAACGTTGCCGAAGGTCTCAGCAGGTAAATCTAAGGGCCAGGAAGGAGGGGGAGGGGTGCCAAAAACAGGTAGGAGGCCCAGCAAAGACCCACAGAGTCGGGGAGGTTGGAGGAATGCTTCAGAAGGGGCCAGTTTATTCTTCTATGGAAAAACAGGCACAGGATTATAACCATCCCAAGCAGGCAAAACCTTTTTACAGCCCTAAGAACAAGCGCTCCCATTTCAGCACCTGGATTTTTGAGCACCTGTAAAGGATGTGAAGCAGGGGGTGAAATCCAGCAGGTTCTGACAGGTTCGGGAGAACCGGTTGCGGAAATTTTGAGTAGATCAGAGAACCAGCAAATACTACCTCTGGCTGGCCCCCGAGTTGGGTAGGAATGGAGATTTTAAAATATTTTCCCCCTGGAGTGGGGTGGGAATGGAGATTTTGCAGTATCCTTCCCCTGGAGTAGGGTGGGAATGGAGACTTTGCAGCATCCTTCCCCTGGAGTGGGGTGGGAATGGGGATTTTGCAGCATCCTTTCCCTGGAGTGGGGTGGGAATGGGGATTTTGCAGCATCCTTACCCTGAAGTGGAGTGGGAAAGGGGATTTTGCAGCATCCTTCCCCTGGAGTGGGGTGGGAATGGGGATTTTGCAGCATCCTTACCCTGAAGTGGAGTGGGAAAGGGGATTTTGCAGCATCCTTCCCCTGGAGTGGGGTGGGAATGGGGATTTTGCAGTATCCTTACCCTGAAGTGGAGTGGGAAAGGGGATTTTGCAGCATTCTTTCCCTGGAGTGGGGTGGGAATGGGGATTTTGCAGCATCCTTCCCCTGAAGTGGAGTGGGAAAGGGGATTTTGCAGCATCCTTCCCCTAGAGTGGAGTGGGAATGGGGATTTTGCAGCATCCTTCCCCTGGAGTGGGGTGGGAATGGGGATTTTGCAGCATCCTTTCCCTGGAGTGGGGTGGGAATGGGGATTTTGCAGCATCCTTCCCCTGGAGTGGGGTGGGAATGGGGATTTTGCAGTATCCTTCCCCTGGACACTGCCACCAAGCCATGCCCACAGAACCGGTAATAAAAAAAAATTGGATTTTACCACGGTTACAACAGCACTGAAAAATAACTTACGAACATTTTCCAGACCTTTTACGACCTTTCCAGCATCCTCATGGTCACATGATCAAAATTCAGATATTTGACAACTAGTTCATATTTATGACCGTTGCTGTGTCCAAAGGTCATCTGGTCGCCACCTTTGGTGACCTCCTGACAAGCAAAGTCAATGAGGGAAGCCAGATTCACTTAACAACCGGGTTACTAACTTATCAACTGCAGCGGATCACTTAACGACTGGGGCAAGAAAGGTAAAATGCAGCTTGCTGAACAAACGTCTCATTTTACAACATAAATTTTGGGCTCAATTGTGGTCATTAAGCCGAGGACCGCCTGCATAGCAGCATCAGAGGAGGTCTGTTGGGACAGGGCTGCAATATCGTATTGCAAACCCTACTAGCCAAACGGGATGCTGGGTATAATAGACTGAAAACTGACAGCTTGGGAATTATGAACCTGGAAGTCCTCCTCCTTAGCAAGGTGTTTCAGTGTGATTTTACAGACATCCGTGTGTGCACACACCCACTCCTCTTCCCACTTTTTAGCCTGAACGTGACCTTAGGACCCACATCTTGGTAAGGCCACACTTGGAATATTGCATTTAGTTTTGGTCGCCACGATGTAAAAAAGATGCTGAGACTCTAGAAAGAGTGCAGAGAAGAGCAACAAAGACGATTAGGGGACTGGAGGCTAAAACTTATGAAGAACGGTTGCAGGAACTCGGTATGCCTAGTTTAATAAAAAGAAGGACTAGGGGAGACATGAAAGCAGTCTTCCAATATCTCAGGGGTTGCCACAAAGAAGAGGGAGTCAAGCTATTCTCCAAAGCACCTGACAAAAGCAATGGATTGAAACTAATCAAGGAGAGAAGCAACTTGGAACGAAGGAGAAATTTCCTGACAGTGAGAAAAATTAATCAGTGGAACAACTTGCCTGCAGAAGTTGTAAATGCCCCAACACTGGAAATTTTTAAGAAAATGTTGGATAACCATCTGTCTGAGATGGTATAGGGTTTCCTGCCTGGGCAGGGGGTTGGCCTAGAAGGCCTCCAAGGTCCCTTCCAACTCTGTTGTTATTATTATTGTCTCTCATTTGTTCACTCCTTTTATGGCCAGATTGAACACATTCACTTAACAGTTATATGTTAACGGTTCTTCTGCAAAACTGCCCATCGTTTGAGCATCTTTTCCAGGTGGGGGGGGGGGCGGGTTTACTAAGGTACACTTTTCGTTCGCCGAGACCCAAGGCCGGCCTTGATTTTTTTTCAGTGGCTTTACTATTTCTTGCGCCAACGTGACTAGAATACCTAGCCCACGGCAGAGGTGGGCGTTCATGAAAAAAGAAGAACCAGGTCATCGTGGGTTTGCTCGACAGCTGCAGAGGGTCTTCTGTGTGACTTGGAAGCGCATTTAATGAGCAACCAGGAGGAAAGGAGGCGGAGGGAAATAGCGGCACTTGGAACAAAGAACCTGGAAAGGTGACAGGAGAAAGGCTGAAAAACCTCTTAGACTCATCCATATTTCCCCCACCGGCGCTCCCACCAGCCTCCGAAAGCTCGGAAGCGATGTGTCTAAAATGTTGCAGCCAAACATTTTAAATAACTGAATGTGGAATGTGGGGTTGCAATTATGCTAACTGCAACTAAATGAAGTAAGACACGATTAATTAAAATTTGTCCTGGCTCTCATTGTCTTTTTTTTTTTTTTTTTGCAACTGCCAAATCAGGCAGATTGTGCCACTCGCATGAACCTCACCCAAGCGACCACGTCGGATAAAAATATCGGCCTTCTTAAGCCAACAGATTTGGAGCGAGGAATGTTGCAAATACATGATACAGGTAGTCCTGACTTACGGCCACAATTGTGCCCGTCCTCGACTTACGAACCGACCGCGCCCCAAATTTCTGTTGCTAAGTGAGAAAGTTATTGAGTGAGTTTTGGCCACTTCGATGACCTTTCTTCTCACCGTTGTTAAGTGAGCCACTGCAGTTGTTAAGTTAGTCACACGGCTGTTAAATGAATCTGGCTTCCCTATTGACCTTGCTTGTTAGAAGGTCACAAAAGGTGATCACATAATAATAATAATAATAATAATAATAATAATAATAATAATAATAATAATAATAATAATAATAATAATAATAATAATAATAATAATAATGTTTTAATTTGTATACTGCCCTTCTCCCGAAGGACTCTGGGCGGTGAACAGGCAAGTAAAATACAAAACAGAAATATACATCATAATTAAAACAACCCTTAAAAAACTGATTCAAATATGCCAGAAATTTAAAATAACATTACACCCCATACAAATTACAACTATTTAAAACCCACAATTAAAATTTTAAAATTTAAGAATCAGGCCAGTCCAGCCATATGAAATAAATAGGTTTTAAGTTCGTGGCGAAAGGTCCTAAGGTCAGGTAGTTGTCGAAGCCCGAGGGGAAGCTCGTTCCACAGGGTCGGAGCCCCCACAGAGAAGGCCCTCCCCCTGGGGGCCGCCAGTCGACGTTGTTTGGCTGACGGCACCCTGAGGAGTCCCTCTCTGTGGGAACGCACCGGACGCTGGGAGATAGAGGCCGGCAGTAGGCGGTCCCGTAAGTAACCTGGTCCTAAGCCATGACCCCGGGATATTGCAACTGTCATAAATCTGAACAAGTTGCAAAACATCCAAATGCTGATCGCGTGACCATAGGGATGCTGCAATGGTCGTAAGTGTAAGAAATGGTCATAAGTCACTTTTCAGTGCCACTGCAGCATTGAATAGTCACTTAACAAATGGTTGTAAATCTATAGCCATGATGGTTTGTGCCTCTCTGCGGGCACAAACCATCGCCCCAACTTAGCTCCGCTGCGCATGCGCCTCCCCAACCAGCTGGTTTTGGGTCTCTGCCGCGCATGTGCGGGGTGAATGCAGGAGTCCTGCATACGTGTACGAGGGCAGGGCGCATGAGGGGGGTTGTATGCGCATGTGTAGGGGGTCACATGCACATGTATGGGGTGCATGCAGGGGTCACATGTGCATGTGGGGGGGCGGGCACATGCACGGGTTGTGCACATGCATGGGAGCAGGGAGGCGCACGCATTGCATTTTGGGTGCGCGGGTGCGCGCTTTTGGCACTCTGTGTCAGAAAGGTTAGCCATCACTGATCTATAGTGACTGAAGGTTGTGCAGAGCTTGAGACTCAGTCTCCAAAGAAAATTTTAAATCGGGGGTGTCATCTCAAGGACCGCGGGTCAGATCCGGCTCAGGGATGCTTAGGTCTGGCCCATGGGGCAGACCTGGAAACAGTGAAGGACCGGCCCATGGTGCCTCTGCCAGCAAAAAGGAGCTCGGGAGTACTGGTAGAGCACTGCAGGAGGCCATTGCAGTCGTAATCGGAGCCTGGGAGGACTGCCCACAACCCTGATGCGGCCCTCAATGAAATCAAGTTTGACACCCCTGCTCTAAATGCGAAGTTTGCTCTCGCTCAAGACTCAAATTATCATATTTTGGGCACATGATGCGAAGACCTAGTTCCCTTGAGAAGGCTACCAGTAGTCCTCAACTTACAACCCTAATGGAGCTGCCCATTTTGGATGTAAGTCGTGACAGTTGTAAAACAGTAAAAACGGAAGGAGACTTCGCTCCCCACAATGGAAGGATGGAGCTAGCAGAGATGGCTAAATCGACTGCTTTGATGAAAGAAAAAACTATAAGTATTTTTGTTGCTACTTGGAAACCGCTTCTGGACTTTGTGCTTGAGGTGGGGGAAAAAATGAAATTTTGATTTTGGGTTTTGCCGATTAAACAGATTTGTTGATATAGAAATGGCTACTTTATACTACTATGGAAAAGTAAAAAGTTGAGGTTGGATGTTACTGTTTTATTATATTGCACCAGAGGTGGGTTTCAGCAGGTTCTGACCAGTTCTGGAGAACCGGTAGTGGAAATTTTGAGTAGTTCGGAGAACCGGTAGTAAAAATTCTGACTGGCCCCACCCCCATCTATTCTCTGCCTCCCGAGTCCCAGCTGATCGGGAGGACATGGGGATTTTGCAGTAACCTTCCCCTGGAGTGGGGAGGGAATGGAGATTTTACAATATCCTTCCCCTGCCACGCCCACCAAGCCATGCTCACAGAAACAGTAGTAAAAAAATTTGAAATCCACCACTATACCAAAGAGTGTCAGAAGCCAATGCCTTTTCTTTCTTTTTCCCTTCTTTTCTGCACTCTTCCCTTCCCCGTTCCCTCCCCTGTTTTTCCTACTATTCGTTTTTGCATTTTTGTATATTATATTATAAACAAATAAAAGAAATGACAGTTGTAAAGCAGGTCATCACATAACCGACTTAATTTTACAATCTTTTTTTTTTGCTGTAAGTTGTTGCAAATAGAACTGCCTTTTGCAACTGACTGATGTTAATTATTATTACTGTTATTGGATGATTTTATACTAATGTTTATGATGGCTTTAATTACATTTTAATTATAATTGATACTGCAAAACACTCGGAGCATCTGGTAGATTTGTTGGTATACAAATGGAATAAAGGAACAGTGCCAAGTATTGGTTACCGAACAACCAAAATGACAAAGTTTGACAAACGAACATCCTACCTCGGAATCCAAAGTTTTTGGCACAAAACACAATTAAACAAACTCTGTAGAAAGTGCTGCCCACTAAGCAAGAGGCTCTGGGACCATTAACCAGGAGATGATAACAGAACAGTCCAGTGCACCAAGAAGGTGCAAATTAATTTTGGCTATTTCCTATTTCTTCAACCAGAAGTAGCAGCCCTTTAGTCTGAGTTGCTGGGAAATGATACCACGAGGTGTGTTGCCATTTTGTCGTTGTGTTTGGATGTGTTTGTCGTCTTGAGTTATTTATAAAAAATAATAAAGGTGGGATACAAATAAATTAAAAATTAGTCTCCATCAAAATGCTGAAGCCCATTGTCAGCAGGTTCTGACAGGTTCTGGAGAACTGGAAACGGAAATTTTGAGTAGAATTAGAATTAGAATTTTATTGGCCAAGTGTGATTGGACACACAAGGAATTTGTCTTGGTGCATATGCTCTCAGTGTACATAAAAGAAAAGATACGTTCATCAAGGTACAACATTTACAACACAATTGATGATCAATATATCAATATAAATCATAAGGATTGCTAGCAACAAGTTATAGTCATACAGTCATAAGTGGAAAGAGATTGGTGATGGGAACTATGAAACGATTTATAGTAGTGCAGATTTAGTAAATAGTCTGACAGTGTTGAGGGAATTATTTGTTTAGCAGAGTGATGGCCTTCGGGAAAAAACTGTTCTTGTGTCTAGTTGTTCTGGTGTGCAGTGCTCTATAGCGTCGTTTTGAGGGTAGGAGTTGAAACAGTTTATGTCCAGGATGCGAGGGATCTGCAAATATTTTCACGGCCCTCTTCTTGATTCGTGCAGTATACAGGTCCTCAATGGAAGGCAGGACCTGTATACTGCACGAATCAAGAAGAGGGCCGTGAAAATATTTGCAGATCCCTCGCATCCTGGACATTTCAGTAGTTCAGAGAACCGGCAAATACCACTTCTGGCTGGCCCCAGAGTGGGGTGGGAATGGAGATTTTGCAATATCCTTCCCTGCCACACCCACCAAGCCACATGACGCTCACCAAGCCACGCCCACAGAACCGGTAGTAAAAAAATTGGATTTCACCACTGCAACTGGCTACCTCTGGGCAACCGAAATGCCTAGACAGAAGGATTTTTAAAAAAAATAAAACTCCTCCTGGTATCATTTCCCAGCAACTCACATG
Source organism: Ahaetulla prasina (assembly GCF_028640845.1). NCBI lineage: Eukaryota > Metazoa > Chordata > Lepidosauria > Squamata > Colubridae > Ahaetulla > Ahaetulla prasina. Next base: position 290,796,838 of record NC_080540.1, on the reverse strand, counting down.
AAAGGCTACTAGTTATGGTTCAAGAAGTAGGAAAAAGTCATGTGTTAGCAGCTACTGAATGCCTAATCTTCTATGACCTTTCAGACTCATTCTAAAACCATCCACATCAGCTGCCAGTACACCTGTTGGCTGTGAATTCCAGCATTTGACTCTGCACTTTGTAAAAATAACATTTTCTTCTGGTAGTCCCTGAATTTAACTGAAATAAGTCACTTTATGTTCCAACACTAAAAGAGGAGAAAAATATATATATATTTCTGCCAAATCTGGGCCAGAACTGAGGAAGCTTCTTGGATGAGAAGCGAAATGCCTTCAAGGAAAAATTAAAATCCAGCTCCCTTTTTGAAAAAAGCATCTTTGGGACAACCAGAAATTGTGAGTTCTAGTCCTGCCTTAGGCACAAAAGCTGTATGGGTGACTTTGAACCAATCACCAGGAGACTGTGAGTTCTAGTCCCACCTTAGGTATGAAAGCTGGCTGGGTCACTTTGGGCCAATCACCAGGGGACTGTGAGTTCTAGTCCTGCCTTAGACACAAAAGCTGGATGAGTGACTTTGGGCCAGTCACTCTCTCTCAGCCCAACCCACCTCACAGGGTGGTTGTTGTGAGGAAAATAGGAAAAGGAAAGTGTGTTGGATATACTCACCACCTTGAGTTAGTTGTAAAAATAATGAAGGCGGGATACAAATAATTTTTTTTTTTAAAAAAAGGGCCCAAGGACATGTAATTGGCTTTGTGGCTAAGGCAGGACTAAAATCCCGTTGCTTTAACCACTACACTAAACTGTCACTCTATTCTTCTCTTATTTTATGGGTTTTTAAAAAAAAAATAATTTACAGGTTCCTTTCATCTCACGAACTTGTTCAGGAGCTATGAATGAGGGATCTGTCAAAGGCTTTTGAAAACCCAAATATACAATATTTATTAGATTTTTCTTGTCTAGATTTTTCTTAGGGATGTGGGATTTCTTTCCAGTAAAGCCTTTTCTTCTCCATTTTTGCTTCTTTCTCTTCAACGATGCTCTCAGACCTTTTCCTCAGAACAGATGTTAAACTAACTGGCCTCGTGTTATTTTTAGCGTATTTCACTCAGGGTCGCCCTGGTTATTTTCCAGTCCTCAAGAACAGGTGTGTGGATATGACAGGAAATTTGCAAACGTTTTGTGAAAAGATGAGCACATATGGATTTAGGTTCTTTAAGAACTTTTAGGGAGGTGTTTTCTGGATGCAGGGGCTTGCTTATTTTTTTTTGTCTTATAACTTCGTTTTGTGTGGTTCTTTATTTATTGTGTGGCTTGTAACTTCATTTTCATTACCTCTGTGTTTAGCTTGTTTGAGCATCTTCCTGAAAAAGCAAACTTAGGAAAGGATATGTCCTATATTCAATTTTTACTTACCGAGTGCCAAACAGGAACGCACTTTGTGCGCAACCACATCATCATCACATGCACACAGCTTTTGCACGCGCCCCCACCGTGCGCTGCGCACGCAACCACACCATCTGCGCATGTGCACAGCTTTTGCGCATGCGTCCCAGCGCGCGCTGCACATGCAGTCTCAACATCTGCACATGAGCATGGTTTTTGTGCATGCAATGCACTCGCATGAATGCTGTCTGCGCATGGATGCGCTGCGCACCAGTCATCTCATGCGCAAGCGCAAACATGCACACATGCACAGGAGAGTTCCAAAGACCAGCTGGGTTTCCTGAATTGCGCGCATGCGCGCCAGAGGCCTGAACACCAGCTTGGGCGCATGCGCAGCTTCAGGTGAGTTTGGTGATGGTTCGTGTGCCCGGAAAAATGGCTCTAGGTGCCACTTCCGGCACGCGTACCATAGGTTCACCATCACAGTCCTATATCTTCAGAAACAAGACAAGAGTGTGCTAATTCTCTATTCTTCATTAAATCCCATTCTAAAACAATCCAATAGCCTTTCTGATCAATACACTGCTCCAGAGGCCTCCAAATGTGGCAATTTAAGACTTATGGACTTCAACTCCCAGAATTCCTCAATCAGCCATTATTATGGTTGAGGAATTCTGGGAGTTGAAGTTCACAAGTCTTATTACAGGTAGTCCTTGGCTTATCTCCGTTTCTTTAATGACCTTTCAAAGTTATGAAGGCAGTGAAAAAAGAGACTTGAAATTAGTCCTCACACTTACAATCTGGCAACAGCCTCATGGTTAATAAAAAAATTCAGGCTGTAGACAATTTGGCTGAGATAGCGAAGATACCAGCCTTTTTGAAAGACAATACGCAAGAAAGATACTTAAAGGAATGGAAAAAATGGATTGACTATATTCAAAGTAGATATCAGACTAAGAGTTATCAGACTGTTTTTGAATGATTATGATGTATTATTTTTGATTATTTTCAGGGGAAGTTAGGAATTGATGATTGTAGGGGTATAATTAAGTTGGGATGAAAATTTTTTAGCATATGTTTGTTTTATTTTTAACTATACCTTGTGCTCGTTCTGGGAAGTCGGGGAGGAGGGGGTTGTGAAGGGAGGGGGGAGGGGGGGGAAGGGGGGGAAAATGTCTGTAAAACTTTTTGAATTAAAAAAAAAAATTCAGGCTGTAGTTAACGGGCATGTATTTACAAGTAGTCCTCAACTTACAACAGTTCGTTTAGTGACTGTTCAAAGTTACAATGGCATTGAAAAGGATAACTTTCTGTGTGTGTATAAATGTGTATATATAGGCACCAGGCTAGAAAGCAGGAGTTCATGTCTTGTCTTAGCTATGAAAACCAGCTAGACTGAGTCGAAACTGGGCCCAACAGGAAGGAGGAAGGGGCGTGGTCAAAAAACTATGACTCAGTCTCTAGGCAGATCCGGCTGTAACAACCTGTCTGACCGATGCCTCAGCCTCATTGGAGAAAGATAACTTTCTGTGTGTGTATCTGTGTGTATATAAGCACCAGGCTTAGAAAGCAGGAGTTCATGTCTTGTCTTAGCTATGAAAACCAGCTAGACTGAGTCGAAACTGGGCCCAAAGGAAGGAGGAAGGGGTGTGGTCAAAAAACTATGACTCAGTCTCTAGGCAGACCTGGCTGTAGCAACCTGTCTGACCGATGCCTCAGCCTCATTGGAGAAAGATAACTTTCTGTGTGTGTATCTGTGTGTATATAAGCACCAGGCGAGAAAGCAGGAGTTCATGCATGTCTTGTCTTAGCTATGAAAACCAGCTGAGTGACTTTTGGCCCAATCCACCTCACAAGGCTGTTGTTGTGGAGAAAATAGCAGAAGGAGGGTACACTGGAGTTGTTCACCATCTTGAATTATTTGTAAAAATAATATAGGCTGGATATAGATTAAAGAAATAAATATATCCTACAAAAAGAGAGCTCTGACTTGAGAAAGCTCGGCCCTCAAGTGGCCGAATCAGGCATTTTGGTCCCAAGGAAGCACATAGGACATGTTTCAGCTAATAATTAAGCAAGTGATTACCTTATGTCCGTTATCTTACCATTAAGTTTACTTATGTTTGCTTTTTCGGAGTTAGGACCTTTGCAGCATCCCAATGGTCATGTGATCAAAATTCAGATGCTTGGCAACGGGTTCATATTTATGACCATTGCCATGTCCCAGGGTCATGTGATCACTTTTTGCAGCCTTCTGACAAGCAAAGTCAACGAGGAAGCCAAATTCACTTAACAACCGGGTTGCTAATTTATCAACTGCAGTGATTCACTGAACAACCGTGGCAAGGAAGGTCGTAAAATAGGGCAAAACTCACTTAATAAATGTTTCAATTGAATAACATGGATTTCAGTCTCAGTTGTTATCGTAAGTCGAGGACTACCTGTACAACAACTGCAGCATCCTGGGGGGGTCACATGATCGCCATTTGCAACCTTTCCAGGGGCTTCCAACGACGACAGAAAATAGCGAAAGCCAGATTTACTTAACAACCATGATTTCCTTAATCATGTGGCAGAAAAAGTCATAAAATTGGATGAGACTTAATGAAAGACTTTCTAGTCCCAACTGTGATCATAAGTGGCGGGCTACCTAAGTCCTTGACTTACAACCACAACCGAGCCCAAATTTTCTGTTTTTAAGCAAGACGGTTGTTAAGTGAACTTTGCCTCATTTTACAACCTTTCTGGCCACAGTTGTTAAGTGAATCACTGGAACTGTTAAGTTAGTAACACGGTTGTTAAGTGAATCTGCCTTCCCCATTGACTTTGCTTGTCAGAAGATCTCAAAAGGAGATCACATGATCCCGGGACATTTCAACTGTCATAAATATGAACCCGTTGCCAAGCATCCGAATTTCGATCACGTGACCATGGAGATGTCTTTTTTCAATGCCATTGTAACTTTGAATGGTCACTAAACGAATGGCTATAAGTCAAGGACTACTTGTATATGGTTTTGCATAACCTCCAAGCATTAATGACTATTTTGGCATCCTTCTCAATTTTTTCTTGGCAGGTGCTCCTCTAATTATGCTGGAATTTTGCAGTAAATATTCACATCAATGCTAAGGTTATAGCAAAATGATTATTGCAATAGTGGCAAATATTTGTAGCTTGGGTCTAATTAATGATTATTTTTGCTAATCAGTTCAAAAACATTTAGGTCTCAGATTATTATTATTATTATTATTATTATTATTAATAATAATAATAATAATAATAATAATAATAATAATAATAATAATAATAATAATAATAACAGAGTTGGAAGGGACCTTGGAGGTCTTCTAGTCCAACCCCCTGCCCAGGCAGGAAACCCTACACCACTTCAGACAAATGATTATCCAATATTTTCTTAAAAACTTCCAGTGTTGGAGCATTCACAACTTCTGCAGGCAAGTTGTTCCACTGATTACCGTATATACTCGAATATAAGCCGATCCGAGTATAAGCCGAGGTCCCCAATTTTACCCCAAAAACTGGGGTAAACTGGGGACTCGAGTATAAGCCGAGGGTGGGAAATGAGGCACCTACCGGTTGGGGAAACCCTCCCCCCCTCAGCTGAGAAGGCTGGCGGCTCCCCCGCCCCGCCCTCTCACTGCACCGGCAGGGCTTCCCCGCGCCGTCCGGTAAAATGTGAAAAAAAGAAAAAAAAAAAAAACTCGAGTATAAGCCGTATATACTCGAGTATAAGCCGAGGGGCTTAAAAAAAAAAAAAACTCGAGTATAAGCCGTATAGACCCGAGTATAAGCCGAGGGGACGTTTTTCAGCACAAAAAACGTGCTGAAAAACTCGGCTTATACTCGAGTATATACAGTAATTGTTCTAACTGTCAGGAAATTTCTCTTTAGTTCTAAGTTGCTTCTTTCCTTGATTAGTTTCCACCCATTGCTTCTTGTTCTACCCTCAGGTGTTTTGGAGAATAGCTTGACTCCCTCTTCTTTGTGGCAGCCCCTGAGATATTGGAACACTACTATTATGTCTCCCCTAGTCCTTCTTTTCATTAAACTAGACATACCCAGTTCCTGCAATCGTTCTTCATATGTTTTAGCCTCCAGTCCCCTAATCATCTTTGTTGCTCTTCTCTGCACTCTTTCTAGAGTCTCCACATCTTTTTTAAGTCCAGATTAAGTCCAGATCCATCAGATATCTGAGGAGACAGTCAACATCCCAAATTCCTGCAAACTTTCAGAGAACAGAAACTCTTTTTTGGGGTGGGTGGGGGGTGGCTACAAGAATTTAATTTTACTACTTTGATGTCTGGCTGACTTCCAAGAAAAAGCATTCTCCTGTTCTATTTATCATTTTCTCCACACTAGTTCTAATGGCCATCTGAGAATGATTGTAGCTTCTATGCATTGGCAAACAAAAGAGATTCAGTCTTAGAGTATTGTAACTCTAATTAATTGAAATGGTTCCAAAGTTTGGTGGTTTGGATACGACGGGAAAAGACCACAACTACGTTTTGAACAGCTACCTCTCTTCTGAATACAGGATAAGCACGACAGGAGAAAAGAGATCTTCTAGAAAATCCAACTGATAAAAATTAAATTTGAAAACATCCAAAAAATCTCATTAAGTCTTTCTTGCAAGAACCTGGTGCTTTTGCAAAGACCGTGTTAAGATTTCAAGCAAGATAACAGAAAGCTCCTGAGATGTTAGCATTCTGCCTTGAAATTCCACAAGATTCAGGTCACTTTTTTTTTTTTTTAAATAAGTTTTCTGATGCTTGCAACATCATGGGAGAATCACATATGGTACTCCATCCTGGGGAAGCCACTCACCCTGAATTAGAAAGAGAAACAAATAACCCTGTTTATCAGTGACCACAGGATTAGTGCCAGCAAAAAAAAACACCCAGCATGCATTTGCGGCAAAGGTTCCATGCTTAGAAAGGCGTGAACTACCACACAATTAATGCTGGCATTGCATCCTAGACAGATGTGAGGGAAAGCGTGCAATTAATAAATTTGGGAGGGGGTGGAATGGCGACAGGAGACAGGCTGCAAGACTCGACTCGGTGACGTTTCAAATACCTTCCACCTTTGCAATACTACAGACTATTAACAGACAGTGTAAATCCTAGGCTGGGTTCTTTTACATCGGAACAAACAGAACCACAACTGGACTCCAGAAAAAAAAATCTATACCATTTTTTTTGCAGCTACAGTCGTTTTTTTTATATATACTGTACATTGGAGATTAAAAATGGATTCCCCTCCTCTGACAATCTTCTGTAAAATAAAATTTTATTAACGTTTTAAATACTTAATAAAAACTAGAAGGAACTAATATTTGGAATGAGGGAGGGAGGGAGGGCAGGAAGGAAGGAAGGAAGGAGGAAGAGAGGGAGGGAGGGAAGGGATGGAGGGAAGGAAGGAAGGAGGAAGAGAGGGAGGGAAGGAAGGAAGGAGGAAGAGTGGGAGGGAGGGAAAGAAGAAAGGAGGGAGGAGGAGGAGGGAGGAGAGAAGGAAGGAGGAGGGAGGGAGGAGGAGGGAGGAAGGAAGGAAGGAAGGAAGGAAGGAAGGAAGGAAGGAAGGAAGGAAGGAAGGAAGGAAGGAAGGAAGGAAGGGAGCAAAGACAAAAGTATAGAAGTATAGAAATTAAAGATGGGTGGAACTTGTTGAGATAGCCAAATTGACTGCTTTAATTAGAGAAACGAAATGGTTTAACTTTAATTACTGGAAACCCTTACTGACTTTTTGCAGAAATGAAGTCATAATATAAGTTTTTGAGGATTAGAATAAAAATAATAAAATTATAGAGAAAATGTATACAATGATGTAAATATCGAGTAAGAGGTTATTTTATATTTATAGTTCCTGAAAAAGAAAATCAGAAGTGACCTCTGCAAACTCTTAATTTTCTCAATTTTCTTCATTCCTAGAGAGGATACAACCAGGGAAAAGGTCTAGAATCCCCACTAAAGCTATGAAATTCACTAATAAATGCAGAATTTCTCCACAAAAATCTGATGGAGCAAGGGAGAAAAGGAAAACCCTATAGATCGGTTGAGGAAATGTGGGATATCAATGTACAGGCCATCCTTGACTTACAACAGTTCTTTTAGTGACCGTTCAAAGTCACAACCGAAAAAAGTGACTTATGACCATTTTTCACACTTACAACCATTGTAGCATCTCCATAGTCATGAGATCAAAATTCAGACGCTTGGCAACCGAGCCCTACTTACGTTGGTTGCAGTGCCCCGTGTGTGTGTGTGTGTGTGTGTGTGTGTGTCATATAATCACCTTTCGCAAACTTCAAGTCAACAGGGAAGCCAGATTCACTTAACAACCGTATTATTCACTTAACAACTGCCGTCATTCACTTAACAACCTTGAGAAGACAGGTGATAAAATGGGGCAAAGTTCACTTAACAGCTGTCTCGCTTAGCAACAGAAATGCTGGGCTAAACTGTGTTCGCTAGCCGAGGACTACCTAGAAGGCAGTGATCCGTTTCATTAACTGACCTAAGGGCCATGTTGTAACCAGGAAAGGTATCCTGTTTCCCCAAAAATAAGACCCTGTCTTATATTTTTTTGAACCCTGAAATAAGCGCTTGGCCTTATTGCCATGTGCTCAAAAGCCTGATTGGGCTTATTATCAGGGGATGTCTTATTTTAGGGTAAACAGGATATCTTATCTATCTATCTATCTATCTATCTATCTATGCATCTCTCTTCTCCCTCTGTCATCTCTCTCTCTCTCTCTTATCTTTCTCTACTCTGTCTACCTACTCTATCTATCTATCTATCTATCTATCTATCTATCTATCTATCTATCTATCATCTTTCTATCTATCCTGTTTCCCCGAAAATAAGACCCTGTCTTATATTTTTTTGAACCCCGAAATAAGCGCTTGGCCTTATTGCCATGTGCTCAAAAGCCTGATTGGGCTTATTATCAGGGGATGTCTTATTTTAGGGTAAACAGGGTATCTTATCTATCTATCTATCTATGCATCTTTCTTCTCTCTCTGTCATCTCTCTCTCTCTCTCTCTTATCTTTCTCTACTCTGTCTACCTACTCTATCTATCTATCTATCTATCTATCTATCTATCTATCTATCTATCTATCTATCTATCTATCATCTTTCTATCTATCCTGTTTCCCCGAAAATAAGACCCTGTCTTATATTTTTTTGAACCCTGAAATAAGCGCTTGGCCTTATTGCCATGCGCTCAAAAGCCCGATTGGGCTTATTATCAGGGGATGTCTTATTTTGTGGGGAAACAGGGTAGCTGCCAAAGGAAGAGCATCTGGTAAGTCCTTCCTTCGGGATAAGGCGAGATCCATTCCTGGACCGACTGCAATAAAACAGAAACAGATGGAAGGATTGGACTGTGTTGCAGCCGAGAAAACACATATCCAGCCGCCTTCTCCTCCCCACGTCCTCCCCCCACCCCCAAGCCGGTCTCATTTGCTCCCAAAACCCCTGCAGGCTAGATGAAGCAGGGGCAGCCCAAGGAGCTCGAGTTACGAATGGGATGCAGAGACGCGGAGCTCACCTGCCTGACCTTTCTTCTCCTCCTCCGCCACAGCAAGCCGGCAGCGGCAAATCTCATTAATAAAACAGGCTTGGGGGTCCCCTGGGCTCTTGCCGTGCTCATCAAAGCTTCACCTTCTGCTTAGCAGCAGCCCTGCTCCGTAACCTGAAAAGGAGAACCGGGCCTGTCGGCTCTGCTGGACCTGACGCAGGGGAGCAGAGGCAGGAGGTGTGGATGAGAGCCTTTGGGGAATGCAAAGCAGAGAGAATGGCCTTGAGGGGCAGGAGAGACGTCGGGTATTTAAAACGGCTCGAGACGGATGGTCCATTTAGGTCCTGGGCTAGGAAGGAGGTCAAGTCCAAGGTCTGGAAGTGGGAAGGAGGAAATAAAAGACTCCGTGGTTAAGAGTTTAGCTACAACTCAGAATCAGGACCTCCGAAACAGGAAGGAAGGAAGGAAGGAAGGAAGGAAGGAAGGAAGGAAGGAAGGAAGGAAGGAAGGAAGGAAGGAAGGAAGGAAGGAAGGAAGGAAGGAAGGAGAAACAAGGGAAGGGAGGGAGAGAGGGAGGGAGGCAAAACAAGAGGAGGGAGGGAGGGAGGGAGGAAGGAGAAACAAGGGGAAGGAGGGAGGGAGGGAGGAAGGAAGGAAGGAGAAACAAGGGGAGGGAGGGAGGGAGGGAGGAAAGAAGGAGAAACTAGGGGGAGGAGGGAGGGAAGAAGGAAGGAAGGAAGGAAGGAGAAACAAGGGAAGGGAGGGAGGGAGGAAGGAGAAACAAGGGAAGGAGGAGGAGGAAGAAGAAACAAGGGAGGAGGAGGGAGGAGGAGGAAGAACGGAGAAACAAGGGAAGGAGGAGAGAGGAGGAGGAGAAACAAGGGAGGAGGAGGGAGGGAGGGAGGAGGAGGAGAAACAAGGGAAGGAGGGAGGGAGGAAGGAAGGAAGGAGAAACAAGGGAGGGAGGAAAGAAGGAGAAACTAGGGGGAGGAGGGAGGGAAGAAGGAAGGAAGGAAGGAAGGAGAAACAAGGGAAGGGAGGGAGGAAGGAAGGAGAAACAAGGGAAGGGAGGGAGGGAGGAAGAAGAAACAAGGGGAGGGAGGGAGGGAGGGAGGAAGAACGGAGAAACAAGGGAAGGGAGGGGGGGAGGAAGGAGAAACAAGGGGAAGGAGGGAGAGAAGGAGGAAGGAAGGAAGGAAGGAGAAACAAGGGAAGGGAGGGAGGAAGGACGGAGAAACAAGGGAAGGGAGGGTGGGAGGAAGAAAGGAAGGAGAAACGAAAGGGGGAGGGAGGGAGGGAGGAAGGAGAAACAAGGGGAAGGAAGGAAGGAAGGAAGGAAGGAAGGAAGGAAGGAAGGAAGGAAGGAAGGAAGGAAGGAAGGAAGGAAGGAGAAACAAGGGGAGGGAGGGAGGGAGGAAGGAAGGAAGGAAGGAAGGAAGGAAGGAAGGAAGGAAGAGGGGAGCCATCAAGAATTGGGAAAATGGGTGCTCTTCTTGCGGCTCATTCTGAGCTGGGAAATCTACATGGCCCTAGATATAGAGTACAGGTAGTCCTCGACCTACAACAGCTCATTTAGTGACCATTCAAAGTTACAGTAGCACTGACAAAAGTGACTTATGACTGTTTCTCACACTTACAACCATTGCAGCATCCTCACGGTCACGTGATCAAAATTCAGATGCTTGGCAAGTGACTCGTATTTATGACGGATGCAGTGTCCCAGGGTCATGTGAAGCCCTTTTTTGTGACGAGCAAAGTCAACGAGGAAGCCAGGGTTCACTTAACAACCTTTGTTACTAACTTTACAACTGCAGAGATTCACTCGACAACCGTGGCAGGAAAGGTCGTAAAAAAGGGGCAAAATTCACTTAACATCTGTCTCGCTTAGCAACAGAAATTTAGGCCTCAAATTCTGTAATAGAGTAACTGAGTCGGAAGGCACCCTGAAGGTCTTTAACCCTCTGCTCGAGCAGCAGACCCTCTACAATTTCAGACAAATGGTTATCCAATCTCTTCTTAAAAAACCTCCAGATGAAGTCAAGGTTTTGGGCCAAGGTAGGAAGGAAGCGGCATGAACAGAAACTGAAGAGGAACTAAAGAGCCTCTTGATGCGGATGAAGGAGGAGAGTGCAAAAGTTGGCTTGAAACTCAACATTGAGAAAACTAAGATCATGGCATCCGGCCCTCTCAATTCCTGGTGGAGAAGAAATGGAGGAAGTGACAGATTTTATTTTCCTGGGCTCCAAGGTCACCGCAGATGGGGACTGCAGCCAAGAAATTAAAAGACGCTTGCTCCTGGGGAGGAAAACTATGGCAAATCTAGACAGCATTCTAAAAAGCAAGAGACATCACCCTGCCAACAAAAGTGCGGATGGTCAAGGCTCTGGATTTCCCTGTTGCAATGGATGGCTGTGAAGGTTGGACCATAAGGAAGGCTGAGCGCCAAAGAATTGCGGCCTTTGAACTCTGGTGCTGGAGAAGACTCCTGCGAGTCCCTTGGACTGCAAGGCGATCAAACCGGTCAGTCCTAGAGGAGATCAACCCTGACTGCTCTTTAGGTGACCAGATCCTGAAGATGAAACTCAAATACTTTGGCCACCTAATGAGAAGGAAGGACTCGCTGGGGAAGAGCCTAACTCTGGGAACGATTGAGGGCAAAAGAAGAAGGGGACGACAGAGAACGAGGTGGCTGGATGGAGTCACTGAAGCAGTCGGCGTGAGCTTAAATGAACTCCAGAGGATGGTAGAGGACAGGAAGGCCTGGAGGAACATTGTCCATGGAGTCACGAAAGGGTCGGATACGACTTCGCAACCAACAACAACAACTTTATTATAATAAGTAGCCCTCAAATTATAACCAAAACTGGGACCAGAATTTCCATTGCTAAGCAAGGCCGTTGTTCAGCGAGTCTTGTTTGATTTTACGTGCTTCTTTTTGCCATAGCTGTTAAGCGAATCATGCAGTTGTTAAACCAATCTGGCTTCCCCCAGTGACTTTGCTTGTCAGAAGCCGACTGGGAAGGTTGCAAATGTGATCACATGTCTCCAGGATACTACAAAAAAACTGTATGCCGGTTGCCTAGCGTCTGAATTTTGATCATGTGACTGTGGGGAATGCTGCAATGGTCATAAGTGTGAGGACTGGTCATAAGTCATTTTTTTTCAGTGCTGTCATAACTTTGAACTGTCGCTAGATGAATGGTTGTAAGTCAAGGACTATCTGGATACGGTACTGTAATACAACTGTGAAAGCCTGAGACATATGCAGGCATCCTTCCGAATAACATGAAAATACATGCTACATAATCCCAACGCCATGTCAAGCTATGTAATTCCTGTATTTGCTTAAAACGTTGTGTGATTACAGACTGTGGTTTGTGAACCATGATTCGTGGCTTAGGGAAGAGGCAAGTAACCCAAGTCCCCAAAGCCTCTGCCATCCTGGAAAAGCCTTGAGTGCAACCCGCAACGGCCTCCAAAACTTGCTCCCAATCCAGGGGATGAAATGCTCCTGGTTCGGACCGGATCGGTCGATCCGGTAGCGATGGCAGCAGGTGGTTCAGAGAACCGTTAGCAAAAATCCCTGCCCACTCCCCGCCATGCCCAGCTGAGCCGCACGATCCTCAGAGCCTTTTTTTTTTTTTTTACTTTTAAAAGCATTTTTTAACAACCTCTTCAGCTGAAGAGGTCGTAAAAAAAATGCATTTAAAGGGTTAAAACAAGGCTCCGACGATCCCAGGTGAGGTGCTTGATCGTCAGAGGTTGGTTTTTTTTTACTTTTAAAAGCATTTTTTAAAAGGTAAATAAGCTGAAGCCTGCTAGGCAAAAAATGGGGTAGGTGGGGGAGTTTGTTTGAGAAAGAGAGAGAGAGAGAGAGAGAGAGAGAGAGAGAGAGAGAGAGAGAGAAAGAAAGAAAGAAAGAAAGAAAGAAAGAAAGAAAGAAAGAAAGAAAGAAAGAGGGAGGGAAAAGGAGAGGAAGGAAGGACTATAAACCTGGCACTAGATGCAGCTTCAGAGAAATCCAGGGCTGGAAGGGACCTGGTAGTCATCTAGTCCAACCCCACTCCAGCAGGACATTGTTAGTGAGTTTGTGTCTTTTGATCTCCCAGTCACATAGCCACGCCCACAGAACCGGTAGGGAAGAAATTTAGATTTCACCACCATACCAATCCATTGCTTCTTGTTCTACCCTCAGGTGCTTTGGAGAATAGTTTGACTCCCTCTTCTTTGGGGCAACCCCTGAGATATATGTGTGTATATATTTGTTTTCTGAGGTTTTCGCGGGTGTTTGTATGTAGGTCAAAGCAACCTCTTTGACCTACATACAAATAAGCATACAAACAAGCATTTTTAACAACCTCTTCAGCTGAAGAGGTCGTAAAAATGCATTTAAAGGGTTAAAACAAGGCTCCGACGATCCCAGGTGAGGTGCTTGATCGTCAGAGGTTGTTTTTTACTTTTAAAAGCATTTTTAACAACCTCTTCAGCTGAAGAGGTCGTAAAAATGCATTTAAAGGGTTAAAACAAGGCTCCGACGATCCCAGGTGAGGTGCTTGATCGTCAGAGGTTGTTTTTTACTTTTAAAAGCATTTTTTAACAACCTCTTCAGCTGAAGAGGTCGTAAAAAAAATGCATTTAAAGGGTTAAAACAAGGCTCCGTCGATCCCAGGTGAGGTGCTTGATCGTCAGAGGTTGTTTTTTACTTTTAAAAGCATTTTTAAAAGGTAAATAAGCTGAAGCCTGCTAGGCAAAAATGGGGTAGGTGGGGGTTGTTTGAGAGAGAGAGAAAGAAAGAAGGAGGGAAAAGGAGAGGAAGGAAGGACTCCCTGGAGAAGAGCCTAATGCTGGGAAAGATTGAGGGCAAAAGAAGAAGGGGACGACAGAGAACGAAGTGGCTGGCTGGAGTCACTGAAGCAGCCGGCGTGAGCTTAAATGGACTCCAGAGGATAGTAGAGGACAGGAAGGCCTGGAGGAACATTGTCCATGGAGTCACGATGGGTCGGACACAACTTCGCAACTAACAACAACAACTTTATTATAATAAGTAGCCCTCAAATTATAACCAAAACTGGGACCAGAATTTCCATTGCTAAGCAAGGCCGTTGTTCAGCGAGTCTTGTTTGATTTCGATGCTTCTTTTGCCATAGCTGTTAAGCGAATCATGCAGTTGTTAAACCAATCTGGCTTCCCCCAGTGACTTTGCTTGTCAGAAGCCGACTGGGAAGGTTGCAAATGTGATCACATGTCTCCAGGATACTACAAAAAAAAATGTATGCCGGTTGCCTAGCGCCTGAATTTTGATCATGTGACTGTGGGGAATGCTGCAATGGTCATAAGTGTGAGGACTGGTCATAAGTCATTTTTTTTCAGTGCTGTCATAACTTTGAACTGTCGCTAGATGAATGGTTGTAAGTCAAGGACTATCTGGATACGGTACTGTAATACAACTGTGAAAGCCTGAGACATATGCAGGCATCCTTCCGAATAACATGAAAATACATGCTACATAATCCCAACGCCATGTCAAGCTATGTAATTCCTGTATTTGCTTAAAACGTTGTGTGATTACAGACTGTGGTTTGTGAACCATGATTCGTGGCTTAGGGAAGAGGCAAGTAACCCAAGTCCCCAAAGCCTCTTCCATCCTGGAAAAGCCTTGAGTGCAACCTGCAACGGCCTCCAAAACTTGCTACCAATCCAGGGGATGAAATGCTCCTGGTTCGGACCGGATCGGTCGATCCGGTAGCGATGGCAGCGGGTGGTTCAGAGAACCGTTAGCAAAATCCTGCCCACTCCCGCCATGCCCAGCTGAGCCTCACGATCATTTGAGGCTTTTTTTTTTACTTTTAAAAGCATTTTTTCTGCGGAAGAAAAAATGCTTTTAAAAGTAAAAAAAAAAGTCTCTGATGATCATGTGGCTCAGCTGGGCATGGGGGGTGGGCAGGGATTTTCGCTACCGGTTCTCTGAACCACCCGCCGCCATCGCTACAGGATCGGGAAATCCGATCTGAACCGGGAGCATTTTACCCCTGCACCAAACGCATGCTTAGTGCAGAAAAAGGAGTCGTTTGAAGGTAAGTAGAACAGCGAGGGGGGGGAACTGCTGTGCTGTGTGATTTAGATTTGCTAGAAGCAGGATTTCCTGCTTTCTAGTGAATATAAATCGTGTGGCACAGCTGATCATCGGAAACACTGGCTCGGACCAGCCAATAGCTTTTTTTTACTACCGGTTCGCTGAACCGGTAGTTTTTATCACTACTGGTTCACCTGAACCGGTGCGAACTGGTAGGATTTCACCACTAGTATAAAGGCATATTTTGGCGTCCAGAAACTCCAGCCTTGCTCTCTCTTATTTCCCAGAAAATTTGCCAAGACACCAAATATGGAGCTGTAGAAACCTTCCATATTCAAAGGGCAAAGGTAATATTTAGAAAAACTACTCCTAAACACTTCTGCAGCTTCTCCTTAATCAGTTTTTCTTAAGCAATAATCATTACTTCGGAAAGAGAGAGAAGGTCATTCACGGAAATGCCAAGAGAACTTCAAGGATATGGCATTTGGCTGGATAATTTAACCTTTAAGGGGATTCTCTTGTACGCACAGTTATGGCTTACTCAGTGCCTCTTTTTCTAATCTTAGGGAACAATTAAGTTAGGAAAGCAGAAAAGACCTTGATTTTAATTGATTTCTAACTCAGTATATCAACAATATACAACAGTGGTAGTCAACCTGGTCCCTACCGCCCACTAGTGGGCGTTCCAGCTTTCATGGTGGGCAGTAGGGGTTTTGTCCGATACTGAAGCACTTTCCTTTTTTTTTAATTTAATTGACTTTTTAAAAAATTTTCATAGCATTATTTAAAAACATATTCATTAGGTTTCATAAAAATTCCTCGTGACAATTTAAATTTCTGAAAATATACTATCATATAATATAATATCATAAATATACATTCGAGACAATGACGAATCCGCATATAGACGAGAGGTCGAACGACTAGCTTTGTGGTGCAACCAAAACAATCTGAAACTGAACACACTCAAAACCGTAGAAATGGTGGAAGACTTTAGGAGAAACCCTTCCATACTTCCACCTCTCACAATACTAGACAACACAGTATCAACAGTAGAAACTTTCAAATTTCTAGGTTCTATCATATCGCAAGATCAAAAACATCATTAAAAAAGGACAGCAAAGAATGTTCTTTCTGCGCCAACTCAGTAAGCTCAAACTGCCCAAGGAGCTGCTGATTCAGTTCTACAGAGGAATTATTGAGTCTGTCATTTGCACCTCTATAACTGTCTGGTTCGGTTCTGCAACCCAACAAGAAAAACACAGACTTCAGAGGATAATTAGAACTGCAGAAAAAATAATTGCTACCAACCTGCCTTCCATTGAGGACCTGTATACTGCACGAATCAAGAAGAGGGCCGTGAAAATATTTGCAGATCCCTCACATCCTGGACATAAACTGTTTCAACTCCTACCCTCAAAACAACGCTATAGAGCACTGCACACCAGAACAACTAGACACAAGAACAGTTTTTTCCCGAAGGCCATCACTCTGCTAAACAAATAATTCCATCAACACTGTCAAACTATTTACTGAATCTGCACTACTATTAATCTTCTCATAGTTCCCATCACCAATCTCTTTCCACTTATGACTGTAACTTTGTTGCTGGCAATCCTTATGATTTATATTGATATATTGACCATCAATTGTGTTGTAAATGTTGTACCTTGATGAACGTATCTTTTCTTTTATGTACACTGAGAGCATATGCACCAAGACAAATTCCTTGTATGTCCAATCACACTTGGCCAATAAAAATTCTATTCTATTCTATTTGTATTGCCCATGCATAAGTTTAGTTCACGTTACGTAAGTGAAACTAAATGGCGCTATAGTGCGACTGCAAACAAAAGAGCCTCGTCCCAGAATAGCTCGCGCATCTCTCCCCACACCACCCAGCTGTGACAAGCAGAGCTGGTAGCCGGCGCCCCCCCCAAACCCAACCCACGATGCACTAGAGGCATGCGCAGACGATGATACATGGCACATTACTGTGGAACCGGTGGGCAGTTAGAAAATTTTACTACTAAAGGTTGACTACCCCTGATATACAAGAACCCCCTAACCCAGTGGTGAAGTTCATTTTTTTTTTTACTACCAGTATTGTGGGCGTGGCTTGGTGGGCATGGTGTGGCTTGATGGTGTAGCAGGGGAAGGATACTGAAAAATCCACATTCCCTCCGCACTCCTGGGGGAAGGATATTGCAAAATCTCCATTCCCACCTCACTCTGGGACCAGCCGGAGGTGGTATTTGCCGGTTCTCCAAACTACTCAAAATTTCCGCTAAAATTCTGCTGGATTTCACCCCTGCCCTAACGACTAAACCAATTTGGGTCTCCAAATTTGGCAACTTTAAGACTTGGCTGGCTGGGGAATTCTGAGAGCTGAAATCCAAAAGTCTTAAAGTTGCCCTGTTTGGAGACCCCTGCACTAAACTGTTCGGTTAAAAAAAAAATGCAGCAGAAGGACAGAAGAGGGAAATGTTTAACGAAGAGAACATTATAACAAAAAAGAGTAAAATGAAGCTATTTTTCAATTAACAGCTTGCTTAAGCTACAACCAGGGAAAAAAATCTCTACTCCCCTCTGCTGTTTATAAAATTAGTCTGCAACCCCATCCCCGAAGCTTGATGGATGTTCCTTAGCAAGAAACTGTTCAAATGAAGAATCCCTAAATATAACCAGAAGAAAGGGGGGAAAATCACCACTTTGGAGACAAAAATTAGTGAAGGGAGAAAGGGAGGCGTTTGAAGGAAAAAAGCTTTCAATCAGAACTTTCACTTTTGACACTGGAAATCAACCTGGGGCCAATATCTGTTGCCTCCCAGTGTTTTAATTGAGTTTATCCATGGTCTCTCTCTCTCCCCCCCCCCAAAAAAAGTTAAGGGCGTATTCCAGGGGTGAAATCTAAAAATTTTCCCTACCGGTTCTGTGGGTGTGGCTTAATTGGTGGGCGTGGCTTGGTGGTCAGGTGACTGAATGGGCATGGCCAATAATAATAAATAATAAAAATAATAAAGTATACAAAACTTGGGAGCGCACCGGTCTGCCTTCTTTAAAAATAGAGGCACCGGTCTACTAATTGCCTCTTTTTGGGAGGCACTGGTCTACCTTCTTTAAAAATAGAGGCACCGGTCTACTAGCTGCCTACAGTGCTGATCAGCTGTAGTGCGGCCCTTTGAAGCACCGTGGCAGTCATTTAAGGCCGTTTGCAGCTATATCATCATCGAGAGCTTCAGGGACAGAGAAGAGGAACAACGAGATATGGGCGCGGAGGGGCAGGGATTTTTGCTACTCATTCTCTGAACTACCCACCCCCATCGCTACTGGATTGCGCGATCCGGTCCGAACCGGGAGCATTTCACCCCTGGCGCATTCTCCAGTCAGGTTCCATCTGTTGCACTCGACTACAATTCCCAAGGAACTACCAAGAGCACTCCCATCAACACTGATAGGGCAAGCCATTAGTATAACTATAACAGTAAATCCTTCCCCATTAAGCACTGATTATGTTATCTAGTTTGGTAATGAAATGTTTGCAAGAAAACCACTCAGCTTTAGACAACACTAAGGACCACACAGTTCAACCCTGAGCAACCAATATTCTCTTCTATCTGTACTACAATTCCCATCAGCCTAGCCATGTAGGATGGAAGGCAGCCCCCTTTGGATTTATCACTGGAGAACAGCATTTCTCAAGTTGTAGTTCTAGCTTTCTTTGCACATTTTTCGTAAGAATACTATGCCCTTGGGTATATATTATTCTACAGTATTCTGCATTTTGTTTCCTCAGTAACAAAAAAACCTATGAGCTTCCTTCGACTTTATTCTACTCCTTCAGGGGACCCAATTCAGCCATGAAATCTTGGAGTTCAGGATGGTATGTATCTGTTGTCCGAAAGAGTCGAAAGAAAGCTGAAAAAATTCCATATTTGGAACCATTTGTAAACTCTCTAGAGCAGGGGTCTCCAACCTTGGTAACTTTAAGACTTGTGGACTTTAACTCCCAGAGTTCCTCAGCCAGCAAAGCAAAGCTGGCTGAGGAACTCTGGGAGTTGAAGTCCACAAGTCTTAAAGTTGCCAAGGTTGGAGACCCCTGCATTAGAGTACCATTTTCAATCTTGGCCAATTGAGGTTGTGTAGACTTCAAATCTAGCATGCTGACTAGGGAAATCTAGGAAGTTCACACATCTTCAAGTGGCCGAGATTGAGTAATACTGCTCTACTAAGGAGAGCCAAGCTCCTTGGTTCCCCATGGATTAGCAGAGTCCATCAAGAATTACATCTATTCCTCAACATACGACCACAATTGAGCCCAAAATTTCCTTTGTTAAGCAAGACAGTTGTTCAGTGAGTTTTGTCTCATTTTACAGCATCTTGCCAGAGTTGTTCAGTGAATCCCTGCAAGGTTTTAAGTTAGCAACACAGTTGTTAGGTGAATCTAGCTTCCTTATTGATTTTGCTTGTCAGGTCACAAAAGGAAATCACATGACCCCCCAGCACATTGCAACCGTCATAAATATGAGTCAGTTACCAAGCATCTGAATTCTCATCATGGGACCATGTAAGGATGCTGCAACAGTCAAAGTGTGAGAAACGGTCCTAAGTCATTTTTTTCAGTGCTGTTGTAACTTAGAACGGTCACTAAGTGAATGGTTTTAAATCAAGGACTACCTGTGACTGCAATCTAGTTTGACTTACAACAGTTCATTTAGTGACTGTTTGAAGTTACAACAGCAGCGGAAAAAAAAGTGACTTTAGGGCCATTTTTCATAGTTATGACCACTGCAGCATCCCAATGGTTACACGATTAAAATTCAGATGCTTGGCAACTGACTCATGTTTATGACCGTTGAAGTAGTCCCTGAGGTCCCATGATCAACTTTTGCAACCTCCTGACCAGCAAAGTCAACGGGGAACCCAGATTCACTTAACAAGCGTGTTACTAACTTAACACCTGCAGTGATTCAGTTATGTGTCTTCACTTAAATGTCTTCACTTAGCAACATAAACTTTGGACTCAATTGTGGTCATAAGTCGAGCAAGAGCTGGAGCTTTTTCTTGGTAACGCACTGTCTATGGACCTCTCTTCCCCATCCAAGTATCAAAACCCTCACATCCAGGACATAAACTGTTTCAACTCCTACCCTCAAAACGACGCTATAGAGCACTGCACACCAGAACAACTAGACACAAGAACAGTTTTTCCTGGAAGGCCATCACTCTGCTAAACAAATAATTCCATCAACACTGTCAAACTATTTACTAAATCTGCACTACTATTAATCTTCTCATCCTTCCCATCACCAATCTCTTTCCACTTATGACTGTATGACTATAACTTGTTGCTGGCAATCCTTATGATTTATATTGATATATTGACCATCAATTGTGTTGTAAATGTTGTACCTTGATGAACGTATTTTTTCTTTTGTGTACACTGAGAGCATCTGCACCAAGACAAATTCCTTGTGTGTCCAATCACACTTGGCCAATAAAAAATTCTATTCTATTCTATTCTATTCTAAATACCACCCTAATAATATTCTGCTGAAAAATACTGTCATTTCCTCAGCTATTGAATCAGCTCTGACTGTTTCCAATTGCATTTATGGTGTTTGTTTTAATCTTGTTACAAAGAGATGTGCGTTTAATTTGATAGGAACTTTATT
Organism: Ahaetulla prasina; assembly: GCF_028640845.1. NCBI lineage: Eukaryota > Metazoa > Chordata > Lepidosauria > Squamata > Colubridae > Ahaetulla > Ahaetulla prasina. The sequence goes on along the minus strand of NC_080540.1, from coordinate 290,776,182 downwards.
CTTTCCTTCTTCCCTTTATTTATTTATCGTTCCTCCTGTGATAACACTGGAATTTCTTCTGGATTAGACAAGTCGGGGATGGTTTCTTTTAATGCTCTCCTAAGCCACCTTGGAAATTATGATTAATAGGCATGGCAATCATAATTAAGTTGCCATATAATAATATAGAGCGATTTCATAATAAAAGTTGAAGGCTGTGAGGCTAAGGGGACCTCAGAGACAGTGATAAAGCGCTTGGATATTACAAGGTTTCAGCTGTGAAGCCAAAGGAGGAAACATTCTTCTCTACCGAAAACAAATCCTCTTGGAAAAAAAATATTAGAATTTATGGAGTTCTAGGAATTGTTCCTCACCCTGATCTGGTTAGGCTGGGTTGGAGGAAAGGAAGGAAGAAATAACAGAATTGGAATAACAGAGTTGGAAGGGATCCTTGGAGGTCTTCTGGTCAACCCTATACCATGGCAGATAAATGGTTAACCAATCTCTTCTTTAAAAAAACTGCCAGTGTTTTTAAGGAAGGAAATCCTCTTTATTTATTTATTTATTTTTATTTATTACCGAAAACTTTTGGGATTGCCCGTTTGGCCAGCCCTGAATGAAAACTGGCCGTCAATCCCATTCAAATTTATTTTTCCCCTTCCCTCAATGAACAGGCTTAACTTTTAAGCATTTTTACAAAGCGCTACAGCCTGGAGTGACTTAAAAGTTTTGGCAACTTTAACACTTGTGGATTTCAGCTCCCAGAATTCCTCAGCCAGAATGGGTGGCTAAGGAATTCTGGGAGTTGAAGTCCAAAGGGTCTTAAAGTTGGCAAGGTTTGATACCCCTGCTGTAAAACCATATATACCTCCATTGGTGGCACCTACATTTCTCTGAACTAGAGAACAGAGGAGAAAATATTAAAATATTTTTTCCTTGTTTCCTAGAACAGCGAGTAGCAACTTGTGTGCCCCTTCTCCACACGGTTAAGACCTCTGCTCCTCCGTGCTTCCTTTAAGAGTTTAAAACAAAGGGAGCCGATTATTAGATTTTTAATTAAAAGGCATTAGCAATAACCTCATTTTGATTTAAAAGGCAATAATCCTTCTCGGCAAATGGAAGTGCATCCGTTGGCAAGATGCCACCAATAAGCAACCAAATGCACATGTTTGCTATTAAAAAAAATAATGACGCCATTGTGATTTGCAAGATATAGAGAGGAATTAATAGAATGGTTAGTTAAGAAAGCTGGCTGGTATTTTTTCTCTCTGTCTCTCATCTAGTCACACCTCACATGGCATTTAGTGATGGAGATATCATATATGTCACTTTCCATCCACCCTATGTCAAAATGTTTAAGCATAAAAAACACTACTTTAAAAAACATGAGACAAGAATTATTTATCTCTCACCTTTATTGTTTTTATAAATAACTCAAGGAGGCAAGCATATGCAGTACACCTTCTTCCTCCTATTTTTTCCGCAACAACAACCCTGTGAGGTAGGCTTGGTGAGGTGAGAACGTGTGACTGGTCCAAAGTCCCCCAACTGGCTTTCATGGCTATGGCAGGACTAGAACTCACAGTCTCCTGGTTTATAATCTGATGACTTAACCATGAAACCAAACTTGTTCTATTTATTCCTTATATTACATATTTAAAGTAGATAGCTCCCATTTTACTGCAGCTGGGTTACCCCCACATTCATTAAAATCCATGGAAATGAATCTTACCAAATTTTACTGGGGAAAAAAACAACAGAAAAATGGCCAGTGGTAAAATCCATTTTTTTTACTACCGGTTCTGTGGGCGTGGCTTGGTGGGCGTGGTATTGCTTGGTGGGCGTGGTATTGTTTGTGGGCATGGCAGGGGAAGGATACTGCAAAATCTCCATTCCCACCCCACTCCAGGGGAAGAATGCTGCAAATCGCCATTCTCTCCCCACTCCTGGGAGAAGGATATTGCAAAATCTCCATTCCCACCCCACTCTGGGGCCAGCCAGAGGTAGTTTTTGCCAGTTCTCCGAACGGCTCAAAATTTCCGCTACCGGTTCTCCAGAACCTGTCAGAACCTGCTGGATTTCACCCCTGAAAATGGCCCTGCATATTTAAAAGGAACGAGGAAGAGGGGACCCTGAGCAAATGAAAACATTTTGCGTTTTTTTTTCCTGAGCTCACAAGCTTCCTCGCCAGCAATCAACACCCAGATTAAGTAGGGATTAACACCAGGATTAATACCAGACCAACAATCAAGTAGTACATCATACCCCAATCAAGGAACTACCAACTCAGACAAACAACAGCTGAATGAAGGAACTACCAAGAAGAAAACAACAGTCTCACCAAAACTGAGCGCACAAGTCAGTGCAGAGGGCAAACCCAGCTCCCTCCTAGCACTGATGATGTTACCTTGTTGGGTAATGAAACCCAAGAAAACCACACCAAGTTCAGGGAGCACCAAGGACTCCTCAGAAGAAAAGTATGTGGAATAAGATGAAGACCATGCTAATAATTAAAACATATGAGGGGAATTCTGAGAAACATACTCAATAAATGGGAAAATCGGGGTTGTCTGGACACCCTAGTTAAAAATATTGAAATGAAAACGAATACAGCAATAGAGAGAGATAAGAAGAAGCAGAGAGACGGAAAGGGAGAAGGAGGGAGAGAGAAAGAAGAAAGGGAAGAGGAGAGGAAGAAAGGGAGGGGAAATAAAGAGTAGGAGAGAAGGTTAGATAGGGAGGAAGAATGGTGACGGGGAGAAAGGAAGTAGAGAAGGAAGAGGAGAGGAGAGAAGAAAGTAGGAAGGATAAAAGAAGGGAGGGAAAGGAATGAGAAGGAGAAGAAAGATTGCTGTAAAATGGAAAAGATGAAATGGAAGAAAGACAACCCCGAACATGTTTGAATATATCAGGATAAAAATTGAAATAGCTAAAAAATAATAAAAGAGAATAAATATTAATAAAAATGGAGAAATTAGAATTCGAGGGCGAAAGAAGGTGATTTATATAAATGTGGATGGAAATATTAAAACATGATTAAAATATGGAAAAAGAATATTTTGGCAGAAATTGTAACTAAGTAAAATGTATTTTGATATGTTAAGTTGTACAAGACATGATATGGCCAATACTCTGTTCATAAACTATGTGTGTGGGGGAGGTTAAAAAAAATCAATAAAAACTTGTTAAAAAAAAAAGAAGAAAAGTATGATCAGGCCTGGATGAGAGACTAAAATCCCAACTATAGACCAAATAAAAACATCCCAAAAGAAATCAATGGCAAGTAATCTTTGCACTGTTAGCAAACAAAAAACCGTAACAGGCAAAAAAAAAAGGAATAGGCAAAATTTATAACTGTGCAGAGATGAACAGACTTACTTTAGAACTCAAAGACAAAAACGAATCCAGGTACTATGAAGTCTGGAATAAATTCTACAACTGGCTTGATAGGAGGAAGAATGCCAAAAACTAGGGATAACTAATGTCCGGAAATGTATATATCAATGTATATTGAACTTGTTATGTCTAGTTTGATGAAAAGAAGGACTGGGGAGACATGATAGCAATGTTCCAAGATCTCAGGGGTTGCCACAAAGAAGAGGGAGTCAAACTATTCTCCAAAGCACCTGAGGGTAGAACAAGAAGCAATGGGTGGAAACTGATCAAAGAAAGAAGCAACTTAGAACTAAGGAGAAATTTCCTGACAGTTAGAACAATTAATCAGTGGAACAACTTGCCTGCAGAAGTTGTGAATACTCCAACACTGGAAAAATTTAAGAAAATGTTGGATATCCATTTGTCTGAAATGGTGTAGGGTTTCCTGCCTGAGTAGGGGGTTGGACTAGAAGGCCTCCAAGGTCCCTTCCAACTCTGTTGTTGTTGTTGTTGTTATATAGACTGAGGAATATATGATTTAGTAACTTGAACTTGACGCCAATGTTAGAAGCCAGAGACGTAGAGCAATGTCCATTGTTTTTGTTTATTTTTAAAACCAATAAAAAAATTTCAAAATAAAAAACATGGCCACTAAACCAACATAAAGTTTAGCTTAAAGAGGTCTTTACTTCTGCCGTACCTCGCCCGAAGTCGATCCACACACCCCACAACTTCCAAAATTCTGTCCCCAATTGTGTACAGATAGTCCTTGACTTACAAGCACAATTGAACCCCAAACTTATGTTGCTGAGAAGTGAAACATTTGTTAAGTGAGTTTTGCCCTATTTGACAACTTTGCTTGCCATAGTTGTTAAGTGAACCATTGCGTTTGTTTAGTAACACGGTTAAGTGAATCTGGATTCCCCGTTGATTTGGTCACAAAAGGTGATCACATGACCACCACCCCCGGGACACTGCAATCGTTGTAAGTATGAACCAGTTGCTAAGCATCTGAATTTTGATCATGTGGCCATGGGGATGTTGCAATAGTCGTGTGAAAAACAGTCATAAGTCAACTTTTTTCAGTGTCGTCGTAACTTTGAATGGTCAGTAAATGAACTTGTAAGTCGAGAACTACCTGTAATACGTAAGATTTATAGCCTTCCTTAATCCCTAAAATCCATCCTCTTCAACAGTGGAAGGGAATGTAATCTGTATTGTTAAGCAAATTAAACAACATGATGTTTATCAAGCACGAAGAAATGTATTTAATAGAAAATCAATAAAATAAATTTTAAAAAAAACAACAGTGGGAGGGAAGAAAGAGAAAGCATGACATAAAGGGAGCCCTCAATGTTATGACCATAACGGAGCCCAAAATTATTTCAAGTCATTATGGTCATTAAGCGAATCACCAAGTGACTTGACTGATTTTATGACTTTCTGTGGCTGTCATTAAATAAATCCATATTTCCCTATGGGGTGTTTTTTTTTTTCAGAAACTGGAAGTAAATGCCAATCACATGACCATGGAATGCTGCAAAATGGTTGTAAATGTGAGCTGGTTGCTGATTGAACAAAATGTGGTTACATGACCAGGGGGTAGGCCGACACTGGAACTTCAAATGCAGATCCTAAGAACCTTTTTCCAGGTCCATCATAACTAAGCATCTGGTTCAGTGGTTGTATTCAGCCAGTTCTATCCAGTTCGGGCAAACTGGTAGCGGCAGCTGCAGAAAGCTCCGCCCATCAGCCTGGACGTCATCATGTCCCATTTTTGACACTCTGCACATGCGCGGAAGGCCCTGCGCATGTGCATAAGGCCCTGTGCATGCACGGAGGTAGTGCATGCGAGCACACTCACATTTGCAAACCGGTAGCGAAGGGAAGTGAATACCATCCCTGTTCTGGTTGTACATCAAGCATGGATTGTATGCATGCCAGGGGTACATCAAGCATGGATTGTATGCATGCCAGGGGTTGTATGGGGAAATGCAAGCAAAAGCAAGCTGGCACATGGGCATTGTTGTGTTGTTGTTTTTCCTGGCAAGAGCTGATGGTTTATGCAGCACAAAGGACGCTTCTGAAAAGAGCAAATTGATGGGTTGATGAAAAAACTTGCGTAATAACTAGTCATCAAAATCTGGGATACCTCTGAAGTAATACACTCCAGGAAAAATCTTGTATGAGACACTGCTCAGATGCTCATCAAAGCAGCCACCTCTTTGGGGTTTTTTAAGCTTCTGTAGAGGCAGTCCTCGACTTACAATAGTTCATTTAATGACCATTCAACTTTATAATGTCAAAAAAAGTGAAAAAAGTGAGTTAGAATTAGAATTAGAATTTATTTGATTTCTATACCGCCCTTCTCCCAAAGGACTCAGGGCGGTTTACAGCCAACATAAAAAACAATTTTATAAATAGAATTAAAAACATTTTAAAAATCTAATTCAATTTGGCTAACCCCATTTAAAACTATTAATAGAAAAATGATTAAAAAACCCCAATTAAAAACCATAATGCATTAGGCCAGCCCTGCGCGGTAAAACAGAAAGGTCTTGAGTTCACATCGGAAGGTCCGGAGGTCGGGGAGTAATCGTAACCCCAGAGGAAGCTCATTCCATAGGGCAGGTGCTTCCACAGAGAAGGCTCTCCTCCTGGGGGTCGCCAGCCGACATTGTTTGGCTGACGGCACCCTGAGGAGACCTTCCCTGTGTGAGCGCACAGGTCGGTGGGAGGCTATCGGTGGCAGCAGGCGGTCCCGTAAATAGCCCGGTCCTATGCTATGGAGCACTTTAAAGGTGGTAACCAACACCTTGAATTGCACCCGGAAGACCACCAGCAACCAGTGCAGCTTGCGCAGGAGAGGTGTTATATGGGAGCCACGAGTAGCTCCCTCTATTACCCGTGCATGGTTATGACCATTCTTCACATTTATTTGAGTAGATTGTGAGCATATGCACCAAAGACAAGTTCCTTGTGTCTCCAATCACACTTGGCCAATAAAGAATTCATTCTTCCTTCCTTCCTTTCTTTCCATCTATCTTATAACCATTGCAGCATCCCCATGGTCACGTGATTTACATTTCCATGCTTGACAACTGGTTCATATTTATGACAGTTGCAGTGCGGGTGTGTGTCACATGACAAGCAAAGTCAAGCCAGATTCATTTAACAACCGTGTTACTAATTCAAGAAATGCAGCGATTCACTTAACAAATGTGGCAAGAAAAGTTGTAAAATGGGGCAAAACTCACTTAACAAATTTCTCACTTAGCAACATAAATTCTGGCCTCAGTTGTGGTCGTAAGTTGAGGACTACCTGTACCAGACTGGGGAAAAAGACGCAGATACTTTAAGGGTTGCTTTATAAATTGGTTTCTTAAAGCAGCAGCAACTTTTTCACAGATTTGGGTGCAAATAAAAGGACACGTCACCTTTAACTAGTAGCATAGGAACAGTTGTGTTCCCGAGAAGGGAGAATATTTGTAAGTTCAGGGTTACAATAGAATGGAATAACAGAGTTGGAAGGGCCCTTAGAGGTCTTCTAGTCCAACCCCCTGCTTAGGCACGAAACCCCACACCACTTCAGACAAATGGTTGCCCAACACCTTCTGAAAAACTTCCAGTGTTGGAGCACTCACTACTTCTGGAGGCAAGTTGTTCCACTGATTGATTGTTCTCACTGTCAGAAAATTTCTCCTTAGTTCTAAGTTGCTTCTTTTTTTGATTAGTTTCCACCCATTGCTTTTTGTCCTGCCTTCGGGTGCTTTGGAGAACGGCTTGACTCCCTCTGCCTTGTGGCAACCCTTGAGATATTGGAAGACTGCTATCATGTCTCCCCTACTCCTTCTTTTCATTAAACTAGACATACCCAGTTCCTGCAACCGTTCTTCGTATGTTTTAGCTTCCATCTCCGATTGAGATGAAGGATCCTTGATGCTCCCTCAGCTTGTTTTCTTGCAGATATTTCATTACCCAAACCAGCTAACATCATCAGTGCTAATGAAAGGGGAGAACCAACTAATCAAGGAGAGAACCAACCAAAAAGTAAGGAAAAAATTCCTGACGGAACAATTAATCAGTGGAACAACTTCTCTTTAGATGTTGTGGGAGCTCCAACACTGGAGGTTTTTAAGAAGAGATTGGACAACCATTCCTCTGCAATGGTACAGGGTCTCCTGCTTCAGCAGGGGGTTGTTGGACTAGATGACCTCCAAGGTCCCTTCCAACTCTGTGTTTTGTTATTCTTTTATTTGTCTGCAAGAAAACAACCAAGCTCAGAGAGTACCAAGTATCCCCCTTACAGTTGTGTTCATGGGAGATCCGAAAATGTTTCTTCCAAATCATTTTCAAAGTGGGCATAACTCTGGTTCCAGATCCTATCAGCCTCTCTAAAGCAACCTTCCTGAAACAGGAGCCCCCCCAGGTAGACCAAAATTTCCATCATCCACAGCAACACACTCTTGGCATGGTGTGTGCTGTTACGAAGAAGCTCTGAAGGACCCCATGTTGAAGTAGACTGCTTCTGCCCAGCCATTAAAGCTCATCATAAAATGTCAGGCAGCAGGACATTTATCAGAGTCTCGTTTCATAGCTGTACATCCAGATATTTCTATCAGCAACATGATGGTAACGGTTGTTGGCTGCCAGGATAAATTAGTAGTGTATAACTATCAGAGACTGGCAGCCAAGAGAAACAGCACCTGATTATGTCTCTCCTGGGTAAGCAGCAACTGGTGTGTGACCTTCCTTTTCCCCTTATCATCAGGGAAGTTACTTATCTTTGGGGTTTTAATTAACGAAGAACATGGTCAGCAGCACATTGGTGAGAAATTTGCAGCCGAAAGAAGCGTGGTGCTTTCCCCAAATGTCACACTCAACTGCCTAGAAGGCATGTAATTCAGAACTGCAGGAGCAAACAGACACCCAAAAAGCAATTTCAAACATGCAAGGTACATACCGGCTGTAAATCTAGATACATTTTTTTTTTTGGTTTTGCACAGTACGCTGGACCAGACTATTCAAAGACAGACACAGAAAGAGAGAGAGAGAGGCAGAGAGGAGCGGAAGAGAGAGAGAGAGAAAGAAAAGGACTCTAATCAAAATTAAAACTAACCAAGCTTTGCACATTAGGCTGAGGTGAATGTAACTAACCTGGTTAAATTATGCAAACACGATCCATGGGCATGGCTTAGCAACACCATTTTCTTTGTCCTTGAAGGCATGGTAGGTCGCCACGTAAGGTAGGCAGGGTGTGTTCCAGTTCTATCGGCTCAATGCTCATTTTGTAATTTGCACGGTATGTCAAAGGCGTTCTCCAAATGTAGGAAGGGCCAGGGACCCCATCTGATTTTTATAGGGATTAAATGGATTTTTAAACCTCTGCAAGTCTTAAGAAACCATTTTTGTCTACTATATTAGAATGCCTTCCTTAGTACATGGGGTCCAGCCAAGTTCTGTGGAGAACCATAAAAAAAAAAACATTCAATACCATCGATGCTACACCCACTCCGATAAGATTTTAGGATGTGCAAAAAATGAACTGGTGAGTTACACCAGCTTTCTTATTCAGCAGTACGCGGATCTGAAGTCAGATCACTGGTCTAACGGCTCCAGTCCTGTCTAACAAGAGAAGAAACCTAGTAGGAACCACATTTTCTCCTATTTTCCCAACTTACCAAAGCTACAAAGGGCAAGCTAGAGAATTTTTGCACCTTGTTATAATTGTGGCATTGGGAGCAGGAATTTTAAAAGTACAAAAGGTTTTATAAGTCTGTGAGCTTTGAGGCTTTTAATTTTTTTTAATTTCCTGAGTTTTTTTAAAAAAAGCAAAAACAAAAATTAAATCACTCAATACGCAGGAAAGATATTTAATTGAATGGAAAAAATGGATTGATTATTTACAAAACAGATATCAGATTAAGAGATATCAGATTGCCTTTGAATAATTAGGATGTATTATTTTAGAATGTAATGGGGAAGGTTAGGAAATGAAAAGACTTGGATGAGGTTAATTGGATTAGAAGGGAAAATTTTACCCTGTTTGGTTTATGTATAACAATACCTTGTGATTGACCCAGGAAGCTGGGTGGGAGGGGGGGAAGGGACGGGGGAAGGGGGTTTTGAGGGGGGGAAAGGGGGAAAATATTTTTGTTAAAACTTTTCCAATAAAAAAAAATTAAATCACTAATTTTTGGCATTTAAGGGCTGATTTTTAGCTATGATTGTATTATGCACTACAGTTAGAAAAAAGGCATAGATCTATCCATTCACTGAATGAACTATTATAAGTCAAGAACTACCTGTATTGGTTATGTCGTGGATAGCTCAGGCTGTAAGGAGCCTGTTATTAGAACACAGTAGCCTGCAATTACTGCAGGCTCAAGCCCGGCCCAAGGTTGACTCAGCCTTCCATCCTTTATAAGGTAGGTAAAATGAGGACCCAGATTGTTGGGGGGGCAATAAGTTGACTTTGTAAATATACAAATAGAATGAGACTATTGCCTTATACACTGTAAGCCGCCCTGAGTCTTCGGAGAAGGACGGGATATAAATGTAAATAAATAAATAAATAATAAATAAAATTATGTCACTGCAATTAGTCTGCAGTGCCAAATATTCTAAAATTGTTTTCTATCCAAATTCCAGGCACTTACTTTTACTCCCAGTAGGCCAACCATGGATAAATCCAAGAAAAGAAAAGTTTCAGAAGAAAACAGAACATTTAATTCAACTACATATGCGAGTTTTGTGGCCGCTCAAGAAATAGACACGCACGGGAAAGATTTTGTGGCTACTGGTGTTTTCTTTTCTGTGGGAAACGGGTCCAAATGACTCTTTGAGGGTTTAAGGTTGCAGACCTTAAACTAGACTCAAGTGGATAAGGCCAAAGGTTTTAAACCAGGACACTGTGAATTCTAGTTCCACCATAGGCATGACAGCTGGCTAGGTGACCTTGTGCCAATCACCAAGAGTCTGAGTTCTAGTCCCGCCTTAAGCATGAAAAGCAATAGTACTTAGACTTGTATACCACTTCACAGTGCTTTTTAGCCCTCTCTAAGCGGTTTACAGCTTATTGCCCCCAACAATCTGGGTCCTCATTTTACCGACTTCGTAAGGATGGAAGGCTGAGTCAACTTTGAGCCGGTCAGAACTGCTGAATTTCCTGGTGGTGTCCCATCCAAATAGAAAACCGTATCTAGCCCTGCTTTTCAGATCAGCTGAAACTGGCTAAGTGCTGCCAACTCCCCCTGACTCCTCCCTCATCTTATACATGATAGACAATGTCAAAGACTTCAAAATACCTAGTATGAAGTTCAATCGATTAATGCATTTCTAAAGAGGAAGCCAACATCCTTCGCTAGTCAAAAGGGCTGCGAGGAACTTTATTAAACACCAGAACATTTAACCAGGTTAAGTTAAAATTACGGTAAAATTCTGACAGCTGTCTGCTAAATGTGATAGAATCTAATCTTGGAGAGACTTTCTGCAACTTAACTTGTTGTAACCTCACCTGCTTGATTAGTATGATTCAACTTTTATTTGTAAACTGCCCTGTGCTACATAAGTGAAATGATAAAAAAATAATAATAGATGCACTACTTCAATAAACAGTTTCAATGACTTACGTGAACAGACATATTTTCCAAGAACCCCACTAGCAAAAACCATAAAACGTGAACATGATCCAATTTTATGTTTTAAAACATCTGCAATCATTTATTTGGTGCAATTTATAACACCTTTGCTTTTCCTAATTTCGTGTTCTCCAGATAATAGTTGAGAATTTTGGAATGAACGGCTGATCTGTTAAGGATTTTAAACGGAAAGGAATGTTTAAAAAGCTGCATATTATTCAATCTTTCATCCCACTTTTGCTCTAATGCTAGTTTGGCCTTTCTCTGCTTTTTTTTAGCAAAATAAAGAATCAATTCAGCTGTAACTCAGATCCATGAGTTAGTTGCTATGCAATCAACTTCAGGATACAGAATAAGTTATGGAGCTGCTTCTAACTCACCTACCCAGTTACTTCCTTGTTTCAAGTTAAGCCGTGCCTCTCTATGGTATTCAAAATACTTGAAACTTGCTTAGTCCATTCTTGTTTTCTCCAGCTAGCACAATCCATATTTATCAATTAATATGGAATGACAACGTTTGCTGTAAGCCAGAATGAAAATTGTTCATTTACAGGTAATCGTCAACTTCCAACAGCTCATTTAGTGACCATTCAAAGTTACAACGCCACTGAAAAAAAGCGACTTACCACCATTTTTCACATTTATGACCGTTGTAGTATCCCCATGATCATATGATCAAAATGCAAACGCTTAGCAATTGACTCGTATTTATGACGGTTGCAGTGTCCCAGGGGTCTTGTGATCCCCTTTTGCGAGCGTCTGACAAACAAAGTCAATGGGGAAGCCAAATTCACTTAACAGCCATGTTAATTATTTAACAGTTGCAGTGATTCTCTTAACAACTGTTGCAAGAAAGGTGGGAAAATGGGACAAAATTCACTTAACAACTATCTCACTTAACAACATAAATTTGGGACTCAATTATTGTCGTAAGTCAAGGACTATCTTAGATTTATTTCTTGCCTTTCTTCCATGAACTTAAATTGGCATACACATTACACAACGCTCCTCCGTTTTTTCTTAAAGCAACAATTAACCAAACCAGAGATCTATCCATCTAAAATCAAACCAAGGTTCAGAATTTTATCTGAATTATTCAGTAAGCAATTTCCAACTATAGCCTCATGACATCAATCTCTGCCAACTTAGGTTAGGTAGCAATTTGCCCTCCCATCTTCCCTTTTGTACAAAATCCAGAGTATAAGACTGCTGTATATTTTGATGTCAGGTCTTGGGGGCTTATATTGCACCTTATAAAACCAAAACGAATTAGAGCAGAGATAGTCCATATGCAAGTTTGATAAACCATCATATATTTTTCCCAGAGAAACAAGAGGACCACCAGGTGAAGAAAAGCCAATGATTCATATTAAATATTGGTCTTTTTTTCCCCTTCTCTAACCTAGTTTAAGATTCTTCTCTAACCTACTTTAAGATTTTGGTTATCACCTTTAAAGCGCTCCATGGCTTAGGGCCCGGGTACTTACGGGACCGCCTGCTGTTACCCTATGCCTCCCACCGACCTGTACGCTCTCACAGAGAGGGTCTCCTCAGGGTGCCGTCCGCCAAACAGTGTCGGCTGACGGCCCCCAGGAGCAGGGCCTTCTCTGTGGGGGCACCGACGCTCTGGAACGAACTTCCCCCTGGTTTACGTCAAGTGCCTGATCTTCGGACTTTTCGCCGTGAGCTGAAAATGCATCTATTTATTCAAGCGGGACTGGCCTAATTAAATTTTAATCCGGGGTTATTTATATTTTAGGGTTTTTAAACTATTTTAAATGTTTTAAATGTTTTAAATTTTTGGCCATTTTGTAATATGTTTGTTTTAGTCTTGTTTTAATGTATATATTGCGCTTTTTTATTTGGCTGTACACCGCCCTGAGTCCTTCGGGAGAAGGGCGGTATAAAAATCAAATAAATATAAATATAAATATATATATATATATAGTGCCCTATTAGTGCGTTAGATGGGGCTGCTCTATTTGTGCTACCCAAATCCAGACAGTACATGGCAGTAAAGAGAAATTATTTTGCTGTCAGCTAACATTCACCTAATTTCTGCACCCTATAAGGCTGGAAATTGGAGGTCTTCTAGTCCAGGGGTCCCCAACCCTGGTCCGTGGCCCAGTATTGGGCCATGGCACATTCAGAACCGGGCTGCACAAGGAACAGTTGAAAGCACAAAGCATCATTTGCAACCATCCCCACTTCCTCTCTCGCCACCGGTCAACAGAGCTGAAAAGGTTGGAGACCGCTGCAGACCATGATGACGAACCTATGGCACGCATGCCCAAAGTGGCACGCGAAGCCATGTCGCCCAGCATGCACGACCATGCACAACCTTGACCGTCTATCTTTTGAGTTTCTGGCATGCATGCACACGCAACAATCAGCTGTCCACGTGCGCAGCAGTGCCGAAAACCGGCGTGTGCATGCGTGCCAGCCAGTTGATTGTTGGATGTGCATGCGCGCCAGAACCCAGAAGTTCAGCTTTTCTGGAGTGCGATCACTTCGCGTGCATGGCAGCGCCAAAAATGTGGCGTGATCGGGCACGCATGCACACTAGAACCCGGAAGTTCGGCTTTTCCAGAGTGCGGCGCCAGCGAGCACGTGTGCACACACACAACGTTTCTGCGCAACCTTTTCGGCACACAATGTCAGAAAGGTTCACCATCATTGTTCTAGTCCATCTCCCAACACCCAGGCCAAAGATCTCCACACCATTTCAGATAAATGGGTTGTCCAACCTTTTCTTGAAAGCCTCCAGTATGGAGGACCCACAACTTACAGCGGCAGGCTGTGTTGTGACCCAGGCCCCAATAGGTAGTAGGAAACTCAGTCAGTGTAAAAACAAACAAACTTTATTCGAACAGCTGAGAATTGCTTCATTCTCAGCGTAGTTCATTAAAGCAAATTCCTCCTAACACAAATTCCTCAGTCCTATCACCAACCTTGGTCCAATTAGGCAAACTGCCAAAGGCCTTTCTTGGCAAAAGTTCAGAAGACACCGGTATAAAATAAATGCAACAAGACAAAGCTATCAACGTTGTTTTCCAGCTGTTGCTGGTCTTTTAAGCCTTTTGGGAGGGGCCAATCTTCTCTTGGCCTTACTCCCAAGTTGTCCTCTTTGCTTGAGCTGCTCTTGCCTTCTGGCAGCTCTTCTCATGACTGCATTAGGAACAGGCTCCTCCTCTTTCTCTGCCTCACTACTATCAGTCTCTGGAGGCTCCGGAGTCCACACCTCACTCCCTGATGGCCCTGGCCCCACTTTAGCCTTCAATGCAGAGCACTCATCCAGCTGCCTTTGCAATCAGGAAACTATTCCTTATTTGAAGTTTGGGTCTGTCTGTGACACTTCCACATATTAGTTCTTGCCTTGAACTCCAGTGCTATGAAAGATAAATCCAGACCTTCTGACATATTAGAAGGCCATTCTTGTATGTCTTTTAATCGTATCTTCTTCAGGATAAACATCTCAGATTCTTTTCATAGCTTTTTATCTTCCAAACCCCTCACCTTCCTTGTTGCTCTTCTCTGCCCCCTTTCCAGTTCTTGGGTTCCTTTGAGGATTGTGGCCATTAGAAATGAGAGCAATACAGGCAATCCTTGACTTACAACCGTTCGGTTAGTGACCATTCAAAGTTACAACATGACTTTAAAAAGTTACTTACATCTGTTTTTCACACTTATGGCCATTGCAACATCCCCATGACTATGTGATCAAAATCCAGATGCTTGGCTTATATTTATGATGGTTGCAGTATCCCGGGGTCGTGTGATCCCGCTTTGCAACCTTCTGACATATTAGAAGGCCATTCTTGTATGTCTTTTAATCGTATCTTCTTCAGGATAAACATCTCAGATTCTTTTCATAGCTTTTTATCTTCCAAACCCCTCACCTTCCTTGTTGCTCTTCTCTGCCCCTTTCCAGTTCTTGGGTTCCTTTGAGGATTGTGGCCATTAGAAATGAGAGCAATACAGGCAATCCTTGACTTACAACCGTCGTTAGTGACCATTCAAAGTTACAACATGACTTTAAAGTTACTTACATCTGTTTTTCACACTTATGGCCATTGCAACATCCCCATGACTATGTGATCAAAATCCAGATGCTTGGCTTATATTTATGATGGTTGCAGTATCCGGGTCGTGTGATCCCGCTTTGCAACCTTCTGACATATTAGAAGGCCATTCTTGTATGTCTTTTAATCGTATCTTCTTCAGGATAAACATCTCAGATTCTTTTCATAGCTTTTTATCTTCCAAACCCCTCACCTTCCTTGTTGCTCTTCTCTGCCCCCTTTCCAGTTCTTGGGTTCCTTTGAGGATTGTGGCCATTAGAAATGAGAGCAATACAGGCAATCCTTGACTTACAACCGTTCGGTTAGTGACCATTCAAAGTTACAACATGACTTTAAAAAGTTACTTACATCTGTTTTTCACACTTATGGCCATTGCAACATCCCCATGACTATGTGATCAAAATCCAGATGCTTGGCTTATATTTATGATGGTTGCAGTATCCCGGGGTCGTGTGATCCCGCTTTGCAACCTTCTGACATATTAGAAGGCCATTCTTGTATGTCTTTTAATCGTATCTTCTTCAGGATAAACATCTCAGATTCTTTTCATAGCTTTTTATCTTCCAAACCCCTCACCTTCCTTGTTGCTCTTCTCTGCCTCACTACTATCAGTCTCTGGAGGCTCCGGAGTCCACACCTCACTCCCTGATGGCCCTGGCCCCACTTTAGCCTTCAATGCAGAGCACTCATCCAGCTGCCTTTGCAATCAGGAAACTATTCCTTATTTGAAGTTTGGGTCTGTCTGTGACACTTCCACATATTAGTTCTTGCCTTGAACTCCAGTGCTATGAAAGATAAATCCAGACCTTCTGACATATTAGAAGGCCATTCTTGTATGTCTTTTAATCGTATCTTCTTCAGGATAAACATCTCAGATTCTTTTCATAGCTTTTTATCTTCCAAACCCCTCACCTTCCTTGTTGCTCTTCTCTGCCCCCTTTCCAGTTCTTGGGTTCCTTTGAGGATTGTGGCCATTAGAAATGAGAGCAATACAGGCAATCCTTGACTTACAACCGTTCGGTTAGTGACCATTCAAAGTTACAACATGACTTTAAAAAGTTACTTACATCTGTTTTTCACACTTATGGCCATTGCAACATCCCCATGACTATGTGATCAAAATCCAGATGCTTGGCTTATATTTATGATGGTTGCAGTATCCCGGGGTCGTGTGATCCCGCTTTGCAACCTTCTGACATATTAGAAGGCCATTCTTGTATGTCTTTTAATCGTATCTTCTTCAGGATAAACATCTCAGATTCTTTTCATAGCTTTTTATCTTCCAAACCCCTCACCTTCCTTGTTGCTCTTCTCTGCCCCCTTTCCAGTTCTTGGGTTCCTTTGAGGATTGTGGCCATTAGAAATGAGAGCAATACAGGCAATCCTTGACTTACAACCGTTCGGTTAGTGACCATTCAAAGTTACAACATGACTTTAAAAAGTTTCTTACATCTGTTTTTCACACTTATGGCCATTGCAACATCCCCATGACTATGTGATCAAAATCCAGATGCTTGGCTTATATTTATGATGGTTGCAGTATCCCGGGGTCGTGTGATCCCGTTTTGCAACCTTCTGACATATTAGAAGGCCATTCTTGTATGTCTTTTAATCGTATCTTCTTCAGGATAAACATCTCAGATTCTTTTCATAGCTTTTTATCTTCCAAACCCCTCACCTTCCTTGTTGCTCTTCTCTGCCCCCTTTCCAGTTCTTGGGTTCCTTTGAGGATTGTGGCCATTAGAAATGAGAGCAATACAGGCAATCCTTGACTTACAACCGTTCGGTTAGTGACCATTCAAAGTTACAACATGACTTTAAAAAGTTACTTACATCTGTTTTTCACACTTATGGCCATTGCAACATCCCCATGACTATGTGATCAAAATCCAGATGCTTGGCTTATATTTATGATGGTTGCAGTATCCCGGGGTCGTGTGATCCCGTTTTGCAACCTTCTGACAATCAAAGTCAACAAGGAATCCAGCCTCACTGAACAATCATGTTACTAACGTAACAACCGCAGTGATTCACTTAACAACTGTGGCAAGAAAGTTTGTAAAATAGGGAAAACATAACAACTGTCTCACTTAGCAACAGAAATTTTGGGCTCAATTGCGGTTGTAAGTGTGAAAACAGTCATAAGTGGAAAGAGATTGGTGATGGGAACGATGAGAAGATTAATAGTAGTGCAGATTCAGTAAATAGTCTGACGGTGTTGAGGGAATTAAGCTGATTTATTGCTAAATACCTATGTACAGGAATCTTCTCAACTAACAGTCAGCACTTATTTAGAGCTAGCTAAGGGTCAGTGGCACTCAAAGAGGAGTTGGCCTTAGTTTGTTTGTGGCTACATAGGGATTCTAGCTGATCCCTCTTTTCACCCCACCTCCAGATACTGCCATTATATTTCTTCTCCTACAAAAACGACTCTAATTATCCAAACCATGACAGAACTCAGTACCCAGAGCCCCATTCTGTCTCTCCTTAATCTAAACACAAATTGTCTCCTAACCAGTTTGAGACCTAATGAATGGTGGGATTCAGCCGGTTCGCGTGAACCCATAGTTAAATTGCTGGCAGGCTGGCCCCGCCCCTTCCAGAAGTCGCCAGGCGCCCCATATTGGCTCCCAGGTAAGTGCAGGGAGGCCTAAAAGGTAAAGGTAAAGTTCCTCACACATATGTGCTAGTCGTTGCCAACGCTAGGGGCTGGTGCCCATCTCCGTTCCAAAGCCGAAGAGCCAGCGCTGTCCAAAGACGTCTCCATGGTCATGTGGCTGGCATGACTCAACGCCAAAGGTGCACGGAACGCTGTTACCTTCCCATCAAAGGTGGACCCTATTTTTTCTACTTGCATTTTTACATGCTTTCGAAACTGCTACGTTGGCAGAAAGCTGGGACAAGTAACGGGAGCAGGAGGCCTAAAAGGTAAAGGTAAAGTTCCCCTCACACATATGTGCTAGTCGTTGCCAACTCTAGGGGCTGGTGCTCATCTCCGTTTCAAAGCCGAAGAGCCAGCGCTGTCCAAAGACGTCTCCATGGTCATGTGGCTGGCATGACTCAACGCCAAAGGTGCACGGAACGCTGTTACCTTCCCATCAAAGGTGGACCCTATTTTTTCTACTTGCATTTTTACATGCTTTCGAAACTGCTACGTTGGCAGAAAGCTGGGACAAGTAACGGGAGCAGGGAGGCCTACTAGGCCCAAAATGGGGTGGGGTGGGGGCACTGCCGACTCCCCGTGGCCCGTTTTTTGCTCCCAGGGGGGTGCAGGAGGCTGAGTGCTGCCTGTCACACCCCCTGGCCACGCCCACCATGGCCACACCCACCCAGCCGGTCATTAGAACAGAGAACCAATTTTTAAATTATTTGAATCCCACCACTGGACCTAATGCTAAGCTACCGTATTCTTTACCTTTGCCTACTGAATAGATCACAATAAGCTACGATCACGATAAACAAGCCATCTAAAGGCTCAGTGAAATGCATGCCTGAACACAGCTTAGCTCTCTTATATTTTTAATTCAGTGTAACTCACTCATCCCCTGATATATATATATATATATATCCTATATCCCCTGATGTATGTGAAAATATATATTTCCCTCCTGAAATGATTTATTTTTAAAACAGAAACCTCATTTTAGATTTCTGAGGAAACAGTAATGAAAACGAGAGCCCCCCCCCCCCCCCGTCTAATCTTCGTTTGGGGCTGGGCATCATCTTCAATTCAGGGTCATCTTCATTATCAGACTCGGAGTCTGATAACAGGCCCGGTTGGAGATGGGAGGGGCCTGGCTGAGGAGAGGAGGGAGGACAAGTCACAACACCAGGTTCGTATGTGACAGTACCATTAAGCTGATTTATTGCTAAATACCTATGTACAGGAATCTTCTCAACTAACAGTCAGCACTTATTTAGAGCTAGCTAAGGGTCAGTGGCACTCAAAGAGGAGTTGGCCTTAGTTTGTTTGTGGCTACATAGGGATTCTAGCTGATCCCTCTTTTCACCCCACCTCCAGATACTGCCATTATATTTCTTCTCCTACAAAAACGACTCTAATTATCCAAACCATGACAGAACTCAGTACCCAGAGCCCCATTCTGTCTCTCCTTCATCTAAACACAAATTGTCTCCTAACCAGTTTGAGACCTAATAAGTGGTGGGATTCAGCCGGTTCGCGTGAACCAGTAGTTAAATTGCTGGCTGGCTGGCCCCGCCCCTTCCGAAGTCCCCACCCACCCCATTTTGGCTTTTAGGTAAGTGCAGGGAGGCCTAAAAAGGTAAAGGTAAAGTTCCCCTCACACATATGTGCTAGTCGTTGCCAACTCTAGGGGCTGGTGCTCATCTCCGTTTCAAAGCCGAAGAGCCAGCGCTGTCCAAAGACGTCTCCATGGTCATGTGGCTGGCATGACTCAACGCCAAAGGTGCACGGAACGCTGTTACCTTCCCATCAAAGGTGGACCCTATTTTTTCTACTTGCATTTTTACATGCTTTCGAAACTGCTACGTTGGCAGAAAGCTGGGACAAGTAACGGGAGCAGGGAGGCCTACTAGGCCCAAAATGGGGTGCCGGGGGGCTACCCCTGTGGCCCGTTTTTTGCTCCCAGGGGGGTGCAGGAGGCTGAGTGCTGCCTGTCACACACCCTGGCCACGCCCACCATGGCCACACCCACCCAGCCGGTCATTAGAACAGAGAACCAATTTTTAAATTATTTGAATCTCACACTGGACCTAATGCTAAGCTACAGTATTCTTTACCTTTGCCTACTGAATAGCTCACAATAAGCTATGATCATGATAAACAAGCCATCTAAAGGCTCGATGAAATGCATGCCTGAACACAGCTTAGCTCTCTTATATTTTTAATTCAGTGTAACTCACTCATCCCCTGATATATATATATATATATCCTATATCCCCTGATGTATGTGAAAATATATATTTCCCTCCTGAAATGATTTATTTTTAAAACAGAAACCTCATTTTAGATTTCTGAGGAAACAGTAATGAAAACGAGAGGTTTTTTCCCCCCCGTCTAATCTTCGTTTGGGGCTGGGCATCATCTTCAATTCAGGGTCATCTCCATTTCAGGAAAAAGTGATTTTCTCACAGAAGTTGGGTGCAATGCAAGCCCCCACCCCTTCTCCGTAGGGTATAAACAAGCTAAGAGGGCATCCTTTATTCTTACCAAAAGCGGTCCTTCCATTAAAAGGAGCAACTTTTAATTTTTCCTCTTTTTTTTTTTTTTTACAGCAATGAAAAAAAAAGAGAGAGAGGTGGTATAAAAGTAACATGGAAGAACCAAGGCCTGTCACCGGTGATGGGTGTTGCCAGGCAACCAGAAGGCAGAGATGAGAGATAATAAGGAAGAGGGCCAAAGTCACAGAGGTGTCAGTGACAAGCGCTAGAAGAGGTTCTTCCTTGCTGGACAGAATTAACCCTTCGGCTCCTAAAGCATAAAGAGAGAAGAACAGCGGTTGTATCACAGGCTTCCTGGCTAGGATTCTCTCGTTTGAGTTTAAGCAACGCCAGCTTTAGCCCAAAGTCACTTCAATACCCATCAAAACAGGCAATTAATTTAATCTTGGCACCTGTTTAAATGAGTGGACTAGAGTTTCTTAACCTTGGCAATCTTAAGAGCTGCCAACTTCAACTCCCAGAATTCCCCAGACAGCTTTGCTGATCCACTCCTTTAAAGCTTTGCTATTAGGGAAATTCTGGGAGTTGAAGTCCACACATCTTAAGCTTGCTAAGGTTGAGAAACAGGGGTCCACGGATGTAAACCTTTGCTGTCAGGAGAATTCTGGGAGTTGAAGTCCACGCATCTTAAGCTTGCCCAAGGTAGAGAAACAACTGATCTAGCATGAAGTTTAACAAGAAAAAAGAATGCTACAGAGCCAAGCCCTTCAATCAAAACTGCTAACTGAGATCGCAGAACGGTGGATATCCCACCATCCATGGCCAGTGAATTCTTGGACTACTATTTACAGCTGAGTATCTTTCTCAGAACCTAGAATAGGGTTGGAAGGGACCTACGAGGTCTTCTAGTCCAACCCCCTGCTCAACCAGGAAAGTCCCTATACCATTCCAGACAAATGGCTGTCCAGTCTCTTTTTGAAAATGTCCAATGGAACACCCACAACATCAGGGGTGAAATGCTCCCGGATCGGACCGGATCGCACGATCCGGTAGCGATCGTGGCCGGTAGTTCGGTGATCCAGTAGCGATGGCAGAGTGAAGTTCCGCCCACCCGCCCAGGTGTCATTACTTCCTGGTTTTAACCTGTGTTTTACCTTCTGCGCATGCGCAGGTTTTGCACATACGCAGGTCTGCACACACATGTGACACATGTGCAGGTGCGACCGAAATGAGCGTGCATGCTCTGCGCTTTCACTTCCAAACCGGCAAGAAAGGTAAGTATTTATTTATTTATTTTATTTATTTAATTAAACTTTTATACCGCCCTTCTCCCGAAGGACTCAGGGCGGTATACAGCCTTCATTTAAAACAATTAATATACACACTAAAATAACAATTAAAAAACTTATTCAATAAAAGGCCGAAATTAAAACAGTCCAATTGACCCTATAAAATACCCAATAAAATTACAATTAAAAATTTAAAATTTAAAATTTAGAGTTTAAAAATCAGGCCAGTCCTGCTTGGATAAATAAATAAGTTTTCAGTTCCCAGCGAAAGGTCCGAAGGTCAGGCAATTGGCGCAAACCGGGGGGGGGAAGTTCGTTCCAGAGGATAGGTGCTCCCACAGAGAAGGACCTTCCCCTGGGGGCCACCAGCCGACACTGTTTGGCGGACGGCACCCTGAGAAGACCCTCTCTGTGAGAGCGTACGGGTCGGTGGGAGGCATATGAAAACAGCAGGTGGTCCCGTAAGTACCCGGGCCCTAAGCCATGGAGCGCTTTGAAGGTGGTAACCAAAACCTTGAAGCGCACCCGGAAGACCACAGGTAGCCAGTGCAGACTGCGCAGGAGTGGTGTTACCCGGGAGCAACATGGTGCTCCCTCAATCACCCGCGCAGCTGCATTCTGGACTAGCTGAAGTCTCCGAGTGCAGATTTCACCCCTGCGTAATATCCAGATACCAGCCATTCCACTGATTGTTCTGTCAGGAAATTTCTCCTTAGTTCAGTTGGATCGCTCTCTGTTCAGTTTCCATCCATTGCTTCTCGTCTGGCCTTCAGGTACTTTGGACAATAGGTTGACCCCACGTTCTGTGTGACAGCCCCTCTCGTGTTTCTCTCGCACTCTCCCCCTCCCTCCCTCCCTCCCTCCCTCTCTCAGAAGGGTAGTAGGGGATCGTGTGTGAAGAAAAGGGAATCCATTGCTACTGGACAGCCATTTTATGACAGGACCAAAATGACGCACTCAGCCATAAACAGCCATTTAGCTCAAAGGAAGCTTCCTTGCTCCCCAAACCAACTTTCCCAGGATTTGTGTTAATCAGAATGAAAGAGCTACCTGTGGGTTTGGGGGTTTTTTTCCTCCTTCTTCCACTCACTTTAGCAGAAAAAAATCCCCTCTTGCCCTGTTTTTGCATGTCTTTTTTAAAACCCCACTGCTGGGCACCAGTCAGCCAATTTAGAATTTCGTTGCCAATTTCCTATCGCTGTTGTGCCAATTCTTTAGGGGAAGGGAAACCAATCGGTAACCGCAAAGGCTGTCCCATTATGGGGAAGTTAGTTGCATTTTCTTCCTGGTTGTGCTGTGCACATGTGAGCACATTAGATCCTATTCGGTAGCGATGGCAGAGTGAAGTTCCGCCCACCCACCCAGGTGTCATTACTTCCTGGTTTTAACCTGTGTTTTACCTTCTGCGCATGCGCAGGTTTTGCACATGCGCAGGTCTGCACACACGTGTGACACATGTGCAGGTGCGACCGAAATGAGCGTGCATGCTCTGCGCTTTCACTTCCAAACCGGTAAGGAAGGTAAGTATTTATTTATTTATTTTATTTATTTAATTAAACTTTTATACCGCCCTTCTCCCGAAGGACTCAGGGCGGTGTACAGCCTTCATTTAAAACAATTAATATACACACTAAAATAACAATTAAAAAACTTATTCAATAAAAGGCCGAAATTAAAACCGTCCAATTGACCCTATAAAATACCCAATAAAATTACAATTAAAAATTTAAAATTTAAAATTTAGAGTTTAAAAATCAGGCCAGTCCTGCTTGGATAAATAAATAAGTTTTCAGTTCCCGGCGAAAGGTCCGAAGGTCAGGCAATTGGCGCAAACCGGGGGGAAGTTCGTTCCAGAGGGTAGGTGCTCCCACAGAGAAGGACCTTCCCCTGGGGGCCGCCAGCCGACACTGTTTGGCGGACGGCACCCTGAGAAGACCCTCTCTGTGAGAGCGTACGGGTCGGTGGGAGGCATATGAAAACAGCAGGTGGTCCCGTAAGTACCCGGGCCCTAAGCCATGGAGCGCTTTGAAGGTGGTAACCAAAACCTTGAAGCGCACCCGGAAGACCACAGGTAGCCAGTGCAGACTGCGCAGGAGTGGTGTTACCCGGGAGCAACATGGTGCTCCCTCAATCACCCGCGCAGCTGCATTCTGGACTAGCTGAAGTCTCCGAGTGCAGATTTCACCTCTGCGTAATATCCAGATGCCAGCCATTCCACTGATTGTTCTGTCAGGAAATTTCTCCTTAGTTCAGTTGGATCGCTCTCTGTTCAGTTTCCATCCATTGCTTCTCGTCTGGCCTTCAGGTACTTTGGACAATAGATTGACCCCACGTTCTGTGTGACAGCCCCTCTCGTGTTTCTCTCGCACTCTCCCCCTCCCTCCCTCCCTCTCTCAGAAGGGTAATAGGGGATCGTGTGTGAAGAAAAGGGAATCCATTGCTACTGGACAGCCATTTTATGACAGGACCAAAATGACGCACTCAGCCATAAACAGCTATTTAACTCAAAGGAAGCTTCCTTGCTCCCCAAACCAACTTTCCCAGGATTTGTGTTAATCAGAATGAAAGAGCTACCTGTGGGTTTGGGGGTTTTTTTCCTCCTTCTTCCACTCACTTTAGCAGAAAAAAATCCCCTCTTGCCCTGTTTTTGCATGTCTTTTTTAAAACCCCACTGCTGGGTACCAGTCAGCCAATTTAGAATTTCGTTGCCAATTTCCTATCGCTGTTGTGCCAATTCTTTAGGGGAAGGGAAACCAATCGGTAACCGCAAAGGCTGTCCCATTATGGGGAAGTTAGTTGCATTTTCTTCCTGGTTGTGCTGTGCACATGTGAGCACATTAGATCCTCTTCTGCCTCAGCATGGGGGGGATTGGAAGAGGGAAAAGCCCGCACGGAAGGCATATGGAAAAAACACCTGGCTACTTAACTCCTGACCTGGCAAGCTTATGCTCTCTGCAACCGCCTGCTGCCAGCCGAGAAGAAAACAAAGCAGCCATCGTTGCTGCTGTGGCCGTCTTTTCCCACTCTCAGGTTTTCTGTGCAATGTTTTTAATAAAATAGGAGGAAGGCACTGCCTGCAATACTGACCAGGTGCATGATTTACCTGAGCTGTGCGCTGAACAACACTGCTAAGCCACAAACCAAAGTTTGCAAGTGGATGGCCGGGTTCAGACAGGGCAGCTGCCTGCCAAGTGTGAACCCTATCTGGGTTCGATTCCCATGAACCAGGGGTGAAATGGTCCCGGTTTGGACCGGATCGCCCTATTCGGTAGCGATGGCAGCGGGTAGTTTGGAGAACCAGTAGTAAAAATTCCTGCCCACCCCCACATGCCCAGCTGAGCCGTGCGATCATCAGAGGTTTTTTTTTTTTACTTTTAAAAGCATTTTTTCTTTGGCTGAAAAATGCTTTTAAAAGTTTAAAAAAATAGCCTCTGATGATCGCGCGGCTCAGCTGGGATCGTCAGAGCCTTTTAAAAGCATTTTTTTTGGCTGAAAAATGCTTTTAAAAGTTTAAAAAAATAGCCTCTGATGATCGCGCGGCTCAGCTGGGATCGTCAGAGCCTTTTAAAAGCATTTTTTCTACAACCTCTTCAGCCGAAGCATTTTTAAAAAATGCTTTTAAAAGGTTCTGACAATCCCAGCTGAGTTGCCTAATCGTCAGAGGCGTTTTTTTTCTTTTAAAGGCAAAAAAAATGCTTTTAAAAGAAAACAAAAGCCTCTGACGATCAGGCAACTCAGCTGGGATTGTCAGAACCTTTTAAAAGCATTTTTTACAACCTCTTCAGCCAAAGAAGTTGTAGAAAAAATGCTTTTAAAAGTAAAAAAAAAATTGACCACCTCCACCCAGTCACATTACCCACCCCAAGCCACGCCCACAGAACAGGTAATAACAAATTTTACATTTCACCACTGCCATGAACCTCGTGTAGGCATCCTTACCCAGATATGGCGCAGGGGCTGGCAGCTCAGACTCGGCAACGTGAAGGGCATTAGACTTGCCTAGCGACAGTCGGAGAAAGAACATGTAAATTCAATATGAAATCCAAGGATTCACCGAGATGCAAAGAAAGCCAATTTTGGCCTGGGAAGAGCTACTAAGGTGCAGGGAAGATCATAAGAATGATGTTTGTTCAGCAGGATCCTTTCAATCAACATATTGCCGAGAGCTGTGTTCATACAACACAGTAGGGTTAACCAGCATTTTATTCAATTAGACCAACTTCCATGTAGCAAAACAGAGTAAATAAGCTAATTCAACCAGCTAAGTCTGCCCAACATGCAAATCTCTAGAACATTATTTGCTAGTTTGTCATTCAGGGTGTTGTATGGACACAGATGAAGATGAGTCAAGATGGAAGCCAATGTCTCATTCTTGGGCTGTCTCTGTATCAGTTCAGACTTAGATCTGGCTCCTCTGCTTTATTCATTGACTATATTTTGACTCTTGTCACGATAGGCCCAGGGCAGCCCAACCCTTCTACATCCATATTTGATAAAAAGTCAGTGTCGTTTTGAAACTTTCATTACAACGAAGGACCAGCTACCAATAGAAGAGAATATTTGTCGCTTGGGGTTGAACTGTGGCGTCCTTGATGCTCTTTGAGTCTGGTTGTTTTCTTGCAAATGTTTCATTACCCAGCTAAGGAACATTATCAGTGCCAGAAGAGAGAGGAGTTTGTAGAGAAGAGGAGGAGGAGGAGGAGGAGGAGGAGGAGGAGGAGGAGGAGGAGGAGGAGGAGGAGGAGGAGGAGGAGGAGGAGGAGGAGGACGACGATGACTGTGGAGTCCTTGGTGCTCTTTGAGCTTGTTTTCTTGCAAATATTTCATTACCCATCTAAGTAACATCAAGAAAGGGGGGGAGGGAGGAAGAGAGGAGAAGGATTATGTGGGTCCTTGATAATCCCTGAGTTTGGTTGTTTCATCACCCAACTAGATAGCATGCTGAAGTATCACCCTTCAGTCATATTTTATAGTTCAAGTGTGCAGGACAAACCCAGTAAGCTGTGGTTAATTGACTAAACCATGGCTAAATTCTTTTTCTTGACCAGGAGGAATGTTTGAGGAAATGAATTTAAGGTAAATTTCTTTTTCCCGAGTTCAAGTCTTCGTAGTTCAAATCTATTCATCTAGAAACTTTTTAAAAATAAAAAATAAAAAAAGAAAAAGAAAGGTTCCAAAGCTGCAAATATACTCAGTACAGAAAAAGCCCTCATCTTCAAAGGCAGCCTTTTCCATCTTACAATCCATTCTGGCCCACTATTTGTTCTCTATAAATCTGTAATTGCACTGTGAATTTCATGTGAAGCCTCTGCCAGATGGTGTTTTTTTTCCCCTTTTTTAAAATGCTTCCTTGCTCTGCTAACTTTGCCTCCAAATAAACTGGGCATTTGTCAGACATCAAAAGAACTCTCTTGGTCAGCCTCGGATCATTACTAGATGTTCCAATCTTCATAGGCTATAGAAGAAACCACAATAATGCTCCCCAACTATCATGAGATCATCATTTGCAGTGATGTTGTGACATGCAAGGAGGCATCATTGGGGCCCTTGTCCATCCTGCAGATGCCAACGCCCTGGATAAACTGGCATAGCCATCTTTTTCTTTTCCTTTCCTGGAACAGCCAAAGTCCATCAAATTCCATCCAACCAAAACATTTCTCAGTTCTCTTCTTCCTCCTGACCCATTCAATCTTCCTTCACATTTTTTCTTACCGTTTGATTTTCATTCATTCTTTCTATACGACCAATCAAATCAATGGAATTCATAAGGATTATTCATTCAAACCATATATCGGTCCAGCATTTGAATCTTTTTTCCTCCAGATAAACGATGCTACATTTCAATGGTTAGTTGATATCTGAATACAGATCTTTTTAACATTCGTATTTCACTGTGGTTTTAATTTAGGTGAAATGTGTGTATGTTGTATGGTGTTTGTGTGTGTGCACATACATGCATATATACATACATACGTACCAGGGGTGAAATCCAAAATTTTTCTCTATCGGTTCTGTGGGTGTGGCTTGGTGGGAGTGACAGGGGAAGGATATTGCAAAATCTCCATTCCCACCCCTCCTGGGGGAAGGATATTGCAAAACTTCCATTCTCAACCCACTCTGGGGCTAGCCAGAGGTGGTATTTGCCGGTTCTCTGAACTACTCACAATTTCCACCACCGGTTCTCCAGAACCTGTTAGAACCTGCTGGATTTCACCCGATACATACATACATACAATGTAGTAGCCTAGTGATGAAAGCGCTCACCTCCTACTCGGAATGTTGAGAGTTCGATCCTAGATAGCGACAAATATTTCTCTTCTAGGGCACAAAGAAAAAATACCTGCTGGGAACT
This sequence comes from Ahaetulla prasina, assembly GCF_028640845.1. Classification (NCBI taxonomy): domain Eukaryota; kingdom Metazoa; phylum Chordata; class Lepidosauria; order Squamata; family Colubridae; genus Ahaetulla; species Ahaetulla prasina. The sequence continues at coordinate 290,748,323 of NC_080540.1, read as the reverse complement.
CCATGTAGGCATCAGGAAGGGCGCCCAGGTAGTAAATGCTTAGCTCCACTCAGTCGCCCTGATTCTACGCTGAATTAAGGGATTACACAGGTCATGAAAAGGGAATATACATACACACACAAATCTATTTTTAGATATGTCTGCCATACGCTACATAAATAAATAAATTAAATGTCAGCTTCCGTTGACATTCGACCTACCTTTTCTTTTTCTTTTCCTTTCCTGGAACAGCCAAAGTCCATCAAATTCCATCCAACCAAAACATTTCTCAGTTCTCTTCTTCCTCCTGACCCATTCAATCTTCCTTCACATTTTTTCTTGCCGTTTGATTTTCATTCATTCTTTCTATACGACCAATCAAATCAATGGAATTCATAAGGATTATTCATTCAAACCATATATCGGTCCAGCATTTGAATCTTTTTTCCTCCAGATAAACGATGCTACATTTCAATGGTTAGTTGATATCTGAATACAGATCTTTTTAACATTCGTATTTCACTGTGGTTTTAATTTAGGTGAAATGTGTATGTTGTATGGTGTTTGTGTGTGCACATACATGCATATATACATACATACGTACCAGGGGTGAAATCCAAAATTTTTCTCTATCGGTTCTGTGGGTGTGGCTTGGTGGGAGTGACAGGGGAAGGATATTGCAAAATCTCCATTCCCACCCCTCCTGGGGGAAGGATATTGCAAAACTTCCATTCTCAACCCACTCTGGGGCTAGCCAGAGGTGGTATTTGCCGGTTCTCTGAACTACTCACAATTTCCACCACCGGTTCTCCAGAACCTGTTAGAACCTGCTGGATTTCACCCGATACATACATACATACAATGTAGTAGCCTAGTGATGAAAGCGCTCACCTCCCACTCGGAATGTTGAGAGTTCGATCCTAGGTAGCGACAAATATTTCTCTCCTAGGGCACAAAAAAAAAATACCTGCTGGGAACTCCATGTAGGCATCAGGAAGGGCATCCGGCCAGTGAATGCTTAGCTCCACTCAGTCGCCCTGATTCTACGCTGAATTAAGGGATTGCACAGGTCATGAAAAGAGAATATACATACACACACAAATCTATTTTTAGATACCAATGTCTGCCATATGCTACATAAATAAATAAATTCAAACCACGTTCAGCTTCCGTTGACATTCGACCTACCTTTTCTCTTTTTGTTTTACAGACATACAAACTTCTTAAGGACACCAGTGTCATTGCATTCAATTTTAAGTTTCTCCTGGCTTATTACATAAGACCTACGCAGGCGAGCCCTCTTAATACACAGTCATTACTACTCCTTTTAATAAAGGTTAATTCCTCACCACAGGCCACACGTTGTTCATTATTTTCCCACCACCATTTGCACTAAAATCTTATTTTCCCATCTTTTAAGTAAACAAGCTCATAACTTACAGGAGGAGTAAATTGTATCAAAACTACACTTCTTTTGATTATTCAGTTTCAAGAGTGCACACACACTTGATTTGTTTAGTTCCGTATGTAAGCTCAGTCTACATCTGTGGCGAGATTACTGAGCAGGGCTCCACATGGTTCTCCATTAAATCCTATAGGTACCAAGCAAATCTTTTCAAGTTGACCTATTATGCCGTGAAGAGGAAGACTACGAAATTTTAGAGATGGAAGAAAACGGTAATGAAAGAAGTCTAAGTGTTTTCCAGAGCTCAATGTCTCTCTTGAATATACAAGTAGTCTTTGATTTAGACCAGGGGTCTCCAACCCTTGACATCCGTCTGGAACCCATACCACATCTCTGACATTAATACAATCGAACACATCCAGAAATATTTTACTAGAAGAGTTCTTCGCTCCTCCGAAAACAACAAAATACCTTATACCACCAGGCTAGAAATCCTGGGACTAGAAAACTTAGAACTCCGCCGACTCCGACATGACCTGTGTTTAACACACAGAATCATCTATTGCAATATCCTTCCTGTAAAAGACTACTTCAGCTTCAATCGCAATAATACAAGAGCAAACAATAGATTCAAACTTAATGTCAACCGCTTCAAATTTGATTGCAGAAAATATGACTTCTGTAACAGAGTTGTTAACGCTTGGAACTCATTTACCTGACTCTATAGTCTCTACTATTTACTGAAACTATTTACTGAATCTGCACTACTATTAATCTTCTCATAGTTCCCATCACCAATCTCTTTCCATTTATGACTGTATGACTATAACTTGTTGCTGGCAATCCTTATGATTTATATTGATATATTGATCATCAATTGTGTTGTAAATGTTGTACCTTGATGAACGTATCTTTTCTTTTATGTACACTGAGAGCATATGCACCAAGACAAATTCCTTGGGTGTCCAATCACACTTGGCCAATAAAAATTCTATTCTATTCTATTCTATTCTATTCTACTCACAATCCCAAAATCTTCAACCAAAAACTGTCTACTATTGACCTCACCCCATTCCTAAGAGGACTATAAGGGGTGTGCATGAGCACAAAAGTGCCTACCGTTCCTGTCCTATTGTTCCCTTCATTATATCAAATTAACATAGTTGTTGCATACTTTTGCTTATATATATTTTTTTCTTTTAAGATGTGTTGTTGTTTTATGTCGATGTTTGTGTATACTGTTGTGACAAAATGAAATAAAAAAAAAAACTTTACGACTGGTGGACTTCAACTCCCAGAATTCCTCATCCAGCATGCACCAGTCGTAAAATTGTCAAGGTTGGAGACTCCTGACTTAAGACACCAAATTGGGACCAGAATTTCTGTTGCTAAGTAACATAGTTGTTAAGTGAGTGATGCCTGATTTTTTTTGTCACGGTTGTTAAGTGAGTCACTGAGTTCTTAAGTGAACTATGCAGTCGTTATGTGAATCTGGCTTTATCCATTAACTTTGTCTGTTGGAAACTGGCTGGGAAGGTTGCAAATGATGATGGCAGAGGCCGAATCCATTGTAAATACAAGCTGGTTGCCAAGCACCCGAATCTTGACGTATGATTGTGGCGCGATGCTATGACAGTGAGGACCAAGTTGTAACAAGTCACTTTTTTCATTGCTGTTGCTACTACGAATGTTCGTTAAATGAATGGTTGTACGTCAAGCACTTCCTTTATTAGAGCGGTCAAAAGTTTAATCAAAAACAGATTGCCATTTCTACAATGCAGAGTAAGACTTTATCCCAAAGGTGCTTGTTGTGACCTAGGCCCAAGTAGGTAGTAGTAAACTCAGTCAGTTTAAAAACAAACAAACTTTGTTAGAACAGCTGAGAATTAACTCATTCTCAGCGTAGTCCAAACTAAATCAAAGCAAATACTTCCTAACACAATTCTTCAGTCTTATCACCAACCGTGGTCTAATTAGGCAAACTGCCAAAGCTTTTCTTGGCAAAAGTTCAAAAGCAGAAGACGCCGATAAGAAATAAATGCAGCAAGACAAAGCTATCAACGTTGTTTTCCGGCAAAGAGCCCAAACACCATTGCTGGTCTTTTAAGCCTTATGGGAGGGGCCAATCATCTCTTGGCCCTACACCTGAGTCGTCCTCTTTGCTTGAGCTGCTCTTGCCTTCTGGTAGCTCTTCTCATGCGTGCATTAGGAACAGGCTCCTCCTGTTCCTCTGCCTCACTACTGTCAGTCTCTGGAGGCTCTGGAGTCCACACATCACTCCACAATGGCTCTGGCCCCACCTCCGCCTCCAACGCAGAGCTCTCATCCAGGCCTTCCCCAGCCTCCAGGACTGGCCCAAGTTCTTCCTCAGCCTCATTGCTGTCTGACTCCCTTGCCAGCTCCGCAGGCTGCTGGCGGACCACAACAGTGCTTTTTTCAGGAGGCAACTGGACTTTCTGGTTTTTCTTTGAAGACGTTTCGCTTCTCATCCAAGAAGCTTCTCCAGTTCTGAAGAAATTGAGAGCCGAAGAAGCTTCTTGGATGAGAAGCGAAACGTCTTCAAAGAAAAAAATGGAAAGCCCAGTTGCCTCTTGAAAAAAGCACTTTTGGGAAAACCATGACCTGGATGGTTGAGAATCTCCATAGACGTCAAGACTTTATCCTTACATATATAAAGATTCTCAATGAACCTATTTTTTCCCTTCATGCAAAGCTATTATCTTGATGAAGGTATTTTTTCTTTTATGCACACTTAGAGCATAAGCACCAAGACAGATTCCTTGTGTGTCCAATCACATTTGGCCAATAAAAAATTCTATTCTATTCTATTCTATCCTTTAAAGCGCTCCATGGCTTAGGACCGGGCTACTTACGGGACCGTCTACTGCCGGCCTCTATCTCCCAGCGTCCGGTGCGTTCCCACAGAGAGGGATTCCTCAGGGTGCCGTCAGCCAAACAATGTCGACTGGCGGCCCCCAGGGGGAGGGCCTTCTCTGTGGGGGCTCCTACCCTGTGGAACGAGCTTCCCCTTGGGCTTTGACAACTACCTGACCTTAGGACCTTTCGCCGCGAATTTAAAACCTATTTATTTCGTATGGCTGGACTGGCCTGATTTAAAATTTTAAATTTTAAATTTTAAATTGAATTTCGATGGGTTTTAAATTTTTGTAATTATTATGGGGTGTAATGTTATTTTAAATGTTTTGGCAAATTTGAATCAGTTTTTTAAGGGTTGTTTTAATTATTGTGTATGTTTCTGTTTGTATTTTATTTGCCTGTTCACCGCCCTGAGTCCTTCGGAAGAAGGGCGGTATACAAATTAAAACATTATTATTATTATTATTATTATTATTATTATTATTATTATTATTATTATTATTATTATTATTATTATTATTATTATTATTATTATTATTATTCCATTCTATTCTATTCAATAGTAAAGGTACCCATCATTCTCAGAACAGCAGTGAGCTGAGAGGGGTAGGAAATTGGGACTCTGAAATCATTGGCTACAGACCCGCTGGCTCTCAGCCAAAGGATTCAAAGACTACAGGAGAAATGAGCAAATAGACCTGACCCACTCTGCCTTTCCTTACTTTCTATATAATATGAGGGCATGCAGACATTCATGAAAGAGAAAGCTATAAACGTGATTTAAAAAGGTGCCTTCAGATAAGGCCAGGTCACCTCTGCTGATTGCTTAAAAAGATAAAATCAACAGGTGTGGATGACCATTTTTCACAGTTCTCAGACAGGAGGGAAGATTTAGGTACCATTCACTAAACGTAACCCTCTAAGACACTTGTCCCAGGTAGCATTACGGACAATTTGACACGCTGATTTTAAAAAAAGGCAATCTGGGTGCCGGATAACGCAGGTGGACCAAAGGAAAGGAGGCACTTTGCTCCAGCCGAAGAGAAAGGTTGCATCCTGTATCCTTATAAGCATCAACAGGCAAGCAAAGGAAAGGCCATTCTAATTCAACAGCAGGGCTGCTCTGATTTCAGTTAAAACATGTGCTAGAATGGTGGGTGTGGGTGTCAAACTCCATTTCAATGAGGGCCGCATCAGAGTTGTGTTTGACCAGAGTTGTGGGAGGGACAGGATGCGTGTGGCCAGCTCAATGTCACTCGGAGGGGGGGTTTGTGGTGGCCCGAGTGCTCTGCCAGTGAAAACAGGCTTCTGAGCTTCAAGGCCTCCTGCAACTCTCTGCCAGCGAAAATGGAGCTTGGGAGGGCTGCGTGCAGCCCTCCCAAGCTCCATTTTTGCTGGCAGAGAGTTGCAGGAGGCCGTGGCAGTCAAAAACGGAGTTCAGGAGTCCATTTTCCCTGGCAGAAACACCGTGGGCCGGTCCAGGGTGGCCCCGCGAGCCAGACCTAAGTACCCCACGGGCAGAATTCAGGGCCCGGGCCTTGAGTTTGACACTCCTTGTGCTAGAATGAGTACAGGTAGTCCTCGACCTAAGACCACAACTGAGCCCAACATTTCTGCCCTTAAGTGAAACATTTGTTCAGTGAGTTTTGCCCCATTTTGCAACCTTTCCTGCCACAGTTGTTAAGTGAATCGCTGCAGTTGATAAGTTAAGTCACCCGGCTGGTTAAGTGAATCTGGCTTCCCCGTTGAGTTTGTTTGCGAGGAGGTTACCAAAGGGGATCACGTGACCCTGGGACACAGCAGCGGTCGTAAGTATGAACCAACTTCCAAGCATCTGAATTTTTGATCACATGATTATGGGGATGTTGCAGAGGTCGTAACTGTGAAAAATGGTCCTAAGTCACAATTTTCAGTGCCATTGTAACTTCAAACGGTCACTAAATGAACTGTTGTAAGTCGAGGACTACCTGTATAGCAACGACTTCCGGAAGATGGCGACCAGGAAGGTTGCACCGGAGAAATGCTCTCTGTAAAAGGGCTCTTTTGAGCTCTTAGGAGAGCAGTTTCCCCGAAGATTCCTTGCTGGCGATACTCCAGAGCCGAAGGTTTTTCCAGGCTGCCGTGGATTGAGGCTGCCGAGGTTCTTCCAGGCTGCTGAGGACTCAGGCGGTGGGCGAAGAGTCGGAGACCGCCGGAGCCTGGACTGCCGCAGCCACGCCGCAGCCACGCCGCTACCGCCGCCAGCCCTGAGCCGCTGCCAGCCCTGAGACTGCCGCTGCCGCCAGCCCTGAGCCGCTGCCAGCCCTGAGCCGCTGCCAGCCCCAAGACTGCTGCTGCCAGCTGCCACTGGTGCCGCCGGAGCCGCCGCCGGAGCCGCCGCCAGCCCCGTGGCGCCACCGGAGCCGCCGCCAGAGCTGCCGCCAGCCCCGGGATTGCCGCTACCGCTTGTGCCGCCAGAGCCGCCGCCAGACCGAGACCACCGCTACCGCATTAAAGGCGGCTGGAGACACCGAAACCACTAAAGCCACCCCACCAGACCGGGACTGCCGCTGCCGCTGCCGATACCGTGAGTCGCACCGCTGCCATCACCGCCCTCCATCATCGCCCTCCCACATTGCTACAAACTTTAAATTTCCCACCAAGGAGATAAAAGCCCAGCAACATTTACAACAACCCTAATCAACCTATCCCCCAATCGGCAGGACTGCTGCAGGACTACTGGTGAGTTCCTAGGAGACTCCAGTCTCCCGGCCTCTACTGACTTTTTCAATCTCCGCCACTACAGCCATCTGTAAAGAAGCTTCTCCAACCACCCTATCTCACCATTTTAAATTTCCCGCCAAATCTCACTGTTACCATAGTAACTCCCTATTACCATAGCAACTGCCAAATTGACTACCATTTAAAGTTAAAGAGACAGATATAAAATCAAAGATAATTGATTAAGTGACAGACACTTAATCATTACTAAAATAAATAAAATAAATAAATAAATAAATAAATAAATAAAATAAAACAAAGGAATAAGAAAGATCATCATTATGCCAGCCAGAAAATCAAACGCTGATAAAATCTTAGAATCAAGATTAACAACTATTGAACAAAACATAGATAAAAGATTACAAGCTATTGAACAAAACCTAGAAAAAAGAATTCATAATATTGAACAAAACCTAGAAAAAAGAATTCAAAATATTGAACAAAACTTAGAAAAAAAAATTCTATCAGTTATTGAACAAAGTTTCACAGATTTGATAAAACAAATTTCAACACTAAAAAATGTAAACTCTAATGATCTAAATCTCTTCCAAACTCATCTATCACCACAAAATATACAACTTACAACTCAACCTAGACATCAAATTAATACAACACAACCCAATCAACAAACAACTACTAATCAACTAATCAGAGATGCAATGGAGAGGACAAAAAATAAATAATGCAATATTATTTGGACTTGAAAACACAAATGAACCAGATATCAATAAGATTCACAACATCATTGGAAATTATAATTCATCAACCATCTCCCCAAATGAAATAATTGCTGTCTCCAGAGATGGACCAGAATATAAAAACAGCGATGGGACAACAGCACCAAGATTTTGTAGAGTTATATGCACTAATGAGGACAGCAAACGCAAATTCATAAAGACTATAAACTCAATTGCTAAATCCAACCCTACCTACAGTAAACTTAGATCACGTCCTGACCTATCCTTTCTACAAAGGATACGCCTCGTGAACTTCGCACAGAACTTAAAAGAAGACAAGACAATGGTGAATCCAACCTATACATCGACTACCATGCTGATTGCATAAAAATAAAACCTGCAATCAAAAATCACCTCAAACCCCCATCACCCATAACAATCAACCAGCCATCCCAGTATTCAACCAAGTACCCATCCCCCTACCTCCCATTCAACCAACCATCTTACCAACTATCCAACCAACAGCCATCCAATCAACAATCCAACCAGCCATCCAACCAACCATCCAACCAACCATCCAAACAGCCATCCAAGCAGCCATCCAAGCAGCCATCCAAACAGCCATCCAACCAGCCATCCAAACAGCCACCCAACAATCCACCCAACCAGCCATCCAAACAACCATCCATCCAAACACCCAAACTACCATCCAACCATCTATACAACCATCTATTGTCCACAACCCCAACCTACTAACACCCAAACTAGGTATGCACGCCTTACCTCTTCAACACCAATCATATCAGATCTCAAATGCAAATTGATAAATGCAAGAAGCATAGTCAACAAATTACCTGAATTTATCCTCTTATTAAACAGTGGCACATTTGATATCATTTTTGTTTGCGAAACATGGCTGAATTCATCCCTTCCTGACTCCATTATCTCAAACAAAGAATATCAAGTCTATCGATCAGATCGGGAAAACCGAAGAGGTGGTGGAGTGGCTATCTTTACAAAAGACACTGAATCTAAAAATATCCAAGTAGCACATAAACTCTCTCTTCCTGAAACCATAGTATGCGACCTATCCCTTGACACTACTCTTGATTCTTACTATGCTACAGAGCCCCCGACTATGACATTACCCACGCAAATATGCTAACCTCAATGCTAACATGGACTACCTCTTGCCCATACCCTCTTATCTTCCTTGGTGACTTAAATCTACCTCTCATTAACTGGACAACCAATGAATGTTCAACTGACCCAATCCATACTACACTATACAACGCTGTTACAAACCTAGGTCTTGAACAACTTGTAACTAACAATACAAGACTCAACAACTGCCTTGACCTCATCTTCTGCAACAATCCAAACTCAATTTACGGTATACAAATTAAAGAACCTTTTTCAAACAGTGACCACTGCATGATTGATTTTCGTCTCAATATACGTCCATACTTAATTCGTCATAACACCAGAACTCCCAACTACAACTTCAAGAAAGCCAATTACGACCTTATAAACAACGATCTTTCACTTCTGAACTGGCAAAATCTGTTTGCAACCTGCATAACCGCTGATGACCTCTATAGAATCTTCCTACTTGAAATCAATAGAGTCATTAAATTATATGTACCACGAATGACTACCATGTCCAAGAAAACAAACTACCCATATCAATAAAAAGCTTCAATCAAAAAAATCCTCTGAAAAGAAACAAAAAAGGCTATGTTACAAACTTCAGAAACCGTTACAGAAACATATGCAACCAAATTAAAACTGAATGCACAAATTACCACACCAAGCAAGAAGAAAACCTTCTACGCACAAATTCCAATCGTGCCTTTTATAATTTTGTCAACAGTAAACTTAAAGATTCAAGATCCATCCCACCACTAAAAGATTCTAACAACAAAGAATGCAATGACGAAACAGTCAAAGCAAACCTCTTCAACATTTTCTTTGGCTCAGTTTTTGTTAACTCCGATAACACATATCCAACATTCCACAAACGAACCAGCAATGACTATGATGATCTAACTCATATAGATTTCACAGAAGACAACGTTGGTAAAGCTCTTCACAACTTAAAACCATCGCTTTCTATTGGACCTGATGGTCTATGTGCATATTTCTTAAAAAAACTTTCCATTAATATAGCTGAACCCCTAAGTATTATCTTTGATAAAGCTTTCACTACCAGTTCTCTTCCCAAACTTTGGTCACTAGCCACAGTCATCCCCATCTTCAAAAAAGGAGACCCCAGCTTAGTCGAAAACTACAGACCGATCTCCCTTTGCTGCGTCACCTGCAAAGTCATGGAATCTATCATCAATCAATCCATTACCTCACACTTAGAAACTAACAACCTACTCTCCAACAAACAATTTGGTTTCAGGAAAAGTTATCATGTAACTTACAACTTCTCCACTGCAAAAACATATGGACTTCAAATCTAGATCAAGGCAAATCAATAGATGCAATCTACATAGACTTCTGCAAAGCTTTTGACTCAGTAGTACACGATAAACTTCTCCTTAAACTAACATCCTATGGCATCTCAGGACCCCTCCACAAATGGATATCTGCTTTTCTGTCTAACAGACAACAAGTGGTCAAAATTGGCAATGCTTTATCAAATCCTGTTCCTGTCAAGAGTGGCGTTCCTCAAGGCAGCGTCCTTGGACCAACACTCTTTATTCTATACATTAATGATCTTTGTGACCATATCTCAAGTAATTGTGTTCTCTTTGCTGACGATGTCAAACTATTTAACACCACAGACAACACTTCTATCATTCAAAACGACCTTGACCATCTAACCGCTTGGTCTAAAATTGGCAGCTCAAATTTCAACCAGCAAATGCTCAGTCTTACATATAGGAAAAAGAACTCTAAAACTAAGTACATACTAGATGGACATTACCTTACAGACGACCCCATCCCGTTAAAGACCTTGGAGTTTTCATGTCAAATGATCTAAGTGCCAAAGCCCACTGCAACTACATAGCAAAAAAAGCTCTAAGAGTTGTAAACCTAATTTTATGTAGCTTCTTTTCCAAAACACCACACTACTAACCAGAGCATATAAAACATTTGCTAGACCAATTCTAGAATACAGCTCACCTGTTTGGAACCCTCACCACATCTCTGACATCAATACAATTGAACGTGTCCAGAAATATTTTACAAGAAGAGTTCTCCATTCCTCTGAAAACAACAAAATACCTTATCCCACCAGACTTGAAATCCTAGGCTTAGAAAACTTGGAACTCCGTCGCCTTCGACAAGACCTAAGTTTAGCTCACAGAATCATCTATTGTAATGTCCTTCCTGTCAAAGACTACTTCAGCTTTAATTGCAATAATACAAGGGCAACCAATAGATTTAAACTTAATGTAAACCGCTTTAATCTAGATTGCAGAAAATACGACTTCTGCAACAGAATCATCAGTGCTTGGAATACTTTACCTGACTCTGTGGTCTCTTCCCATAATCCTAACAGCTTTAACCAAAAACTTTCTACTATTGACCTCACCCCATTCCTAAGAGGACCATAAGGGGCGTGCATAAGCGCACAAACGTGCCTACCGTTCCTGTCCTATTGTTTTTCTTTTCTTCTTCCTATATATGTTTATATGTGTATATACTATATAATCTTTTTGTATGATGTTGTGACAAAATAAATAAATATAAATATAAAAATAAATATAAAACGGGTGGAAACTAATCCAGGAGAGAAGCAACTTAGAAATAAGGAGAAATTTCCTGACAGTTAGAACAATTAATCAGTGGAACAACTTGCCTCCAGAAGTTGTGAATGCTCCAACACTGGAAGTTTTTAAGAAGATGTTGGATAACCATTTGTCTGAAGTGGTGAAGGGTTTCCTGCCTAGGCAGGGGGTTGATTAGAAGACCTTCAAGGTCCCTTCTAATTTCTATTCTATTCTATTTCCTATTCTTATTCCATCCTATCCTATCCTATTTTAAGATCCTAGTATCTCCAATGGAATAGAATATCTGTAGTTCAGGATAGAACTATGGAGTCCTTGGTGCCTTCTAAGCATAGTTGTTTGCTTGCAGACATTTTTTTATAAGACTAGTTAACATTACCAGTGCTAGTGAGTTATGGTCCCTTCTCATTATCCCTGAAGATGCTACCTAGTTGGGTAATGAACCATCTGCAAGCAAGCATTCAAACTCAGGCAGCACCAAGAACTCCACAATCCTAATATCTGTCTATGTGTTCAAAATTAAAATAGGATTAAATCCCCCTTATCAATGTAATATCAAGCTGCAAGTATAGATTATCTATTTTTTTTTTTTTTTGTTTTAAAAAGTTTTATTTTGACATTCTTATCCAATAACATATCCAATAACATATTTAATGTACCCTCATATACAATTAATCGGATCTGCCTGGTCACCACCCCCTTCCTTTTCCTTTTACTCTCCTTCTTTACCTTCTTCTACTTTCCATAACCATCCTCCCCCTCTCTTATCTACATCCTCTCCTCTTTCCTCCCTATTCCTTTCTTCTCCCTCTTCCCCTCTTCCTTCCTTCCTTTCCTCCTCCTCCTCTTCTCTTTCCTCCTTCTCTCTTCTACTCCTTCTTTCCCTTCATTCTAAAGTAGTAACCAGGCAGGTCCGATCTTACATTAATTATACATCTTCAATCATCTTTGTACATTAACTATCAATCCATTTTCTACCCTCCCCTCCCTTCCCTTCCTCCCCACCCCCAGGACTTCCGAGAACCGAGTACAGGGTATAAAACTAACAACAAAATTAAAATCTAGCACAAATCATAATCCATAGTCGTTCCTTAAAACCTCCACTCCTTCCAAAGACAAAGAAGATACTTTTCTTCCACTCCATTATATATCAGACCATTCCACTCCTAGAATTCTCCAAAGTTTCCAATTGAGTTAGTGTTTATTCTTGAATAAAGTACGTAGTTTTAATATCCAACCTTCATCAATCAATATCAAAACAACATTCCATCTTCCAATATTCACCAAGGTTTCTTCTAAAATGTCTTTCTTCCTTAGCAATCTCTCAAAAATAGTTCATATTTCCGACTTAGTTTCTTTAATTTTTCTGTCCAACCTTCAGGGTAAGCAATAGTCCATCTTTTCACATCTTTAACATTTATATATACAACAAATAATATTACAAATATCCAAAGTGTCAATTGTAATAATTAAAATCTTCACTTTACCTTACTTATGTCAAATAACATTGTTAAAATTACACCTATATCATCCACAATATATCTATTATAACAATTACATTCTAATTAACATTACATCCATCTCTTAAATATAATATTTAATCCAAGTTCCTAAATTTTACTATCTATCCTCCAAAATTAAACAATATTCCATCTTCCTATTCCTTTATACCTTTAATATATCATATAGTACCCCTAAAATTACACATTTATATCCACAATAAGTCATTTACAAAAATTAACCATAATCATATTTAATAAAGTTAAACATTCTCCCTCCCCTTCTTCTATCTTACACATTTTCAACCATCTATTCACCATTCAACTTAACATCTGTTAACAAAGAATTCCCAATCTTTAATACATTAGTATAAAAATCTCGTGCTTTACAAATTGTATTGAGAAAATACTTTTTCCTTTATAATTCAGTGTTAAACCTGCTGGAACCTCCCATCTAAAATATATCTGATGTTTCTTAAGCTCATCCACCAGAAAGGCAAATTCTTTTCTCTTTCTTAACATTTTAGGAGGAATTTCCTTCATCATTATTATATCTTGTCCTAATATTTGAAATTTATTTTATAAAATGCTTGCAAAATTCCATACCTAATCCTCTTATTTGTAAAATAAATAACCACATCTCTCGGTAAACACTTCTGCCTTGCCCACCAGGAATTAACACGATAAATTTTTCAATATTAACTTCAAAATCTTCTGGTTCCATTCTCTATCTGGGCAAAGGCCTGAATAAAAATCTCTTTCAAATTTTCCTCTTTAAATTCTCTTAAACCCTTACCCTTATAGCATATTCCATTAATTTATATTGTAATATAACCCTTTCTTCCTCTGCCTTATCAGCCTTAACCTGAATATCATCTATTTTATTTTCTAAATTCAAATTAATTTGAACTTCATCTATTTTCCTTTGCAAATCTAAATTAATTTGGTTAAATTCATTCAGTCTTTCTTCTGTCTGTGTACTAGATAACAATAATGGAGTAATTGATTCCTTTAATTTTTTCATCTCCTTACTCTGCTCTTCCACCAAATCTTTAAAATCCAGTATTTCTCTCCATTTCATTAAATTTTGATCTATTTCTGAAAGATGAGCCCATAAGCTCCTGTAAAAAATTCCTTAGACTGTCTTTAATATCTTCTTTCAATTTCCGTACCTGAAGTGAAGATATTTCCAATAATTTAGAAGTGGTTAAATCTCTTTGCTTAAAAGCCATTTTTAAACTAAGTAATATCAAAAAGAAGAAAAAAAAGGGGGGGGGGAATGAAAAGAAAAAAAAACCCAATAAATTTTTCTTCTTAAACACTGTAAGAAAAAGATAATAATAAAAAAAAATAGATTTTTTAAAAAAAGAATTCCATTTAGAAAAAAAAATCTTGTTATTTTCTTCTTAGAGGTTCCACACCAGCAATTGTAATCAGCATTTCCTTAGCTTTCACTTTCAAAAAACAAAACGCCATCTTTCTTCATCTCCACTCTTCAAATAACTTCTCTGTCAGGGAGTTAAAATCATCTTACAAGCAAATGCCAGCCTTCCTGCTTTCGATTCTTCCGTGTTGAAAATTTATCATAAATCCTCTTCAGTCACGGAGATGGACGCTGCGTTTTGCTCTGCTTTTGCAGAGGCGTTCTGGACTCTGGAGCTTTTTTGAACTATCGAAGGAGCGTTTCCCATCAAACCACCAGAAATCATTCTGGGGCTTTTCTTGGGGGCTCAAACTTCAGTTCAAATGCTCATCTCCCCCTCTTTGCCCGAGGCAGAGATTTACGAGCTGTTGACAGAAGATTAGCACTGTCTAAACAGCTCTCACAGAATCACAAAGAACGGGCGGACTGAGATTGCCGCCATTAACACAGCGGAGCCAAACCGGAAGTCCCAAGTATAGATTATCTATTGACAGTTCAAGTGTCAACATTTCTCTGCATAGAAAAATACACTAGTGGCCAAAATTGTGGAAACCTTTTGGGAAAAGTGTATTTTTGAGGTTTGATGGCTAATAACACCACTTTTTTTTTTTTTTTGAGATTCAAGATAATCCTATTCCACTGCTGGAATGGCCTGGGAATAGCCCAGACCTTCACCCAATTGAAAATCTATGAAGCCAACTAAAGAAACTTGTTAGTCAGAAGCAACCCAGCAATAAAACCCAGTTAATAGAAGCCATCATTCAATCTTGGTTTCACATTATAACAGACTGCAGAACTAAAAAACTTGGTTCACTCCATGGGAGGACGTTGTAAGGCAGTAATTCATGCTAAAGTTTACCCAGCTATTAACTTGACATGGTGATAATTTTTGTATATCTCGTTTTTTCTACCTGTTTCACTTTTCTTCTTTATATGGTAACTGCTGTTCTAATAGCAAATCCTTCATAAAAGTTAGTGCATGACATTCTTGATTAAATTATCTTTCCATTGATATACAATTTTATGGTACTACTCCAAAAAAAAGTGGTGTTATTAGCTAGTTTTAGAAAATACACTTTTCCCAAAAGGTTTCCACAATTTTGGCCACTACTGTAGGTTACCGGAGGAAATAAAAATCAAGAATCTTTCCCCTGGCACGTTCGTTGAGAGGCAATTTGATCTAGTGGTTACGCTGCTGGAGTAGCAACAGGAGACTGGAGTTCTGTGACCTTGAGCCAGTCACTTCTCTCAGCCCTAAAAAGAAGGCAATGGACAAAAGAGAAACATTTACAAAAATGTCTGGAAGGCAGGATGGATTTCTGCTTGAAGTCACTAAAATTTAAGAATGATTTAAAGGCACCCCCTACTCCCCACAGGGAGGGACACGGTGGCTCAGGGGCTAGGACGTTGAGGCTTGTCGATTCAAAGGTCGGCACCTCGGCAGTTCGAATCCCTAGTGCTGCCGTGTAACGGGGTGAGCTCCCGTTACTTGTCCCAGTTTCTGCCAACCTAGCAGTTTCGAAAGCACGTAAAAATGCAAGTAGAAAAATAGGGACCACCTTTGATGGGAAGGTAACAGCGTTCCGTGCGCCTTTGGTGTTGAGTCATGCCGGCCACATGACCACGGAGACGTCTTCGGACAACGCTGGCTCTTCGGCTTTGAAACGGAGATGAGCACCGCCCCTTAGAGTCGGGAACGACTAGCACGTATGTGCGAGGGAAACCTTTACCTTTACTCCCCACAAATATGCTTACTGAAGAAGTCTAAAACTAGTTCTAAACATACAGCTCTGGCATAGGAGAGTTAGTGAGTTAACTCAGAGATTAACATCAGATTAACAATCAAGAAGTAAACAATATCCTAATCAAAGAATTGCCAAACAAGCTAAAAGTAAACAGCCCAATTAAACAACCTCCAAGAATGCTCCCACCAACACTGAAAGGTGTTGTCTTGCCCGCTCTCACGGCAGCCGGGGCCTTCTTATCTGCTCCCGAACACGGAGGAATGTATGCCTCCCGGCCCCAGTCCTGGCTCCATGCCCAGACAAGCTGAAGAAGAGGGGGCACCTCCCGGTCCCAGCCCTGGCTCCATGCCCAGGCAAACGGAGCAGCTAGACCCCTCCCCCTCCTCCACAGCATGTGAGCCTGAGGAAAGTTTATTTCCAACAGCTGCTGATTGGAGTGACCCTCGCATCAGAAGACTGGATAGGCGGAGGCAACAGAAGGAAGGGAGGGGCAGGCCTTAATGAGTGCTGAGTCATGGAGCCACACCCCATGGCCTATATAAAGGATCTGCTTTCTGGCAGTCTCTGAGTCAGGCAAAGTCGAACTTATCTTGCTGAAGTCACTTTCTGGTCTCCTGCCTGCTCTGAGGACTTTGCTAGGACTTTGGGCAGAGCTGCAGAGGCAAGCCTGATTCGGATTTCCCTGACCCGGCCGTCAGCGGAGGAGTGGGACACGACAAAAGGAAACTGATAGCAACGCAACCCCATTCCCTACTACCACTGATGATGTTACCTAGTCTAGTAATGAAACATCTGCAAGAAAACAACCGAGCTAAAAGAACACCAGGGACTCCTTATTCCAGGTAAATTCCAGATATATTTTTTTTAAGAAAAGCAATAGAATAAGTACTTACAGCCCAAATCTAGGTTGTGAGCTATCACACCAAATGCACTTATTCCACCCAACAGCCTAGAATGCTTGTCCTCCTCAAAGTTGCCATGTCTAAGATTTCAGATTAGGGCTGTTCTCACAGAACAATGTTATTATTATTATTATTTATTATTATTTATTCGATTTTTATACCGCCCTTCTCCCGAAGGACTCAGGGCGGTGTACAGCCAAGTAAAAATTCACTATATACACATTAAAAGAGATTTAAAAAGAACATATTATAAGGTGGCCAAAAATTTAAAACAATTTAAAAACCTTAAAATATAATTAACCCCAATAAAATTTTAATCCAGTCCCGCTTGAATAAATAGGTGCGTTTTCAGCTCACGGCGAAAAGTCGTTTTCCCAAAGGAGAAAAATTGAAAAATAACTGTTCAAACTGTAACAAAATCACATTCTGTCTTCATATAACCCACTAAACCAGGGGTCTCCAACCTTGGCAACTTTAAGACTTGTGGACTTCAACTTCCAGAATTCCTCAGCCAGCTTTGCTGGCTGAGGGATTCTGGGAGTTGAGGTCCACAAGTCTTAAAGTTGCCAAGGTTGGAGACCCCTGCACTAAACGATGGCCTGCCCAACCAAAGGTACATTCAATAAACCATGGTTTGCCGGCTTCATGCAACACGTTAAGCCGTAAGCACAACCATTTTGTCTTGGCGTATTGTACTGAAAAGTAACCTTTGGACTAAAATCCACTGAGTTCAGTAGAACTTACTGCTGTGCACATATTTATAGCCTTCCATTATTAAGGATTAAAAGACATCCAACATTAAGAAGACGATTAGGCCCACTCAAATTAAATTTTTAGCAGCCGGATCAAGACGGTAACTATCCAGAGAGCTACCAGATGGCAGCAAAGAGCTACGTTTCGAGAACCTCTTGACTTATCATTTAATCACCATCAGATTTTTACCCAATCGGGAGCCCTAGAGTTTCTTATTAAATTTTCATCGCGGATGGTTAGATTTTTCTTTAAAATCTCCTTGGAGAGGCGAGTTTTTAACTATTTCAATTCTGTCCCTGCAGTGTAGTATCCCAGGGCACCCATCCGTTAGGGGTTTTGAAGCTTGGCACACCAGGAAGGTAGAAAAAAAAAGCTGGATTTTCTTGAAATTCGAGACAAGCAAAGGTGGGAAACTTTTCACTTGGCTGCAACCTAATTCAGTGCCCACCGACTTGGGGAAAATGTCCCGCAAATGCACGCTCAGGATTACAGACCCAGGTTGGGTTCGCATGACACGTTAAACCCAACAAGAATTATCCAATAGCGAAATGAGCATCATAGAACAGAATAGAATTCTTTATTGGCCAAGTGTGATTGGACACACAAGGAATTTGCCTTTGGTGCACATGCTCTCAGTGTACATAAAAGAAAAGATACCCTTGTCAAGGTACAACACCTACAACACTTAATGAGAGTCACAGGGTACAAATTTAACACTTAATGCTACAACACTTAATGATAGTCATAGGCTACAATTAAGCAATCAGAAAACAATCAATATCAGTATAAATCATAAGGATACAAGCAACAAAGTTACAGTCATAAGTGGAAGGAGATGAGTGATGGGACCGATATAAATTTAATAACGAAATAAATAACCAATCAACCAAACCAAGTGTCTATGGAGAT
Organism: Ahaetulla prasina; assembly: GCF_028640845.1. NCBI lineage: Eukaryota > Metazoa > Chordata > Lepidosauria > Squamata > Colubridae > Ahaetulla > Ahaetulla prasina. The sequence goes on along the minus strand of NC_080540.1, from coordinate 290,729,651 downwards.
GCTCAGTCATCCAGGTTGTCTCAAAGGGTTTTTTTTTCAAGAGGCAGCTGGACTTTTCCGGTTAAGCTAAATGTCTATGGAGATTCTCAGGAATGCGAGTTGCCTCTTCCCAAAAAAAAAAAAAAGCCCCTTTGGGACAACCCAAAGCTGGCTGAGCATCTCCATAGACATTTTAGCCCTGCACTGTGGGATGATGAATCCCCTCCTTCCAACGATGAGGGAGCCCCGAAGGGATTTCCAGACGAAAATTGCAGACTGCAGGACCTGCGCTTCCGTTTTGAGATGCAGCCCAGGCAGAAACAGACTCACTCATCCCCGACAGCCTGCACGCCTGTGCTCCACAGGGAAGGGCCACAGAGCAGGAAAAAAACACATCTTGCAAAAATAACCCGAAAAACCCGGTTGCCTCTTGGAAAATAAGGGGGGGGGGAAGCACCTTTGGGACAACCCACCCGAGGTTAACCGAAGCATCGTTTGCCAACTTCATCACCCAAATAAAGCGAGACGTCCCACCGTGGTTGGCGAACCCAAGTCCCGGGCAACTGCAAGAGAGACGCGATCACGCGTGTGGGAAGTGCGAGGTTCAAATTCCCCACCTGGCTCTGTCATCCCCCGCCCAGCCTACCTCGCAGGGCTGGCCGCGCGCGTTTGAGAAGCCGGGTGGAGGACGGCCCCCACCCCCACTTCATCCATCCCTGGGAAACGCCGCTCCGGCCGCCGTGAAGAAACGGAGGGAGAAAAAAAAATCAAGAAATTTAAAAAAAAAAAGTTCCAACTCAGCCGAACGAACCCAGCTGGAAAAGTAGCGACTTTTTCTCCCCATTAGCCGGCGCCCTCCGCCAATCCGCACCGTCCTCGCAAATTAAAAACATAAAATAAAATAAAAAGCCCGAAAGAAGGCGGCGAGGCGAGGCTAAGCGCAGCCAGCGGCGCGCACCGAGGTCCCCCGCCGCGGAAACGGTCTGGGAACTTCCCCGCCGACGGAGTCGGGGAAACCACCTGGCCGCGGGGCGCTATACCCGCTCGGCCGACCGTCCGTCCGTCCGTCCGTCCTTCTTTCTTTCCCGGTCCGGCAACCTTTTGCCCGGCTTTCGGTCGCCACACCGGCCCCGACCGACCGTTTCCCTCAAGTCCTGAGCAGAAGAAGCGCGCAATGCAACGGCGGCGGCGGCGCCAGAAGCAGCGGCAGCAGCCCCCCTCGGCAGCTGTCGGCGAGAGGAGACCTGAGGAAGAAGAAAAGGCCACGGCACCCACCTGGCTGGCGGGCGAGCCGGTTCCTCAGACGGCGGGAGGCTCCTTTGCGGCTCGCCTTCTCCTTGGTCACCCCGCCGGCTCGGCGGGAGCGCAGCGTCTCAGTCGCCGTGCCGCGCCTCCAAGCGGCGCGGCTCCTTCCTTACGCCGCCGCTTCTTCTTCTTCTTCTCACCAGCGGCTCCCGGGGACAAAAGCTGGCGGATTTGGCGGCCGGCCGCTTGGTTGCCGTGCCTCTTTTTTCCCCACCCCCGGAGCGGTGACAAAGCAGCTGCAGCTGCCCGGGAGGCTTGGCAGGAGCGGGAAGAGCACCTGCCGGCGCGGAAGTTGAGCGGCGGCTTTGGCTCGGCTGGGCTGGGCTGGCTTGGCTTGGCTTGGCTTGCGCGCACCCGCGCGTCTCCTTCCCTCCAGGGCTGTGGAGGTGGAGGTGGCGGCGGCGGCGGCTGCAAAGGGGCTAGAAAACCGGAGGGGTTGGTGGAAGAGGTAGGGGGGAGCGCGGAACAGGCATGTGCAAAAGGGCCCGGATGTCTCCGTCTCTCCAGTCCGCTCCCTCCTTCTTCTTCCCCCCCCCACCCTTTCCCCACCTCCGCCGCCCCCTTGACGCGCCGCCACTTGCTGGGGCTGGAGAGCTTTGCGCGCTCCTTGGAGAGGCGAGCCGGCGCTGGGGGCGCGCTGGCCGCCCCTGGCTTGGGAAAGCGGCGGGTGGAGAGAGTAAGGGGTGACGGTCGGCTAAGTAACCCTTCCGCCCCTTTTTAAGACCCCCCCCCACTTTGCAAAAGCCATTGTCCTCTCCTGTCCTCTCCCCCCCCTTTTTTTTTTCTTGCAGGACGCACACCTTCTTTGCGCACCTGTTTCATCAGCGGCCGCGCTGTTTTGCAACGGGGTTTTTGGGCGCTCGGGGTGGACTTGGGGAGTTCGAGATGCCGACTATGACTATCGTCAAGTGTTGCATCATTTAAGTGTTAAATTTGTACCCGATGACTATCATTTGTAAGTGTTGTACCTTGAAAAGGTATCTTATTCTTTTCTCACTGACAGCATATGCACCAAGACAAATTCCTTGTGTGTCCAATCACACTTGGCCAATAAAAAATTCTATTCTATTCTATTCTACTCTACTCTATTCTATGACTATCATTAAGTGTTGTACCTTGATGAAGGTATCTTTTCTTTTATGTACACTGGGAGCTTGTGCACCGAGACAAATTCCTTGTGCGTCCAATCACACTTGGCCAATAAAAAAGTATATTCTATTCCTACTCGCCCCGCGCGTTTTTTAGCCTCGCGTGTGCCGGGCGAAGCCACCCGGTGGGCGCTTTCCCCAGCGAAAATTCCAAATGTTGCGCGGGATCCCAGGCAAAATTTGGTTGCGTTCCTCGTAGCTTTTAAAGTTGGGTGCTGTTCTCATTGGCGCGGACTCGCTGGGTGTTGTTACTAAATGTGGGTACTTTGATGCAAAGTTTTAAGGGACGCGCGATGTTTAAGGCAGCCGGCCCCTACGACTAGATCCCGGGGACAAGCCGCAGGGTGCAGTCGGGAAGTGGCCGTTTTGCACACCCAAAACTACATCGATCCAAACCGAGGAGACGTTTTGCAGAGAAGCAAGGATTGGAAATCAGAGCCGGAGGAGGAGAGACAAAAGTTGGGTTAGTTGGGGTTTTACCAGCCAGACGAAAACTAAATGGAACCTCGAGGGTCAGAAGCAGCGAGCTTTAGGACAGGGGTCTCCAACCTTGGCAACTTTAAAACTTGTGGACTTCAACTCCCAGAGTTCCTCAGCCAGCAAAGCTGGCTGGGGAATTCTGGGAGTTGAAGTCCACCAGGCTTAAAGTTGCCAAGGTTGGAGACCCCTGCTTCAGGATATCTGGGGCTAGCTTTAAAATCAAGCCCTACCTTTACCGTCTGTCGGGCCTCTCTGCTAGGGATGTCCATGCGCGCTGGACTACAAGCCCCATCGTTGGTTTTGCTGCTTGGGGGAAATTGTAATCTTGACGCTTCTGGAGGGCGCCAGCTTGGAGATCGCTGAGCTGCAACCGGGAAAAAGAAGTTCGATTTTGTCCGGCTTTTTCCAGCAACCCGTTTCGGCTTGTTCTCGTGCGCGTGCAATTCTTATTTAGGGGAACGTAATTCAAAGCAAAATTAAAAAAAAAAAACACCCTTGTCTTTTTCTCCAACATTTGCTTCCAGGGAAATAGAAAAAAATAAAAATAAAAAAGCGAAATTTCCAGGCCCCATAAGCAAGCGGAGTCGGCGAGCAGAATCCTGGTTTAAAGCCAACCGCGTTTAGCCGAGCTAAACCGCGGTTTGTTCGCGCGTTAAATTCCCAGTCTTGCGATCCCGGCCAACCATCGAACCAGGGTTCCCTGACAACACAAACCCACCATGCGCAAATCCCAACGACAGTTGTCGTGTCCCCGTTTTCCAACCTTTTTTTGGAAGCGGCCCAAAGTTCCTCCTTGAATCCCAAGTCAGCAAAGAAAGAACGATTTCACGACGATTGCATTGAAGCCTTCGAGCCGGCAAACTTTTTGTCCCCACCCCCGCCCTGAGTCGTTGGCAGCCAAATCGCGATCCTTTCAAGCCCCTCTCTACGAATCTGGTACGGCCAGATGTGGCGTTTGGCCTACAATTCCCATTATCCTCGGCTTGCCCTCCCAGCAACCGGAGCCTGTGCTTGCTTAATCCCGAACCGGCGCTTTGGCAAAAAAGGAAAGGAACCACGTGCGCCAAGGTAGTCAAAGTTTGTCTACGTTGGCAAGTTTTCAGAGGGGTGGGCTTCGGCTCCCAGACTGGGGGATTCTGAGAGTTGAAGTCCACCCGTCTTAAAACTTGCCCACCTTGATAAACACGTGAGCATAATTCACTTGCTGGTCCCGAGTCTGCGTTTTCTTGGCCGCTTCCAGCGCTGCGAGTGGGATCGCGTTGCACGCTTTTTCCTTCGCGATTGCTTTGCAAACCGAGCCTTGCGCTGGATGAATCGCGGCTTTCCCGCCCGATCCCGGACAGGACAGTCATAGGTTTGCAGTCGGAGGTTCCCGTCTTGCACGCCCGAAACTAAATAGATCCAAAGCGAGACGTTTTGCAGAGAGAAGCAGGATTGGAATTCAGAGCCGGGGAAGGCGACTTTCCTAACGAGACACTCCCCTGAATCAGTGATGGAGAGAGCAACCGCATCCTACAAACGTTATACGAAACTTAACAGGAATATTGATTGTTCGTGGTTTGATTGACTTTTAATATTTATAAGCCGCTCAGAGTCACTTGGGCTAAGTTTGGATTTGTTGCATTTTTGGTGACTTGGGGTTTTATGCTCTGGCTGCCTTCTGCAGGACTGATGTTCTTAACTGTACAATAATGTCCTTTTCTCCATTATAAATGAAAGTTATTTATTGTATTTCAAAAGGAGGTAGATGCAGTTAAATACATCATTTTATTTCTGTGCCTTCTAATTCTCAGAAAACCCCTGCCCAATCAATGTATGAGAAAAAAAATTAAAAAGTCTTAAATACACCCATAATGATTAATATGATGATTAAGGTAAAGGTTCCCCTCGCACATATATCTGCTAGCCATTCCCGACTCTAGGGGGCAGTGCTCATCTCTGTTTCAAAGCCGAAGAGCCAGCGCTGTCCAAAGACATCTCTGTGGTCATGTGGCTGGCATGACTAAATGCCAAAGGCGCACGGAACGCTGTTCCCTTCCCACCAAAGGTGGTCCCTATTTTTCTACTTGCATTTTTTACCTACTTTCGCACTGCTAGTTTGGCAGAAGCTGGGACAAGTAACGGGAGCTCACCCCGTTACGCGGCACTAGGGATTTGAACTGCTGACCTTCCAATCGACAAGCTCTGCGTCTTAGCCACTGAACCACCAGGTAGGTAGGTAGGTAGATAAATAGATTATAGATAGATAGATGTAGATAATCACTGGTGTAAGCAATGGTCAGAAGAGAGAGAGGGAGGGAGGGAGATTTATCCATCTATCTCTCTATAGATTAAATATAGATATATAGATATATTCTGACCAGTGATTCTTCAGAAACTGCTGGCTTTTTAGGGAACTCTGGGAGTTTGAAGTCCACACATGTTCAAGTGTCCAAGGCTGGAAAACACCGTCTTACACTATTCACACGTACACATGGCATAGGGCAGGGGTCTCCAACCTTAGCAACTTTAAGCCTGGAGGACTTAAGCCTGGAGAAAAGCTGGCTGGGGAATTCTGGGAGTTGAAGTCTACCAGGCTTAAAGTTGCCAGGGTTGTAGACCCCTGACATAAGGATCAAAATAAAATGAATTTATGCTATATTGATTACAGAGAGGTAGTATAGAGTTGTTTCATCCTTATTGGGACTCATCAGATTTACATAGCCTAATCTTTTTCTATGGTGTTCAAACTCTATCAGGAATTGAACTCAAGAAACAGAGATGAGCACTGCCCCCTAGAGTCGGGAATGGCTAGCAGATATGGCTAGCAGATCTATATAGCAGATATATGTACACTTTAGATCAGGAGTCTCCAACCTTGGCAAACTTTTAAAACTTGTGGACTTCAACTCCCAGAATTCTGGGAATTGAAGTCCACAAGTCTTAAAAGTTGCCAAGGTTGGAGACCCCTGTTTTAGATGACTATTTTTAGGAGCTATTTAGGTGCTCAACTCATTGGTGTTGCAGGAAGGAGTACACATAGTCCTTGACTTACAACAGTTCATTTAGAGACCATTCAAAGTTACAACACTGAGAAAAGTGACATGACCCTTTTTCAGAATCACAGCCTTTGTAGCATCCCCTTGATCATGTGATCAAAGTTCAGATGCTTGGCAACTGCTTCATATTTATGACGGTTGCAGTGTCCCAGGGTCATGTATCTTTTCTTTTATGTACACTGAGAGCCTATGCACCAAGACAAATTCCTTGTGTGTCCAATCACATTTGGCCAACAAAAAATTCTATTCTGTTCTGTTCTGTTCTGTTCTGTTCTGTTCTGTTCTGTTCTGTTCTGTTCTATTCTATACAATTCAATCCCAGTTTGCAACCTTTGGACAAGCAAAGTCAATGTGGAAGCCAGATTCACTTAACAACCGAGTTACTACGTATCGACTGCAGGGATTCATTTAACAACTGTGGCAAGCAAGGTCGTAAAATGGGGCAAAAGTCATTGAACAAATGTCTCGCTTAACAACAGAAACGTTGGGCTCAATTGTGGTCATAAGTTGAGGACTACCTGTATACAGAATGTATGCAAATGGCACACAGAGTCCACTTTCTCTTAAATTCTCAGAAGAGAGAGAAACAGATGTTACATTGTCTTATACCTCCATTTACTTCCACCTCCTGGCGCTCGCTTTAATTGAAAACACCGCACAAGAAAAACAATTGTGTAAAAATAGAGAAATTCCCTCTCCCCAAAAGGGATGGTAAAAGTCGTAACCCACCAAAACCTCGGGGCCATGGCGTCAGTATACTTTTCCATTGAGAGTTTAATGGAAAGGAAATTGTATGTTTCATTCTAATACATAATATGGATCTAAAATGATTTATATAATTGACTAGCTGATAACCCAGCGGTGCCCGGGTATTTATTTATCCCAATACCCCTTACCAGACGGAGCCCCCTTGTGGAGTACTGTGAGGCCGTTACCATGGCAACTCCACTGTGCTGTACAGTAGAAACCATTTTAAGGCACAACAGGCTGTATCTTAACAGAACTTGAATCCAAAGTGCACACTATCACTGTCAAAAGTACTGTGATTTGACACTATAGATATAATACATTTCTTTTCAGCGGCCCAGGCTTTGCAGAATTATGCTGGAACACACACACATACCAAGGTGTGTTAGGGGTGTTTTACCCCCACAGTATTTTTTTTCCAGAGAGTAGATTTATGTACCAAGTTTGGTTGAAATTGCTCCAGGTGTTCCACAGTGTGTACCACACACACACAGGGGTGTTAGTTGTGTCTTACCCCCACATTGTTGTCTCCAGAAGGTAAGTCATCTGTGTACCAAGTTTGGTTGAAATTTTTATTTATTTATTTTGTCATAACAGTATATATAAGTATTAACATGAAATAACTGTATAATATATAAGCATATATATGAGCATAAGTATGTAATAACTATATTAATTGGATATAATGAAGAGGAACAATAGGACAGGAACGGTAGGCACGTTTGTGCTCTTATGCACCCTCTTATAGACCTCTTAGGAACGGGGTGAGGTCAATAGTAGATACTTTTTGGTTAAAGATTTTGGGATTTTGAGAAGAGACCACAGAGTCAGGTAATGTGTTCCAAGCATTAACAACTCTGTTACAGAAGTCATATTTTCTGCAGTCCAGATTGAAGTGGTTAACATTAAGTTTAAATCTATTGTTTGCTCGTGTATTGTTGTGATTGAAGCTGAAGAAGTTTTCAACAGGAAGAACATTGGAATAGATGATTCTATGAGTTAAACTCAGGTCCTGTCGAAAGCGGCGGAGTTCTAAATTTTCTAAACCCAGGATTTCAAGTCTGGTGGCATAAGGTATTTTGTTGTATTCGGAGGAGTGGAGAATTCTTCTTGTAAAATATTTCCGGACACATTCAATTGTGTTGATATCAGAAATGTGGTATGGGTTCCAAACAGGCGAACTGTATTCGAGAATTGGTCTAGCAAATGTTTTATATGCTCTGGTTAGTAGTGTAGTGTTTTTGGAAAAGAAGCTACGTAAGATTAGGTTTACAACTCTTAGAGCCTTTTTTGTGATATAGTTGCAGTGGGCTTTGGCACTTAAATCATTTGATATTAAAATGATATTTTAATATCTATATATCTATATCTATCTATCTATATATCTATATATATATGTAGGTCTTTGGTTATTTGGGTTTTCTCCCGCGTAAAATTGGAAGTGTCTTGGCGACGTTTCGACGAAGTCTCATTCGTCATCTTCAGGCTTCAGCTTCGTGCTTCTGGGAGAAATGTGTGATTGCAGCTGTTTCTTCCTTTTTAACTGCTAGTGGGGGTTTGAACTGATTGGGTGGGAGCTTGGCTGTGCTCTGATTGGATGGGGGTTTTTTTATGCTCTGATTGGCTGAGGGTGTGTCCTGTTTGGGTGGGGGCTTGGTTGTGCTCAGATTAGTCTGAGTTGCAGGGGGATTTGAGCTGGTGAGCTGCATTGCTGTTGTTTGGCTTCGTGGTCATGGTCGTGCTACATCTTCATAGTGGGTGTCAGTCTGCTGCATGTATGGATTGGAGGGGTTTGAAATGGCTAATGTTGCAGCTGCAGTCTGGCTTCTGGTCCTTGGTCATGCTTCATGATCAGTGTGGGTTTGGGTCTGCTTTCTGGGTGGATGTGTGGTGGTGACATCCTGTGTGGACCTCGTGAGTGTGGGTCTGGTGTCATTCCTCGTGTTAGGGACTCGTTTGTCAATAAGGGCGGGTTTCCAAATGGCTGGTAGGCGGGAGGTATCATCTAGTTTGTTCATGTTGTGTGGGCATTTTTCTATCTCGATGGCTTCTCTGATTATTCTGTTGTCGAAACGTCGCCAAGACACTTCCAATTTTACGCGGGAGAAAACCCGAATAACCAAAGACCTACATATATATATATATATGTCTTTGGTTATTCAGGTTTTCTCCCGCGTAAAATTGGAAGTGTCTTGGCGACGTTTGACGAAGTCTCATTCGTCATCTTCAGGCTTCAGCCGTGCTTCTGGGAGCAATGTCCCAGAAGCACGAATGTCCCAGAAGCACGAATGTCCCAGAAGCACGAAGCTGAAGCCTGAAGATGACGAATGAGACTTTGTCGAAACGTCGCCAAGACACTTCCAATTTTTTGCGGGAGAAAACCCGAATAACCAAAGACCTACATACAAACACCCGCGAAAACCTCAGAAAACACACACACACACACACACACACACACACACACACACACATATATATAGATATAATATAGTTTTGCAAGATGATAAAAATTCATAAAAAGTGTTGGAAGATCTTTTAACAGTGGATGCAGGTAGTCCTCGACTTACAACCATTCATTTAGTGACCATTTGAAATTACAAAAAGTGACAACACCATTTTTCACAGTTATGATGGTTGGGGCAACCTCCGTGGTCATGTGATCAAAATTTAAGAGGCTTGGCAACTGGCTCATATTTATGATGGTCGCAGTGTCCCAGGGTCACGTGATCCTCTTTTGCGACCTGCTGGCAAGCAAAGTTAATGGGGGAGCCGGATTCACTTAACAACCAATTACTAACTTAACAACTGTAGTGATTCCCTTTAACAACCGTGGCAAGAAAGGTTGTAAAATGGGACATAGATAGGGAGGCAGGCAGGCAGGCAGGCAGGCGAGAGAGATAGGTAGGTAGGTAGGTAGGTAGGTAGGTAGGTAGGTAGGTAGATACGATGGATGGATGGATGGATGGTAGATGGATGGTAGGTAGGTAGGTAGCTGTAAGGTAGGTAGGTAGGTAGGTAGGTAGGTAGGTAGGTAGATAGATAGATAGATAGATAGATAGATAGATAGATAGATAGATAGATAGATAGACGATAAATAGACGGGAGGGAGGGAGGGAGAGGGGAGATAGATGAGAGATAGAGAGATAGGGAGAGAGAGAGAGAGAAATGATAGACGATAGATAGATAGATAGATGGATGGATGGATGGATGGATGGATGGATGGATGGATGGATGGATGGATGGATGGATGGCAGGCTATGTAGGCAGATGAAGGAGGTTCGGAAATCACACGCAACCTGACTCCTAAATTGGCCAGTTCCTGGTTTAGAATAGAATAGAATAGAATAGAATTTTATTGGCCAAGTGTGATTGGAAATAGCTAGCTATACAGCTGTTTCTGGGGTGGGGCTGCGGAAGTAGAATTCATTCATTCATTCATTCATTCAAGGCTATACATCTCACTCCATTCAATAGATTCCAAGCTTATTAAAACTGTAAAGCTAACATTCACCCAGCTAAGCTTAATCTACTTGTCAAATTATCCGATTAGCCCATAATCAGTCGGGATGCATTGTATGCTAATCCACGCACACAATCACAAACATCAATACCCAAGTCTAACCCAGTTTAGTTAGACGACCCAAATGCAGATTAAGCATGTTGTAGGAACAGCCTTTGGGAGCAGCAAACATGATGGGGGGGAAACCCCACTAGTTATTCTGAAGAACAGCTGCCATTTAAGGGACCAACTCTTAACTGGGAACGTCAAGTTCTAGCCCATCATAAAGAAATTTAAACGCATCATTTTCACTGAAATCACACAATTTAAAGAGGTGTATAGTTCAGAGACCTGAACTCTTGCTTTTTCCCTTGCCTTTCTTGGCAAGCCTCTGTTGTGAGAAATAAAATTAGTAGGGCACACTTTTGAATAGCGTATGCTTAAGTAAAAAAAAACACCACACAGCTGGCTAGTGAGGAACATCTGCTGAAGGGTTTCTAATGACACCAGAGGGCGAAATTGCAGTAACCCGTTGTCATGGAATTGTAAAATTTGGAGGGATCGTAAAGGATCAGCTGTGTCGTGTCCCACTCCTCCACTGACGACCGGGTCAGGGAAATCCGAATCAGGCGTGCCTCTGCAGCTCTGCCAAAGTCCTAACAAAGTTCTCAAGGCAGGCAGGAGATATGTTTATGTCAGACTTTGCCTGACTCAGAGAATGCCAGAAAGCAGATCCTTTATATAGGCCATGGGGTGTGGCTCCATGACTCAGCACTTATCCAGGCCTGCCCCTCCCTTCCTTCTGTCGCCGCCGCCTATCAATTCTTCTGAAGCGAGGGTCACTCCAGTCTGCAGCTGTTGGCAATTGACCTTCCTCAGGCTCACATGCTGTGGGGGAGGGGGAGGGGTCTAGTTGCTCCGTTTGCCTGGGCATGGAGCCAGAGCTGGGGGCTGGAGGTATTTCTTCCTCCTCAGCCTGTCTGGGCATGGAGCCAGGGCTGGGGCCGGGAGGCATACTAGGACATTCCTCAGCATTCGGAAGCAGATAAGAAGGCCCCGGCTGCGGTGAAAGCGGGCGAGACACAACAAGCTGGCTTATCTCACTGCTGGGGATCTATCCGTCAACGCAGCATCAAAACAGATGTTTGTCATTGAGATGGACACAGCGGAATGAACTGTGAATTGTTGCATACATATAAGCCTATATAAAAATAGATCAGCTACATTGCCAGGTGACCTAGGTATGAATAAGACATGCTACAATAGATACCACTCAATTTGCTTATATTAGCAATAGCATTTAGACTTACATGCCGTTCCATAGGAGGGGTGAAATCCAATTTTTTTTTACTACCGGTTCTGTGGGTGTGGCTTGGTGGGCGTGGCTTAGTAGGCGTGGCAGGGGAAGGATACTGCAAAATCTCCATTCCCATCCCACTCGGGGGCCAGCCAGAGGTGGTATTTTCCTGTTCTCTGAACTGTTCAAAGTTTCCGCTACTGGTTCTCCAGAACCTGCTGGATTTTACCCCTGCCTCTTGTACCGATGAAGTTACCTAGTTTGGGTAATGAAGCGTCTACAAAAAAAACAACCAAGCTCAGAGAGCACCAAGGACCCTACAAACATCCTCCTTGATTGATAAGTTTTAATTACTCAAACAATACAAAATCCTTACTCTCCATCTTAAGAGGTGCATGTGGGTTTAAGCCGGTGATTCTCAGATTGACCCTATGTTGAAATATATAAACTGAAGCAGAAATTAGGGGCAATTCTACAGGGATGTTGGCAATAATTGGAAGAGTGAAGGAGATGCTTAAAACGAAAGCAGGAGACCTGCAATGCCAGCTATTTCCCATGGATCATTTGCCACCTGGGAATAGCTGGTTTGCTTCATCCCCAAAACACTCCATCCCCCTATTATGCACTGCTGTTTGCTACAAATCTGGGAAGGGTTATTTGCAGCAAAATCTCTTCCAGCTGGCACGAACTAGCAAAACTATTGGCATTATCAGCCCATTTTCCTAGTGATCGTTACAGGCAAAAGCAAACAGTCACCCTTCCTTGCATGGCTTTGTGGGAAGAGATATCCATCTGGTTCAGTTCCAAGCTGGAAGAAAGGCACCAGAAAGAAAATGGAGGCTGGAGGCTGATTGGTAAGAAGGTCCATTTACTGATGAAGCAAAGCCGCACAAGTTTGTGGTTCTGGTGTAGCTGAGCACATGGAGTTGAGAAGGGGGAGGTTTTTTACCTTCTCTTGGGCTTTGCACTTGAGCTTTCTGTTCCTGTGCAAGAGCATGTATTCTGTTGGCTGTTGTCAGACTCCCATGGGGCCATGTAAGGGTTATGTAGGTGTCGTGTCCCACTCCCCCTCTGACGACCGGGTCTAGGAAGTCCGGATCAAGCGTGGCAATGAAGCCTCTGCAGCTTGTCAAATTCCTTCGAGGTTTATCAGGGCAGGCAAGAGTCCAAGTTGTGACTTCAGCGATAGAGTCCGATATCAGCAAACTAGATAAGACTTTGCTTGACTCAAGGTTGGAATGCCAAAAGCAGGTCCTTTATATAGGCTGTGGGGTGTGGCTCCATGACTCAGCATTTATCCAGGCCTGCCCCACCCTTCCTTCTGCTGGCGTCGCCTCTCAGATCTCCGGAAGCGAGGATCCTCCCACTTTGAATTCTCTTCAGCTGGATCTGCTGTCAGTAATTCCAGCACGTGGCTGGTTTCCTGCTCACACGCTGTAGGAGTGACGTTTACCGGGCTTGTCTGTTCACTCCTGACCTCCTCTCCGGGCATGGGGCCAGGGCCGGGGGCTGGAGGCATGACAGGCCGCTCATCTTCTTCTTTTTTTTTAATTTGAATTTATATCCCACCCTTCTCCGAAGACTCAGGGCGGCTTACATTGTGTTAAGCAATAGTCTTCATCCATTTTATTGCCCCCAACAATCTGGGTCCTCATTTTACCTACCTTATAAAGGATGGAAGGCTGAGTCAACCTTGGGCCTGATGGGACTTTAACTTGCAGTATTTGCAAGCAGCTGTGTTAATAACAGACAGACTTAGTCTGCTGAGCCACCAGAGGCCCTAATCTTCATTATCAGACTCGGAGTCTGATAACAGGCCTGGGTGGAGACGGGAGGGGCACGGCTGAGGAGAGGAGGGAGGACGAGGCACAACAGTAGGGGTCATAGCTGGCTCTATAGACAAAGTACAAATCCTAGGTGTTTGTTTGAGCGATGCAATGTCTGAAAGGATGTTGGGTAATTCCTATTGTGGCGTAATGGCTTTCATCCCGTTTCGGCTCTTGGGTGAGGGTACTTGCTTATGAATAGAGCTATCTAGATACTTGTATTCTTTCAATAAGCTCTTTATCTTTTAAGCAGTGGATGAACTGCTTAAAAGATAAAGGGCCGTGGTGGCTTAGGCTGGGCCGTGGTGGCTCAGGCTGTAAGAAGCCTGTTATTAAAACACAGCTGCCTGCAATTACTGCAGGTTCTAGTCCCACCAGGTCCAAGGTTGACTCAGCCTTCCATCCTTTATAAGGTAGGTAAAATGAGGACCCAGATTGTTGGGGGGGCAATAAGTTGACTTTGTAAATATACAAATAGAATGAGACTATTGCCTTATACACTGTAAGCCACCTTGAGTCTTCGGAGAAGGGCGGGATATAAATGTAAACAAAAAATAAAATAAAAATCCCACCAGTTTGGGCGAACCGGTAGAGATAAAAGCTACCGGTTCAGAGAACCGGTAGTAAAAAAAAAAAAAAAAAGCTACCAGTTGATCCAAACTGGTATTTCCAATGATCAGCTGTGCCGCGTGATTTAAAATCGCTAGAAAGCAGGAAATCCTGCTTTCTAGTGAATCTAAATCGCACGGCACAGCTGTTCCCCCCTCACTGTTCTACTTACCTTCCCAAGCCTCCTTTTTCCATGTGCAGCGTGCGTTTGGTGCGTACTGCGCATATGCAACGTGTGTTTGACATGTACTGTGCATGCACATGCTTGGTGCGCACCACGCATTGCACAGGCAGTGAACCAGTGGCAAACTGGGAAAGATTTCACCATTGCTTTTAAGGGCGGACATCTGCTGTGGGCTATTAAGGAAAGTGGGAGTTAATTATCAGTCATGCTGCATATTTTTAAAATAACTCACTGCTCTGGTGTTTGGTGTTTTGATACCCATTTTATATGTTGTTTCTGTGAATTTTATGCACCGTGCAGCATTTTGCTACAACATACGGAATAAAAGAAATCCTAGCTAACTGACTTAAAGGATTTCCGCAATACTTGGATAGATACCATCCATTTTCCAATTAATTACACCATAGAAAAACAGAGAGAAAGATCGTCAGACATAAAGACACCAAGTTGTCCTAAGGAGGCTCCGTGTATTTGGGGAATTCCATCCAAAGGAGTCCTTGAAAGCAAGCAGCCCATGCTGGAAGTTTGGTAGGTATGTTGATTTAACATGGCCTTGCCCCCTCTTGTGGCTTGCCTTGGAATGACAGGTTGGAGAGAGAATTCAGAATTCAGAATATTGTACAGAATAACAGCATTGGAAGGGATCTTGGAGATATTCTAGTCCAGGGGTCGGCAACCTTAAACACTCAAAGAGCCATTTTGTCGTGTCCCACTCCCACTCCGACGAACGAGCCAAGGAAGTCCGTGACCAACTTGGCAACGAAGCCTCTGCAGCTTGCCAAGTTCCTTCGAGGTTTATCAGGGCAGGCAGGAGTCCAAGTTGTGACTTCAGCGATAGAGTCCGATATCAGCAAACTAGATAAGACTTTGCTTGACTCAAGGTTGGAATGCCAAAAGCAGGTCCTTTATATAGGCTGTGGGGTGTGGCTCCATGACTCAGCATTTATCCAGGCCTGCCCCACCCTTCCTTCTGCTGGCGTCGCCTCTCAGATTTCCGGAAGCGAGGGTCCACCCACCCTGAATTGTCGTCAGTGTCTGGGAAAGGGAGGGGTCAGAGGGAGTAGGCCCGGGTAATTCCACTACCTGGCTGGCTTCCTGCTCTGAAGGCTGAGCCAAAGGAACACACGCTGTATGAGTGAGGTTTATTGGGCTTCTCCTTTCACTCCTGGAATCTTCTCCTGGCATGGGGCCAGGGCCGGGGGCTGGAGTCATGACAGGCCTTTCGTCTTCATTATCAGACTCGGAGTCTGATAAAAGGCCCGGTTGGAGACGGGAGGGGCCCAGCTGAGGAGAGGAGGGAGGACGAGTCACAACACATTTGGACCCGTTTCCCACAGAAAAGAAAACACCGGGAGCCACAAAACCCTTCCCATGCCTGGCTATTTCCTGAGCAGCCACAAAACTAACATATGTAGTTGAATTAAACATTCTGTTTTCTTCTGAAAGTTTTTTTTTCATGGATTTATCCATGGCTGGCCTACTGGGGTCGAAAAGCTCAATAAATTTTGTGCTGGTGGGTGTCGCACATTGGCGGTTGTGACGCATATTTTGAGTGACAAGGAGCAGCAGCAGAGGGCTGAAAGAGTTGCTGATCCCTATTCTAGTCCAACCTCCTTCTTGAGCAAGACAGACTCTATTAGGAACAATTTTGTAGTTAGTAAAATCATCATCAATCGATCTCACCGTGTGGGAGATTTTAACCTTTTAAATAATAGGGTTTTTTTTAAAAAGCAAAGACTGGTTTTGCAAAACAATTTTTAATTTTAGAATCATTATTTACAAAGCACACTGGGTCGCCTAGCATGATATTAGACCTAACGCTAATACATTTTGTCTGACTTTGCTTAATTATGGTTTACAATTTGCTTATCATGCAAATCAAGCCAACTGGGGCCTATTCAACAAATCCAAGCTAACCAAATCATGGCTTAGCCTGGATATGGGACTCAAGCAGAGGTGAAATGCTCCTGGTTCAGACCGGATCAGTCTATCCTGTGGCGATGGCGGCGGGTGGTTCGGAGAACCGGTAGCAAAAATCCCTGTGCCCACCCAATTGTCCACTTGCCGGCTTGCCGGGTTTTTTTAAAAAATGCTTTTAAAAAGTTTTTTAAAAGGCTCTGACGATCACAGCTGAGCTGTGAGCATTTTAAAATGCTTTTAAAAGTAAAAAAAAAATCGTGCATCACAGCTGATCACCTCTCCTACGCGCAATGTTCCAGTTATCCCATTCCTCCTTTTGGTTTGCACTGCGCACACCTCACATTTGGTGCGTGGTGTCCACTGCGCATGCGCAGCCAGCAAACCAGTAGTAAACTGGTTCAGATTTCACCACTGGACTCAAGGTATTTTACAAATCAGAGTTAGTATGAAAAACCTGTTGTATAAATCCACAATTAAACTCATACATCTGCACAGCTCCACCAATATGTTCACAACTGCCTGGAAATCTAGCAAAGAGAAATTTATCAATCTAAGATTACGTGATGTGGACACTTAAGAGAACATGACTACTAGTACTGTCCCTCAGCCCAGGCCCCTTCACAGGATTTGGGGTGGAGGTGCCCAGTGGTTTTTGAAAATCTGCAAGCTGACCCTTGCT
Source organism: Ahaetulla prasina (assembly GCF_028640845.1). NCBI lineage: Eukaryota > Metazoa > Chordata > Lepidosauria > Squamata > Colubridae > Ahaetulla > Ahaetulla prasina. The sequence continues at coordinate 290,712,940 of NC_080540.1, read as the reverse complement.
CAAAACTCATGAGAAAAAAATAAATAAACCCACTTTACGTTTTTTTTTCCCCTAACAAACAAATCCAAACATACAGAGGGATAGAATCAAGATCACGTGAAGTGTTAATACCACTTTATAATGCCTTGGTAAGGCCACACTTGGAATACTGCATTCAGTTTTGATTGCCACAATATAAAAAAAAGATGTCGAGACTCTGGAAAGAGTGCAGAGAAGAGCAACAAAGATGATTAGGGGACTGGAGGCTAAAACATATGAAGAACGGTTGCAGGAACTGGGTATGTCTAGTTTGATAAAAAGAAGGACTATGGGAGACAGGAAAGCAGTGTTTCAATATCTCAGGGGCTGCCACAAAGAAGAGGGAGTCAAACTATTCTCCAAAGCACCTGAGGGTAGAACAAGAAGCAATGGGTAGAAACTAATCAAGGAGAGAAGCAACTTAGAACTAAGGGACAAAGTTCCTGACAGAACAATCAATAAGTGGAACAACTTGCCTGCAGAAGTTGTGAATGCTCCAACACGAAGTTTTTAAGAAAATGTTGGATAACTATTTGTCTGAAATGGTGTAGGGTTTCCTGCCTGGTTGGACTAGAAGACCTCCAAGGTCCCTTCCAACTCTGTTATTATGTTATGTTATGTTACAGGTAGCCTTCAGCTTATAACTGTGGGAAGCTACCTCCCCTCCTAGAAGAATGAAATATTTTGAGAAATATTTTTAAAAAGGCAGGATAAAATATTTCCCCTAAAAGAGAAATAACAATCTTAAGGGAGACAGAAACTCAGAGCCTCAGCTCCCTGCCTCCCCTTCCCCTGCAAGCAGATACTGAGCAGGGGCAACTTTAGAAATGCAGATTTGGTAATCCATTATATCCATTACGTGCTGTGTGCACACGCATGTGCAGCGTGTGCCAAACATGCTGTGCGTGCATGCGCAATGCATGCCAAAGGCACACTGCATGCACGTGCATACATAGTGCGCACCGACAGCGCGCTTCGCGCAGAAAAAGGAGCCATTCGAAGGTAAGTAGAACAGCGAGGGGGGCAACAGCTGTGTTGTGACCCAGGTTCCTGGACTTGGACTCCTGGATTCGGATGATTTAGAAAGTGAGGAAGAAGACCTGGCAAGGCCTGCTTCTCCTGGGCCCTCTCCCTCCCTGGCACCCACCCAAAGGGAGGAGGAGGGGCTGGCAAGGCCTGATTCCCCCGGGCCTTCTTCTGATTTGGCAACGACCCAAGAACAATTTTGGCTTGATGCAAGACTGCGCAGACGTGACCGGCGCGCGCAGCAGAGGAGGCGTTGGGACAAAGTCAAAGAATGATGAGTCACGCAGTGACACCTACAGAGGCTATAAAAGCAGGAGGCAGAACTTCCTGGCTTTTTGTCTTGGACAAAGCAGTGAATTTGCGTGGGCAAACTGTTTCAATGGAGGGAAGAATATCTTAGTAAGTAACTCCGGCCTTATCTATAATTTCCTAGATATCTCCAGAGACTTGGCAGGTGCGTGGGTAGACGTGGCCAGAACATTTATCTATGTAAATAAACGAGAAAAGAAGGCCTTTGACTGACTCTTTGTTGGGAGTATTGGGGGAGGGAAACAGAACAAGCTGTGCCGTGTGATTTCCTGCTTTCTAGCGAATCTAAATCGAATGGCACAGCTGATCATTGGAAATACCAGTTCGGACGAACCAGTAGCTTTTTTTTTTACACTACTATTTCACCTGAACCGGTAGCTTTTATTACTATCAGTTCGCCCAAACTGGTGCAAACCGGTAACATTTCACCCCTGGTCTGAACAAAGGTAAGGTTAGCCCTCTGCCATAATAGGAATTGCCCAACAAGCCCCTTCATTGCATCAGCCAACCTTCAACCAAGCTTACCTTAGACAAATTCCTTGGATTTGCACATGGCCCCATGGGAGTCTGGCATCAGCCAATAGAATACATCTTCTTGCACAGGAACAGGAAGTTCAAGTGCAAAGCCCAAGAGAAGATATAAATAGCCCTCACTCTCAACTCCATGTGGTCAGTTACCCAGAATCACAAGTGCTTGGTGGTTCTGCTTCATCATTAAACCATCTTTCCAAACAGCCTCCATGTTTCCAGTGTCTTTCTCCCGGCTTAGAACTGAACCAGATGGATATTTCTCCCAATACAACCATTTACTTAGTGACCTTTGAAAGTTACGGCAGACTTCCCCAGAGCTACTTACAACCCAGTTTTAAAGTTCTGACAATCGCATCTCCCCCTACTGGTTACATGATCGTATGTTGGGCTCTTGGCAACTAACCTACATTTATGGTTTGGAACGGGGTCACATGACTACAATCAGGTCACATGACTACAATTTTCAGCGCTTTTAGCTGGGAAGCTATGTTTCTTTCCTATTTTTTGGCAAAAACATCCATTGGTTATAATGGGTTTAACAGTATTCACTTAATGACCACTGTATAAATGATCGTAAAGTCAGGTGCAGTCATATGGTGATTCACTTAATGACCATCACAACTTATGACCATAATTCCAAACTCAATTACAGATAAGTCAAGGACTACTTGTACAACCAAGTGTTCGGCTTTTAAATTATTATTACCGATCATTGGCAACCATTTCTGGGGCCTTCCTTTTCTATAAATTGCAGGGTTTTCGGCTAGAAATTATACATATTAGCTTGAAAGTCCAACAGAAAGCAGAAAGGCCTTTTCTGGGTTATATTTCAAAAGAGCATAAACAAGGCACTATATAAATAAGACATTTACTTCACCTTTCAATTCTAATTATAATATTTTAAATATCTCAGCAGTGCAAAAGGGGGAAAAAATGGACATCTGAGAAACTAAATTTGAGTAGCATCGTTTTCCCTCGTGTAGCTCTACTAGCATCTTTGAAAAGAGGAGTTCAAAGCGTGGGTTTTTTGCACTTCTAATTAATGAGGAAGGCGCTTTAAGAGCTGATCCCAAGTGTTTAATACAAATTATTAATCAAGGCTCTAGGATCTTGAACTTTTTCTCAGAGACATCCCAGAGAGGGGAAATTTGCTCTCTGCAGCATTATATAATTTGCTGAAAAGGACAGAAAGAGAAGCAAATTCCATGATGTCGACAGATTTATTTTTCTTTTATTTTTGTTGGGAGCCCCTTTTTTGTGCCTAATCTTTCTCACATTGTTTAAAACAAGGGACAGATGGATGCCCAAAAACAGTGCCAAGCAAGGAAATTATACCTTATAGCAATGATGGCTAACCTTTTCTGGACCGAGTGCCCAAAATACGCTCTCACAGAGAGGGACTCCTTAGGGTGCCGTCCGCCAGGCAGTGCCGGCTGGCGACGCCCAGAGGAAGGACCTTCTCTGTGGGGGCTCCCACTCTCTGGAACGAGCTTCCCCCAGAGCTGCGCCAACTTCCCGACCTCCGAACCTTCCGCCGCGAGCTTAAGACACATCTATTTATTTCCGCAGGGCTAGCCTAGGGTTTTTAGTTTTAAATTTAGTTTGAATGGGGTTTTATATTATTTTAGCGATGTTTTAATTTCGGCCTATTTAATAAGTTTTTTTAATTGTTGTTTTTACTTGTATTTTTCTATGTTTTTATTTGGCTGTACACCGCCCTGAGTCCTTTGGGAGATAGGGCGGTATAAAAATTCGAATAAATAAATAAATAAATAAATAAATAAATAAATAAAATGCACATGTGTGCAAATGCACACGTACGCACCCGAACCCCCAAAATGCAATGCTTGCACGGCCAACACGCATGTGCCCCACCCCGTGCCTGCACACGTGATCCCCCCGCACATGCCCCACCTCCTGTGTATGCAGCGGCCCCCACATGTGCCCTGACCCCTGTGCGTGTGCATGCCCTTGCACGCCCCCCGCCCTGGAGTGAAATGCTCCCAGTTTGGACCCGATCGCCCGATCCAGTAGTGATGGCGGCGGGTGGTTCGGAGAACCGGTAGCAAAAATCCTTGCCCCCCCATGCCCAGCTGAGCCGCGTGTATCATCAGAGGTTTTTTTTTTTACTTTAAAAAGCATTTTTTCTTCGGCCGAAAAAATGCTTTTAAAAGTAAAAAAAAAAGCCTCTGAGGATCACGCGGCTCAGCTGGGATCGTCAGAGCCTTTTAAAAGCATTTTTTCTACAACTTCTTTGGCCAAAGTGGTTGTAGAAAAAAATGCTTTTACAAGTAAAAAAAAAAAAGTTGGCCACGCCCACCCAGTCACATTACCCCCACCACCACCAAGCCACACCCACAGTGGTAACAAATTTTACATTTCACCACTGCACCCCCATCCGTATGCGGGGGCGCCCGCACGCTCTTTGCACATGCGCGACAGAGAGCCAAAGACCAGCTGGCCGGCAGGAGGCGTGCACATGCGTGGTGGAACTGAACTGGGGCGATGGCTCACGTGCCCACAGAGAGGGTGTTGCGTGCCACTTCTGGCACAGGGGCCATAGTTTTGCCATCACGACGTTATGGTTTTCCCATTTCTTATTCAGTTTGATGTTGGGGAAACTTTTCCAAAATGATTTCAAAGGAAGAGAGAAATTCAGAGATATTCCCTAAGCCAGGGGTCTCCAACCTTGGTCCCTTTAAGACTTGTGGACTTCAACTCCCAGAGTTCCTCAGCCAGCTTTGCTGGCTGAGGGACTCTGGGAGTTGAAGTCCACAAGTCTTAAAGGGACCAAGGTTGGAGACCCCTGTCCTAAACTAATACACTCTTTTCCGCCATGGCTGAATTTCCACCCAACTTTCATTTAACAACAACAAAAAAAAACCCCAACAACTCTGGCATCAAATTTGCTGTTGCGGTGCCTGTCGACGTTACTTCTGCTCCCAATTCCAGTCAGTCAGCCAAGATAATGAAGATTGGCCTATAAATTTATCTACCTACCGGCTGACTTTTGACAAGATGATAATAAATGAGAAAACGCTAACTTTATTAAAAGGCATTGCTAAGGTGGGCACAAGCTTATTATACTCTCGAGCTGGGTATGGGGTTAAAGAAATGCCTTGGGTACACAGCAGAGGGAAAATATTGCTTGCTGAGGGAAACTAGGTCAAAAAAGTCAAGATGGTACCTCCAATCTCATGACTGACATCCCCCCCCAACTCCTATTTTATTTGCACTGCAACCTGTTGCCTCCTTTTTTGCATCGTGGCATAACATCTCCCACAATGCCACCAAAAAAAAAAACCAGGCAGAGCTGCAATCACATCATGGTGGTAGCCATTTTGACTTTTTTGACCTAGGGATACCCTTCCCTCTGGGAGACGCCACCTCCATTCAAAAGACTACAGCTTAAAACCTAGCCGAGCAACTTCCATGCCATGAAGGAGGTCCTGATGAAATATAGTCCATAAAATCAAATTCAAATTATTCGAGATTTGCTATAGGCCGTAGAACGCCATTTCTTTTCCTGTCAGACAGGAAATACCAAGTGTAAGATACTTTATATTAAGCCTCTACAGAGGCATTAATCACACCTGGCCAAGTGGGAAAAATATATTCAGATAATTCTGATGGATGCTTCATTTGGTGCGCCCGTCTGTGTTTAAAGACAGTAGTCAGACTTTGAGTTATTATATCAAGAAATGCGGTTTTAAAATCTACACAGGCAGGAAGACACTTAATTCATCTGTTGGAAGAAATATCCATCTGGGTTCAGTTCCAAGTGGGGACAAAGACACTGGAAACATGGAGGCTGCTTGGAAAGATGGTTTAATGGTGGTCAGGATCACATGGCTTGAGTTCCTGAACAGAAAGGGGCTGAGATCCTGTGTGCTCCCTGGTTTTATGCTTTTTCTGAGCTTTGACCTTTCTGGGGCACAGGAAGAGTATCCTGATTGGTTGTCAGACTCCCAGGGGGTGGGGGTCTTAGCTAGCCTTGCTGGCTGTCTCTCAAGCTTGCTTGAGCCTTGCCATGTGGTGAGTTTCAGTTGTATTGTGTTGCAAATCATGGGGGGATTGAGTGAGCTTGGTTGAAGCCTTAATTGCCCATTGACAAAGGTGGGGAGAATGAGTGAGCTTAGCTGAGGCTTTTAATGGCCCATTGACAAAGGTGGGGGGGAGTCAGGAAGTTGCAGGGAGCTCCTTTGTCTTTAAAATATGTTTCTCCATTTCTCATCCAGGAAGGTATAATATTCTGCTTTTTAAAATATTTCCTAGAATATTTCATTCTTCTAGGAGGGGGGTGGGTGCTAAATTCCTACACATCTGATACGAGAATGTGTTACCAATTCAGTGCCTCAACTTCGTCAACTTTAAGACGGGTGGACTTCAACTCCCAGGATTCCACAGAATGCTGACTGGGGAATTCTGGGAATTGAAGTCCACCTGTCTTAAAGTTGACAAGGTTGAAAAATACTGTGCTAATGATTTACTCAGCTTGAACTGTCACCCAGCAAAAGGGGTGAAATACTGGACATCTGTTTCCCATCGGGAAGATCCAGAATCCTTAAAAAAAAACCATCTGGCTGTTAGATTATGTCAAAATTAGTTAACAGCCTGGAATGAAATCAAAATAATTTTAACACTGTGAGCAGATAATAAGTTATGGTGTAAAGGGACGGCTTCTATAACAGAACCACATTTTCTACAGAATTAAAATTGGAGATGTATGAAAAAAGAGGTATTATACTTCCAAGAAAACAAGGGGACCCACTCATATGATTTTACGTTGGACGTAACCACTGAAGAATTTACTTACCTTTTTCTACGGCACCAAATAACAGAATAACAGAGTTAGAAGGAACCTTGGAGGTCTTCTAGTCCAACCCCCTGCTCAAGCAGGAAACCCAATATCATTTCAGACAAACGGTTGTCCAATCTCTTCTTAAAAACTTCCAGAGTTGGAGCACCCAGAACATCTGGAGGCAAGCCGTTCCACTGATTGATTGTTTCAACTGTCAGGAAATTTCTCCTTAATTCCAGGTTGCTTCTCTCCTTGATGAGTTTATTTTTTTAAAAAAATTTTTTGTCACAAAGTATATATAAGCATAAGCATGAACTGATTATACAGTATATAAGCATATATATAAGTATGAGTATGTAATAACTATATTAATTGGATATTTATTTATTTTTTATTTATTTATTTTGTCACAACATTATATATAAACACATATAATGAAAGAAAACAATAGGACAGGAACGGTAGGCACTTTTGTACACTTATGCACGCCCCTTATAGTCCTCTTAGGAATGGGGTGAGGTCAATAGTAGATAGTTTTTGGTTAAAGATTTTGGGAGTTTGAGAAGAGACCACAAAGTCAGGTAGTGTGTTCCAAGCGTTAACAACTCTGTTACAAAAGTCATATTTTCTGCAATCAAGATTAAGTTTGAATCTATTGTTTGCTCTTGTATTATTGCGATTGAAGCTGAAGTAGTCTTTAACAGGAAGGACATTGCAATAGATGATTCTGTGTGTTAAACACAGGTCATGTCTGAGTCAGCAGAGTTCTAAGTTTTCTAATCCCAGGATTTCAAGTCTGGAGGTATAGGGTATTTTGTTATTTACAGAGGAGTGGAGGACTCTTCTTGTAAAATATTTCTGGACTCGTTCAATTGTATTAATGTCAGAGATTTATTTATTTATTTATTTATTGTTCACATTTTTATACCGCCCTTCTCCGAGGACTCAGGATAGATAAAACACAAATACCAAAAAATTTAAAATACAATATAACATTAAAAATCTAATTCAATAAGCTGAATATTTAAAATAAGTGGATAAAATTATAAAAGTAGAATAAGTCCCTTAAAACCCCACTAAAAACCCTCGATTAAAATTTATCATTAGGCCAGCCCTGCTTGATGAAAGAAGAAAGTTTTAAGCTCGTGCTTAAAGGTCCGAAGATCAGGGAGAAGGCTAAGTCCCACAGGTAGATCATTCCACAGGGCAGGAGCCCCCACAGAGAACGCTCTTCCACTGGGGGCCGCCAGCCGACATTGTTTGGCCGACGGCACCCTAAGGAGGCCCTCCCTCCCTGTGAGAGTGCACAGGTCGATGGGAGGCTACTCCCCAGATGTGGTATAGGTTCCAGACAGGTGAGCTGTATTCAAGAATGGGTCTTGCAAATGTTTTGTATGCTCTGATTAATAGTGTAGTGTTTTTGGAAAAGAAGCTACGCAAAATTAGGTTTACAACTCTTAGAGCTTTTTTTGCGATGTAGTTGCAGTGGGCTTTGGCACTTAGATCATTTGATATGTAAACTCCAAGGTCTTTAACAGGGTGGGGGTCATCTGTAAGGTAATGTCCATCAAGCTTGTACTTAGTGTTTAGGTTCTTTTTTCCAATATGTAAGACTGAGCATTTGCTGGTTGAGATTTGGAGTTGCCAAGTTTTAGACCATTCAGATACAAAGTCAAGGTCTTTTTGAAGGGTAGTTGTTTTGTTGGTGGTGTTAAATAGTTTGACATCGTCAGCAAAGAGAACACAATTACTTGTAATATGGTCACAGAGATCATTAATGTATAATATGGAGAACGTTGGTCCAAGAACACTGCCTTGGGGAACGCCATTTTTGACAGGAACAGGATTTGATAGAGCATTGCCAATTTTGACCACTTGTTGTCTGTTTGACAGGAAAGCTGTTATCCAATTGTGGAGGGGTCCTGAAATGCCGTAGAATTTTAGTTTTAGGAGAAGTTTATCATGTACTACTGAGTCGAAGGCTTTACAGAAGTCTATGTAGATTGCATCTATTGCTTTGCCCTGATCAAGATTTGTAGTCCATATGTTTTTGCAGTGAAGAAGTTGTAAGTTACAACATAGATTTTTTCCATTCATTGCTTCTTGTCCTGCTTTCATGTCCTTTGGAGAATAGATTGACACACACACACACCTCTTTTTGGTAGCAACCCCTGAGATATTGGAAGACTCCTATCATGTTACCCCTAGTCCTTCTTTTCATTAAACTAAACTCCAGGCTAAACTGTGGAATAACATCCAGAGAACATCTTTTCATAGTTGATCAGGGGTCACCAACCTTTCGGATCTCAGGGACCACTAAATTTATAATTTTAAATCCTGAGGACCACTAATATGATCTGCCTAATGACTGGCTGGGAGGGCGTGGCAAGGTCGTCATGTGACTGGGTGGGCGTGGCCAACTCAATGTCACTCACGTCGAGGGGCACCTTGCCAGCCTCTACTTGCTACCCCTCGCCTGCCTGCCCGGGCTCCTTAGGGCTCCAACGGGAAGCAGTTGCTGGAGCTAAGCAGCCACCACGAGAAAGAGCTGGCTCAGTTCAAATTGGATTGAGCGAGAAGGAGACTCAGCAGAAGCACCTCACTGAGGACTAGGAGCATAGGCTTTCCAAACAGAGGGAAGACCTGCAGGAGTGCAAGGACAGGTACCAGCGCCTGGAGGTTCAGTGGGCTGAGATGGTCAGCCAGTTCCAGGCCATGATGGAGTCCCACTGGAACAGGGCCCTTCACCACCAGCCTTCGCCCAAAGCCCCACACCAGGAGGTTGAAGCAGACCCCAAGTCGGAATTTTTGCCCCCCTCTGACCCACACAAAAAGATCCCGAAGGGGGAGACTGTCTGCAGCAACACAAGCATTCATTGCATGTATCCGTCCCAGGGGCTGTAGTTAGAGGACCCCTGATTTAGTGCAATATAAAAAAATGCAAATAATTTTTCTGGGGACCACCAAAATATTCTCATGGACCACCGGTTGGTGACCGCTGTAGTAGATCACACCAGCCTGTTTATCGATCGGTTCAGAAGTAGAAAACACAGTAAACAAGAGCCAACAAGGATCTGGGGATTAAGTTCTATTTCAGCCAACATGCCATCCATCTTTGGGTATGGATGGATGGCCAACGTGCTATTTTGAATGTCTACGGGGAAAAATATATATGGATAAAATTCATGATGGGGCTATGACATTTTCCCACAGTATTTTTTCTAGCGGCTTTGGAAAAATCAATCTATTGAGAAAGAGTTAAATGTAAATTGTTCTCTATTGTTTATGTCTCTCTCCCTGCTTATTTTTCCCAGCTACCTATTTTTGAAGTCTGAGGGTGTTTAATATGTTTGGTGTGTTTTTTTTACAGCTGAACTGAGTGGCAGGAGTATCGATAGAGAGATTTGACTGGGCAAGAATGGAATAGAATAGAATAGAATAGAATAGAATAGAATAGAATAGAATAGAATAGAATAGAATAGAAAATATGGAATAGAATAGAATAGAATAGAATAGAATAGAATAGAATAGAATAGAATAGAAAATATGGAATAGAATAGAATAGAATAGAATAGAATAGAATAGAATAGAATAGAAAATATGGAATAGAATAGAATAGAATAGAATAGAATAGAATAGAATAGAATAGAATAGAATAGAAAATATGGAATAGAATAGAATAGAATAGAATAGAATAGAATAGAATAGAATAGAATAGAATAGAATAGAATAGAATAACAAATTTTGACAGGACCTTGGAGGTCTTTTAGTCCGACTCCCTGCTTAGGCAGGAAACCCTACACCACTTCAGACAAATGGTTGTCCAATCTCTTCTTAAAAAACTAAATCAGAAATTATATACCATAATGTTCCAACATAACACATTATTATTTATGCATTTATTTATATGTAAATTAAATCTGAAATTACCTATGATAATGTTCCAACATCATACTTATTTATTTATATATATTTTTAAATCCCACCTATATTACTTTATTAGTAATAAAGGCGGGATAAAATTATTTATTAGTAACTCAAGGCAGTGAACATTCTTAATAGTTCTTCTTCTTCCTATTTTCCCCACAACAACAATCCTGTGAGGAGGGTTCGGCTGTGAGAGAGAGAGGGACTGGCCCAAAGCCACATAGCCAGCCTTCATGCCTAAGGTAGGACTAGAACTCACAGTTTCCTGGTGATTGGCCCAAAGTCACCCAACTGGTTTTCGTGCCTAAGGCGGGACTAAAACTCACCATCTCCTAGTGATTGGCCCAAAGTTATGCAGCTAGCTTTCACACCAAGGCAGGACTAGAACTCAGTCTCCCGGCTTCTAGCCTGCTGCCTTAACCACTAGACCAAACTGCCCCCCCATGCCTAAAAGATCTTCATGCCACTTTTTTTTATTATTATTATTTGCATTTATATCCCGCCCTTCTCCGAAGACTCAGGGTGGCTTACACTATGTTAGCAATAGTCTTCATCCTATTTGTATATTTATATACAAAGTCAACTTATTGCCCCCAACAATCTGGGTCCTCATTTTACCTACCTTATAAAGGATGGAAGGCTGAGTCAACCTTGGGCCTGGTGGGACTAGAACCTGCAGTAATTGCAGGCAGCTGCTGTTAATAACAGACTGCATTAGCAGTCTGAGCCACAGAGGCCCAGAGACTTTTGCTATTAACCAGGCTCTTGATATACCCAGTCTCGTCAGTGGGGTCATCAAGGATTTCTTCCTTTGGCCCAGTCCTAAAAAGGAAATTGCGGTAACTCAGTGTTTTTCCAAGTTGGCAACTTTGAAGCACAGCTGGCTGGGGAATTCTGGGAATTGAAGTTCACCATCTTCAAATCGCCAACTTGGGAAAAGACTGCTGTAGCTCTTCCTGCCTGAAATGCAGAGATGCCCAACTGAACCACTCTGGAACACAAGAGGGCGCTACACAACTGTGAAATCCTGAGCACAGGAAAGGTTTCAATTAAGCAATTCCTTTCTTTAATAGAATTCTTTATTGGCCAAGTGTGATTGGACACACAAGGAATTTGTCTCTGGTGCATAAGCTCTCAATGTACATACAACAGAGTGATAAGTTATGGATCATAAATCATAAGATAGGATCATAAATCATAAGATAGAATCATAAATCATAAGAGGCAAATAACAAATGATAAATCATAATATACCAATGCCATTGTTACATTAGCAGAGCTAACCTTTGCATGCAGTAAGGACTTTACATAGAAGGAAAAGGAATAAGGGGATGGCCTAGAGGTGGAACTCTCGTCTCACAATCAGGAGGCTGTGAGTTCAATCCTAGGTAGAGGCAGATATTTCTCTCTCAATGAAAATATATCTGCTGAACAAAACTCCGCATTGGCGACAGGAAGGGCATCCGGCCAGTAAAACACTCTGCTAGCTCCATTCAGTTGCCCAGACTCCACCCCACAAGGGATTATGGAGTCGTTAAATGATGATGATGGTGACGATGATGAAAAAGGAATAAGGGGAGGAAAAATCGCGCACTCAGAGACTAGCCATGCCCAGTTCCTGCAATCGTATATTCATCGTATATTTTAGCCAGGGGTGAAATCTAAAAATTTTCCCTACCGGTTCTGTGGCCGTGGCTTAATTGGTGGGCAATTAAAAGTTTCTGAGGCTTTTTTCTGAAGCTCTGTTTGGAGGCTTTTTTTCTGAAGCTTCTTTCGGAGGCTTTTTTTCTGAAGCTCTGTTTGGAGGCTTTTTTTCTGAAGCTTCTTTCAGAGGCTTTTTTTCTGAAGGACTATCTGTACTCTGTTCAATCTCTTTTCTTTGGTATTGATATATAAATTAACCTCTTCCTATCTGTTGGTTATTTTGTCATTCTCCAGATTTGTTAGCATAGTTCGGTTAGAACCTTTACTGATTCTTCTTTCGTTGCTTGCCATATTATTTTAGATAAAAGCCTCCCACCGACCCGTACGCTCTCACAGAGAGGGCCTTCTCAGGGTGTCGTCCGCCAAACAATGTCGGCTGGCGGCCCCCAGGAGTAGGGCCTTCTCTGTGGGAGCATCGACGCTCTGGAATGAACTCCCCCCTGGCCTACGTCAAGCGCTTGATCTTCGGACCTTTCGTCGTGAGCTAAAAACATATTTATTTATTCAAGCAGGACTGGCATAAATAGTTGATTTTAAATTGGGGTTTTATTAATGTTTTAAATTTTTAAATCTATTTTAATCATCAGCCGTTTAGTAATAGTTTTATTTTAAATTCTTTTTAATTGTATATATCCTGTATTTTATTTTGGCTGTACACCGCCCTGAGTCTTTCGGGAGAAGGGCGGTATAAAAATTTAATAAAATAAAATAAAATAAAATAATGCTTTTTTTCAGCCTCTGAAATCTCCGCTTGAGAAGCTGGGCGGGGCTACATTCGGAGTATAAGACCCAGGTGCATCTTATACGCCGAAAAATACAGTAATTAAACTGAACAAACATACCGAGTGAATTCATTTATCCCCATCTCATTTTCGCATTCTGCCTCTTACACCAAATGGACTGTATATTGGGAGTCCTTGACTTACAACCATTTGTTTCGTGATCATTCGAAGTTACAGCAGCATTGAAAAAAGTGACTTTTGATCATTTTTCACACTTACGGCCATCGCAGCATCCCCATGGTCACATGATCAAAATTTTATTTTATTTATTTATTTATTTTATTTTATTTACATTTATATCCCGCCCTTCTCCGAAGACTCAGGGCGGCTTACACTACGTCAAGCAATAGTCTTCATCCATTTGTATATTATATGCAAAGTCAACTTTTATTGCCCCCAACAATCTGGGTCCTCATTTTACCTACCTTATAGTGGTGTTCAATTGTCTTTAAGATTTTTGATTTCAACTCCCAGAGTTCTCAGCCAGCTTTGCTGGCTGAGGGACTCTGGGAGTTGAAGTCCAAAAGTCTTAAAGGACCAAGTTTGGACACCCCTGTTCTAAAGGATGGAAGGCTGAGTCAACCTGAGTCAATTTATTATTATTATTATTATTATTTATTCGATTTTTATACCGCCCTTCTCCCGAAGGACTCAGGGCGGTGTACAGCCAAAAGTAAAAAGAGACAATACAATATACAATTTAAAATACAAATTAAAAAACTTATTTTATAATTGGCCTAAAAAACTTTAAAATATATAAAACTAAAACCCCATTAAAATTAATATTAAAAAATTTAAAATCGATAAAATTTAAAATCGATAAAATTTAAAGCCTGCGAATGAAAAGATGTGTCTTCAGTTCGGCGGAAGGTCCAAGGTCAGGTATTTGGCGAAACCCGGGGAAGCTCGCTCCAGAGTGTGGAGCCCCACAGAGAAGGACCTTCCCCTGGGGGCCGCCAGCCGACATTGCTTGGCGGACGGCACACTGAGAAGTCCCTCTCTGTGAGAGCGTACGGGTCGGTGGGAGGCATGCGGTAACAGCAGGCGGTCCCGTACAATTTATTCAATTGTAACCATATTCCAGCCACGTTCTGCACCAAGACCTTCAAGGCACTCCCCAATTAAGCCCAGTATTCCACCCCCCGCCACTCATGGATCGAAGAAGCTCTTTTCTTTTACAAAATTAAGACACTTGGCCACTGATTTACATTAATGACGATTGTAGCATCCCAGGGTCATTTGATCAACTTTTGCACCCCTCTGACACGTTAAGCGAGCCAAATTCACTTAACAACCGTGCTGCTAACTTAACAACTGTAGTGATTCACTTAACCACTGTGGCAAGAAAGATCGTAAAATGGGGCAAAACTCACTTAAGAACTGCCTTGCTTAGCAACAGAAATTTTGGGCTCCGTTGTGGTCATAAGTAGAGTGGTGTGGTGGCCTAGAGGTGTAGCTCCCGCCTCATAATCAGGAGGTTGCGAGTTCGATCCTAGGTAGAGGCAGATATTTCTCTCTCTGGGCATGATGAAAATGTATCTATTAATAATAACAGAGTTGGAAGGGACCTTGGAGGTCTTCTAGTCCAACCCCCTGCCCAGGCAGGAAACCCTACACCACGTCAGACAAATGGTTATCCAACATCTTCTTAAAAACTTCCAGTGTTGGAGCATTCGCAACTTCTGGAGGCAAGTTGTTCCACTGATTAATTGTTCTAACTCTCAAGAAATTTCTCCTTAGTTCTAAGTTGCTTCTCTCCTTGATTAGTTTTCACCCATTGCTTCTTGTTCTATCCTCAGGTGCTTTGGACAATAGCCTGACTCCCTCTTCTTTGTGGCAACCCCTGAGATATTGGAAGACTGCTATCCTGTCTCCCCTAGTCCTTTTTTTCATTAAACTAGACATACCCAGTTCCTGCAACCGTTCTTCATGTGTTTTTGCCTCCAGTCCCCTAATCATCTTTGTTGCTCTTCTCTGCACTCTTTCTACAGTCTCCACATCTTTTTTACATCGTGGGGACTTTTTAACATCTTTTTTACATCTGCTGGATATAACTCCACACTGGCGACAGGAAAGACATCCGGCCAGTAAATACTCAGCTCCATTCTGTTGCCCAGTCTCCACTCCACAAGGGATAATGGGGTCATTATAAGGAGATGATGATGACGATTGGGGTCATAAGTGGAGGCTACTTGTAATTTAATTTTGTTCCCGGAAAGAAAGAAAACCCGGAGAAGTTCCCATCCTCCAGACTCCTGTTCAAGAACTGGGAAGATTTGGAACGCTCTGATTTCTGTCTGGATAAGTGATCTGTGATCACTGCACTGCTGTTGCGGAAGATGAAGTCGGCTGTTCCAGGAAACAGATGACTCAGGCCTGGCCTCAGATTGTTCCTGCTCTCTTGCCATTAAGTGCGCAGAGTTATGGTTGACGTGACAGTCATAAATTGGGCCGGCACAGCAGAGCTTATATGAATGTCTGAGGTCAGGAACAGAAGGAGATAGAAAAACATGAGCATTAGGTAAGGCAAAGAGATCTCTCTTTTCTTGTGCTACTTTCCCAGTCAAACTGTAAGCTCAGCCATAAAAATATTTATATGGGTAGTCCTCGACTTGCAACAGTTTGTTTAGTGACCGTCCAAAGCTACCACGGCACTGAAAAATGTGACTTATGGACTGTTTTTCCACAGTTACAGCCTTTGCAACATTCTCCACCACCCCCCGATCACGTGATCAAAATTCAGCTGTTTGGCACATGGTTCATATTTATGACGGTCGCAGTGTCCTGGGGTCATGCGATCCCCTTTTGAAACATTCTGACAAGCAAAGTCAACATTAAAAGCCACATTCACTGAACGACTAACTCTTAGCAATTGCAGGGGTTCACTTAACAACTCTGGCAAGGAAAATCGTAAAATTTATTTATTTATTTATTTATTTATTTATTAAACTTTTATACCGCCCTTCTCCCGAAGGACTCAGGGCGGTGTACAGCCAAGATAAAAAACAATAAATATACAAAGTTAAAAATCAATTTAAAATACCTATTCAATAGTGGCCGAATTAAAACCGTCGAATTGACCAACCTATAATACCCCATATAAAATTACAGAAAATATAAAAAATTGGTAAAATTTTAAAATTTAGAAATTTAAAAATCTAAAAAATCAGTCCAGTCCCGCTTGGATGAATAAATAAGTTTTTAATTCCCGACGAAAGGTCCGAAGGTCAGATATTTGGCGCAAACCGGGGAAGGTCGCTCCAGAGAGTAGGAGCTCCAACAGAGAAGGCTCTTCCTGGAATGAGGGGGGCAAACTCACTTACGAACTGCCTTGCTTAGCAACATAAATTTTGGGCTCCGTTGTGGTCATAAGTAGAGTGGTGTGGTGGCCTAGAGGTGTAGCTCCCGCCTCATAATCAGGAGGTTGCGAGTTCGATCCTAGGTAGAGGCAGATATTTCTCTCTCTGGGCATGATGAAAATGTATCTATTAATAATAACAGAGTTGGAAGGGACTTTGGAGGTCTTCTAGTCCAACCCCCTGCCCAGGCAGGAAACCCTACACCACCTCAGACAAATGGTTATCCAACATCTTCTTAAAAACTTCCAGTGTTGGAGCATTCGCAACTTCTGGAGGCAAGATGTTCCACTGATTAATTGTTCTAACTCTCAAGAAATTTCTCCTTAGTTCTAGATTGCTTCTCTCCTTGATTAGTTTCCACCCATTGCTTCTTGTCCTGCCCTCAGGTGCTTTGGAGAATAGCCTGACTCCCTCTTCTTTGTGGCAACCCCTGAGATATTGGGGAGGGGGCTGCTATCCTGTCTCCCCTAGTCCTTTTTTTCATTAAACTAGACATACCCAGTTCCTGCAACCGTTCTTCATATGTTTTTGCCTCCAGTCCCCTAATCATCTTTGTTGCTCTTCTCTGCACTCTTTCTAGAGCCTCCACATCTTTTTTACATCGTGGGGACTTTTTTACATCTTTTTTACATCTGCTGAATATAACTCCACACTGGCGACAGGAAAGACATCCGGCCAGTAAATACTCAGCTCCATTCTGTTGCCCAGTCTCCACTCCACAAGGGATGATGGGGTCATTAAAAGGAGATGATGATGACGATCGGGGTCATAAGTGGAGGCTACTTGTAATTTAATTTTGTTCCCGGAAAGAAAGAAAACCCGGAGAAGTTCCCATCCTCCAGACTCCTGTTCAAGAACTGGGAAGATTTGGAACGCTCTGATTTCTGTCTGGATAAGTGATCTGTGATCACTGCACTGCTGTTGCGGAAGATGAAGTCGGCTGTTCCAGGAAACAGATGACTCAGGCCTGGCCTCAGATTGTTCCTGCTCTCTTGCCATTAAGTGCGCAGAGTTATGGTTGACGTGACAGTCATAAATTGGGCCGGCACAGCAGAGCTTATATGAATGTCTGAGGTCAGGAACGGAAGGAGATAGAAAAACATGAGCATTAGGTAAGGCGAAGAGATCTCTCTTTTCTTGCGCTACTTTCCCAGTCAAACTGTAAGCTCAGCCGTAAAAATATTTATATGGGTAGTCCTCGACTTGCAACAGTTTGTTTAGTGACCGTCCAAACCTACCACGGCACTGAAAAATGTGACTTATGGACTGTTTTTCTACAGTTAGAGCCTTTGCAGCATTCTCCACCCCACCCCACCCCGATCACGTGATCAAAATTCAGCTGTTTGGCACATGGTTTATATTTATGACGGTCACAGTGTCCCGGGGTCATGCGATCCCCTTTTGCGACCTTCTGACAAGCAAAGTCAACATTAAAAGCCACATTCACTGAACGACTAACTCTTAGCAATTGCAGAGGTTCACTTAACAACTCTGGCAAGGAAAATCGTAAAATTTATTTATTTATTTATTTATTTATTTATTAAACTTTTATACCGCCCTTCTCCCGAAGGACTCAGTGTGTACAGCCAAGATAAAAAGCAATAAATATACAAAGTTAAAAATCAATTTAAAATACCTATTCAATAGTGGCCGAATTAAAACCGTCGAATTGACCAACCTATAATACCCCATATAAAATTACAGAAAATATAAAAAATTGGTAAAATTTTAAAATTTAGAAATTTAAAAATCTAAAAAATCAGTCCAGTCCCGCTTGGATGAATAAATAAGTTTTTAATTCCCGACGAAAGGTCCGAAGGTCAGATATTTGGCGCAAACCGGGGGGAAGGTCGTTCCAGAGAGTAGGAGCTCCAACAGAGAAGGCTCTTCCCCTGGGAATGGGGGGAGGGGGGCAAAACTCACTTAACAAGTGTCTCACTTAATGACAAAAATTTCCATCTCAGTTGTGGTTGTAAGTTGAGGGCTACCTGTACCAAGGATTCCTAAAACGGTCCTCGACTTAGGACCGCAAAGGAGCCCGGAGTTGTTGTGGTTGTAAGTCGAGGCACCAACTGACTGGAGTTGATTTTATGACTCTTTACAACAGTCATAAATCGAGTCACTACAGTTCTTAAGAAAATATATAGTTAAAAAGCGAATTGTGGAGACGTTAAGTGAATCCAGTATATCTAAAAGGCTTTTCTGATGGAAGCACTCATTTTTCTTCTAGAAAATTTGCAATCACGTAACAGGTTGCCAAATGTCCAAAATTTAATCATGTGACCATTGGCTGTGTGTGCGCGCGCAGCGGTCGTAACTCCAAGGAGGGGGTCATATGTAGCTTTTTAAAAGTTCGTCGTAACTTCAAATCAAGGCCCATCTGCAATATAATCTTAACATGCACAGTTCCTCTAAAAATCTGAATATCATAATAAACATGATTGAACACCAAAAGCAATACAATGAAGATTTTAATGAAATTAAAATCTTCACACCTCCCCCAGATTCCGTCTGCATCTTCCAAAGCTGGTACACCTCAAAGTTTGGGAAACGCTGGTTTGTTTTTTATTTGATGCTTATTGAAACTTTTAAAAAAAGACTAAAAACTGATACAAACTAACATAAAGGAACTGAATAAGAAAAAGAAAGCAAAGAGAAAGCAAAAAGTGTAAGAAAACAGTTGAAGAAAAACAGAAAAGAAAGAAAAAAAGAAAGATTTCTGATATTTTTCACAGCGAATATACTGTAAAATTATATTTTAACCTCTGTAAAATTAAATCATAATATTTTTCTTTCTGCAGTCTATTCTGTCTAATCACGAAAGCCATAAATCACAAATTTGGGTTGTTGTTGTTTTTCCATTTTTATGCAAAAGTCCATAAGAGGTTTCCAATCATCAATACATTTGGCAGTTCGAATCTCACCAGGCTCAAGGTTGACTCAGCCTTCCATCCTTCCGAGGTTGGTATAAAATGAGGACCCAGATTGCTGGGGGCGATAGGATAACTCTGTAAACCGCTTAGAGAGGGCTGTAAAAGCACTATGAAGTGGTATACAAGTCTAAGGGCTATTGCTAATCCCCTTCCTTCCTTCCTTCCTTCCTTCCTTCCTTCCTTCCTTCCTTCCTTCCTTCCTTCCTTCTCTTCCCAGTGGTTAGAATGCAGTATTGCAGGCTAATTCACTGTTCACTGCCAGCAGTTTGATTCTGACTGGCTCAATGTTGACTCAGCCTTCCATCCTTCCAAGGTCGGTAAAAAGAGGACCCAGATTGTTGGGGGCAATACGCTGACTCTGTAAACCACTTAGAGAGGGCTGTAAAGCACTGAGAAGCAGTATATAAGTCTAAGTGCTATTGCTATAGAATAGAATACAACACAACACAACACAACTGCTTAGAGAGAGCTGTAAAGCACTGTGAAGCAGTATGTAAGTCTAAATGCTAAATATAGACAGATACTTTTCTCAAATCAAATAAGTCAGTTTAGCCATCTCAGGGAATTTTAGATTTTAGGTATAAAAATTGTTGCTGAGAGCACAACTTGAACACCATGAGTATGGACAAAACTCACCATCAGTCAATTGCAAAAGGCAGTTTTATATGGAACAGCTTCCATCCTGCAATAATACCTTTAACACCATCGAACATCTGCAAGTCCTTGGGAAATGCACAATAAATGGATAAATAAAAATGCCAAAAGCAGTCTAAACATCTGGCTGACTTGTGCGACCAACCATAACAATAATAATTTTTATGCTGCCTGACTTCCAGTGACTTTGGGTAGCTTACTAGGGGTTAAAAGCATTTAAAAACAAGGAACAATATAAAAACAACACGAAAGAACAGAGATATCAGAGAAAACAAACCGGATGCAAACAAGGAATACAAAGAAAAGGGGTGTTTATCATCCTATTAATAATTTATTAAATTTACATCAAATCAGATATCTGATTGTCAGTGGTGACTTCAGCAATATCCTAGAATTAATTAATTAATTAATTAATTAATTTATTTATTTATTTATTTTGTCACAACAGTATATATAAGCATAAGCATGAAAATAACTATATAATATATAAGCATCTACATAAGCATAAGTATGTAATAACTATATTAATTGGATATAATGAAAGGAAACAATAGGACAGGAACGGTAGGCACTTTTGTGCTCTTATGCACGCCCCTTATAGTCCTCTTAGGAATGGGGTGAGGTCAATGGTAGACAGTTTTTGATTAAAGCTTTTGGGAGTTTGAGAAGAGACCACAGAGCCAGGTAGTATGTTCCAAGTATTAATAATTGTGTTACTGAAGTCATATTTTCTGCAATCAAGATTGAAGCGGTTAAGATTAAGTTTAAATATATTGTTTGCTCTTGTATTGTTGTGATTGAAGCTGAAGTAGTCTTTAACAGGAAGGACATTGCAATAGATGATTCTATGAGTTAAACACAGGTCCTGTCGAAGGCGGCAGAGTGAACAGACCCATTGGAAGATGACAGGGAATGGAAATATTTTATTCTCCAAAGCACCGGAGGGCAGGACAAGAAGCGATGGATGGAAACTAATCAAGGGGAGAAGCAACCTAGAACTAAGGAGAAATTTCCCGACAGTGAGAACAATTAATCAGTGGAACCATTTGCCTCCGGAAGTTGTGAATGCGCCAACACTGGAAGTTTTTAAGAAGATGTTGGATAACCATTTGTCTGAAATGATATAGGGCCGCGATGGTGAACCTACAGCATGCGCGCTAGAGGTAGCATGCAGAGCCCTCTCCATGGATACGCGCTCTGTCGCCAATTGCTCTGTTCCAGGTGCCGGCACGCATGCAACCAACTGGCCGGCGCTCACCGGCCAGCTGCTCTCTCCTGGTCTGCGGTGCTCCGGCGCACACGATCCGGTTTCAGCACCCAGTGCCGAAAAGGTTAACCATCACTGATATAGGACTTCCTGCCTGAATAGAGGATTGGACTAGAAGCAGGGGTGAAATTCAGCCGGTTCTATCCGTATCGCGCGTTACGGTAGGGCCAACTGCGCGAAGCCCCACCCACCCACACGGATGTTGTGACGTGCCTTTTTTGCGATGATTTTCAGCCTCTGCGCATGCGCAGAAGGCTTTGCACGGCACGCGCACATTTGTGAACCAGTAGGGAAGGTAAGTGAATTTCACCCCTGACTAGAACAGGGGTCTCCAACCTTGGTCCCTTTAAGACTTGTGGACTTCAACTCCCAGAGTTCCTCAGCCAGCTTTGCTTTGCTGGCTGAGGGACTCTGGGAGTTGAAGTCCACAAGTCTTAAAGGGACCAAGGTTGGAGACCCCTGGACTAGAAGACCTCCAAGGTCCCTTCCAAATTACTTACTTACTTACTTATTATATGCCACTTAACTCACTGTAAAAACCGACTCTGTGTTTTTAGAGTGTTTCCTTCATTCCTTGACTTACAACGACAATTGGAACCAAAATTTCCCTTGCTAAGCGAGGCAAGTGGTAAAGAGAGCTGCACCTGATTTTACAACCTTTTTTTTTTGGCCATAATTAATAAGTGAATCTCTGTAGTTGTTAAGTAAAACACCTGATGGTCATTAAGTGAATCCAACTTCTCCTATAGCTGGGACAGTCGCAAACGGTGATCGCATGACCGTGGGATACTGCAACTGTCCCAAGTACATGCCAGTTGCCAGGCACCTGAAGCTTGCCCGTGTGACGACGAGGGCGGCGCAAAGGTCGTAAGTGTGAGGACCAGTCATAAATCACTTTTTTTTCCAGTGCCGTTGTAACTTGGAGCGGTCACTAAACAAATGGTTGTAAGTTGAAGACCATTTCTTTTTCTCAGCCTTCGGCTTGCCAGCTCCAAACATCCATGCTTGCCCGCTGAATGCAAACTGCATTGAGTAGGTAAAACAATCAGCTCTACAAAAAATAAAAATAAAAAATTGTGAGTTGTGTTTTTTTCCAGTTCAGAATCTGGGTTTCTTTGTTTTTTGTTACAGAGTCGTGAATCTACGAGGGAAGACAACAGGCTGACTCAAAAACTTTGTCCCAATAAAACTGAAATAACACATTCACTGCCAGGACCAGTGGAGGGTCTCCTTTAAAAGGCTCTCAGGGTGAATAGCACTTATTCCGAGTCTAACTCTTTGAATTTTTTGGCCTCTCCTCTACCAAGGAGTTGTGCAGCTTGCTGTTTTCTGACAGCGGAGCAGAAGCAATTAACAGAATTGCATAATGTAAGTAAGAATGGGGTGGTGAAGAAGAGACCCGCATATCGTACAATTAAATGTGCCAGGAAAATTGATGGGGTAGGGTGTCTGAACATGGGGAAGCTGTCTGAGACAGACTGATCAATGCTACAATTACTGGAAAGAGGAGGTTACGATGTTGTGGTTCATTAGAATCCAGATCGGAGAATCTCCCTGTATATGAATTTAAATTTTCCCACTTTTTATTGCATTTAAATAAGCTGAGTTTACTTCTGAAAAAGGCTTACACATGATTACCAAGGCTTTCATTGGAATTTACGCAGCCCATATTAAAACTAGCCTGCTGCCTGGGTTCAAATTGCACATTAATCTAAATTAAAGATTGGCTATTAGTTTTTAAAATCAGCCAAGGCTGGGCGCTGCCAACCATGATGGCTGTGTAAAATGTAGTATCATTATCAATTTACAATTATCCTAGACAATTTGAGGTTGCACCCAGCCTTCCTGAATAGATGGCTTTTCTCCGTTTTGTTTTACAGGGTTACTAAGGGAAGATGACACATGCTTTTTTTTTAGTCAGGTGAAACTGACCAGAATCCTGTCAGTTTCCTTTTAAAATCCAAGATTCAGGAAGAATGTAAAACTATGCTCCTTCCTCCTTCCCTACCACCCTTCTTTTTTCCTTTCCTTTCCTTCCCTTCCCTTCCCTGCCTCTCTCCCTCCCCCCTTTCTCCCTTTCTCCCCTTCCAACCTTTCTTTTCTCCCTCCCTCCTCTCATCCTTCTTTTCTACCCCCTCTCTTCCCTCCTTCCATCCATCCATTCCTCTCTCCCTCCCATTCTTCTTTCTTTCTTTCCTTCCCCCCACCCCCATCCATCCATTCCTCCCTCCCATCCTTCTTTCTTTCCTTCCCCCTCTCTCCCCTCCTTCCATCCACCCCTCCCATCCTTCTTTCTTTCCTTCCCCATCTCCCCTCCATCCATTCCTCCTTCCCTCCCTCCCTCCCTCCCTCCCTCCCATCCTTCTTTCTTTCTTTCCTCCCTGTTGTCCAACTGAATGGCACAATATGGAGGAAGACTATTGCTTAACACTGTGTAAGCCGCCCTGAGTCTTCGGAGAAGGGCGGGATATAAATTCAAATTAAAAAAACAACAACAATAGTAGACCTTCCTTTTTTCTTAAAGCAGGTGAAACTGACAAGAGTTTTGTCAATTTCTCCTTTTAGCCAAATAACGAAGAAGAAGAACGGTGGAGGGTTTCCCCTTCCTCCCACCTTGCAACACCCCAAGACAGGAAGGTGTGCAAGTAAGGCATTCCAGCAGCTGCCGGTGGAGGGAGACTCACACAAAAGATCTCTTGGTGGGAAATGGGCGGGGGGGGGGCCTCTCTCTCTCTCTCTGAGACACACAATTCCAGACTAGGCTCAGGCTTGTTTTTATTTATTTATTTATTTATTTTTGTCACAACAGTATACACAAACAATTGTCATAGATAAAACAACATATCTTGAAGAAATATATATATATATATATATATATATATATATATATATATATATATATATATATATATATATATATATATATATATATATAGGTCTTTAGTTTGTTCGGGTTTTCTCCGTGTAAAATTGGAAGTGTCTTGGCGGCGTTTGAAGTCATTCGTCATCTTCAGGCTTCAGCGTGCTTCTGGGAGCAATGTGTGATCGCAGCTGTTTCTTCCTTTAACGGAAGGATAAAGGAAGGTTAAAAGGAAGAAACAGCTGCGATCACATTGCTCCCAGAAGCACGAAGCTGAAACGAATGAATGAGACTTTCGTCGTCGCCATAACTCTACTCAATTGCGAACCAACAAGATTATACAAACACCGTGAAAACCTCAGAAAACAAATATATATATATATATATATATATATATATATATATATATATATATATATATATATATATATATATATATAAAAAAATATGCAACAACTATGTTAATTTGATATAATGAAGAGAACAATAGGACAGGAACGGTAGGCACTTTTGTGCTCTTATGCACGCCCCTTATAGTTATTTATTTATTTATTTATTTATTTATTTTTCGCATTTTTATACCGCCCTATCTCCCTAGGGACTCAGGGCGGTTTACAGCCAGATAAAACATACATATAAATACAAAATAAAACATCAATTAAAAAACTTATTACATAAGGCCGAATATTTAAAAATAGCAATACAAATAATAAAACCCCATTAAAACCAAATTCAAAATTTAAAGTTCTAGTCCAGTCCTGCGCAGATAAATAGATGTGTCTTAAGCTCGCGGCGAAAGGTTCGAAGGTCAGGAAGTGGCGGAGTCCTGGGGGAAGTTCATTCCAGAGGGTGGGAGCCCCCACAGAGAAGGCCCTTCCCCTGGGTGTCGCCAGTCGGCACTGCCTGGCCGACGGCACCCTGAGGAGTCCCTCTCTGTGAGAGCGCACGGGTCGGTGAGAGGTATTTGGTGGCAGCAGACGGTCCCGTAAGTAATCCGGCCCTATGCTATGGAGCGCTTTGAAGATAGTTACCAGAACCTTGAAGCGCACCTGGAAGGCCACAGGTAGTCAGTGCAGTCTGCGCAGGAGAGGTGTCACATGGGAGCCACGAGGGGCTCCCTCTATCACCCGCGCAGCCGCATTCTGAACTAACTGGAGCCTCCGGGTGCTCCTCAAGGGGAGTCCCATGTAGAGAGCATTGCAGTAATCCAGACGAGATGTCACGAGAGCGTGAGTGACCGTGCATAGGGCATCCCGGTCTAGAAAGGGGCGCAACTGGCGAACTAGGCGAACCTGGTAAAAAGCTCTCCTGGAGACGGCTGTCAAATGATCTTCAAAGGACAGCCGTCCATCCAGGAGAACGCCCAAGTTGCGCACCCTCTCCATTGGGGCCAATGACTCGCCCCCAACAGTCAGCCGTGGCTGCAGCTGACTGTACCGGGATGCCGGCATCCACAGCCACTCTGTCTTGGAGGGATTGAGCTTGAGCCTGTTTCTCCCCATCCAGACCCGTACGGCTTCCAGGCACCGGGACAGCACTTAGAAAACTGTAACTATAACTGTAACTGTAACTGTAACTGTAACTGTAACTATAACTATAACTATAACTATAACTATAACTATAACTATAACTATAACTATAACTATAACTATAACTATAACTAACTATAACTATAAATATAACACTTCCACACTGGGAAAACTTACAGTTTTCCCAGTGTGGAAGTGAAGTTGCCTTTCACAAAAGCAAGGGAATCGACGGATTAAGGAATCTGGGGAGGAAAAAAAAAATGCAGACAAGAGTGAAGAAGACCAGGGCTTTCCCATGGCCAAAGCGAAGGATGAGGATTGACATCTACGTAAGAGGGTCGTTGCGTAAGCGCACCAGCGTGCCTACCGTCCCTGTCTGTCCTAATGTTTTCTTTCATCCGTATCCTTGGCGCGTATTTATAATCATGCTTACCCTCGTATCTGTCCTAAAAGACACGCTTGATGAAATAAAATAAAATAAAATAAAAGATCTGAGCCAGCTTCATTTTTCCACCCGAAGCCTACAGCTCAACCCAGGCCAATCCTGCCTGGGCAAGCAGAAGAAGAGCTGGCCTGGGACAACCAAGGAGCGTAGTTTTACATTCTTCCCGAATCTTGGATTTTAAAAGGAAACTGACAGGATTCCGGTCAGTTTCACCCGATTAAAAAAAAAAAAAGCATGTGTCATCTTCCCTGAGTAACCCTGTAAAACAAAACGGAGAAAAGCCATCTATTCAGGAAGGCTGGGTGCAACCTCAAATTGCCTACGATAATTGTAAACAGAATAGAATAGAATAGAATTTTTTATTGGCCAAGTGTGATTGGACACACAAGGAATTTGTCTTGGTGCATATGCTCTCAGTGTACATAAAAGAAAAGATACCTTCATCAAGGTACGACATTTACAACACAATTGATGGTCAATATATCAATATAAATCATAAGAATTACCAGCAACAAAGTTACAGTCATACAGTCATAAGTGGAAAGAGATGGGTGATGGGAACGCTGAGAAGATTAATAGTAGTGCAGATTTAGTAAATAGTTTGACAGTGTTGAGGGAATTATTTGTTTAGCAGAGTGATGGCCTTCGGGAAAAAACTATTCTTGTGTCTAGTTGTTCTGGTGTGCAGTGCTCTATAGGTCATTTTGAGGGTAGGAGTTGAAACAGTTTATGTCCAGGATGTGAGGGATCTGTAAATATTTTCACAGCCCTCTTCTTGATTCGTGCAGTATACAGGTCCTCAATGGAAGGCAGGTTTGGTAGCAATTATATCGATAAAAATTGATAATGATACTGCATTTTACATAGCCATCATGGTTGGCAGCTCCTAGCTCCTATTCTATTTACAATCCCGTCCCCCAAAGCCACAGGACCCACAAGGAAGAGGGAGAAGCACCAGCCCAGCCCCCTCACCCCTCTTTCTCTAGGCCCAGAGAATACAGCTCCCAGTTTCTTCCTTTCCCCCCCTCCACTCCTTCTCCTCCTCCTCGCCACATTTCTCCTCAAGGATGGAAACTACATTTCCCAGGACCCCTAGCGCGTCTCCATCTTTTTTTCCCCTTTTTTTTTTTTAAACCCGATGCACGTGGCTCGGCGGGCGGAGCCGGGAACGTCACATTCCTGCATTCTCCTCGCCTGTGTCAGAGGGACCCGGGTTGCGTCGGAACGGGTGTTGTTGCTGCTGCTGCTGGTGCTGGGAAAAAGGGATCTTCAACCCCCCTCCACCCTCCACCCCTCCCCCCCAATCGCGAACCCTGCTTTCCTCCCTTTGCCCACCCACCCCTCGTCCTCCGGCCCCCCCCCCCAACATCTCCCACCGGCCCCCATGCAGCCCCTCCAGGGCGGCGTCTGATCCCGGAGCCTTCCCGATTCCTCGGCGCCCAGCCATCCTCCTCTTCCTCCCGCCACTCTCGGCCAAAGGTAACCCTGCTGGAGGGGAGGATGGAGCGGGGGGGGTCTTTCTCATGGTAATTTGGGGCTGGGGTCCCCGGGGGTGCAGAGCCAGTGGGGGACCCCCCCCCGATCGCTGCTCCCGTGGGCGGGGGGTTTGATGGTGCAGGTGGAGGGGGGGAATTGGGGTGCGCTTCGGGGTTCCCCGCGATCCAAGCGGGGGCCGTCAGTTATTCACCCCCCCACCGCTCCCTCTTTCTTTCTTTCTTTCTTTCTTTCTTTCTTTCTTTCTTTCTTTCTTCCTTCCTTCCTTCCTTCCTTCCTTCCTTCCTTCCTTCCTTCCTTCCTTCCTTCCTTCCTTTCTTTCTCCCAGCGCCGGCCGTTGCTGCGAGGCTCCGGCGGCGACCCCGGGGTAACCAACCTCCCCGCCCCAGCTCAGCAGCTCCTTGTGTTGTCGTGGCTGGCGGGGCGGGGCGGGCGGGCGGCGCGCTTCCCTTTGTTTTGCGACCGCCGGGATACAAAGTTGCCTCTGGAATCGCTCGCTTTACCCTGGGAACCAGGTGCGGGAAAGCGGAAGCCCCGATCGGGGAAGGAGGGAAGGAGGGAAGGAGAGAGAGAGAGAGAGAAAGAAAAAGAGGCCGGAGAGCCTTCCGCGACCCCCCCGCTTCCCCCCAACACCTCCAGCCTTCCTCCTCCTCCTCCTCTCCAACCTGAGTTTATTTTGCTTTCCTTTTATATTATTATTTTATTATTATTATTTACACAAAATGACAGTATACACAGCAAAGGAGATAGCTATTATTTTATAATTATATAAAATATAAATATATTATTATTACCATCATCATTCTTATCATTATTATTATTATAATCTTTATTCATTAAACACGAAACTCAGTCAACTGAACATTCAAAAAGGCATCACAAATACCATTGACTGGTGCTGATGGTTGATAGGGGCTGCTGCCAGCATTATTATTATTATTATTATCTTATTATATATATTATAATCTTTATTCATTAAACATGAAACTCAGTCAACTGAACATTCAAAAAGGCATCACAAATACCATTGACTGGTGCTGATGGTTGATAGGGGCTGCTGCCAGCATTATTATTGTTGTTGTTGTTATTATTATTATTATTAATAATAATAATCTTTGTTCATTAAACATGAAACTCAGTCAACTGAACATTCAAAAAGGCATCACAAATAACATTGATTATTATTATTAGTATTATTAATAATACCATTATTATTATTATTATTATTATTATTATTATTATTATTATTATTATTATTATTATTATTATTATTATTATTATTATTATTATTAAATGCTCCTCTGGAGGTTTTCTTTCTCTCCTCGCCCCCACCTCCTCCAAAACCCTTGCAATTGCCTGTTGTTTGTCTGGCCCTCTCTTCCTTGCTCTCTCTGCAAATCAGTCCTGCTTTCTACGCTTCTCTTCCCTCACCCCCCACCCCCCCACCCCCTTGCAGTTCACCCAAACCGGTGGGCAAAATCGCCAGCCAGCTTGGTTGGTGGGTTGGTTTTGGTTGGTTGGTTTTTGGGCCTGTCCGAGGTCAGCCTTGAGAAGAAAATGCATCATTCCAACGCACAAAGATCCTCGGGTGGGGGGGGGGATGGAGGGAAGGGAGGAGGAGGGGAGGGAGGGAGGGAGGGAGAGGAAAAGGTGGGGTGATGCACAGCCTGGTCATTCCTTCCCCCCCCCCCACCTTGCAATAGACGGGTGCTGCAATGGACCGCCCATCTTTCCTTTGGCTGTATTATCATTATTATTATTTAATTCTGCAAATTCTTGAGAAAGTATAGGATTAGTTGGAGGGCTTAGGGTGAAATTGCATTATTATTATTATTATTATTATTATTATTATTATTATTATTATTATTATTATTTACTTTATTCATTAAGCATGAAACTCAGTCAACTGAACATTCAAAAATACATCACAAATACCATTGACTGGTGCTAATGGTTGATACGAGTTGCTGCCAGCGTCCTAGGTATTAACCAAGCACCTTCTTAAATATACGATTATTATTATTGTTATTGTTATTATTTTTGGACAGATCTGCCATACATAGAGACAGATGTTCGACTTTCTCTCTGGGAGTGGGTGAGTGGGTGGGTGTAATCTCCCTTTGTAATCTTTTTTAAAACAGCTTCCTCTCTCCCAGACAATGTCTTGAGGTCAGGCTACCCCTCTAACTCTCCTCTTCCTCATCCCATTGGATGACTTGTTCCTAGACTATTGTAATCCACATCAGTTTTCCCAGAAGCCCTGGGCGGTTTTTGTGCCCGGATTTCCCTATTCCAGGTCTGCACGTGGCAAGCGTACAAGGTTGCAATTGCTCCGAAGCGGTTTGAAAGGTCTGGGGGTTTCATTTGGCAAAGGAGCACATTATGAAAAGGGAGAAAAAACAACAACCATATCTTACAGCAGGCTTGCTAGCTTAGCTATGCCTGCCTAGATTCCTTGGTTATTAAATGCAGATTTTTAAAAAAATAATACCTGGATGTAATGATCCTGGTGTTTTAACTGATCCGAGGGTGTTGTTATTTCCGTGTGGTGTTGCAAATGTGCAATAAGAAGCTTATCCGAGCTATAGTTGTTTACAAGGGGATGTGTAGCATATTCGGCATTCTTACCCCCCCATCCCCTGCTATGTTTATACAGGGATATAAAATGGAAACTGGCAAAATCCACGCACAATTGGGTTTTGGGTGGCAGGGTTGTGGGTGACCTTTTCCTTTTCAATATCCATCAAGAAGAGGATGCTCGATATTCCTCTTCCCACCCCTGCTAGAGAGACACTTGACAAGGGCTGTCAGAAGTGAGAGGTTTGCCAAGGGAAAGCAAATTCGGAGCCTCTCTTGTGGTGACATGCCATGCGATGCTCTGCGTGTGCATTTTGACAGGTGAGTGGAAAGCTTGACAAGGGCCGCTACTTTGAGGCTCCGTACCTGGGACAGTTGAGGTATTCTCGGGCGCGGTCCATTTTCCAGTTATTATAATACTTGTAAGTGCCCCCTGAGATCTTATTCTCTCTGCGGCCCTTCCTTCATCTGCTTTTCCCTATCATGTAGCCACGTCTGATTTTTCTCCTCCTTAGTCATGGGAAAGGCGGAAGGCTAGGTTGGAAGGTTCCGAACGAACGGAGGGTGAGGGTTGGAATTGTCAGGATTGCTTCTTGCGAGATCTTTTTTTGGGGGGGGGGTGCATTGGTAGAAAAAGCCGGAAAGGGCATCAGTTTAGTGAAGGGACAGTCACTTCCCTTCCAACCTCACTCCGTTCTCTGCCTCCATCCTTCCTTTCGTCTAACCCGTTTTTTGTTTTTTTTAAAAAAATGTTTGCAGCCGACTGCATAGCGGATCCCAAAAGCTGTTCCTTGCCGCGATTTCAAAATTGCTTCTTCTAGAAGCAGCCTGGAGTTCATGAATTTCCAAAAGGCTCAACATTGGATCCCAAGATATTCTCACTTTTAGCAGGCTGGGTGAGCCTGCTAAACATTTCAAGGATAGCTGCCTAGAATGAATGGAAAACGATAGCTCTGATCTCTATGCACTATTCATACCGACTTTGCCTCAATCTTAGTTGTCGTAGTCGGAAAATCTGATCCTGTAGCATTTTTTTTTTAAAAAAGAGAAACCTGGAAGTATCTTGATCGCAGATTGCTTTTCCCTCTTTGTATGCAACTGTAATCTTTGTGTGGGCTAGAAACTTTTTCAAAACCAGTTTTGCCTTTTTATGTGAATTGATTTTTTTTTTCTAATCTGCATTTGTGGCATGTACCATGAACGATTTACCTTGTGCTGAAGCAGGAACTTAAAAAACATTATAGGGGACCGGAAGAGCAATTCTGCTGTGTGTGTCAACAGCAACAAAATCAGTTCAGTCAACATGATTAAATTTAAATTGGGTGATTGCATTTGATAGTTTACAATTTAGTAGTTCTCTTTTTAAGGAAGTTACTGTTAGCCTTATATTACATTTAAGCTGAGATAAGGATAGCAGTCTGTGAAATGGATCTAAAACAAGCCGCTGTTGTTAAAAATCTGATTAAACAACTTTTACATAATAATAATAATATCAGAGTTGGAAGGGACCTTGGAGGCCTTCTAGTCCAACCCCCTGCCCAGGTAGGAAACACTACACCATTTCAGACAAATGGCTATCCAACATTTTCTTAAAAATTTCCAGTGTTGGAGCATTTACAACTTCTGCAGGCAAGTTGTTCCACTGATTAATTGTTCTCACTGTCAGGAAATTTCTCCTTAGTTTTAGGTTGCTTCTCTCCTTGATCAGTTTCCACCCATTGCTTCTTGTTCTACCCTCAGGTGCTTTGGAGAATAGTTTGACTCCCTCTTCTTTGTGGCAACCCCTGAGATATTGGAACACTGCTACCATGTCTCCCCTAGTCCTTCTTTTCATTAAACTAGAGTTTAATGAAGTTTAATACTGAGTTCCTGCAACCGTTCTTCATATGTTTTAGCCTCCAGTCCCCTAATCATCTTTGTTGCTCTTCTCTGCACTCTTTCTAGAGTCTCAACATCCTTTTTACATCGTGGCGACCAAAACTGAATGCAATATTCCAGGTGTGGCCTTACCAAGACATTATAAAATGGTATTAACACTTCACGTGATCTTGATTCTATCCCTCTGTTTATGCAGCCCAGAACTGTGTTGGCTTTTTTGGCAGCTGCTGCACACGGCTGGCTCATATCTAAATGGTTGTCCACTAGGACTCCAAGATCCCTCTCACAGTTACTACTATTGAGCATGTTTATAGTAATCTAATTGTATCAAGGTTCTAATTTGTAAAGAAAGTATCAGATTGCTAATTCTTTGTTTTGGCTGTGGGCTTGTTTGTTGTTGTTTGGGTTTTTGTTTTGTTTTTTGGCAAAACTATAACAAGTAATTTGTGCACAAAAAGACAATTTAGGTTCATTTCCTTATGGAGGGAAACCAGAGACATACTGCTTATTTACAGAACCATTTTACCATAAACACATTGGCCAAAGTTCAGGCAGATATTTGCAACAGATCAATTCAGTATGTCTAGTTTAATGAAAAGAAGAACTAGAATAGAATAGAATAGAATTTTATTGGCCAAGTGTGATTGGACACACAAGGAATTTGTCTTGGTGCATATGCTCTCAGTGTACATAAAAGAAAAGATACGTTCATCAAGGTACAACATTTACAACACAATTGATGATCAATATATCAATATAAATCATAAGGATTGCCAGCAACAAGTTATAGTCATACAGTCATAAGTGGAAAGAGGTTGGTGATGGGAACTATGAAACGATTAATAGTAGTGCAGATTCAGTAAATAGTCTGACAGTGTTGAGGGAATTATTTGTTTAGCAGAGTGATGGCCTTCGGGAAAAAACTGTTCTTGTGTCTAGTTGTTCTGGTGTGCAGTGCTCTATAGCGTCGTTTTGAGGGTAGGAGTTGAAACAGTTTATGTCCAGGATGCGAGGGATCTGCAAATATTTTCACGGCCCTCTTCTTGATTCGTGCAGTATACAGGTCCTCAATGGAAGGCAAGTTGGTAGCAATTATTTTTCTGCAGTTCTAATTATCCTCTGAAGTCTGTGTTTTTCTTGTTGGGTTGCAGAACCGAACCAGACAGTTATAGAGGTGCAAATGACAGACTCAATAATTCCTCTGTAGAATTGGATCAGCAGCTCCTTGGGCAGTTTGAGCTTACTGAGTTGGCGCAGAAAGAACATTCTTTGTTGTCCTTTTTTAATGATGTTTTTGATGTTAGCTGTCCATTTGAGATCTTGCGATATGATAGAACCCAGAAATTTGAAGGTTTCTACTGTTGATACTGTGTTGTCAAGTATTGTGAGAGGTGGAAGTATGGAAGGGTTTTTCCTAAAGTCTACCACCATTTCTACGGTTTTGAGTGTGTTCAGTTCCAGATTGTTTTGGTTGCACCACAAGGCTAGTCGTTCGACCTCTCGTCTACTAGGGGAGAGGTCGACTAGGGGAGACATGATAGCAGTGTTCCAATATCTCCAAGAAGAGGGAGTCAAACTATTCTCCAAAGCACCTGAGGGTAGAACAAGAAGCAATGGGTGGAAACTAATCAAGAGAAGCAACCTAGAACTAAGGAGAAATTTCCTGACAGTTAGAACAATCAATAAGTGGAACAACTTGCCTCCGGAAGTTGTGAATGCTCCAACACTGGAAATTTTTAAGAAAATGTTGGATAGCCATTTGTCTGAAATGGTGTAGAGTTTCCTGCCTGGGCAGGGGGTTGGACTAGAAGACCTCCAAGGTCCCTTCCAACTCTGTTATTATATGCTATAATTGAGCTCAGAATTGCCATTGCTAAGCAAGACAGTTGCACCCTATTTTATGGCCTCTTTTGTCACAGTTGTTAAAACAAGTCACTTTTAAGTGAATCATGAGGATGTTAAGTGAATCTGGCTTCCGCCATTGACTGACTTTGCTTGTCAGAAGCTGGCTGGAAAAATTACAACGGGTGACACATACATGTCCCTGGGACAGTATAACTATCATAAATACATGCCAGTTGCCAGGGGCCTGAATTCTGATCACGTGACCATGGGGGATGCCGCAAAGACTGTGCTGTAACTTTGATCAACAAAGGAATTTGTTGCAAGTCAAGGACTATCTGCATTTCCTGGGAAAGCTCAAAAATCCATTTGTGGCTGGGAGGCATTTTTTGAAATCGTGATGGGAGTTGGTGCTTGGATAGGTAGGTTGGAAGGAAGGAAGGAAGGAAGGAAAAAAGAAAGAAAGAAGGAAGGAAGGAAAGAAAGAAAGAAAGAAAGAAAGAAAGAAAGAAAGAAAGAAAGAAAGAAAGAAAGAAAGAAAGAATAGAAAAGGAGTCTGGCAAAAAGATACCCAAGGGCTATTTCATTCAGCAAAGATCTGGATGAGGAGCTGAGCCAAAGTGCTTTTTTTCATTGTACTTGGTTTCCTTATTTATTTGCCGGCTTTTGTGCATGTTTAAGCTGAACAGGAGAAAGTGAGGCTTAATGAGATTTAATGGATTGTGTCTTTCTCTCTCTTTAGCACATTGATCTTTAAAAATATTTAGAAGTCAAGTAAATCTAATTCCAGAAATGTAGACGGATCAGATCAAAAGCCGAAAGACAGTGAATGAAAAAAACAAACAAACATACGTTCTGGACCTTTTCAAACCCAAACCAAGCAATGGTGTTTGAAACACAAATTAGGGTTTTTAATAAACGTGTAGAAGTTTAGCAAAATTTACTTTCCACGTGCAACTCAGGATGGCAGCTGTTGCTGTAAAGTGTAAATTGGAGTTGACACATTTTTTTTTTTTAGATAAAAGTGAAAACTGTTGGAAAGATTCAGGAAAATCCTTCGGTTGGGTAATCTGTGAGGCAGTCTTCTCTTTCTGCTGGCTCACTTGGCATCAGGCAAGTCTAAAATTGGATTTCCTGTGGGATTCCCCCAGATTACAAGATTTCTGATCCCATTTGAGTGGCTGCTGTCTACACAATGACATCAGGAATTACATCAGCCTTAATCTCATTTGCCTTCCTTGGCTAAGTGAAATGAAGAATGTTTTTCTTCTTTAATGCCTCTGCATATAGGCACAGTTTATGTCCCCCCCCTTTTTTTTTTTTGCAAACTGGAATTAAATGCTGGAAAGGGCTGGAAAGTGGCTCAACAGGCTAATGTAGCCTGTTATTAACACACAGCTGCCGGCAATTATAATTACTGCAGGCTCGAGGCCCACCAGGCCCAAGGTTGACTCAGCCTTCCATCCTTTATAAGGTAGATAAAATGAGGACCCAGATTGTTGGGGGGGCAATACAAGTTGACTTTGTATATAATATACAAGTGGATGAGACTATTGCCTTACACAATGTAAGCCGCCCTGAGTCTTCAGAGAAGGGCGGGATATAAATTCAAATTTAAAAAAAAAAGAATGGCTTTAGAAGTGAGAACAGGTCCATCTGGAGCCAACTCAAGATAAACCCAATATAGTCATCATTTAACGACCCCATGATCCCTTGCAGGGTGGAGTCTGGGCAACTGAATGGAGCTAGCAAGAATGTTTCCTGGCCGGATGCCATTCCTGTCACCAATGCGGAGTTTTGTTCAGCGGGTATATTCTCGTTGTGCCCAGAAAGAGAAATATCTGCCTCTACCTAGGATTGAACTCATGGCCTCCTGATTGTGAGGCGAGAGCTCCACCTCTAGGCCACCACACCACTCCCAATATAAATCCAATATGAAAGCTTGAAAATCTACTTTCTACATCTTCTGGAATCTGCGTACCGGTAGTCCTTGACTTACAATCATTCATTTAGTGACCATTCAAAATTACAGTGGCACTGAAAAACTGACTTATGACTGTTTTTCACTCTTACGACCACCGCAGCACCCTGTGGTCATGTAATCAAAATTCGGATGCTTGGCTATTGACTCATATTTATGGCAGTTGCAGTATCCTGGGGTCACGTGTTCACCTTTGGGGACCTTCTGACAAACTGAACAACTGTGGCAAGAAAGGTCATAAAATAGGCAACACTCTGTCTTGCTTAGCAACAGAAATTTTGGCTATGTTGTGGTCGTAAATCGAGGACTACCTGCATTGATATTTAGTGTATCTGGAAGTCATTTTGTCATCATTATACTGTATTTTGAGTATAGCTCACTGAAGTTTTATTTAGCTTTTTTATTTAATAATCTCTGGGCAGACGGCTTGACGGTATTTTGTTGACTTAGAAATATACATTTGCAAAACACATGTGGAAGCTTCATGGAGCTCCCTTTTCTGTTATGTCGCTGAGAATGGTCCCCCTCAAACTGTTTTGAAAAGATGCTTTGTGGAGTCAATTTTATCCTCTTTAAAGCGGCAGGGTTTGTAAATAACAATTTGTTATTATATGCGGCAAATGCAAATAAGGCAAGATGTTAAACCATAGCCATGATAGAATAGAATAGAATAGAATAGAATAGAATAGAATAGAATAGAATAGAATAGAATAGAATAGAATAGAATTCTTTATTGGCCAAATGTGATTGGACACACAAGGAATTTGTCTTGGTGCATATATTCTCCATGTACATAAAAGAAAAGAATCAAGAATTCTAAGGTACAACACATAATGATAGTCATAAGGTACAAATAAGCAATCAGGGAACAATATAAATCATAAGGATACAAGCAACAAAGTTACAGTCATACAGTCCTAAGTGGACAGAGATTGGTGATGGGAACGATGAGAAGATTAATAGTAGTGCAGATTTAGTAAATAGTTTGACAGTGTTGAGGGAATTATTTGTTTAGCAGAGTGATGGTGTTTGGGGAAAAACTGTTCTTGTGTCTAGTTGTTCTGGTGTGCAGTGCTCTATAGCGTCGTTTTGAGGGTAGCAGTTGAAACAGTTTATGTCCCGGATGCGAGGGGTCTGTAAATATTTTCACGGCCCTCTTCTTGATTCGTGCAGTATACAGGTCCTCAATGGAAGGCAGGTTGGTAGCTATTTTTTTTTCTGCAGTTCTAATTATCCTCTGTGTCTTTCTTGTTGGGTTGCAGAACCAAACCAGACAGTTATAGAGGTGCAAATGACAGACTCAATAATTCCTCTGTAGAACTGGATCAGCAGCTCCTTGGGCAGTTTGAGCTTACTGAGTAGGCGCAGAAAGAACATTCTTTGTTGTCCTTTTTTGATGATGTTTTTGATGTTAGCTGTCCATTTTAGATCTTGAGATATGATAGAACCTAGAAATTTGAAGGTCTCTACTTTTGATACTGTGTTGTCTAGTATTGTGAGAGGTGGAAGTATGGAAGGGTTTCTCCTAAAGTCTACCACCATTTCTACAGTTTTGAGTGTCTTCAGTTCCAGATTGTTCCATGAAACAATATGGTGAATTCCCCAAACAAACTTCAAGACATAGGTGGGTAGTCCTCAACTTACAACTACAACCGGGACAAGGATTTCCACTGCTAGTTAATGCAGTTATTAACTGAGTCATGTCCATTTTTATTATCCTTTTGGAAGGGTTGTTAGGTGAATTACTGTAGTTGTTGAATGAATCATACGATCGTTAAGCGAATCCAATTTGCCCCCTTGGCTCTGCTTGTCAGATGCTCTCTTGAAAGGTCATAAATGATCACCATGAAACCTGGGATGCTACAACCGTTGTGAACATAGGCAGTCCTTGAGTTACGACCACAATTGAGCCCAAAATGTATGTCGCTAAGAGAAACATTTGTTAAGTGAGTTTTGTCCCATTTTATGACTTTTCTTGTCATATTTGTTAAGTGAATCTGTTGTGTCTGTGCCCCCCGAGCCGGGCCTCCTGCCAGAAAGTGACTTGGAGCCGGGCTTCCTGCCAGAAAGTGACTTGGAGCTGGGCTTCCTGCCAGAAAGTGACTTGGAAAGTAAGAGGGAAGGGCCGTCAGGACTTACCTCTGGAGCACCGGCTTCCCTGGCTCAGCTCCAGGAGCCAGAGGCAGGCCAGGTGGAAGAGATAACGAGGCCTCCGTCCCCTGATTCTTTCCCCCTCAGGCCACACCTCCAGACCCAGCTGATGGCAATCAGGCCTGGCTGGACCCTAGGTTTCATAGGCAGGAGAAGAGGGAACAACAGAAGCAGGGGTGGGGCAGGCCTAGGAAGTGCTGAGTCATGGAGCCACACCCCACAGGATATAAAGGCAGCAAGAGCTGCTGTGTCTCTTGGTAGCAGGCAAATCAACTGAGTAACTAAGAGCTGAAGTTTGTTCCTGGGTGACCCATCAGCGTCGAGGGAAATAACAGAGACACTTGGCAGATGCTCGTTATTTTGCTGCCATAGCTGATAGTGCCGGCTAATTAAGCCATCACTCGGATGGAGGCGAAGGAGGACAGAACAGAATCACTGCGGTTGTTAAATTAGTAACACGGTTGTTAAGTGAATCTGGCTTTCCCCATTGACTTTGCTTGTCAGAAGGTTGCAAAAGGGAATCCCGTGACCCCGTTGGACACTGCAACCGTCATAAATGTGAGTCAGTCGTCACACATCCAAATGGAAATCACATGTGTCAAAAATGGTTGTAAGTCACTTTTTTCAGTGCCATTGTAACTTCGAATGGTCACTAAGCGAATTACTGTAAGTTAAGGACTATCTATACATGCCAGTTGGCAGGTTCCCAAATTTTGATCAAGTGACCATGGGGAATGCTGAGATGGTCGTAAGTTTGAGGACACCCCTGGTCTAGGCTCTTCTTAAAAACATCCAATGATGTGGCGCCCACGATTTCTGAAGGCAACTTCGACATTCAACCGCACTTGAGCCCAAAATTTCTGTTGCTAAGCGAGACAGTTGTTAAGTGAATTTTGTCCCATTTTACGACCTTCCTTGCCACAACTGTTAAGTGAATCACTGCTGTTGTTAAGTTAGTCACACGCTTGTCGAATAAATCTGGTTCTCCGTTGACTTTGCTTGTCAAAAGGGGATCACGTGACCCCAGGACCCTGCAACCCGTCATAAATACGAACCAGTTGCCAAGCACCTGAATTTTGATCACGTGACCATGGGGATGCTGCAATTGTTGTAAGTATGAAAAATGGTCATAAGTAACTTTTTTCAACACTGTTCTAATTTCAAACGGTCACTAAACGAATGTAAGTTGAAGACTGTGTTAATCCTTGTTCAAATGGCATGGTTAACTGAACTAACCAAAATCCAGCTATGAAACTCTTTAACTACAACATAACCCTTGGTCTGGATTTGGGTAACATGCAAAGCCAAAGCTTTGCATGTTACATAACGTATTGTTAGACCCAAACCATTGTCTCCTGCTATCAAAATGCATCAGAAGGACTCTGTACTTGCAGGAAGCTATCCAGAAGTAACGCCTATCAGTCTGAAGACACAACAGCTGGAATAGACAGGAAGGGATTCTTGCCCGCAGTAGTATACCTGATGGTCATCTGAATTAAATTCACCCATTCCTGTCCATTTTAGTTCGCTGATTCCTAAGATGTCGATGTTCAGTTTTGACATCTCTTGCTTGACCACGTCCAGCTTGCCTTGATTCATGTATCTTACATTCCAGGTTCCTATGGAGAATAAATCTTTATAGCATCGGACTTTCCTTTCACCACCAGATGCATCCACAGCTGAGCGTCCTTTCGGCTTTGGCCCAGTCGCTTCACTCTTTCTGGCGCTACTAGTACTAGCCCTCCGCTCTTCCCCAGTAGCATATTGGACACCTTCCGACCTGAGGGGCTCATCTTCCGGCCTCATATCTTTTTTCCTTTTGCTACTATGGAGTTTTAATGGCAAAGATACTGGAGTGGGTTGCCATTTCCTTCTCCAGTGGATCATGTTTTGTCAGAGCTCTCTGCTATAACCTGTCTTAATAATAAGTTAAGAATAATAGTTCGTGTCCTGCCATGGTCGCCTTTTGGAATGGAGAAAGTGGATTGATTATATTCAAAATAGGTATCAGATTAAAAAATATCAATTAGTTTTTGAGTGAAGTTAGGAATTGACATGTATTAGAGTTTAAGAAAGAAGGGAATTGATAGTGTGATGGTTTGATGGTGTGAAATGGAATATGTTTTATGTTATATTTTAGATTATGTTTGTTAGTTACAATACCCTGTATTCTGTTCTGGGAAGTCTTGGGGGGGGAGGGGGGGAAATGGGGGGGGGAAGGGGAAGATTATAAGTTGATTGATTGCCATTGTACAGAAATAAGGGTAGAATTAAACAAGTTGGAATGGTGTAAAGTCGGGGCTGCTCGGTAACCACTCCCGAAGGGAAAGGGTAAGGAAAGAGGAGTAAAGAAGGAAGAAAGTAGGTAGGTAGGTAGGTAGGTAGGAAAGAAGGGAGGGAGAAGAAAGGATAGGAGGAGAAGAAGGAGGAGAAGATAGAGGGTTAGAAAGGATGGTAGTGAGAAGTGGGAAAGAGGAGGGGAAGTAGGAAAGCGAGGAGAAGGATGGTGGGGAAAGTCGAAGAAGGATGAGAAGGGTAGAAAGGATTAAGGGAGGGAGTGGCGGTCGAGTAGCCCGGATTGAGCATAATTTGAGTATAGGATCGATTGTTGTATAAGTGATTATATTGTACACTGGTCAAATTGTGGGAATTATTATGGAAAAAAAAATAAAAAAAATTGCCGTAAAAAAAATAAAAAAAAATAATAATAGCAGAGTTGGAAGGTACCTTGGAGGTCTTCTAGTCCAACCCCCTTGCCCAGGCAGGAAACCCTACACCATTTCAGACAAATGGTTATCCAACATTTTCTTAAAAATTTCCAGTGTTGGAGCTGGAAGACAGACAGTGCTGTCTGTCTTGGGTAGCCCTGCATGGCATAGCTCATAGCTTCATTGAGCTACGCAAGCCCCTTCGCCACAACAATCCATGAAGGGGTCTCTCAAGCATATCATAGTGATTTTTGTACAAGCAAGCCAGTTTAGGTGTGTTTCCAGTTATAGTTCAGAACCCAGATGTGGCTAATCTCAGGGAAGGCTTGCAAGCAGTGGCTGAAAGGCAATTCCAGTTTGTGATTGATGAATCTCAAAGGCAGATGTCCTAATTTTGATGGTTTGGGAAGAAATTCTGTGGATTTTAAGGCAGCTGACTTCTAGCAAAACGTCAATTGCAATCAGGCTGTAGGTTGAACATTATACTCATTTTTTACTGAGATAAGCAGTTGGCTAAAGAAAGTGCAGACAAAGTCAGAATTGAGAAGTTGATGATCTTGTTTCGAGGCAATCAAATAATTTTGGGGAATGGGAAGAAGAGACCAAACGATGCCTACTTTCATGCGTTTAGAACTGAATATGACAAGAGAATCTTGATAATAATTGAGATTGCTTCCGCTCCGATGCCAGTCCAACTTGGTCAACCAGTTATTTAAATTCCTGTTGATTAAAATTATTTCTGAAGAAACGTGTACATTTGTATCCCTTATACAGTTTTATGTTTATGAGGCCACCTGCCTCCAGAAACACTAGGTGAGTGTTGAGAAACCTTAGCCTCTTTAAGATATGTGGACTTCAACTCCCAGAATTCCCCAGCCAGCTGAACTGTATGATTAAACTTTGATTGAGGTTCGATCCCATGATAGGTAAAGGTAAAGGTTCCCCTCGTACATACGTGCTAGTCATTCCTGACTCTAGGGGGCGGTGCTCATCTCCGTTTCAAAGCCGAAGAGCCAGCGCTGTCTGAAGACGTCTCCATGGTCATGTGGCCGGCATGACTCAATGCCAAAGGCGTACTGAACGCTGCTACCTTCCTACCAAAGGTGGTCCCTATTTTTCTAGTTGCATTTTTACGTGCTTTCGAACTGCTAGGTTGGCGATAGCTGGGGCAAGTCATGGGAGCTCACCCCGTTACGCGGCACTAGGGATTCGAACTGCTGAACTGCCGACCTTTCGATCGACAACTCAGCGTCTTACCCACTAAGCCACCACGTCCCTCTCGGTCCCATGATATGTCAGGTTTATTCTTTTAGGGAAATGTGAGGAATAGTTAGTTAGGGTTTTGCTGGTACTCTTTTATAGGAAATATTCATCTTTGGTGGTGCCCCTTGACTAAGAAAACCAGTCTATCGATTAAGTGGGAGACTTGGTTTCTCCATTGAAAGGAAATTCAGCCATGTAGACCATGAGAGAAATAAGTCCTTATAGACTTTCCCATGTTGACGCAAGGGATCGTATTTCCCACCTTTTTAATATCCCTATGAAGCTACTAATCGAGGACCTGCCAAACATACTAGCAGCAAACAGCCCAATCAACGAACCTTTTGTCAGGATAGACCTGGAAGGGACCTTGGAGATCTTCTAGTCCAACCCCCTGCTCAAGCGGGAGACCCTATACAATTTGAGACACGTAGCTATCCAATCTCTTCTTAAAAACCTCCAGTGATGAAGCACCTACAATTTCTGAAGACAAGCTGTTCTGTTGGTTAATTGTCCTCGCTGTTGGCACATTTCTCCTTAGTTCCAGGTTGCTTCTCTCCTTCATTAGTTTCCATCCATTGTTTCTTTTCTTGCCTTTTGGTGCTGTGGAAAATAAGTTGAGCACCTCTTTATTTGTGGCAACCCCTCAAATACTGGACTACTGCTATAATGGGATTTATTGTGGTCATAAGTTGAGGACTAGCTGTAACGCTTGTCCTCATTGCAAGTTGAGTTGTCTACTGGGGTACATTTTGCATGAGGCAGCTCTTAATGATCTGGAAGCTGCAATTGGTGGCTCCTATATTTGCTACCTCCTGGTGAGCTAGCAAATATAAAACCAGGGGTGAAATGTAAAATTTGTTACTACCGGTTCTGTGGGCTTGGCTTGGTGATGGGGGTTATGTGACTGGGTGGGCGTGACCAACTTTTTTTTTTTTTACTTTTAAAAGCATTTTTTCTACAACCTCTTCGGCCGAAGACCTCTACAGGCAACTCAACTAGGATTGTCAGAGCCTTTTAAAAGCATTTTTTTTACCACCTCTTCAGCCAAAGAGGTTGTAGAAAAAATGCTTTTAAAGGCTCTGACGATCCAGATGAGACTTTTAAAAGGATTTTTTTTTGGCTGAAGAAAAATGCTTTTAAAAGTAAAAAAAAAAACCCTCCGATGATCGCGCTGCTCAGCTGGGCATGGGGGTGGGCAGGAATTTTTGCTACTGGTTCTCTGAACCACCCGCCACCATCACTACTGGATTGGGCGATCCGGTCGGAACGGGGAGCATTTCACCCCTGCCTAAAACTCATTTTGCAGGTCCTTAACTGGTTGCTAATAGGCTGCCAAATATATCGTAAAGGGGCCGGTGTTGACCTATAAAGGCTTTTATAACTTGGCACTTGCAGGATACCTGGTCTAATCAAAATTGGCCTGATTTGCTAGCTTGTGTAGCTGGTGATCCCATATTTCTGGAAGTCGAGCGGGGGAACGAGGGCAGGAAGTGTTTCTTTTCTATGGTGGTCCTGCTACTCTAAAATCATCATCTTCTTTTAACAACCCCATAACCCCTTGCTGGGTGGAGGAGTCTGGACAACTGAATGGAGCTAGCCGAGTGTTTCCTGGCCGGATGCCCTTCCTGTTGCCAATGCGGAGTTTTGGTCAGCAGATATATTCTCATTGTGCCGAGAGAGAAAA
The DNA here is from genome assembly GCF_028640845.1 of Ahaetulla prasina. Classification (NCBI taxonomy): domain Eukaryota; kingdom Metazoa; phylum Chordata; class Lepidosauria; order Squamata; family Colubridae; genus Ahaetulla; species Ahaetulla prasina. Next base: position 290,669,217 of record NC_080540.1, on the reverse strand, counting down.
AAAATATCTGCCTCTACCTAGGATCGAACTCACAGCCTCCTGATTGTGAGGCTAGAGCTCCACCTTTAGGCCATTGCACCACTCCCTGCTATTCTAAAATGGCCTCCCCTTATTGATCAGACTAGACTTCCCTGCTGGCTTTCGGGGAATTATTGTACACTGAATTATTTCCGTGGAGGCTCTCTTGATTGCACCACTCTTATTTACGTATTGGGTTAGTGTTTCCTGTTCATGTTGGATTTTATATGTTTAGAATTACCATGGGTACTTTAATTGCTATTATCACCCATGTTTCTTTTCATCTAATTTAATTAAATTTAATTAATTTCTTTTCCTCGTATGAGTAATTGTATGATTTATTAACTAACATTTCTTTAATGACTGGCAGTCTTACAGAGTGACATACTAGGAATTTAAAAGTGGAGCTGTAAATGCCATCAGTTAAGACTGCAGTTCGGATCTTGGTTTGGGTTGAGGTTCATCGGCTGGATTGACCCCCTCCTGATCTTCCATAATATAATCTGTTGGGTTTGGATTTAAAAGTGTTTTGTGGATGTTAGACATTGTAGTTGATAGTTAAAGCTTTTGATTAACTAAACTACGTTGAACCATCATGCCTCGTTAGATAAACAGTCAAGTTAGCATTCCCCTGCGAATGCAAGATGTAAATAAATGGATAATAATTAGTAGTGTCCTAAATAGAGCAGAACATTTTTACCTTTGGAGGCAGTCCTCGATTTACGACCACAACTGGGTTTGGAACATCCATCACTAAGCTACGTGGTCATTAAGTGAGTTGTGACCCATTTCATGTCATTTTTGAGGCAGTTAAAAGTCTGTAGAGATTCTCAGTCATCCAGGTCATGGTTGTCCCAAAGGTGCTTTTTCAGAAGGCAACTGGACTTTTTCTTTGAAGACGTTTCACTTCTTATCCAAGAAGCTTCTTCAGCTCTGACTGGATGGTGGGGAAGGGAAGGATTTATATTCCTTGCAGACAGCTGGTCATTTGCATCCTTGTAGAGGGTTGTTGAAGCCCTTGGAGGTTTATCTGTGTCCTCAGGGTCACTTAAGTGAGCCTGACTAGGTGGCTCAGTGGCTAAGACACTGAGCTTGTCGATCAGAAAAGTCGGCAGTTCCAATCCCTAGTACAGGTTTCCTGCGTGAGCAGGGGGTTGGACTAGATGACCTCCAAGGTCCCTTCCAACTCTGTTACTGAACTAAGTAGTGCACCTAGTTCCTGTAGTCTGCAGGAACTTTTTGAAGCCGTTTTCTTCTTTTTGAAGCCGTTGTTAAGCAAATTGCAATGTTAATAAACGAATATGGCTTCCCTCATTGAGTTTGCTTGTCAGATTCCGCTAGGAGAGATCACACGACCCTGGGAAGCTGCAGCTGTTGTATATACACACCTGTTCCTAAGCACCTGAATTTTGGAATATCTGTACACAGGGATGCTGGCAATGGTCATAAATGCAAGAACTGGCCACAAGTAACTTTTTCAGAACCACTGTAACTTTTAAACGGTCGCTAAATGAATGGCTTGTAAGTCCAGGATAATTTGTATATTTCTATCAGTTGGACCACTTTTTTCTGAATTCAAATTGGAATCTTCATTTCCCCCCCCCCCCCATTAATTATCATGTGAAAGTGAGATCTTTGCATGTTTGATTTTGGTTTCCTAAGCGAAGGGCTTTCTATTTGTCTCTTGAATTTCATTCATTTTAGCTCATTAAAATTGTTTTTCACCTTATTCTCGTCTTCTAGGGAAGCGGTCCCCAAACTTTGCAGCTTAGCGGATCAGCAGGATGGGGAGAGGCAATGGTTCCACACCAACTCTATTTGTGTGAGCGGCAGGGATATCGGCTTACCACTTATGCAAGTGGAGCTGCGTGCACACACACAAACCACTTGTGTGGGCCAGTTCCAAACAGGCCACGGCCTGGGGACCCCTGTTCTAGGGTATTAGATATCTCATTCCATTTCGTATTATTTGGGAAGCATTTCCTCTATATTTTTTTATTTTGTATTTTCTGTTATGGGTTGCACCAGAGAGGCTAAACCAATTTTATTGTATATAGAATAGAATAGAATAGAATTCTTTATTGGCCAAGTGTGATTGGACACACAAGGAATTTGTCTTGGTGCATATGCTCTCAGTGTACATAAAAGAAAAGATACGTTCATCAAGGTACAACATTTACAACACAATTGATGTTATACAATGTTGTACAATGACAATAAAGGCTATACTATACTCTACATTTTCCTCCAAATCAGGGATCCCCAAGCCCCTGACTACAGCCCATTCAGAACATGTTTGTCGAAGAGGTGTGCAAGTTAAAGCAACTCATGTACACGAAATGCAACCAACTCTCCCCCTCCCTCTCCCCCACCCACCACCATTCCTTCTACTGATAGAATAGAATAGAATTTTTATTGGCCAAGTGTGATTGGACACACTAGGAATTTTTCTTTGGTGCATATGCTCTCAGTGTACATAAAGAAAAGATACGTTCATCAACAATTCTAAGATACAACACATAATGACAGTCATAGAGTACAAATAAGCAATCAGGAAACAATTTCAATATAAATCATAAAGTTACAAGCAACAGTGATATTGATGTTATAGTGTTGGACTTCCTCTACCCATTTTGCCTGGCTGGTCTGGCCAATCACACGCTTGCTTATTAAAAATATTCCCTTGATATTGCAGAAGCAGTGGTGGCGCAGTGATTAGAATGCAGTATTGCAGGCTAACTCTGCCCCATAGGAGTTTGATCCTGACCGGCTCAAGGTTGACTCAGCCTTCCATCCTTTTGAGGTCAGTAAAATGAGGACCCAGAGCAGGGGTTAAATGCTCCCGGTTCGCACCGGCTCGCCCGATTAGGTAGCGATGGCAGCTGCTGGTTCGGAGGACCGGTAGCAAAAATCCCTGGACCTGCCCCCCTGCCATTGCTGAGCTGCACCATCAGCAGAGGTTTTGTTTTTTTTTTTACTTTTAAAAGCAGTTTTTCTTCAGCCGAAACATGCCTTTAAAAGTAAAAAAAAAACCCTCTGATGATCACGGGGCTGAGCAGAGATCATCAAAACCCTTTAAAAGTTTTTTTTAAAAAAGCCTCTTCAGCCGAAGGAGGGGAAAAAAAGAAAAAAAAAGAGGTTTTAAAAGCCTCCTCTGGCGATCCCAGAGGAGTTTCCTGCTCCTCACAGGCTTTTAAACTCACTTTTTAACAGCCCCCACTTACAAGAGCCCCCACCCATGCCCAGCCAATTCCCCCTCCTCACTTACCTATAATTACTGCAACTGCATGCTTTTCTTCAGCTACTGAAGAACAGAAAAAGCTTGCTTTGACTTCCTGCTTTGCTGAATGAGGAACTCTGGGAGTTGAAGTCCACAAACTAAGTTACTAAGGTTGGAGACCCTGTTTTAAATAAATAAATAAAAATAATAAAATAAAATATTTGTGCAGCTTTCTGAGATTTGGTGTGTTTCTGTAGTGTTTCACTCTAAAACTACACAAACACACAAAATCTCACAAAGCTGTATGTGGAATTGTTTGTGTGTGTGTGTGTGTGTGTGTGAGTCAGTTGTGTTGTGTGTGTGTAAAGTGTGAAAGTGTGAGCGAGGTTCCTGCTTGTTGCAGGGGCCATTTTGGGTGTAGTGCAGCTGCTTTTACATTGTGTGTGAGTCAGTTGTGTTGTATTGTGTGTGTGTAAAGTGTGGAAGTTGGTTTTTGGTACCTCTTATTGTTTTGTATACCTTATTTATTATTTTTATTATTTATTGTTATTGGCCACGCCCACCCAGTCATCTGACCACCAAGCCACACCCACCAATTAAATCACACCCACAGAACCGGTAGGGAAAGTTTTTAGATTTCACCCATGACCCAGAGTGTTGGGGGGCAATAGGCTGACTCTGTAAACCGCTCAGAGAGGGCTTCAAAAGCACTACGAAGCGGGATATAAGTCTAGACCAGGGGTGTCCAAACTTGGCTCATTGAAGAGTGGTGGACTTCAACTCCCAGAATTCCCGAGCCAGCAACTTGCTCATATTTATAGTGCATGCTGGCTGGGGAATTCTGGGAGTTGAAGCCCACCACTCTTCAATCAAAATATGTGAATTAGCCTTTTCTGTTCTCCAAAAAGACAAAATATAGCCACGGTTTCTGATCCTTAGTACAGGTAGGCCTCAATTTACAACCATTAATTGAGTGACCACTTGAAGTTAGTACCCATGGCACTGGGAGAAATATCAACAACCTCAGATATGCAGATGATGCCACTCTAATGGCAGAAAGCGAAGAGGAACTAAAAAGCCTCTTGATGCGGGTGAAGGAGGAGAGTGCAAAAGCTGGGTTGAAACTCAACATTAAGAAAACTAAGATCATGGCATCCGGCCCTCTCAATTCCTGACATAGCTGGGGAAGAAATGGAGGTAGTGACAGATTTTATTTTCCTGGGCTCCAAGATCACCGCAGATGGGGACTGCAGCCAAGAAATTAAAAGACGCTTGCTCCTGGGGAGGAAAGCTATGGCAAATCTAGACAGCGTACTAAAAAGCAGAGACATCACCCTGCCAACAAAAGTGCGTCTAGTCAAGGCTGTGGTTTTCCCAGTTGCAATGTATGGCTGTGAAAGTTGGACCATAAGGAAGGCTGAGTGTCAAAGAATTGAGGCCTTTGAACTCTGGTGCTGGAGAAGACTCTGGCGAGTCCCTTGGACTGCAAGGCGATGAAACCGGTCAGTCCTAGAGGAGATTCAACCCTGACTGCTCTAGAAGGCCAGATCCGGGAGATGAAACTGAAATACTTTGGCCACCTAATGAGAAGGAAGAACTCACTGTAGAAGAGCCTAATGCTGGAAAAGATTGAGGGCAAAAGAAGAAGGGGATGACAAAGAACGAGGTGGCTGGATGGAATCACTGAAGCAGTAGGCATGAGCTTAAATGGACTCCAGAGGATGGTAGAGGATAGGAAGGCCTGGAGGAACGTTGTCCATGGGATCACGATGGGTCGGACATGACTTCGCAACTAACAACAACAACAACCATGGCAGTGAGACAAGGGACTTACAACTTTTTTCACGCTTAAAACCTCTGCACCTACCTGTGATCACATGATTAAAATTGGGGCCACTTGTCAACTGTTGTGTGTTTATGACAGTTGGAGCATCCTGGGGTCATGTGATCGCCATTTGTGACCCTTCGACGAGCAAAGTCAACAGGGAAGCCAGATTTATTTAACAACCGTGTTACTAGCTTAATGACTGCTGTGATTCCCATAACAACTGTGGCAAGACAGGTGGTAAAATGGAGCAGAACACACTAAACAACTGTCTTGTTTAGCAACAGAAATTTTGGGCTCAGTCGTCATAAGTGGAAGGCTACCTGTACTCTTGACCATTTTTCCTGAGGCAGCTCTTTGTTCTGATTTGGCACTTGGTTTTTAAAGTACTTTAAAGTATTTTAAAGCAAGGATCTCCAACCTTGGCCATTTTAAGACTTGTGGATTTCAACTCCCAGAATTCCCCAGCCAGCTGGCTGGGGAATTCTGGGAGTTGTAGTCCACAAGTCTTAAAATGGCCAAGGTTGGAGACCACTGCTTTAAAGCATTCAGCATCAAATGCTGCACGATTGCCAGATATGAGTCTTTATAGGGGCAATTAACAAGCCTATTGATCTAGATCCAGCATATGAATAGCTAAGAAACCAATCAACAGGACTAATCAACAGGAGAACCAATCAGCTGCTCAGAATTTAAATATAGCTCCAAATGAACAACCAATCAAATGACCAACTGACCACACAAATCGTTAATAAGCTAAAGAGGAATAGGACAAGACAATCTTGAGGATGATGAGGATGATGATGATGTTACCTAGTCTGGTAACAAAACGTTCAGAAACGAAATTGAAAAGAGATTGGAGAGCAAAACCCCTGTCAAATATGAATCTTTATCTCTGTTCCATTACGCTGTTTTCCTTTCATAATAGTAGTTATTTTATAAAATGGCAGTGCTGCCTGGAGCCCTAAGTGTATCTTGAAAGCATTGTTTTAACGGCAGTGTAGGTGTTGTAATAACCCTGCTTGTGAAAGTTTCCCTAATACGTAGGTTTTACTATTTTAGAATGAAGGGTTTTTGTGTAGAAGTGCTTTGTCCTAAATATCCTACATAACTGTAGAGATTCTTAGTCATCCAGGTCATGGTTGTTCCAAAGGTGATTTTTCAGGAGGCAACTAGACTTTCTTGTTGTTGTTTTTTCTTTTGAAGACGTTTTGCTTCTCATCCAAGAAGCTTCTTCAGCTCTGATGGTGGGGAATGGAAGGATGTTGCTGTGACCCAGGCCCAAGTAGCTAGTAAAAAACTTAGTCCATGGAAAAACAAACTTTATTTGAACAGCTGGGAATTACTTCATTCCCAGCGTCCTTACTCAAATTAAAGCAAATTCCTCCCAACACAAATTCCTCAGTCCTTTCGCAAACCTTGGTCCAATTAAGCAAACTGCCAAAGGCTTTTCTTGGCAAACGTTCAGAAGTCACAAAAATAAATGCAAGAGGTAGGCGAAGCAGAAGACGAAGCTGCCAATGTTGTTTTCTGGCAAAGCCCAAACGCCGGTGCTGGTCTGTTTTAATCCTTATGTGAGGGGCCAATCATCTCTTGGCCCTACTCCTGAGTCGTCCTCTTTGCTTTAGCTGCTCTTGCCTTCTGGCAGCCCTTCTCATGCGTGCATTAGGAACAGGCTCCTCCTGTTCCTCTGCCTCACTACTGTCAGCCTCTGGAGGCTCTGGAGTCCACACATCACTCCCCGATGGCCCTGGCCCCACCTCTGCCTCATCGCTGTCCGACTCCGTTGCCAGCTCCGTAGGCTGCTGATGGACCACAACAGATTTATACTCCTTGCAGACAGCTGGATATTTGCATCCTTTTGGAGCAGGGGTGTCAAACTGGCGGTCCACGGGCTGGATGTGTCACACGCAGGCCAAGCTCACCCCAGCTCCTCAAAGGGAAAAAACGTCACGATATGTCATGTGATGGCGTGACACCACGAATTTGGCACCCGTGTTTTAAATGGTCATTGAAGCACCTGGAGCTTTATCACGGTCACTCTGCTCCTGTTTCCTATAGTCTGCCATTTTTTCTCTGGAAATCCATTCCTACTCCTACACTGCGGTCCTTGACGTACGACCACCATTGAGCCCAAAATTTGCTAAACGAAAGAGTTGTTTAGAGAGTTTTGCTTCCTTGCCACAGATGTTAAGTGAATCACTGCAGTTATTGTCTCTGTCTCACTGCCTACCTCGATCCCATCCTCGTTGCCAATGTTAAGTTGGGTGATTGAGGAGGCAGGGGACAGGTCGTGTTTAACAACAGCTCTTTATTGTATGGTGTGAACCCAGCAATTGAACCATAGGAGAAGCTCTCCTTATATACTGTTCTGGCTGAGGCACCAGCCAATCATTAACAAGTATTTTCCCTCCAAAAGTTCCCTCCAAAAGTCAAATACATTACGGTTAGGAACACGGCTGTTAAGTGAATCTTTGGGCTTCCCCGTTGACTTTGCTTGTCAGAAGGTCCCAAAAGGGGATCACGTGACCTTGAGCGCCACGGCCATTATGAATATGAGTTGGAATTTTGATCATGTGACCACGGGGATGCTGCAACTGTCATGTGAAAAATAGTCATAAATCGCTTTTTTCAGTGCCGTTGTAACTTCGAATGGTCACTAAATGAACTGTTATAAGTGGAGGATTAAATGTATTCGTCATCTAAAGCAGGGGTCTCCAACCTTGGCAACTTTAAGAGTTCTGGACTTCAACTCCCAGAGTTCTTCCGCCAGCAAAGCTAGTGAAAGAACTCTGGGAGTTGAAGTCCACAAGTCTTAAAGTTGCCAAGGTTGGAGACCCCTGATCTAAATTAATATTCCTCCATCTTGGAATATACATTTGTCGTGATCTGTGTTTTAATTCACCTGTCGTTTTTCCAAACAGTTGGAATGGTTGTTAAGACAGTCATCTCACAGCCGTGCCTGATTTTACGTGTCTTTTTATAACAAATGGCTGTTTTTTTTGCCGGAAACCCGAAATAAATGTTGGTTTCTGGCAAAGAATGCCTAAATTTTGCAATCACGTGATTCTGGGATGCTGCAAACAGCTATACATGCAGACCAAATATCCAAAATGTGATCATGTGACTGCATGGTGGAAGGGGGTTTGTCGAAACTTCAAAACTGGGTCATAAATAGCTGTAGGGAGTCTGTCGTAACTTGAAACTGTGGCTTGGTGAGTGATCGTAAGATAAGGCCTACCTATTCATGATGGCATAAAAAACCGCCTTTTGTTTCTGTATCCTGTAATCTTTTCTGGCTCGAGTGGCTTTTTGAGTAGGATGTCCAAAGAAGTGCCACGCTCCCTGAAACCGAAGCAAAAGATAAATGTCTCTCTTCCCTAATTCGTATAATTTTTTCACCAGCCGGTGTCTTTAATAATTTTAATTACAAATTGTTAGAGGCTTTGAAAGTCTCTGAAGGTGGCACCCAGAGTGAACGGAGGGAGTCCTGAAGCTTTTGTTTATTTACTGTATTAACCCATTTGAGATGCCACCATCGAGCACAGAAGTGATTCTCAGCAACATGCACTGTTTAAGACAGTGGTTCTCAACCTTTATAGTGCTGCGACCCCTTTAATACAATTCCCCACGATGTGGCGACCCCAAGCGTAAAATTATTATTTTTTTAGGCAGAGATCTCAGCGCACCGCAGCAGCCGCAGAAGGGGGGGAAAATCGGCAAACTGTTTTTTTGAATTTATCGCACCTGAAGCCGTATTAGCTAGCGATCTGAACTGCTTGCGATTGCCTTGAGGACAGAGGCATTAAAGCGGAGACTCCTCCCCTATTAAGTTTATGGCGCCTGAAGCCAGATTAGGCTAGCGATTGGGAGTGATTGCAGCTGGCTTGAGAGGGAGACATCAGAGCAAAGATTTCTCTCTTTTTTAATTCATCGCGCCTGAAGCCGAATTCGGCTAGCGATTTGAAGAGCCTGCAGCTGGCTTGTGGTGTCAACCATTGGAGCGCGATTCTTTGACTCGCAAGTATACTTCCCATATTTCCGATGGTCTTAGGAGACCCCTGGCAAATCGTCATTTGACCCCCAAAGGGGTCCCGACCCACAGGTTGAGAACCGCGGGTTTAAGACATAAAAACAAAAGATGCAATAACTAAAACAAAGACCATGTATAATCTACCATACCAGAGAAGGAAAATCTCCCCCCCTCCTTTGATATTCATTGGGTATCCTATTCCTTTTGACATGATTTGAATTGAAACGGTTAATTCATCTTACCGTTGGGTTTCATGACTAACAGAATTACAGAGTTGGGAGGGACCTTGGAGGTCTTCCAGACCAACCCCTTGCTCAAGCATGGGACCTTATACCAGTGATGGCTAACCTTTTTGCCATCGTGTGCCAAAAGCGTGGGGAGCGTGTGGAGGAGTGTCATGCACTCATGTGCCCACATCCATAATTCTATGTGCACCGCGCATATGCGCACAACGCCCCCCTCCCCCAATTTTGGCATGCGAAGGCCAAAAGAAAGAAAATGGCCTCCCCGGCCCGGAGGCCGTCCGGAGACTAGGAACGGCCCATTTGCTGACTTCCGGTAGAACCGGAAGGTCCGTTTTTTTCTCTCCTCAGGCTCCAGAGCCTTTCTAGGAGCCTGGGGAGAGGGAAAAACGGGCCTTCCCCACCCCACCCCCCAGGCCATCCGGGGAGCCGGAAACAATCTGTTTCCCTACTTCTGGTGTGCCCAGAAGGCCTAAAAATCAGCTGGCGGAGCTGAGCTTGCGTGCCCACCGATATGGCTCTGTATGCCACCTGTGGCACGCATGCCATAGATTCTCCATCATGGCCCTATACCATTTCAGACAAATGGTTGTCCAATCTCTTCTTGAAAACCTCCAGTGTTGGAGCGCCCTCAACTTCTGGAGGCAAGTCGTTCCACTGATTAATTGGTCTAACTGTCATGAAATTTCTCCTTAGTTCCAGGTTGGTTCTCAAAAATTTCAGTGTCAAAAATTCAATGAGAGTTCTTCAATCTTCCTAAAGGGAAGTTTAAGAGAATTCAGAATTTCTAGAAAGGGTACAGACAGTCCTCAACTTATGACCACAACTGAGCCACAATTTCTCATGATCACAATTGAGCCACAATTTATGTTGCTAAGCAAGACAGCTTTTAAAGTGAGTTTTGCCTCATTTCACAACTTTTGTTGCCATAGGTGAATGACTGCGATTGTTAAGTTATTCCCACGGTTGTTAAGTGAATCTGGCTTCCCCTCTGACTTTGCTTGTCAGAAGGTCACAAAAGGGGAATCACACAACCCCAGGACCCTGACACTGTCATAAATATGAGCCAGTTGCCAAATGTCTGAATTTTGACCAAGGTGACCATAGGGAGGCTGATTGTAAATATGAAAAATGGTCATAAGTCACTTATTCAGTAGTGTTGCAACTTTGAATGGTTGCTAAATGAATGCTTGTAAGTCAAGGACTGCCTGTATAGAATTGTCAGTGTTGGTACCACTGTGTTTTATTGAAATCCTGGTTTCGTTCAGTACAGCTAGTCCTCTACTTACAACCGTTCACCTAGTGACCATTCAAAGTTACAAAAGCACTGAAAAAAGTGACTTATGACCGTTTTTCACACTTAAACAACCGTTGCAACATCCCTATGGTCGTGTGATTTACATTCGGACATTTGACAGCTGACTCACGTTTATGACGGCTGCAGCATCCCGGGGTCACGTGATCGCCTTTTGCGACCGTCTTACAAGCAAACTCAATGGGAAAAACAGAGTCACTTAACAGTCGTGCTACTTAATTAACAACTGCAGTGATTCGCTTCACAAATGTGGCAAGAAAAGTCATAACATGGGGCAAAACCCATTTAACCAATTTCTCACTTAGCGACATAAATTTTGGGCTCAGTTGTGGTCATAAGTTGAGGACTAGCTATAGTAAATTTCTCATCATGAACTTTCTCCATTAACTATTCATTATTGAAATGCGGAATGCGACCTGTCCTTTCATTTAGAACTGGAACTGTCTGGAACGGCTGACCATCAATTGTGTTGTAAATGTTGTACCTTGATGAAGGTATCTTTTCTTTTATGTACACTGAGAGCATATGCACCAAGACAAATTCCTTGTGTGTCCAATCACACTTGGCCAATAAAAATTCTATTCTATTCTATTCTATTCTATTCTATTCTATTCTATTCTATTCTATTCTATCTCTTGACAAAACCAGTCTCATTTTCAGACTGTGGCACACTTGAAACAGCACCATATGAAAATATTCCCTACATGTAGGGAGGCAACTAACCCATGGCCCTTCTCTCTTCAAAAACATACATATAGGCAGTCCTCAATTAATTAAAGAGTCTTTGTTTAATGATAGTTCAAAGTTATGCTGCCCTTAGAAAAAGTAACTTATGGCCCATCCTCAAAGTTACGACTGCCACACACGATTCCAATTTGGGGGCTGGGCAACGGGTTCTGTTCTGTCTCCTTCCCCACTTCAGACCCACGAGCTGGCCTTCAGCCAGTGGATTCATGGCTCTTATCAGTCCTGGCAGAGAAATCGCAGCTGCCTGCCAAAGTTTAAACAAATCACTCATGTAGCAAGACTTTCAGCTCTTTTTGAAATGGATCAGCTAAACTTTGCTTCCCGTGGAGTGAGAGCAGTTCCAAACCTCCTTATATATCCTGTGGGGTGGGACTCCTGCCCCACCCTTCCCTTTGATGACGCCGCCTTTCTAATCTTCTGAAGCGCGGGTCGATCCAAGCTTGATTATTATTATTATCAGCTGGGTCTGAAGGCGTAGCCTGGGGAAGGGAGGAATCAGGGGATGATGGCCTCATTACGTCCTCCGACTGGTCTGGTTCTGGCTCCTGGAGCCGAGCCAAAGGAATCAGTGCTCCCAAGGTAAGCCTTACCGGCCCTTCCCCCTCACTTTCGGAGTCACTTTCGGGCATGGGGCCAGGTTCGGGGGCTAGAGTCACAACAGGTTCACATTTACAATGCTTGCGGCATCGTGGAGTCACGCAGTTACAATTTGAAACCTTCCCAGCCAGCTTCTAACAAGCAAAGTCAATTGGGAAAGCTGGATTTGGTTAATGACCGCATGATTTGCTTAACAACCATGGTGAAATGCTCCTAAAATCCAGTCCGGTTATGTGATGACATCATTTCACAGCTGAAATTCCAGTCCCAGTTGTGGTTGTAAGTCAAGGATTACCCTTAGGGCCAATCTTAAGCGGAACAATCTACAAGGATCAGGACCTTTACAATTGTGCTGAACATGTAGTTTGTCCATAAATGGTCTGTGTGGAAACCTTTTTTTCTAATGTTTAATTCCTACTTTAGCACAATGCACACACACACATGCACACACAAATCTTGATGGGTCTCTCAAAGCAGTGGTGAAATCCAATTTTTTTTACTACCGGTTCTGTGGGTGTGGCTTGGTGGGTGTGGTGTGGCTTGGTGGCCATGGCAGGGAAAGGGTACTGCAAAACCTCTGTTGCCACCGCTGTTGTGGTCCATCAGCAGCCTACGGAGTTGACAACGGAGTCGGACAGCGATGAGGCTGAGGTGAGGCCAGGGCCATCGGGAAGTGAGGTGCGGAATCCAGAGCCTCCAGAGACTGATAGTAGTGAGGCAGAGGAACAGGAGGAGCATCTTCCTAATGCACGCATGAGAAGAGCTGCCAAAAGGCAAGAGCAGCTCAAGCAGAGAGGACAACTCAGGAGTAAAGCCAAGAGATGATTGGCCCCTCCCATAAGACTTAAAACTGACCAGCACCAGCGTTTCAGCTTTGCTGGAAAGCAACGTTGTAGCTGCGTCTTCGGCTTCATATACGTCTTTGTTTTTGTGGCTTCTGGATGTTTGTCAGGAAGGGCCTTTGGCAGTTTGCCTAATTGGACTAAGATTTGTGAGATAACTGAGGAATTTGTGCTGGGAGGCATTTGTTTTACTTTGAGTTGAATGACGCTGGGAATGAAGTAATTCCCAGCTGTTCGAATAAAGTTTGTTTTTCCACAGACTGAGTTTATTACTACCTACTTGGGCCTGGGTCACAACAACCACACTCTGGAGCCAGCCAGAGGTGGTATTTGCCAGTTCTCCAAAATACTCAAAATTTCCACTACCAGTTCTCCAAGCAGCTCAAAAGTTCTGCTACCAGTTCTCCAGAACCTGTTAGAACCTGCTGGATTTCACCCCTGTCTCAAAGTATTTGTGACCATCTGTTTTAATAACCTAACCCAGGGGTATCAACTCAATTTCATTGGGGGCTGCATCAAGGCTGTGGTTGAACTCGGGGGTTGGGGCGGCCAGGAGTGACTGACTGGGTGGGCGTGGCCAGCTTGACACCATTAATTGGACGTGGCCGACTGGTTGGGTCTGGCCAGCTTGACACCACTCCCCAAACTGCTGGCATATTTCCCCTTCACATTGGGTAGACTGGATCGAAGCTACGCTGGCCCGATGTTTCCCCTTTGCATTTGGTAGACTGGATCGAAGCCACGCTGGCCCGATGTTTCCCCTTTGCACTGGGTAGACAGGGCCGAAATGACATGGGCCAGCCGGATCCAACCACATCGCTGTCCTAACCCAGCCCATGGGCCTTGAGTTTGACACCCCTGACTTAGCCTTATCTACACTTTTAGAAGTGCTATTTCCTGTCTTCAGGTCATGTTGACGGCTGATTTGGTCTGACTAAGACAGATTTTTGAGGGATACGGTGGTTCAGGGGCTAGGACATTAAGCTTGTCGATCGAAAGATCGGCAGCTCAGTGGTTCGAATCCCTAGTGCTGCCGTGTAACGGAGTGAGCTCCCGTTACTTGTCCCAGCTTCTGCCAACCTAGCAGTTTCGAAAGCACGTAAAAATGCAAGTAGAAAAAATAGGGACCACCTTTGGTGGGAAGGTAACAGCGTTCCATGCGCCTTTGGCATTGAGTCATGCCGGCCACATGACCACAGAGATGTCTTCAGACAGCGCTGGCTCTTCGGCTTTGAAACGGAGATGAGCACCGCCCCCTAGAGTCGGCAACGACTAGCACGTATGTGCGAGGGGAACCTTTACCTTTACCTAAGACAGATTTTAAATGACTCCTTTGATTTGAAGTCCAAAGTTGGTAAAATGGAAATGACCCCTTTGCTGCTGAAGAGGTCATTGGTGTGACCCTCTTTGTCAGAAGATGCTGACCCTCAACAGTTCGTCCGACATTTTTTTCTGGGACCCTGGAATCATGACGCGATGGCTGGATTGGGAACAGAGGTCGCAAAAGCACGACTCACTTAGACAACCACCTTGTTTAACAACGAACATTCTGGCTCCCAATCATAGTTGTAAGTCAAGGACTGTCTGTGTCAAACAAACCCTATGCTTTTCTGAGGAGGAAAAGGCAAATATTTTTTGGCTTTCCGCTTTTCCCCACAGAGGCTCCTCTCAAAAATCAAGAAATGAAATATGAATGGGAAATGGAGTTGTGTAAACTGCAGCATCAGATGTGGTAAAATGCTTAATGCAGCATAATGTCTACTCTGAATGGGCAGTTAAGCAGTTGGACTCCCTGTTTCTGCTGGCCGATGGAAAAACTAAAGAAGCTTAGAGAATGGCTGTTAATTACAGCTTTTGAAGGAAAACCAACTTTGCAGCTAAATTGTTAAACTGCTACACACATACACCCCCCCACCCCAGAAATCAGTTGTTTATCAATGGCTTTTAAAAGGATTATTATTATTATTATTATTTATTCGATTTTTATACCGCCCTTCTCCCGAAGGACTCAGGGCGGTGTACAGCCAAGGTAAAACAAAAAATGCAATATACAATTAAAATACGAATTAAAAAACTTATTACATAATTGGCCTAAAAACTTTAGAACATATAAAACTAAAACCCATTAAAAATTAATAATAAAAATTTAAAACCAATAAAATTTAAGCCAGCCCCGCGCGAATAAATAAATGTGTTTTCAATTCGCGGCGGAAGGTCAGAAGGTCAGGTATTTGGCGTAAACCCGGGGGAAGTTCGTTCCAGAGGGTAGGAGCCCCCACAGAGAAGGATCTACCCCTGGGGGCCGCAAGCCGACATTGCTTGGCGGACGGCACCCTGAGAAGTCCCTCTCTGTGTGAGCGTACGGGTCGGTGGGAGGCATGAGGTAACAGCAGGCGGTCCCGTAAGTACTCAGGCCCTAAGCCATGGAGCGCTTTAAAGGTAGTGATAAAAGGATAATGAAGCATTGGTTTAATTTTTTGTATAGCCAAAATATTGGCATTTGGGGGATATAAAAGGAAGTACAGAAACAAAGGCTCTTAATCATTTTCCAGAAGATCATATTTATTGTTCCTCTTTTCTGCTTCCCTTAGCACACACATCCTGATAGTAAACTTTTGTGTGTGGTGGGGGGTGAGAAACCAAAAATAAGTGTCTCCCAGTACTTCTGCCTACTTTTGTTCTTTGTGGTATTATTCTCATTCACATCAGTTTCTACTAATTTTAGTAAGTAACATTTTAGAATGTTAGAAACTGAAGCTCGTACAGTTGTACGATTTACAACAGATTGGTTAGTGACCATTCAAAGTTACAACGGCACTGGGGAAAAACTGACTTATGACCGTTTTTCACACTTATGACCATTGCAGGTCACGTGATCAAAATTCAGATGCTTGGCAACTGGTTTGTATTCATGATGGTTGCAGAGTCCCCTCAGGTCATGTGATCACCTTTTGTGACCTGATAAGTAAAGTCAATAGGGAAGCCAGATTCACTTAGCAACCATGTTAACAATTGTGGCAAGAAAGTTTGTAAAATGGGCAAACCTCACCAAACCTCACTTAACAACTGTCTTGCTTAGCAATGGAAATTCAAGGACTATCTGTACTACATATCAGGGGTAGTGTTTACTTAACTTCACTACTGGTTTGCAAAAGTGAGAGCCTTCCACATATGCGCAGAGGGTCAAAAATGGGACGTGATGACATCCGGTCACGTGGGCAGAGCCTCTCGCAGCCGCCGCTACGGGTTCGCCTAAATTGAATAGAACTAGCTGAATACCACCACTGCTACATATCCAGATGTATGCCCAAAGTTTTGTCATTACAACTATCTGTTCTGCAAGTATGGTTGTTCTGAGGAAGACCTACTTACTCACTCTGTATGATTTATGGTATAGGTTGTGTTGACTCCTCATCCCAAATTTATTTATTTATTTATTTATTATTTTGATTTATATACCGCCCTTCTCCTGAAGGACTCAGGGTGGTTTATAGCCTAGTAAAAACAGAAGTCACAAAAATTAAAAACATTTTAAAAAACTAATTTAATCAGGCCCAAAAAGACTAAAACCCCAATAAAACCCCAATTAAAACTAAATTAAGCCAGCCCTGCGCGATGAAACAAAAATGTCTTTAGTTCGCGTCGAAAGGTCCGGAGGTCAGGGAGTTGACATATCCCTGGAGGCAGCTCATTCTAGAGGGCAGGAGCCCCCACAGAGAAGGCCCTCCCCCTGGGGGTCGCCAGTTGACATTGTTTGACTGACAGCACCCTGAGGAGACCCTCCCTATGGAAGCGCACAGGTCGATGGGAGGCAATTGGTAGCAGCAGGCGGTCCCGTAAATAACCCGGTCCTATGCCATGGAGCGCTTTAAAGGTAGTAACCAACATCTTGAATTGCACCCGGAAGACCACCAGAAGCCAGTGCAGCTTGCGCAGGAGAGGTGTTATATGAGAGCTTCGAGTTGCTCCCTCTATTACCCGTGCAGCCGCATTCTGGACCAGTTGGAGCCTCCGGGTGCTCCTCAAGGGGAGCCCCATGTAGAGAGCATTACAGTAGTCCAGGCGGGAAGTGACGAGGGCGTGAGTGACTGTGCATAGGGAATCCCGGTCTAAAAAGGGACGCAACTGGTGTATCAGGCGGACTTGATAAAAAGCTCCCCTGGCGACAGGATTTTATGTTGGTCTGCATAACCATTGTGCTTTTTAATCAAATAATGTGATGCCTTGGGCTCTTGGAACGAGTTTCATAAAAGAGAATCCAGAGCTGAGTGGGAATTAAAAAGAGGTTTAAAAAGCTGGCAAACAGGTAAAGCTTTATTTACCTGCATGTATATAATATAGGGAAGAAACCACAGGAAGGTTGAGGTAGACATAGCGCCGTTTTTGTCATAGCTGTTAAGTGAATCATGCGGTTGTTAAGTGAATCTGGCTCCCCCCCCCCGATTGACTTGGCTTGTCAGAATCCCTCTGGGGAAGTTACAGATGGTGATCACATGACCTGGCATGTAATTATGACCGTACAACTGTCATAAATACATGCCAGTTGCCAAGCACCCGGATTTTGATCAGTTGGCTATGGGGAAGCTGCAACGGTCATAATTGTGAAAACTGGTCATGGGCCATTTTCCCCAGTGCTGTTCTAACTTTGAATGGTCCCAAAGTAAATGGTTTTAAGTTGAGGACTAACTTAAATTTTTAACGAGGTAAATATTGATAAATATAACCGTTTCTCAATCTGGGGAACTTTGAAGAGGGAGAACATCAACACTCAGAATTCCCCAGCCAGCAAGGGGACGCAACCAAACACAACATCTGGCTGAAGAACAGGAGAAGATAGCTGTTGTGTCTTGCCCGCTTTCACCGCAGCCGGGGCCTTCTTATCTGCTTCCGAACGCTGAGGAATGTCCTAGTATGCCTCCCGGCCCCAGCCCTGGCTCCATGCCCAGACAGGCTGAGGAGGAGGAAGCACCTCCAGCCCCCAGCTCTGGCTCCATGCCCAGGCAAACGGAGCAACTAGACCCCTCCCCCTCCCCCACAGCATGTGAGCCTGAGGGAGGTCAATTACCAACAGCTGCCGACTGGAGTGACCCTCGCTTCAGAAGAATTGATAGGCGGCGGCGACAGAAGGAAGGGAGGGGCAGGCCTGGATAAGTGCTGAGTCATGGAGCCACACCCCATGGCCTATATAAAGGATCTGCTTTCTGGCATTCTCTGAGTCAGGCAAAGTCTAACATATCTTGCTGAAGTCACTTTCTGGTCTGCCTGCCTGCCTTGAGGACTTTGCTAGGACTTTGGCAGAGCTACGCCTGATTTGGATTTCCCTGACCCGGCCATCAGCGGAGGAGTGGGACACGACAATAGCCAAGTTAGGGTTTTCCCTGATGTTTGCTAAAGAAATATTTGTTCCTGAAACCAAACTGAACCCTCAACTTCAGCAAAGGGGGAAATCTGGAATTAATTTAACATCCAAACCTATGCCTGGAGAAAAACAAAGCCTGGGGAAGATGTCAGCTGGTTCCTTGCCCAGGTCTGACTTCGCGCTCCCTTGAGGCCACATCTTCTTTTGAAGAGTTTTCCCCCAACACGTGCGACTGAGGTCAGAAAGAGCTGTTGGAGTCAAAAAAGGGAAGACTTCAACCAGTGATGGCCGCTCACTTTCTGATGTTTCTCATTTCTGAACTCGAATATCCAATCCAGGGGTGGGCTTCAAAAATTTTAGCAAGGGGTTCCCTGCCCGGTTGCTGGGTGGGCGTGGCCATGGTGGGCGTGGCCTAGTCAGCCTCCTGCACCACAGCGGGGTGGTGGTGTATTTTTGCCCTCCCCGGACTCCGGAGGCTTTCCTTGAGCCTCCGGGAGCACGAAAACAGCCTCCCTAGGCTGTGGAGGTCCTTTGGAGGCCGGAAATGGCCCCATTTCTTCCATTTCCAGCCTTCCTGATCTTGTGGTAGCCCTGTTTTTCGACCTCCCCGAACCTCCGTGTGCACCCTACACTTACCTGCATCCAAAACGGGCTGCGTCGGGACTCTTGGGAGAGGCGGGGCAGGGTGGGTGGGCCAGCCAGGAGTGGGATTTGGGGGGTTCTCCAAACTGCACAGAATCTTAGCTAGAGGTTCTCCCGGACCCCTGCGAACCCCCAGCAGCCCACTCCTCATCCAATCTCTCCAGAACAAAAAAAACTCTCCACTACACAAGCCTTGATTTCTAGCCTACAGCTACAGTTCAAAGTGGGCAGAACATAATAAATTGGTTTGCTATGCAATGGGTGGCAAGGCTTCCAAAGGCCAGGGCATGACAAATGTAATTTAAATGACATGCTTCAGATTCTCTTCTGAGCAAATAAGGACAAGGATTCGCACCAATCCCCTTGTCCTTGTCCAGTTGACTCAGAAGAGAATTTGGTGGATGGTGCAAGTCCCTTGTCCTATTTGCTCGGAAGAGAATTTGGTAATACCTTACGATGCCTTGGGAAGGCCACACTTGGAATACTGCATCCAGGTTTGGTGGTCACAATGTAAAAAAAAGATGCTGAGACTCTGGAAAGAGTGCAGAGAAGAACAAGAATGATGATTAGGGGTCCAGAGGCTGAAACATATAATGAACAGTTGCAGGAATTGGGCAGGTCTAGTTTAATGAAAAGAAGGACTGGGGTGACATGATAGCAGTCTTCCAATATCTCAGGGGCCGCCACAAAGAAGAGGGAGTCAAACTATTCTCCAAAGCACCTGAAGGCAGGACAAGAAGCAATGGGAGGAAACTAATTAAGGAGAGAAGCAACCTAGAACTATGGAGAAATTTCCCGGCAGTTAGAATAATCAATCAGTGGAGCAACCTGCTTCCAGAAGTTGTGGGTGCTCCATCACTGAAGGCTTTTCAGAAGAAATTGGATAACCATTTGCCTGAAAGAGTATAGGGTTTCCTGCTTGAGCAGGGGGTTGGACTAGAAGACCTCTTAAGGTCCCTTCCAACTTTTCTGTTCTGGTGAGTTGGTGCAAGTTCTTATCCCAGTGATGGCAACATGGTCACATGGAAACATTGCGCTTGCTCAGTGCACTCCGGAAAAGCCAAACATCCGGGTTCCAGCGTGCATGCGTGCCCGATGATCAGCTGGCCGGCGCCTATGTGCGCACAGGTTTTCAGCACTGCTGTGTGCGCGAAGGACAATCGATCATTGCGCATGCATGTGCACCAGAAACCCTGGAAAACAAAAAGGCAAGGCCGTGCGTACTGGGTGACATGGCTATGCGTGCCACTTTGGGCATGTGTGCCATCGGTTTGCCATCACGGCCTTATCCTTTTACTCAGAAGAGTATTAGCAGCATGTTATTTATCTTTATCTTGCTGAATGGCAGGGGGCTCAGGAATGTTGTGGCTCCCACCCCTGAACCTGGCCCCATGCCCGAAAGTGCCTTGGAGCCGGGCCTGCTGCCAGAAAGTGATTTGGACAGTGAGGGAGAAGGGCCGTCAGGACTTACCTCGGAAGCACCGGCCTCCCTGGATCAGCTCCAGGAGCCAGAAGCAGGCCAAGTGAAAGAGATAAGGAAGCCTCCTTCTCCTGACTCTTTCCCCCACCCCCCAGGCCACGCCTGCAGACCCAGCTGACAGCAATCAGGCTTGGCTCAATCCCAGGTTTCATAGGCAGGAGAGAAGGGAACGACAGAAACAGGGGAGGGGCAGGCCTAGGAAGTGCTGAGTCATGGAGCCACACCCCACAGGATATAAAAGGCAGCAAGAGCTGGTGTGTCTCTTTGTATCAGGCAAATCCACGGATTGACTAGAGCTGAAGGTTGTGACTCACCAGCGTCTTGGCAGCTATCGAGGGCTCTTGGCAGACACTGATTCTTTTGCTGCCAGAGCTGATAAGAGCCGGCTAATTAAGCCATCGTTCGGACGGAGGCGAGGAGGACACAACAAGGAACTGCCCAAGTGCTGTCTGAAACCAAGAACACCAGAGAGGGCACACATTTTGGATCATGCCCAGCTCATTCTCTTGATCAAACGCAGCCCTACAGACACCTAGCAACTGGCCTTAGCCACCCCACCCCACCCCGCATTGCAAGCTACCAGTGGTATTTAAAACACATTCCAGAGTCGGAGCAAAACAAGGGGTCAGTTTCAAGTGCAAAAGTGTGCGTGTGTGATGATATGTCAACCAGAAAGCCAAAAATAGTCCAGGTCAGCCACGCTAGGCATCCAACTGATCTCCTGCCATTTCAGGCTACATTTTTAAACAAGGCCGTTTCCGTACCAGGTGTAAAAATTCATGGGTTTGTTTTTTCCCCCCTCGGTTCTCTGCGTGCTTTAGATTTTTCGCTTGGCAAGCCTTTTAATTTTCCTCATGCAGGGAGAAAGAGTTAGTAGGAATAAGATGAACTGGAGTGCTGCCTATTCTAGAGCAGTTTTTAGAATTTCAATATACATTATACATACAGACCCGTCTGAAAGAAGAACAACAAAGCAGTTGCTATTTTTGTTCACTTGTGAGCTTTGCCCAGGGCTTACAACCGGTTGCCAAGAGCAGACTGTGTTGCAGCAGACAACCTGGGATTAGTACTGTAACTGAGTTAAGTGGGAAAAAGAATTGGAGGGCTGGGAATTTTGTGACTTCTGATTTTATAGAATCATAAGAGCTGGAAGGGTCTTCTAGTCCAGGGGTCTCCAACCTTGGCAACTTGAAGACTTTTTTTTTTAAATTTTATTTTATTATTATTTTATTTGCATTTATATCCCGCCCTTCTCCGAAGACTCAGGGCGGCTTATACTATGTTAGCAATAGTCTTCATTCTATTTGTATATTTATATACAAAGTTAGCTTATTGCCCCCAACAATCTGGGTCCTCATTTTACCTACCTTATAAAGGATGGAAGGCTGAGTCAACCTTGGGCCTGGTGGGACTAGAACCTGCAGTAATTGCAGGCAGCTGTTGTTAATAACAGACTGCATTAGCAGCCTGAGCCACAGAGACTTCAGCTCCCAGAATTCCTCAGCCAGCTTTGGGTTGAAGTCCACAAGTCTTAAAGTCTTCAAGTGCAAAAGTGTGCACTTGACAAGGTTGGAGACCCCTGATTTAAAGAATGATGGTAAGTCGAGGATTACCTGTAGATCTTTCTGGGCCTGCATTCCACTTTCTTGCTTTTCTTATTTAATTATTAATCAGGCCTCCAGGACAAACAAAGGTAGAGCTGCAATCAGCTCCATTTTCTAAGTGTAGCTTTCAGGAGGTGATCCTCAGGCAGGAAGATGCTGGAGGATAGCACATCGATTTATGTCGTGCCAGATTTCTATTTAGTGGCTTTTAATTAAAGAGGGAAGGGAAATGAGAATGCTCACAGCAGGGCGGGAACTGGGGGTGGGTGGGCCAGGTGTGTCTGTCCTAAACCTCTAGGGCAGGGGGTGGGGAACAATGGCCCTTTTATGACTAGTGGACTTCAACTCCCAGAATTCCTGAGACAGCCATGCTGTCATAACAGGTCCATCATTCCACACCTTTGCTCTAGGACAGGGGTCTGCAAACTTGGCTCTTTTAAGACTTGTGGACTTCAAATCCCAGAGTTCTGAAAGCTGAAAAAAAAAAGCTTTTAAAAGTTAAAAAAAAAGCCTCTGATGATCGCATGCTCAGCTGGGATCGTCAGAGCCTTTTAAAAGCATTTTTTTCTACAACCTCTTCGGCCGAAGAGGTTGTAAAAAATGCTTTTAAAAGGCTCTGACAATCCCAGCTGAGTTGCCTGCTTTTAAAAGAAAACAAAAGCCTCTGTGGACTTGACTTGTGACGTTTGTTAAGTGAATCATAGCAATTGTTAAATGAGTAACAGGGTTGTTGAGTGAATTTGGTTTCCCCACTGACTTCGCTTGTCAGAAGGTCACAAAAAAGGTCCCTGAAACGTCATAAATATGAATCAGTTATCAAGCGTCTGAATTTTGATCCCATGACTATAAGGATGCCGCAATGGTTATAAGTGTGGAAAATGCTCCTAAGTCACTTTTTGAGTGCTGCTGATGGTCAGTAAACAAACTGTTGTAAGTCGAGGACCACCTGTATTCACAACAAGCTTGCTAATCATCGACGCAAGTAAACTGTAGGGAAGATAAATTTGAAGAAAAGGGTGGGGTTTTTGGGGGGGATTGTTTTGTAACCCAGATCAACTTTTCTATTGTCCTTAAGACTTTTTAAAGCAGGGATCTCCAACCTTGGCAACTTTAAGACTTGTGGACTTCAACTCCTTTGCTGGCTGAGGAATTCTGGGAGTTGAAGTCCACAAGTCTTAAAGTTGCCAAAGTTGGAGACCCCTGCCTTAAAGCAGTGTTTCTCAAGGTAGTCCTTCACTTGCAACAATTCACTTAGTGATCGTTGGAAGTTACAACGGCACAGAAAAAAATGACTTATGACTATTTTTCACACTTACAACTGATGCAGCATCCTTACGGTCCATTCGGATGCTTGAGAACTGATTCACATTTATGACAGTGGCAGCATCCTGGGATCATGTGATCCCCTTCTGCGGCCTTCTGGCAAGCAAGATAAACCGGGAAACCAGAATCACTTAACAACCATGTTACTAATTTAACAGCTGCAGTGATTCACTTCACAAATGTGGCAAAAAAAATCATAAAGTGAGGGCAAAACTCACTTAACGAATTTCTTAGTTAGCAGCATAAATTTTGGGTTCAATTGTGGCCGTAAATTGAGGACTACCTGTACTTTTAGTCCAGGGGTCTCCAACCTTGGCAATTTTAAGACCTGTGGACTCCAACTCCCAGAATTGTTACTCAGTCTCATGAACTTTAACACGTGTGGATTTCAAATCCCAGAATATTCCTGCTGGTATGATAAACAGTGCTCCAGGCTGTCTTTTAGCAAGAATCTTGGCTTTAAAAAAATGACAAAACAGCTGTGGTTATTACAATATATGCAGTCCTTGACCTAGGACAGGAGTTTGCAAACTTGGCTCTTTTAAGACTTGTGGACTTCAACACCCAGAGTTGCTCAGCCATCTGGCTGAGGAACTCTGGGAGTTGAAGTCCACAAGTCTTTTTTTTTTTTTCATAAAAAAAAGTTTTATTTTTACAATCATGTCAAACAACTCATTCAATGTACAGTTATATACAATTAGTCGGGCTTGCCCAGTCACCACCCCCCTTTTTAACACTCTTCCCTCTTCTACCTTCTTTTACTTTCCTAACCTTCCTCTCCTTCTCTTATCTACATCCTCTCCTCCCTCCATCCTACACCTTCCTTCTCCCTCTTCTACCCCTCTTCCTTCCTCTTCTCCTCTTTCCTACCTCCTACTCTCTCTTTTCTCCCTCCCCACCGTTCTAAAATGGTAACTGGGCAGACCCGACCCTACATTAATTATATTTATACATCTTCAATAATCCCTGTACATTAACCATCACTCCATCTCTAGCCTCAACCCCCCAATTCCCCTCCCCCTTACCTCCCCCACCTCGACTTCCCAGAACAAAATGCAGGGTATCAAAACTAACAATCATAATCTAAAATAATTCCTAAATTATAATCTCTAGTCACTCCACACTTAATCACACTCTCAATTCCCCTCCCCTTCAGAAATATATCTAATGCAAAATATACATTTACAACACAAATGATGGTCAGAAGTCCACAAGTCTTAAAAGAGCCAAGTTTGCAGACCCCTGACCTAGGACAACAATTGAGTCCAAAATTCCTGTTGTTCAGCGAGACAGTTGCTAAGTGAATTTTGCCCCATATTGCGACCTTTCTTGCCACTGTTGTTAAGTGAATTACTGCAGTTGTTAAGTTAGTAACGTTAAATGAATCTATCTTCCACATTGACTTTGCTTGTCAGAAGGTCGCAAAAGGGGTTCACATGACCCTGGAACACTGCAACTGTCATAAATATGAGACAGTTGTCAGATGTCTAGATTTTGATCATGTGACCATGGAGATGCAGCATATGTAAGTGTGAAAAATGGTCTTAGGTCACTTTTTCCAGTGCCATTATAATTTTGAATAATCACTAGATCAGGGGTCTCCAACCTTGGCAAATTTAAGACCTGTGGACTTCAACTCCCAGAATTGTTACTCAGTCTCATGAACTTTAACACGTGTGGATTTCAAATCCCAGAATATTCCTGCTGGTATGATAAACAGTGCTCCGGGCTGTCTTTTAGCAAGAATCTTGGCTTTAAAAAAATGACAAAACAGCTGTGGTTATTACAATATATGCAGTCCTTGACCTAGGACAGGAGTCTGCAAACTTGGTTTTTAAGATTGTGGATTCTTCAACACCCAGAGTTGCTCAGCCATCTGGCTGAGGACCTCTGGGAGTTGAAGTCCACAAGTCTTTTTTTTTTTTCATAAAAAAGTTTTATTTTTACAATCATGTCAAACAACTCATTCAATGTACAGTTATATACAATTAGTCGGGCTTGCCCAGTCACCACCCCCCTTTTTAACACTCTTCCCTCTTCTACCTTCTTTTACTTTCCTAACCTTTCTCTCCTTCTCTTATCTACATCCTCTCCTCCCTCCATCCTACACCTTCCTTCTCCTCTTCTACCCCTCTTCCTTCCTCTTCTCCTCTTTCCTACCTCCTACTCTCTCTTTTCTCCTCCCCACCGTTCTAAAATGGTAACTGGGCAGACCCGACCCTACATTAATTATATTTATACATCTTCAATAATCCCTGTACATTAACCATCACTCCATCTCTAGCCTCAACCCCCAATTCCCTCCCCTTACCCCCACCCCCACCCCGACTTCCCAGAACAAAAGGCAGGGTATCAAAACTAACAATCATAATCTAAAATAATTCCTAAATTATAATCTCTAGTCACTCCACACTTAATCACACTCTCAATTCCCCTCTCCTTCAGAAATAAATCTAATGCAAAATATACATTTACAACACAAATGATGGTCAGAAGTCCACAAGTCTTAAAAGAACCAAGTTTGCAGACTCCTGACCTAGGACAACAATTGAGTTCAAAATCCCTGTTGTTCAGCGAGACAGTTGCTAAGTGAATTTTGCCCCTTATTGCGACCTTTCTTGCCACTGTTGTTAAGTGAATTACTGCAGTTGTTAAGTTAGTAACGTTAAATGAATCTATCTTCCGCATTGACTTCGCTTGTCAGAAGGTCGCAAAAGGGGTTCACATGACCCTGGAACACTGCAACTGTCATAAATATGAGACAGTTGTCAGATGTCTAGATTTTGATCATGTGACCATGGAGATGCAGCATATGTAAGTGTGAAAAATGGTCTTAGGTCACTTTTTCCAGTGCCATTATAATTTTGAATAATCACTAGATCAGGGGTCTCCAACCTTGGCAACTTTAAGACTTGTGGACTTCAACTCCCAGAGTTCCTCAGCCAGCAAAGCAACTCCGTTCTTTCACTTCACAAAACAGTGTTTGCAAATTATTCTTTTAACCACTTCCATGTTGAGAGATAGCCGTGTTTCACCTGAAAGCACCTTTCCCCAAAGTCCTTCTCTGGCTACCACATTATGCCCACAAAGTATTTTTGAGGGAAAAAAATAGACTAGGTGAAAGATGAGATGCCTTTAAAATAATTAGGATGGCACCTGCTGGTGATGTTGCATTTTAAGAACCTGTCAGCATTTCCTCTTAAGTATCTGTTTTCAGGGGATTAAAGGTTAATTGGGAAATGTTTTTCCACAGAGCTAAGTCGTTAGAGGAACATTTTTAGGTGCAGCTTTGCTATAAATAAGGATTGCTTTCGCTGAGTAGAAAAGACTTTGAGAAGTTTGTGAGTTCTTTTTCGCTTGAATAGTATTTACAGTATCTAAATCTGCCTACACCAGATACTTGATAGGTAGGGACAATTCAGCAAGATTCTGTCAATAGGTCACTCCTCTTGATTTCAAAATCTTTGGAGACAGGTGACTCACCTCTCTCTTTCCTGCAGTTTCCATTTTTCCCCCCTCATGGCCTTGGGCCCTCAGTATATAATTCACATTTACAATCAATAAAACTCTTTGAATCAGACCTAATCATTGTATGCAGTAGAATGAGAAGGGAGAGTCTTGAGATGACTATGTATTAAGTCAGACTTCCAACACGATCTCTCTTCCAGTTGTGTAGACTTCAGCTTGCAGGATTTGTAGGTACTGTACAGCCAGGAAGGTTAAAGGTTGTTGAAAACTAATCCACGCATCTGCAGGGCACCCAGGTTGAGGAAGCGGAAGTGAATATAGCCAGCAAAGGCTCTTATGAAACCTTAGTTTTCAAAATGTTATCCCAACCTTTGTAGATTGGGTGATAGCTTAATCCTTTATTCATTCATTCATTCATTCATTTTGTCAATCATATATAAAATAACAGGTAAAAGTATAAACATAATTTGGATACATGAAAAGAGTAAGTAAAGGAATATTAGGACAGGGACTGTAGGAACGCAGGTGCACTTATGCATGCCCCTTACAGACCTCTTAGGAATGGGGTGAGGTCAACAGTAGACTGTTTAAGCTTAAAGTTTTGGGGGTTTGGGGAAGAAACTACAGAGTCAGGTAGTGCATTCCAGGCATTGACCACACTGTTACTCAAGTCATATTTTCTGCAATTGAGTTTGGAGCAATTTACCTTGAGGTTGTATCTATTATTTGCTCGTTTATTGTTGTGGTTGAAGCTGAACTAGTCATTGACAGGTAAGGACATTGTGGTAGGTAATTTTATGTACTATGCTTAGGTCAGATTGAAGTCTGCGTAGTTCTAAGTTGTCTAAGCCCAAAATTTGGAGTCTGGTGGCATAAGGTATTTTAATGCGGGTAGAGGAGTGGAGGATTCTTCTCGTAAAATATCTCTGAGCTCTCTCGATTGTATTTATGTCCGATATGCAGTGTGGGTTCCAGACAGATGAGCTGTATTCAAGAATTGGTCTAGCAAATGTACTAGTTAGTAGTATGCTCTAGTTAGTAGTACAATATTACCAGAGAAGAAGCTATGCAAGATTAGGTTAACAACTCTTAGTGCCTTTTTGGCAATGTTATTACAGTGGGCTCTGGCACTTAGATATTTAGAAATGAGTACTCCGAGGTCGTTGACAGAGTGAGGGTCAACTATAAGGTTATGTCCATCTAATTTGTATTTTATGTTTTGATTTTTTTTGCCAATGTGCAAGACAGAGCATTTGTTGGTTGAGATTTGAAGTTGCCACTTGTTTCAGCAAAGGGATACACTCTTTGTTTCTAAGCAAGACATTTATTAAATGAGTTTTGCCCTGTTTTACAACCTTTCTTGCCACATCTGTTAAGTGAACCACTCAAGTTAGTAACATGGTTGTTAAGAGAATCTGGCTTCCCCATTGCCTTTGCTTGTCAGGTGGCAAAAAGTGAGCGCATGACCCAGGGAAACTGCAACCGTCATAAATATGAACCAGTTGGTGAGCGTCTGAGTTTCGATCATATGATGATAGGGATTCTGCTACAGTTGTAAGTGTGAAAATTGGTCCTAAGTCACTTTTTTCACGGCTGAGATTGATGAGAGAGAGCAAACCCCAAATCCCTTCTAGCACTGATGATGTCACCTACTATGTCCAAGAAAACAACCAAGCTCAGAGAGTACTAAGGATCCCAAACTCATGAATCCAACTGATGAGAAATCTTAGTTGTTTTCCTGATCAAGAGACGACGGATCTCCTTCTACGATATCAAACATGGCCAACCACCAAAAAACGTTCTTAGCAAAAACTTCAGGAGTCCATTGGCCCTTCCCTTTCATCAATTATAGTTTCAGGTTTGATTTTTCTTCTGCTAATTAAATAATGTTAGTTTTTTTTAATTGGTCTGGGAACTTGAGTAATTAGCTTTTTTTAAAAAAAAAACCGCCTTGACATTCAGCATGTAATTGCTGTAGGAACTGTTCATTTATCCTACATTTTTAGCAGGGCTTATTAAGAAAAGCATTTGATTTATAGAGAAGGATCACTTTATTCCTTTGTGGTCCTTATCCACTCCAACCAGTTAATGATTTGCCATTCCATCATCGCCATCCCCTCCCCAAGTCCTTTCCTGCTCCCACATGTCATGCCTGCTCAGCATTGTCCATCTGTCACTTCTTGAAAAGCAGCCCCAGTGAATGACGGTCCTCCATGGCGTCTCTCCATTGTCTGCTGCAGCGGGTAGAACAATGAGTTTGCCACTCAGGTCACGTTCTCGCAGCAATAGCGTTTGCCTTTTTATTTCTTTGCAGATCAGTACGGACTCCCTTTAACCCAGAGTTGGAGACTCCCTCTGCTTTCCCTCTCTCTCTCCTCCCCCCTCCCCATTTGAAGAGCAGGCTTCATCGAGTCTTTTTTCGCCCCTCCCCACCATCCTCTGCCTTTTGTTTGTCAACCACGGAAATGAGTTGTTTGCCCTTTGCTTGGGCATCCCTGTGGCTCCACGGTATACAGGTAGCCCTCAACAAATCTTGGAATACTGCATCCAGTTTTGGTCACCATGATGTTCACCGATTCATCATCTTCTTGGTCACCAAAAAGACGTTGAGACTCTAGAAAGAATGCAGAGAAGAGCAACCAAGATAATTAGGGGACCGGAGGCCGAAACATACGAAGAACGGTTGCAGGAATTGGGTATGTCTACTCTAGTGAAAATAAGGACTAGAGGTAACATGATAGCCGTGATCCAATATTTGAGGGGCTGCCACAGGGAAGAAGGGGAGGGGGTCATTATATTTTCCAAAATACCTGAAGGCAGGACAAGAAGCAGTGGATGGAACCTGATCAAGGAGAGAAGCAACCTGGAATTAAGGAGACTTTGGTTAGAATAATTAACCAGTGGAACAATTAATGAGATGTTGTGGTTGCCCCAACAATGGAGGTGATTTCACAACCATTTGTCTGAAATGGTGTATAGTTTCCTGTTTGAGCAGGGGGTTGGACTAGAAGACCTCCAAAGTTGCTTCCAATGCTGTTATTCTGTTATTTTGACTTACAACCATTCGTTTGGTTGACCATTTGAAGTTAACAACGGCACTGAAAAAAAGTGACTTATGGACGTTTTTTACACATGTGATTGTTACAGCATCCCCATGGTCATGTGATCAAAATCCCTCTTTGCCACTGGTTTGTATTTCTGATGGATGCAGTGTCCTGGGGTCATGTGATCACCTTTTGCAACCTTTTGTTGGCTGTTATGATTTATGATGGTCATATTTTATGATTATGATCATAACTTATCACTTGTTGCTTGCATATATAGAACAACTAGACACAAGAACAGTTTCTTCCCGAGCGCCATCACTCTGCTAAACTAATAATCCCCTCAACACTGTCAAACTATTTACTAAATCTGCACTACTATTAATCTTCTTATTGTTCCCATCACCCACCTTTTTCCACTTATGACTGTAACTTTGTTGCTTGTATCCTTACAATTTATATTGATATTGTTTCCTGATTGCGTATTTTTACCCTATGACTATCATTAAGTGTTGTACTTTAGAAATCTTAATGAACGTATGTTTTCTTTTATGTATACTGAGAGCCTATGCACCAAGACAAATTCCTTGTGCGTCCAATCACACTTGGCCAATAAAGAATTCTATTCTATTCTATTCTATTCTATTCTATTCTATTCTATTCTATTCTATTCTATTCTATTCTATATGCTGAGAGCTTATGCATCAGAGACAAATTTCTCTCGTGTGCAATCACACGGCTAATAAAGAATTCTATTCTGTTGTGTTCTGTTCTGTTCTGTTCTATTCTATAGCAATAGACTTATATACTGCTTCCCAGTGCTTTACAGCCCTCTCTAAGCAGTTTATAGAGTTAGCCTATTGCCCCTAACAATCTGGGTCCTCATTTTACCAACCTCGGAAGGATGGAAGGCTGAGCCAACTTTGAGGCAGGTGAGATTCGATCTGCCAAATTGCAGTCAGCTGGCAGCAGGAGCAGCCTTCTAACCACTGCACCACCACTCTTATAAAATAGGAGTGGAGTGGGGGGTTCAGTCATGAGGTTGGGGGCAACCTCTTGACATTTTTGACTTGGTTTCCCTGAGCAAGTAATATTTTTCCTCTGCTGTGTACCCACGCATTTCCTTAATCACATACCCAGCTTGAGAGTATAATAAGAATAGTTGCAGGAACTGGGTATGTCTAGTTTAATGAAAAGAAGGACTAGGGGAGACATGATAGCAGTGTTCCAATATCTCAGGGGCTGCCACAAAGAAGAGGGAGTCAAGCTATTCTCCAAAGCAGGGGTCTCCAACCTTGGCAACTTTAAGCCTGGAGGACTTCAACTGCCAGAATCCCCCAGCCAGCTTTGCTTTGCTGGCTGGGGGAATTCTGGGAGTTGAAGTCCTCCAGGCTTAAAGTTGCCAAGGTTGGAGACCCATGCTCCAAAGCACTTCAAGATAGGGTAAGAAGCAATGGGTGGAAACTAATGAAGGAGAAAAGCAACTTAGAACCAAGGAGAAATTTCTTAAGAGTTACAACAATGAATCAGTGGAACAACTTGGCTCCAGAAGTTGTGAATTCTCCAACACTGGAAGTTTTTAAGAAGACGTTGGATAACCATTTGTTTGAAGTGGTGCAGGGTTTCCTGCTTAAGCATGGGGTTGGACTAGAAGACCTCCAAGGTCCCTTCCAACTCTGTTATTCTATTCTGTAGGCTTGAACCCGCCTTAGTGATGCCTTTTCCCCCTTTTCTTTCCTCCCGTGAGAGGTTTGCAAAGTGAGAGGCACAGGTTTCCATCTCTGGGTAGGAAGTGAATGGTGTTTGCCAAGAGAGATTGCAGGGCCAGCTTGCAAGCATTTTGCCAATACAGGTAGTTCTCCAGTTCATTTAGTGACTGTTCAAAGTTACAACGGCACTGGGGGAAAAAGTGACTTATGACCATTCTTCACATTTACAACCGTTGCAGCCTCCCCGTGGTCACGTGATCAAAACTCAGACAGTTGGCAAACTGATACATATTGCAGAGTCCCTGGGCGTCATGTGTGATCAACTTTTTGCAACCTTTTGACCGGCAAAGTCAATGGGGAAGCCAGGAGTCATTTAACAACCGTGTGACTAACTTAATGACTGCAATGATTCCCTTAACAAACCGTGGCAAGAAAGGTGCTAAAACAGAGCAAAATTCACTGGACAAATGTTTCACTTAGCAAGATGAATTTTGGGCTCAGATTCTGGTCGTAAGTGAAGGACTACTTGTAGAAGGAAGGGGGCAAACTGCTTGAGGGGCCTATTAAGATATTTAATTTAATAGCTGGAACAGTAAAGTGGACAGATAATACTGGTAGTTGATTGATTGGAGAGTGTCAGCTCCTGCGTGAGGCAATCTACATTATGATTGGTTGCTGGGCGTAAAGGGTGGGTTTCCCTTTTTCCCCGCCTTTTATTTTCTGTGCGCTTCATTGGCTGATCTGTGATTTACTTGACGATTTACCTCATAATTTTAATGAGGACGATTTACCTCATGGGTGTAAAGGGGGAGTTTCCCTTTTTCCCCGCCTTTTATTTTCTGTGTGCTCCATTGGCTGATCTGTGATTCACTTGACGAT
This sequence comes from Ahaetulla prasina, assembly GCF_028640845.1. Taxonomy (NCBI): domain Eukaryota; kingdom Metazoa; phylum Chordata; class Lepidosauria; order Squamata; family Colubridae; genus Ahaetulla; species Ahaetulla prasina. The sequence goes on along the minus strand of NC_080540.1, from coordinate 290,636,870 downwards.
TTACCGCATAATTTTAATGAGGACGATTTACCTCATGGGTGTAAAGGGGGAGTTTCCCTTTTTTCCCGCCTTTTATTTTCTGTGCGCTCCATTGGCTGATCTGTGATTCACTTGACGATTTACCTCATAATTTTAATGAGGACGATTTACCTCATGATGTTAATGAGTGCCTTGCTATCTTATTTACTGTAAATATAGATGTTAAATATATTTATAAATCGAAATATAAAACTACAAGTTCATTTCAGCGTCTTTGACTTCATTGGGACACCAGCTGCGTAATTTCCCTGACACGTCCCATGAATGGTTTTGCCAAGGCCAGTGGGTGCCATCTTGGCTTCAATGGGGCAAAGCTCAGTGGATTGAAAGGAATCTCAGTTGCTGCAAAGACAGGCCTAGTTAATTTGCCCATTACACTAAGCCTTCTTTAAATGATGATTACATTGGTTTAATTAAACTGTAAGAAACAAAATACAGGTAGTTTTTGACTTACAATACTTCACTAAGTGACCGTTCAAAGTGACAATGGCACTGAAAAAAGTGACTTATGACCATTTTTCACACTTACGATTGTGGCAGCATCCCCATGGTCATGTGATTTACATTCAGATGCTTGACAACTGACTCACATTTATTTATTTTATTTATTTTATTCGATTTTTATACCGCCCTTCTCCTGAAGGACTCAGGGCGGTGTACAGCCATATAAAAAATCCGCAATATACACATTAAAACAAGATTAAAACAAAACATATTTATGAGAGTTATAGTGTCCTGGGGTCATGTGATGTCACCTGACAAACAAACTCAATGGGGAAACCAGATTTGTTTAACAACCGTGTTACTAATTTAACAACTGCAGTGATTCGCTTAACAACAGTGGCAAGAAAAGTCATAAATTGAGGCAAAACTCACCGCAAATTTCTCACAGCCACGAAGTGCCAGCTCTAAAGCTGAGACTATATACATTTCATCAACCCAATCTTTGATAATTGGCATACACGTATCATTTAAAGGAATACATGATGCTCTTTTTGGCCCCACTCCAAGCATAATAAAACCCAAAGTTCTGCATAAATAGACAAATTCCAGATTTTTAGAATATGCTTTTTGCAGCACGTTGACAACTTTTAAATCTTGACTGGCTTCCAAGGAGCAGATTTATCATCATACAAAAGTACCAAGGAAAAAGATTCAAGCATGTTGCAGAGCTAGTTCTCACCCAGCCCAGTTGAAAAACATTATGATAGCAAGTTTGATCTTTATAAAGATGGAGACGAGCCAAATCCTTCAGCCAGAAGAGGATGCCAATTGTCTACTTGGTGGAATGGGAAGAGAAACTAAACACTAGGTATATATATAAACCCCCTACTCCAGAGGCCACAACACCAAAGCTCAGGAACAAAAGACTAGGACTACACCCACACAGGATGCTACGAAACAGCCAACAATCTGCAAACACCCATTCCATCTACCAATCAAGATGCAACCACACAGCCAACCAACCCTCTCACAGCAACACTCCCCACCTCCCCACCAGTATTTATATAGAGATGGCAGCTCTGACTATGCTTTGCTCGCACAAGCACGAAGCCGAAAGCACCAGCCTGAAGATGATGAGTGAGACCTCATCAAACCTTACATGGGAAGAGACCCGAAAACTAGTTTGTTTATATATATGTGTGTGTATGTGTGTGTGTGTGTGTGTGTTTTCTGAGGTTTTCTTGGATGTTTGTATGTAGGTCTTTGGTTATTCGGGTTTTCTCCCGCGTAAAATTGGAAGTGTCTTGGCGACGTTTCGACGAAGTCTCATTCGTCATCTTCAGGCTTCAGCTTCGTGCTTCATTTCATTTCATTTCATTTATTTGATTTTTATTCTATAGGACTCAGAGGCACAGGCAAATAAAACAAACAAGACACTATATATAAAATGTAAATTAAAAACTTATTATAATTTGCCTAAAATTTAAAAATATATAAAACTAAAACCCGTTTAAAATTAATAATAACTATAAAATCCATAAAGTTAACCCAGCCCTGAATAAAAGATGTGTCTTCAGTTCGCGAAAGGTCCAAGGTCAGGTATTTGGCGTAAACCGGGAAGCTCGTTCCAGAGTGTGGGAGCCCCCACAGAGAAGGACCTTCCCCTGGGGGCCGCCAGCCGACATTGCTTGGCGGACGGCACCCTGAGAAGTCCCTCTCTGTGAGAGCGTACGGGTCGGTGGGAGGCATATGGTAACAGTAGCAATGTGCTCCCAGAAGCACGAAGATGAAGCCTGAAGATGACGAATGAGACGTCGTCGAAACGTCGCCAAGACACTTCCAATTTTACGCGGGAGAAAACCCAAATAACCAAAGACCTACATATATATATATATTTTTCTGTGTGTGTCAGAACACACGGGGTATATGTGTCAGAACACATACCGTGTGTGTGTCAGAAAGACAGAGAGAGAGAAAATAAAAAGACTGATTAAACATGTTACTTTCTCAATATTGTAAATATTACTTATCCATGTTCCTGGATTACTTACAAATTGTCAGGTGCAAAAACCATACATTAAGCTGCAGTTCTAAAAGGATTTGTTGCTCAGACAATAAAGAATGTCATCAACTAGTATAGTACAAGTAAGTCCTCAACTTACAGCCATTTGTTTACTGATCATTCAAAGTTACAATGGCACTGAAGAAAAAATCACTATCATTATTTTAGAATGTAATGGGGGAGGTTAGGAAATGAAAAGACTCGGATGAGGTTAATTGGATTAGAAGGGAAAATCTTACTCTATGTTTGGTTTATGTATAACAATACCTTGTGATTGACCCGGGAAGCCGGGGTGTGTGTGAAGGGAGGGGGTTTTGAGGGGGGGAGGGGGAAAAAAGGGCGAAAAATATTTTTGTTTGTTAAAACTTTTTCAATAAATTTTTTTTTAAAAAAATCACTATCCTATCAGAGCTGAAGAAGCTTCTTGGATGAGAAATGAAACATCTTCAAAAGAAAAAAAAAACCCAAGAAAGTTTAGTTGCCTTCTGAAAAAGCACCTTTGGGACAACCATGACCTGGATGATTGAGAATGGATGACTGAGAATCTCTACAGACACTGGAAAAAACGTTTTTCACACTTATGACCATTTATAGCATCCCCATGGCCATGTGATCAAAATTTGGATGCTTGGCAACTGGTTCATATTTATGACGGTTGCATGGTCCCAGGGTCATGGATCATCTTTGGCGACCCTTGGACAAGCGTAGTCGATGGAAAAGCCAGATTCCCTTAACAAATGTGTTCCTAATTAGCAATTGCAGTGATTCACTTAATAACTATGGCAAGAAAGGTTGCCAAATGGGGAAAAAAAATTGCTTTATAACCCTCTTGCTTAGCAACAGAAATTTTGGACTCAATTGTGGTCATAAGTTGAGAATTACCTGTGTAGGTTTTGCTAGGAGGAAGACATGGAGTGTATAATGTCTCAATCATTGACTTAATTTTTATTTTGTTTTTTTTTCCCCTCTCCCCTTCTTAGGACACCTCAATTCTTGGTTCATTACAGAGGGGGATGGAAAATTCTTCCGTGGCTTCTGCCTCTTCTGAGGCAGGAAGCAACCGGTCACAAGAAATTGAGGAGCTGGAAAGGTTCATTGACAGCTACGTTTTGGAATATCAAGTCCAAGGCTTGTTGACCGAAAAAACCGAAGGGGATGAAGAGAACGAGAAAACACAGTCCAATATCTCGCAGGTGGGTGACAGACCTGGAGCGGGTAATTCCCAGTAATGGGATTCAGCCAGTTCGCACCTATTCGGGTGAACCGGGTGTTAACTTTCTAAGCAATTCGGAGAACCGATTGTTGGAAGAAATTTTATTTTATTTTTTCCCACTTTATAGGGCTAATCCTGTAACAAAGACAGGAAGGAAACATTTCTAGCCTAATCTTTATTGACCTGCTTACAGAAACTGCCTTTCTGATAAACCCTTGTTACATTCGCTAAGGCAAAGCACCCATCGACCTGAGTGACATTGAGTTGGCCATGCCCACATGGTCACATGACCACCAAGCCATGCCTACCCAGCTGGTCATTAGGGCAGAGAACCGGTTGTTAAATTATTTGAATCCCACCACTGGTCATTCCCACTGGCTTAAAAACACGAAAAGAGGCATCATGAGAAGAATAACAATCACGGCAGAACTGAATAAGAGGTTGGAAGTTTTTTCAGATAGTTCCAAGCTGTGTGTTTTAAATCAGGCATGGACACCATTTTAACCAACAATAGTTAAAATTTGGAGGCTGCAGAGGAACAATCAGTGATGGCATCAGTCTCAAACTCCGAGATGGGCAGCAAATAAATTTAATAATAATAATTAATTAATAGTAATAATTGGTCATCAGGGCGAGTTTGGGGCAAATCTTCCAGGTCTCTAGGAAGATGTTTTTTAGGAATAAGAATCAAGAATGATGTATTTGGCAGATCAGTCACCAAAAATCAAATGTGACTCAAGAATCTCTAAGGCAGGGGTCTGCAAATTTGGCTCCTTTAAGAATTCTGGGATTTGAAGTCCTCCAGGCTTAAAGTGGCCAAGGTTGGAGACCCCTGATCTAGTGGAAAGGGTGCTGCACTAGAAACTGGGAGACCATGAATCCTCCCTTAGACATCAAATCCTGCTGGGTGACTTTGGGCCAATCACCAGGAGATGGTGAGTTCTAATCCTGCCTTAGGCGTGAAAACTGGCTGGCTGATTTTGAGCCAATCTCAGAAAGATGGCGATTCCTTTTATTCCTCCCTTAGGAATAAAAGATGGCTGGGTGGCTTGGGGCCAGCCTCTCCCCCTCCCTCCCCTCCCTCCATCTCCCTCCCTCTTCTATTTTGTGGGCAAAATAGAATATGACTCAATTTGTAATTCCTCTTGAGTTAACAGGAAATAGAAACCAGATATATTTTTTATCTGACTTCAGCCTTGTTTAAAATCCTGGACTCCCATCCAAATATTAATGAACTCTGACCCCACTTAGCTTCTTTAGGTCAACCACAATTGTTTAGATAGGCCACCTATCTGGAAACAATCTGAAAGGGTGTGCAATTTCTTTGGGGTGTCCCGTTCGAGAACCAGCTAGCCGAGACGCTGCTTAGCTTTCAAGTTCCAGTAAGTTTGGCCAAGTGCAGTCACCTGTTGACACAGGTATATTCTGTGATACGAGGTGTAAAAGACAGAGTGTTTTCTCTCGAACCTGCCAGCAAAAGCCAACTCTCTAATTACCTTCTTGGTGCATTGCTCTCACTGCCACCTTACTTTATTTATTTATTTTATTTATTTTATTCGATTTTTATACCGCCCTTCTCCCGAAGGACTCAGGGCGGTGTACAGCCAAGTAAAAATCACAGTATAAACATTAAAAGAAATTAAAACAAAACATATTATAAGGTGGCCAAATTTAAAACAATTTAAAACATTAAAATATAAATAACCCCAATAAAATTTTAGGCCAGTCCCTAAGTGAACTTTGTTCATTGTTTCAGTCAGAATGTATTCATTTGTTCATTAATCAAACCTGTATAGTTGTCCATTTAACCCCAGATGACTCTGGGTGACACACAGCAAAACCTTATAGTTTTTTCTCTCTTTTTAGTGGACCGTTGACTGTAACGAGGAAATAGAAAGCAGTATGTCCAGCTACAGAGGCAAGGGGTCAGCACCCCATAACCAAAACCAGGTAATAAAAATTGGATTTTTTTTTTAATGCAGAAAAACATCCTTTAGTGCCAAGAGAATAGAATGTTTGTAGCTTAGAGGTTGAACTGTTGGGTCCTTTGTGCTATCTGAGCTTGGTTGGGTGTCAGCTTTGGAAGCCATACTAAGCTTCCTGCTAGTAAAAGAACTTTTGAAAGATATTTGCTTCCGAGTCTTTTCTGCAGGAGGGGTTTTCTGGAACGCTGACATTGGGGTTTTTTGGGGGGAGGGAAGACATTTCATTACCTAACTAGGTAACACCATCAGTGCTAGAAGGGAGTGAGGTTTGCACTCTTTTAAATATTTATATATTTTTATATTTTGATTTGAGAGTAGCTGAGTAGTGTTTCTGTTGGAAAGTAAACTACCACTGAGTGAATTCACACCTACACAGACTTCCCTAGAAATAAAACCCAGTGGGACTATTGAACAAACGCGGACCATGGGTTAAGAATGAGTTCCATTCCTAATTCTGTCTTTAATTCAGAATTGAATGAAAGCTTGAACTTGCACATGAATGGACTACCTACTATTAAAAATGGCAGATAGTGTTTCCTGCACTCTTTTGAGAGTGCAGAAAAGACTCCGGTGAGTCCACGCTAGATGCCCAAAGCAGGAGCTGCCCAATGCTTCTCTGGACAATATTCTTGTTGTGTCTGCGCCCCCCGAGCCGGGCCCACTGCCAAAAAGTGACTCGGAAAGTGAGGGTGAAGGGCCATCAGGACTTACCTCTGGAGCACCGGCTTCTCTGGCTCAGCTCCAGGAGCCAGAAGCAGGCCAGGTGCAGGAGATAACAAGGCCTCCGTCCCCTGACTCTCCCCCCCCCAGGCCACGCCTCCAGACCTGGCTGATGGCAATCAGGCCTGGCTGGATCCCAGGTTTCGGAGATACGAAAGGTGGCTACAACAAAGGAAGGGGTGGGGCAGGCCTAGAGAGTGCTGAGTCACGGAGCCACACCCCACAGAGTATAAAAGCAGCCCTGGCTGCTCTTCTGCTCTGTGACGAGCAAAAATTGAGCTGAACTGTTTGACTTGTGGAGAAGTGAGCTGAACTCTTTGACTTGTGGAGAATTGAGCTGAACATTCGGCCTGGATTGCTGACTTCTTGGTTGCCCGGCAACCCCAAGATAAGGGAGACTTTGGCAGGCAGCTGCCGATTCCCTGCCAGGACTGATAGCAGCCATGAACTCAATTACTGGCTCGTTTAGCCAGCTCGCGTGGCAGAGGCCGGGAGGGGACAGAACAATTCTCTTCCCGCCAGGGGCTCTTCCAGACAATTTCTCCAGCAATGAATTTGATGCAGTTCTTTGTTTAAGATACATTGCACCACCATTCCTTCTCTGCCCATCACAGCAGGGGCCCTTTGCACCCCAGGACCCAAGTCCTTCTCCACCCTACCCCCTCCCAATGAAGAGACAGCATGGGGTCACCTTAGAACAGTGGTGGTTAACCTTTTTGGTGCCAAGTGCCCAAAGTGCATGTGCGCACGCACGAATGCACACACCGTGTGCCCGAACCCCCAAAATGCAATGTGAGTGCCCCCCATGGATGCACGTGCATCCCCCATGCATGTGCCCCTGCGCATGCACCCCGCCCTCCTGCACCCCATTTTGGCTTCCTGTCGTGTCCCACTCCCACTCCAATGCACGAGTCAAGGAAGTCCGTAACAGACTTGGCAACGAAGCCTTTGCAGCTTGCCAAGTTCCTTCGAGGTTTATCAGGGCAGGCAGGAGTCCAAGTTGTGACTTCAGCGATAGAGTCCGATATCAGCAAACTAGCTAAGACTTTGCTTGACTCAAGGTTGGAATGCCAAAAGCAGGTCCTTTATATAGACTGTAGGGTGTGGCTCCATGACTCAGCATTTATCCAGGCCTGCCCTACCCCTCCTTCTGCTGGCGTCGCCTCTCAGATCTCCGGAAGTGAGGGTCCTCCCACCCTGGATTGTCTTCAGCTGGATCTTCTGTCAGTAATTCCAGCACCTGGCTGGCTTCCTCTGACAGCTGAGCCAAAGGAACACACTCCGTATGAGTGAGGTTTATCAGGCTTGTTCGTTCACTCCTGGCATCCTCTCCGGGCATGGGGCCAGGGCCAGGGGCTGGAGGCATGACAGGCCATTCATCTTCATTATTAGACTCGGAGTCTGATAAAAGACCCATTGGAGACGGGAGGGGTCTGGCTGAGGAGAGGAGGGAGGACGAGTCACAGCACTTCCAGGTTGGTGCAGGAGGCTTTCCAGGCCCAAAATGGGGCTCGCTGCACCCCGTTTTGGGCTTGGGAAACCTCCTGCACCAACCTGGAAGGCAAAACAGGGTGTGGGGGCACAGCATGAGGCCCCCTGTGCCCCGTTTTGGGCCTTTAAAGCCTCCTGCACCAACCTGTACCCCCCCCGGCACATGCACACGTGAGTCCCCTGCATGCATCCTGCACATGCACAGCAGAGATCTGAAAACCAGCTTGCTGGCGGGAGGCGCACATTCATGCGCAGTGGAGCTGGGCTGGATGATGGCTAGTGTGCCCACAGAGAGGGCTCTGCGTGCCACCTGTGGCATGTGTGCCACAGGTTCGCCATCACAAACCTCATCATTTCTCTGAGAACCACTCAGAGGCTATGTACAGGTAGTCCTCAACTTACAGGCCACAGTTGAGCCCAATTTTTCTCTTGCTAAGCGAGACAGTTGTTAAGTGAGTTTTGCCCCATTTTACAACCTTCCTTGCCACAGTTGTTAAGTGAGTCACTGCAGTTGTTAAGTTAGCAATGTTGTTAAGTGAATTTGGCTTCTCCATTGGCTTTGCTTGCCCGAAGTTGCCAAAGAGGAACACATGATCCTGGGCCACTGCCATCATCATAAATATGAGCCAGTGGACAAGCATCCAAAGTTTGATCACATGACCGTGGGAATGCTGCAATGGTTGTAAGTGTGAAAAATGGTCATAAGTCACTTTTTTTCAGTGCCATTGTAACTTCAAATGGTCACTAAACAAACTGTTCTAAGTCGAGGACTACTTATATTAAAAACATGCCGCTGCAAAGCAAACTTTTAACATACATGGAAACATCCCAATGATCTTGTCTACTTTTTTTTTTAAAGAATGGCAACAAAAACAACTCTTTGGACATGTTGGGAACAGATATCTGGGCAGCCAACACTCTCGAGTCTTTCAGGTAAGTTTACTTTCATTTTCCGTAAATGAATATTTTGGCTTGCAACCTATATTGTCAAAGTACAGTGGTACCTCGGTATGCAACTGCTTCAAACTCATAAAATTTGGTTCTCAATGCATTTTGATGCAAAAATTTTCTCCCGGTACTCATAGTTGTTTGGTACTCAACACACAAGCTAGAGCTTATCAGTGTTAGCTGCCTTGTGACACACTACATTATTCCTTTTAGGAAAAATTTGTTTTGTACAATTTTGTGGTACTCATTATACCTCCTGGAACCAATCAATGATGAGTACCAAGGTACCTGTTGTGACTCGTCCTCCCTCCTCTCCTCAGCCGGGCCCCTCCCGTCTCCAACCGGGCCTTTTATCAGACTCCGAGTCTGATAATGAAGATGAATGGCCTGTCATGCCTCCAGCCTCCGGCTCTGGCCCCATGCCCGGAGAGGATTCAAGGAGTGAAAGGAGAAGCCCAATAAACCTCACTCATGCAGCATGTGTTCCTTTGGCTCAGCCTTCAGAGCAGGAAGCCAGCCAGATGGTGGAATCATCCAGGCCTACTCCCTCTGACCCCTCCTTTCCCAGACGCTGACAGCAGATCCAGCTGAAGACAATTCAGAGTGGGTGGACCCTCGCTTCTGGAGATCTGAGAGGCAATGCCAGCAGAAGGAAGGGTGGGACAGGCCTGGATAAATGCTGAGTCATGGAGCCACACTCCACAGCCTATATAAAGGACCTGCTTTTGGCATTCCAACCTTGAGTCAAGCAAAGTCTTATCTAGTTTGCTGATATCGGACTCTATCGCTGAAGTCACAACTTGGACTCCTGCCTGCCCTGATAAACCTCGAAGGAACTTGGCAAGCTGCAAAGGCTTTGTTGCCAAGTTTGTTACGGACTTTCTTGACTCATTCGTCGGAGTGGGAGTGGGACACGACAGTACCACTGTATTCCACAGTTAAAACTCCAGTGTCTGTCTGTCTGTTCGTCCATCCGTCCACCCATCTAATTTGTCTGTCTGTCTTTCTAGCTATCTACACTAGCTATCTAACTATCTAATGTATTTTTCAACATAGTAACAAAATAGAACATACAAAAGCAAAGTTTGAAAATAAAATTGAAGATAAGAAAAAGAAAAGAAAAAACCTATACAATTATGACTTCCAACCTTCTTTCTAGCAAGTAATTCTCATCTTAATCTTTTCCCAACCTCTGTCTTTTTTTAATCCTAAATTCCTAAATCCAATGTTGTTGGGGGGTTTTTGCGTGAGAAGCAGGAACGAGAGCGTAGATAAGGGATGCAGTGATTTTAAAATTGATTTTAAAAAAGCATCAAAAACACCAAAAGGTAATTTTACACAGAAGATCTGGCCGTGATGGAGGTACTCTGGAGATCTTCACCAGTGGTTAGCTCAAGTCCTTGAAGGCAAACTAAGTGTGAAGGTCTTTTTTAAATAAGGTCAGGTTTGGGTCCATATGGATCTCAGGGGAAATGGTGCTCCTTAGCAGTAGTGGTTGCTACCGGTTCGCCCCCGCTCCTTAGGGCTGAAGCAGTGACAGAAGTCCTCCTTCTGGGTTCTAGCAAATTGTAATGGTAAATGAGAATGACACTGGGAGACAGGAGGGAGATCCACAGGCTGGACAACCATTGTGGGAGGATATGGGAAACGTTTGTTAACTCTGATGTAGTGCCACATGTAGGGCCGCGGTGTGGCTCAGGCTGTAAGAAGCCTGTTATTAAAACACAGCTGCTTGCAATTACTGCAGGTTCTAGTCCCACCGGGTCCAAGGTTGACTCAGCCTTCCATCCTTTATAAGGTAGGTAAAATGAGGACCCAGATTGTTGGGGGGGCAATAAGTTGACTTTGTAAATATACAAATAGAATGAGACTATTGCCTTACACACTGTAAGCTGCCCTGAGTCTTTGGAGAAGGGCGGGATATAAATGTAAACAACAACAACAAAAAAACAACATGATTCACTTAACAACAACAACAGTGATTTGGAGCAAAAGATCATAAAATGGGGCACAACTCATGTTCAGTTGCTCAGCAATGGAAATTTGTGGCTCACATGAGTTCGTAAGTCAAAGACTATCTGTAAATTAGCTGTAGTTCACCAAATTTATAGACAGAGCTGGGAAAAAGATCTTTTTAAGTGACAGGAATTGAACGCAGGCATGTAAAGCAGATGTTCTGTTTTTCTCTGTCTCCGGCCCTTCCTTGGTCTTCATACTTGAAGGACCAGTTTGATCCTGATAGCTGACGTTTTAGTCTCCTGGCCTTACCTGCCATTTCAGCTATCAAAAGAGGCCCAACATTCAGATGAGGATTTAATAACTTTTCTGGATTCCATCGCTCTTTTTTGATTTACATTTTGCCCTGTCAGTCTTGTCATAATTTCAGTTCCGTTTTGTACGTCTCCATTTAGCGGATGGAACATCAAAGGGTCTTAATGAATATCTTAGTAATTCAGCTTAAGGACTAATACGAGTATAATTTTGTTTGCCATCGAATCAGTCAGTTGTCAAGGCTGGAACAAATTTGCGATGTGGACCTTCTCTCGTTCTGATTCTGTTTTTCACAAGGGCAGAAGGCCTTACCTGGACTGCCCTTTTCACTTCAGTAATATGGTTGGTTTATTTGATTGCACCCATCCTCAATATATAGCCTTATATCAGTTTCGATAGAATATTTGTAGCTCAGGGCTGAACTGAGGGCTCCTCTGAGCTTGATTGTTTTCTTGCAGGTGTTTTATTACCAGACTGATGATGTCACCTAGTTTGGTAATGAAATGTTATATCAATTATATTAGTTTGCTTAGTGCTCCCGTTAAACCCAGTTACCATTGTGTACGGTGTTTCCTTCCAAATCTTCAGCTTTTCAGCCTTTCTATTTCTCCATTATTATTATTATTATTATTATTTTATCCTGCAGTGGGGCAACCTGGGATTTGCAGCCCGAGAAACTTGACTTCACACAGTTCCACAGAAAACTTCGCAACACTCCCAAGCATCCTCTTCCACAGATAGACAGGGAAGGGTAAGTATCCGGTTTTTACAAAAGAAGCAGTTTAAAATGCAGGAAATCGGTTTTGCTACCCTGGCGATTTTTCTAGCTTTGCAGAGGGTTGGAGGCTGGGACTAATCACAGAATTCCTAGCCATCAGGCGGCAGTTACCAAATTGGGGAGAATCAGAATAAACCTTGATCAAAAGACAGCAAGACTTCAGTCACTTGAATTGGACATGTAACGTCATGCCAGCTGGCTGCTTGTGACAATAACGTACACATAGTCCTCAGCCCACGACCACAATTGAACCCAACATTTGTGTTGCTAAGTGAGACAGTTAAAGAGAGCTAAGGCTCAGAATGCGTATTTTACAGCGTGAGATGTTGACGAATCCGTCTGAATCTGAAGTCCTATTACCAGTTGTGCCTTAATGTCAATTCACACATTACTGTTTTGATTTGGTGTAAATATTACCAAACACAGATCCATTTATGTATAATTTAAAATAAAGATAATATTTATTTTTCATAAATCTTTCGTTTATTTCATAAATATTTCACTATTTCATAAATCTCTTTCCTCCTATTTATTTTAACCGGGGTGGGGGAAAATCCCACAAACCAAAAGGCTTTAGAAAAAAAATGTTCTTTTTTACCAATTTTTTTCCCCATGATTTCCCTTTTTCCTGGGTCTCCATGTTCCAAACCACAGTTTCACACTGCTTGACTGAGCTACATTGGCTTGGGGGCAGGAACTGAAAAGATCATTGTGCTATGTAAATATTAAATGTGAAGTTTACCTTGAGGAAATATCAGGTTAGGTATATCAGGTCCCTGCAAGTGTTTGTAAGGTAAGGTGAGCATAAAGATACTTGCAAGGAAAGGCTGTCTATGATAATAGTGTACTACAATGCTGAGAATCCTTTGCAAGCTTAGCAAATAGGAATCCTGGTAGGGCCACAGATTGCATACCCTTGCAAGCAACCGGCCATCAAAGAAACAAACGATACATGAATATACATGCTCTCTACATGGGGCTCTACATGGAATATACATGCTCTCTACATGGGGCTCCCCTTGAAGTGCGCTCGGAGGCTTCAGTTAGTCCAGAATGCAGCTGCGCGGGTTATAGAGGGAGCTACGCGTAGCTCCCATGTAACACCGCTCCTGCGCAGACTGCACTGGCTGCCTGTGGCCTTCCGGGTGCACTTTAAGGTGTTGGTTATGACCTTTAAATCGCTCCATGGCTTAGGACCTGGGTACTTACGGGACCGCCTGCTGTTACCACACGCCTCCCACCGACCCGTACGCTCCCATAGAGAGGGACTTCTCAGGGTGCCGTCCGCCAAACAATGTCGGCTGGCGGGCCCCAGGGGGAGGGCCTTCTCTGTGGGGGCTCCCACACTCTGGAACGAACTTCCCCCGGGTTTACGCCAAATACCCGACCTTCGGACATTTCGTCGCGAACTCAAGACTCATCTTTTTATCCGCGCAGGGCTGGCTTAAATTGGGATTTTAATGTTTAAATTTATTAATTTTAAACGGGGTTTTCTTAGTATGGTAAATTTTAATTATTGGGCTAATTTAAAATAAGTTTTTTAAATCGTATTTTAAACTTGTATATTGTATTGTCGGTTTTATTATGCCTGTACACCGCCCTGAGTCCTTCGGGAGAAGGGCGGTATAAAAATCAAATAAAATAAATAAAATAAATAAATAAATATAAATTACAATCCAAAGAAGAAAAAAGTAGTCATTATTTGTCTTATAATTTGAGAAAAACTACCCTGATTTTCCTCAAAAAAACAAACAAACCAATGTCAGCTTTAAATATGTGTGCAGTTTCATACAGGCAAACTACCTGTTGTACGTCCATCAATTAGGGAAGTACACCTAGTGCGGGTATCGGCAACCTGCAGCTCCAGAGCTGCATATGGCTCTTTGACCCCTCTCCTGCAGTGAGCTGCCGACCCGGTCACGTGACCTGCTCTCCTCCCCAAGACACTAACCTGACCTGGTCACGAAACCTGTTCTCTGCCCCGAGAAGGCGCAAGCCTCTCTGCAGATCCGTGCAGCTGAAGCACCCCTAATGTTTTCTCCGCACTACTCGTGATCGGCTGCTTTTTACAATTCCGTGTCCTTTGTGGGCAGCTCAGCACCAGCCATGGTCCCCTTCGTGTCACCTCAGGAGGGAGGGGAACAGGGAGAAGCAGCCGCTGCCACCGGATGCAGGGAGGGGAGAGATCTGGCTCTCCTGCTCACCTGAGGGCGCAGTGGCGGCAGCAGGAGGAGGAGTCACTGCCGCCTAGTAGGGTATCTCGTTTGTGCGCGTGCAAGAGAGATGAGAGAGAGAGAGAAAAGGGGAGAAAAAAGAGAAATGAGAAAATGATGGAGGGAGAGAATGAGAGAGTGGAAAGAGAGAAACAAATAGAGAGAGAGAAGGGGGAGAGAAAGAAAGAAAGGGAGAGGGAGAGGAAAAAGAGAAAAACAAATGAGAGGGAGAAAAAGAAAGAGAGAAATAAGAAAACGATGGAGAGAGAGAATGAGAGAGAAGAAAAAGAGAGAGAGAGAGAAGGGGAGAGAAACAAGGAGAGAGAAATGAGAGAGCTGGAGGGAGAAAATGAGGGAGAGGGAAAAGAGAGAGAAACAAATGAGAGAGAGAGGGAGAGAGACCCATTTCCTACAGAAAACTGGGGAGCCACAAAACCTGGGTAGGCATGACTTGTGGGGGGTGTCATGTGACTGAGTGGGAGTGACGTTGAGTTGGCCACGCCCACCCAGGTGTTTCCAGTGGGAAACGGGTCCAAATGACTCTTGGAGTGTTTAAGGTTGCAGACCCCTGGTCTAGTGGGACAAAGGAACAGGGCCTCCTCTGTGGTGGCTTCCTCCCTTTGAAATGCCATTCACCCAGAGATAAGATTGGCCCCACCTTGATATCTTTTCAGAACGCCCTGAAGATGTTAACCGCTCCAATCTTGATTGCAGAAAATATGACTTCAGTAACAAGAGTTGTTAATGCTTGGAATACACTACCTGACTCTGTGGTCTCTTCCCCAAATCCCCAAACCTTCAACCAAAAACTATCTACCATTGACCTCACCCCATTCCTAAGAGGTCTGTAAGGGGCATGCATAAGAGCACAAGAGTGCCTACCGTTCCTGTCCTATAGTTTCCTTTCGTTATATCCAATTAATATAGTTACTATATACTCATGTACATATATATGCTTATATATTGTACAATTATTTCATGCTTATGCTTATATATACTGTGTGACAAAATAAATAAATAAATGTGGTTCTGTCAGCAGACCTAGAAAGTCCAGGGTGATATGGAGCCGATATGGCTGGTGTGGTTGTGTAGTTGCGGCCACTGCTCTGTGTGTGTGTGTGTGTGTGTGTGTGTTATGAATTCATACATTGTGAAATTTTAATCTTGTAAGCCACCCAGGGTCACCGTGTGTGAGTTGGTCAGCCATATAAAATTGCTTAATAAATAATAAACAAAATACATAAATCATGCTTTATTTGACTCATTTGTCTGTCCCTGGTTTAGAATCGGCAAAGGAAAATGTGAAGAAGGAGATGGAATCAACTTAAATGACATTGGAAAAGTTCTCCCAGCCTGGCAGGTAAGTTTTCTCCCATCCCTTAGAATCTATATTCTTGTTTGGTGGCACCCATCTGGGTGCCAAGAGGATAATAACAATAAACTGTGCGACAAACCATGAGTTAATCCTTGACTTAAAACCATTGGTTTAATGGCCGTTTGAAGTTACACAACAGCACCGAAAAAGTGACTTACGACGTGTTTCACTTAACAACTGTGGCAGCATCCCCGTGATCATGTGAGCAAAATTCGGATGCTTGCCAATTAGGATATATTTATGACGGTTGCAGGGTCCCAGGATCATGTGAATACCTATTGCCACCTTCTGACAAACAAACTCAATGGGGAACGGGTCCAAATGACTCTGAGTGTTTAAGGTTGCAGACCCCTGGTCTAGTGGGACAAAGGAACAGGGCCTCCTCTGTGGTGGCTTCCTCCCTTTGAAATGCCATTCACCCAGAGATAAGATTGGCCCCACCTTGATATCTTTTCAGAACGCCCTGAAGATGTTAACTGCTCCAATCTTGATTGCAGAAAATATGACTTCAGTAACAAGAGTTGTTAATGCTTGGAATACACTACCTGACTCTGTGGTCTCTTCCCAAAATCCCCAAACCTTCAACCAAAAACTATCTACCATTGACCTCACCCCATTCCTAAGAGGTCTGTAAGTGGCGTGCATAAGAGCACAAACGTGCCTACCGTTCCTGTCCTATAGTTTCCTTTCGTTATATCCAATTAATATAGTTACTATATACTCATGTACATATATATGCTTATATATTGTACAATTATTTCATGCTTATGCTTATATATACTGTGTGACAAAATAAATAAATAAATGTGGTTCTGTCAGCAGACCTAGAAAGTCCAGGGTGATATGGAGCCGATATGGCTGGTGTGGTTGTGTAGTTGCGGCCACTGCTCTGTGTGTGTGTGTGTGTGTGTTATGAATTCATACATTGTGAAATTTTAATCTTGTAAGCCACCCAGGGTCACCGTGTGTGAGTTGGTCAGCCATATAAAATTTTCTTAATAAATAATAAACAAAATACATAAATCGTGCTTCACTTCACTCATTTGTCTGTCCCTGGTTTAGAATTGGCAAAGGAAAATGTGAAGAAGGAGATGGAATCAACTTAAATGACATTGGAAAAGTTCTCCCAGCCTGGCAGGTAAGTTTTCTCCCATCCCTTAGAATCTATATTCTTGTTTGGTGGCACCCATCTGGGTGCCAAGAGGATAATAACAATAAACTGTGCGACAAACCATGAGTTAATCCTTGACTTAAAACCATTTGTTTAATGGCCGTTTGAAGTTACACAACAGCACCGAAAAAGTGACTTACGACGTGTTTCACTTAACAATTGTGGCAGCATCCCCGTGATCACGTGAGCAAAATTCGGATGCTTGCCAATTAGGATATATTTATGACAGTTGCAGGGTCCCAGGATCATGTGAACACCTATTGCCACCTTCTGACAAACAAACTCAGTGGGGAAACCAGATTTGTTTAACAACCGTTTTTTTAACTTAACAACTGCAGTGATTCGCTTTACCAATTGTGGCAAAAAAAAAAAAGTTCAAACTCATTTAACAACTGTCAGAAATTTTGGGCTCACATTGTTTTGTAAGTCAAGGACTATCTTTTTTTATTTATTTATTTATATCCCGCCCTTCTCCGAAGACTCAGGGCGGCTTACACTATGTTAAGCAATAGTCTTCATCCTATTTGTATATTATATACAAAGTCAACTTTTATTGCCCCCAACAATCTGGGTCCTCATTTTACCTACCTTATAAAGGATGGAAGGCTGAGTCAACCTTGGGCCTGGTGGGACTTGAACTTGAAGTAATTGCAAGCAGCTGTGTTAATAACAGACTGCTTAGTCTGTTAAGCCACCAGAGGCCCTATTTATTTATTTATTTATTTATTTATTTGTATCCTGCCTTTATCATTTTTACGTCAAGGTGGCGAACGTATCCAACACACTTTCCTCTTCCTATTTTCCCCAAAACAACAATCCTGTGAGGTGAGTTTGACTGAATGATTGGCCCAGTGTCATTCAACTGACTTTCATGCCTAAGGCAGGACTAGAACTCAAAGTCTCCTGGTAATTGGCCCAAGATCACCCGGCTGGCTTTCATTCCTAATGCAGGACTAGAACTCTCAAGTCTCCCATTTTCTAGCCTGGTGCTCTTAACCACTAGACCAGGGGTGTCAAACTCAAGGCCTGCGGGCCAGATCTGGCCCACGGGGTGCTTAGATCTGGCCCACGGGGCCGTCCTGGAAATAGCGAAGGACCAGCCTGCGGTGCATCTGCTAGCGCAAACGGAGCTCGGGAGGGCCGCACATGGCCCTCCCAAGCTCCGTTTTTGCTGTCAGAGGGCTGCAGGAGGATCCCTCCAGCCCCGCCCGGGCCACCACAGGTGCCCCCAAAATGAGTGACGTCGAGCTGGCCATACTCCCCCGGCCACACACTCTGGCCCCCCGAGGTCAAACACAACCCTGATGTGGCCCTCAATGAAATCGAGTTTGACACTCTTACACTAGACCAATGGCTCAATGAACCTGGGCCATTTACCGTATTTTTTGGAGTATAAGACACATCTTTTTCCCACAAAAAAGAGGGTGAAAATCTGGGCGCGTCTTATACTTCAAATGTAGTCCCGCCCAGCTTCTCAAACGGAGGTTTCAGAGACTGAAAAAAGCATCAGAAACGGAGCTTCAGAAAAAAAGCCCCAAACAGAGCTTCAGAAAAGAAGCTCCCAAACACAGCATCAGAGGCTATTTTTTCTGAAGCTCTGTTTTGGAGGCTTTCAGAGGCACACATATCATACAGAGTTTCAGAGGCAGAAAAAAAAAAGCAAGAAAAAGCAAGGCACAGAGCTCACAATCAAGGAACCTGTTGCTAAAATTCACCTCTGGGAACAGCTGATCGGGAGTATTCCAGGAGGCCAATCAGCTTTTTTCTTATTTTCCTCCCCAAAAACTAAGGCGCGTCTTATACTCCGGTGCGTCTTATCCTCCGAAAAATAAGGTACCTCCCAAATTTTCTTTGCCCCTGAAAAGATATCACATATGCGTCATTTACTAGCAGAAACTCATGTAAGGGGAAGCAAAAGATCCAACAAGCATTGCACTATTATGACACTATTATGACACCTTTTTCTATGTACATCAAGCTGATGCTCATTTTATTATTTTGACCCAAAGCATCGGATCCTATGATTACTTTCTAAGATATGTGTGCAGTGATATAATAGCAATATCCAGACCTTAAGAGCCAATCAAAACTACAGGTAACCCTCGACTTACGACCAGTTGCTTAATAACTTGTTGAAGTCATGATAGACTCACTTATGGGTCAGATTCAAAGTTACGACGGCTGTCTCCCTTCTGCATTCACATGATCACATTGTGGGGCACTTGGCAACTGTTTTCAGGGTCCCATAACCCCATGACTGCAATTTATGACATTTTTTTTTTGCCAGAAACTTGCCAAAAAGTTTATTTCCAGTTTCCAGCAAAAAACGTCCACTGTGAAAATGGGTTCGCTTAACGATTGCCATGTTCGCTTAATGGCCACTGCCCAAAAAAATGTCATAAAATCATGTCAGCCGTTTGGATGCCTCAATTTCTGATTGTCATGATGTACGATGGAAATGCCGGCTTCCATTACAGTCATAAATCGAGGATTACTTGCATAAACAGAGTTATTTTTATGCCCGATTTCTGTTGTGACTTTCATCAAGAATGCTTGGAATTGAAGTTGCCAGTTGCCTTTGTGAATTCTCTGTTTAATAAACCTTTCCCTCCTTTGCATTACTTCCATAGTCAGAATTCTTTTCCGGGCAAGGATGATGGTTGTCAGGAATTTGGGTGTGTGTCCTTGACTCGAGCATTGAAATTTACATTCCAGATCTCTTGCCTGGAATATTTTCTGGACCAGGGGTCTCCAACCGTGGCAACTTTAAGACCTGTGGACTTCAACTCCCAGAATTCCTCAGCCAGGAGTTGAAGTCCTCCAGGCTTAAAGTTGCCAAGATTGGAGACCCTGTTCTGGACTATTCTTGCTCCATCTTGTGGCCGGGAATGGCTACAGCAGCCATCTGCTGAAGTTCTAACAAAAAATAGAGACATTGACGTCTTTCTGTTGTTTTTTCATTGATTTTGTTCATGGTGAAGTTTTTTAACCATCCTTGTCCTGCTGGACTGCTCAGCACAGTGGTGAAATGCAAAATTTGTTACTACCGGTTCTGTGGGTGTGGCTTGGGGGGGCCATAATATGACTGGGTGGGTGTGCCCAACTTTTTTTTTTCTTTTACTTTTAAAGGCATTTATTCTTATTTATTTATTAAGCATTTTAAAAGGCTCATCTGACCATCCCAGCTGAGTTGCCTGATCGTCAGAGGCTTTTTTTGTTTTTGTTTTAAAAGCTTTTTTTTTTTTGGCAACTCAGTTGGGATCGTCAGAGGAGCCTTTTAAAAGCATTTTTTACACAATGTGATAGTGATGATCTACTTATTATCATATATGGTGGACTTGTAAAAAAATCAAAGCATTTTGGATTAAAATTTGGTGGATTATGCAAAATATTTTGAAGAAGAAGATAAAATGTACCCCACAATTGTTTTTATTGGGTATAACTACAGACTGTATATCAATAGAGACTAAATTAATTTTAAACTTAATATCAGCAGCCAGACTACTGGTGGCACAATACTGGAAGAAGGAATAACTGCCTACTATTTAAGAATGGACACTAAAAGTAACAAATTTAGCAGAAATGGCAAAAATTTCAGCATATCTGAAAGACTATTCACAATAAAGATATATAGTGGAATGGAAAAGATGGATAGAATATATTCAAAACAAATATCAGACTAAAAAGTATCAAATAGCATATGAATGATTAGAAAATAATAATTGTATTTGTATACAGTATTCCCTTTTTTTTAAATCTTTTTTTTATATGAAATAAGGGAGTTATGGTTCTAGGAGAAGGATGGGAGTTTATGAATAATTAGCGTATTTTAGCTTATGATTGGTAAATGCTATACCCTGTATTTGCTCTGGGAAGTCGGGTGGGGGGGGGAGGTGGGGAGGTGGAGGGAGGAGGAGGGTAATTATTTGTTAAAACTCTGGTAAAACTTTTTTAATAAAAAAATAATAATAAAAGCATTTCTCGACCGAAGAGGTTGTAGGAAAAAGATGCTTTTAAAAGCCTCTGACGATCCCAGCTGAGCCGCGCAAATATCAGAGGCTTTTTTTTTTACTTTTAAAAGCATTTTTAAAAGTAGAAAGAAAAAATGCTTTTAAAAGTAAAAAAAAAATAACCTCTGATGATCGCGTGGCTCATCTGGGCATGTGGGGGGCGGGCAGGGAGTTTTGCTACCGGTTTTCCGAACCACCTGCCGCCATCGCTACCGGATCGGGCGATCCGGTCTGAACCGGGAGCATTTCACCCCTGCTTATAACCATTTTTCAGAGTTATGATCGTTGAAGAATCCTCATGGTCACGTGATTTACATTTGCGATGCTTGACAACTGAATCACATTTATGACAGTTGCAGTTGCCATGTGATCGCCTTTTGCGAACTTCTGACAAGGAAAGTCAATAGGGAAACCAGATTCACGTAACAACCAGTAATAATTGCAGTGATTCGCTTAACAAATGTGGCCAGAAAAGTCATAACACGGGGCAAAACTCACTTAACAAACATCTTAGTTAGCAACGTAAATTTTGGGCTCAATTGTGATCATAAGCTTAGGACTATCTGTAGTTTCTAATGCTAAATTGCTTCTAATGGCTGGAAATTACAAAGAGAGTAAAAAAAATAAATAAAACCTCTTTAGCTCGTCCATCACCCAGAAATTTAGAAAAATAAAAATAGCATGAGACCGTCCTTTAGGAGAATAACGAACTGCAACAGGCTAAAGAAGAGGTGTCAAACTCAAGGCCATTGGGACATATCCGGCTCACCATGTGGTTCAATCTGGCCCGTGAGGCTGCCCTGGAAACAGTGAAGCACTGGCCCCCAGCGCCTTGGCCCTAGCCCAGATTGGCTGGGCACTGTAAGGTTTTGGTTACTACCTTCAAAGCGCTCCATGGCTTAGGGCCCGGGTACTTACGGGACCGCCTACTGTTACCTCATGCCTCCCACCGACCCGTACGCTCACACAGAGGGAGGGACTTCTCAGGGTGTCGTCCGCCAAACAATGTCAGCTGGCGGCCCTCCAGGGGAAGATCCTTCTCTGTGGGGGCACCTACCCTCTGGAACGAACTTCCCCCTGGTTTACGCCAAATATCTGACCTTTTGCCGCGAATTGAAAACGTATTTATTTATTCGCGCAGGGCTGGCTTAAATTTTGTTGTATTTTAAATTTATATTTTATATTTCTAAATTTTATATGAATTTTAAGGGGTTTTTAGAATTTTAAATGTTTTAAAGTTTCGGCCAAATTGTATAATAAGTTTTTTAATTTTTTTTAAATTGTATATTGTATTGTTTTTTGGGTTTTTATTCTGGCTGTACACCGCCCTGAGTCCTTCGGGAGAAGGGCGGTATAGAAATCTAATTAATAATAATAATAATAATAATAATAATAATAATAATAATAATAATAATAATTATTATTATTATTATTATTATTATTATTATTATTGGGGCCAGCCTTAGATCTGCAGGGCTTCCCTGGAGCCAGAGAGGAACTGCCGCTGGCCTCTGGGCATTGTTGTGACCCAGGCCCAAGTAGGTAGTAATAAACTCAGTCCGTAGAAAAAAAAAACTTTATTCGAACAGTTGAGAATTACTTCATTCCCAGCGTCGTTCAACTCAAATTAAAACAAATGCCTCCCAACACAAATTCCTCCGTTATCTCACAAACCTTAGTCCAATTAGGCAAACTGCCAAAGGTCCTTCCTGGCAAACGTCCAGAAGTCACAAAAACAAAGACGCACACGAAGCAGAAGACGAAGCAGAAGACGCAGCTACAAAGTTGTTTTCCGGGAAAGTCCAAACGCAGGTGCTGGTCTGTTTTAAGCCTTATGGGAAGAGCCAATCCTCTCTTGGCCCTACTCCTGAATTGTCCTCTCTGCTTGAGCTGCTCTTGCCTTCTGGCAGCTCTTCTTATGCGTGCATTAGGAACAGGCTCCTCCTGTTCTTCTGCCTCACTACTATCAGTCTCTGGAGACTCTGGAGTCTGTACCTCACACCCTGATCGCCCTGGCCTCACCTCTGCCTCATCGCTGTCTGACTCCATTGCCAGCTCCGTAGGCTGGTGACGGACTACATCAGGCATGTGCTGGAGACAATGGATCCCACCCAGGCCACCACAGGTGACCCCCTGCCCCCAAAGTGAACAACATTGAGCTGGCCATGACCCCCCGGCCCCCTGTGGTCAACTAAAACCCTGATGTGGCCCTCAATGAAATTTTTTTTCATTTTTTTTTTAATTTGCATTTATATCCCGCCCTTCTCCGAAGACTCAGGGCGGCTTACATTGTGTTAAGCAATAGTCTTCATCCATTTGTATATTATATACAAAGTCAACTTATTGCCCCCAACAATCTGGGTCCTCATTTTACCTACCTTATAAAGGATGGAAGGCTGAGTCAACCTTGGGCCTGGTGGGGCTTGAACCTGCAGTAATTGCAAGCAGCTGTGTTAATAACAGACTGTCTTATCAGTCTGAGCCACCAGAGGCCCAAATTGAGTTTCAGACTCCTGGGTTAGAGCAACTCTGCATTTATTTATTTATTTTTAAAAAGGCCAGTTTCATTCCTGCCTCTGGTGCTAAAAAGCCTCAGATTACCGAGGGCTCCATCTGTGTCATCGAGAAAGAAGCCTTTCAAAGCTTCAGCGAGATCAACTCTATCTAGGTCACCTCTTTAAGCGTCGAAATAAAACAAGAAAGGCAATTCAAGCATTTGCCTTTCTGCTCTGCCTAGAACAGTGGTCAGCCACCGGTGGTCCACAAGAAAATTTTGGTGGTCCGCAGAAAAATTATTTGTATTTTTTATATTACACTAAATCGGGGTCCTCAAACTAAGGCCCTTGGGATGGATACGTGCAATGAATGTTTGTGTTGCTGCAGAGTCTCCCCCTTCGGGGTCTTTTTGTGTGGGTCGGAGAGGGGCAGAAATTCCGACTTGGGGTTTGCTTCAGCCACCTGGTGAGGGGCTTTGGGCGAAGGTTGGAGGGCCTTGTTCCAGTGGGGCTGCCTCATGGCCTGGAACTGGCTGACCATCTCAGCCCGCTGAGCCTCTAGGCGCCGGTACCTGGCCTTTCACCCCTGCAGGTCTTCCCTCTGGTTGGGAAGCCTACGCTCCTAGTCCTCAGTGAGGTGCTTCTGCTGAGCCTCCTTCTCAGTCAGATCCAATTTGAACTGAGCTGTTTTGCCAACTCTTTTCTCATGGTGGCTGCTTAGCTCCAACTACTGCTTCCTATTGGGGCCCTAAGGAGCCTGGGCAGGGGAGGAGAGGAGTGGCTGGGAGGAAACGGGCGAGTAGAGGCCAGCGAGGTACCCCTCAACGCGAGTGACATTGAGTTGGCCCCGCCCACCCAGTCACATGATCACCTAGTCACGCCCACCCAGCCGGTCATTAGGCAGATCGTATTAGTGGTCCGCAAGATTTAAAATTATGAATTTAGTGGTCCCTGAGGTCCGAAAGGTTAGGGACCCCTGGCCTAGAATACTAGTGGCTGTGACTTCTCCTTTGCTAACGTTTTCTAACAAGAACTGGCTGGTGGCTTTCTCCACAGCGGCAAATTAGCCTGAAGAAACCAAGTTCTTACTGTCCGTTATTCCACCCTCCATCAAGAAAGGTTTGTTGTTATTGATAGCCAGGAGAGGGCAGCATATATTCATATTTGATTCGGCGCAGAATCGATTTAGAGAAGGTAGTGTGTGCGGTTCTATGCAGTGCAAACCAAACGAAGGTGCCTTGAATTGCAGGTAGTCCTCAACTTACGACCACAGCTGAGCCCAAAATTTACGTCGCTGACTGAAACATTTGTGAAGCGAGTTTGTCCCATCTGACGACTTTTCTGGCCGCTTTTGCTAAGCGAATCACGGTAGCTGTTAAGTTGTTAACAATGGTTGTTAGATGAATCTGGGCTCTCCATTGACTCCGCTTGCCGGAAGGTCGCAAAATGACTCCTGAACACTGTAACCGTGATAAATACGAGTCAAGCATCTGAATGTAAATCACGTGACGTTTTTTTTGTTGTTGTTTTTTTTACATTTATATCCCGCCCTTCTCCGAAGACTCAGGGCGGCTTACAATGTATAAGGCAATAGTCTCATTCTATTTGTATATTTTTACAAAGTCAACTTATTGCCCCCCCAACAATCTGGGTCCTCATTTTACCTACCTTATAAAGGATGGAAGGCTGAGTCAACCTTGGGCCGGGCTTGAACCTGCAGTAATTGCAGGCTACTGTGTTCTTAATAACAGGCTCTAACAGCCTGAGCTATTCCAGCCCCGTTGGGATGTTGTCACTTCAAACGGTCACTAAATGAACTTTTTGTAAGTCAAGGACTACTTGTACGGACGAGTAGTATAAGTAGTTCTCAACTTAATACAATTGGCACCAGAATTTCCGTTGCTAAGCAAGACGGTGGTTCATTGAATCCCAGTCGCTTTTATGGACTTTTTTTTTTTTTTTTGGCTGCAATTGTTAGGCGAATCATTGCAGTTTGTTAAGCGAATCATGAGGTCCTTAAGGAAATCCCATTTCTCCCATTGGCATGTATGACTATAACTTGTTGCTGGCAATCCTTATGATTTATATTGATATATTGACCATCAATTGTGTTGTAAATGTTGTACCTTGATGAACGTATCTTTTATGTACACTGAGAGCGTATGCACCAAGACAAATTCCTTGTGTGTCCAATCACACTTGGCCAATAAAAATTCTATTCTATAAAAATTCTATTCATTGATTGTTGGAAGCTAGCTGGGAAGGTCGCCAGTGGGATTCATGTAACCTCAGGAAGGACACTGCAACCGTCTTAAATACAGGTAGTCCTCAACTTACAACAGTTCATTTAGTGACCCTTCAAAGCTACAACAGGACTGAAAAAAGGCACATGATCGTTTTTCACACTAAAGACCGTTGGCAGCCTCCCCGTGGCCACATGATCCAAGTGATCCAAATTCAGATGCTTAGCAACTGGCTCATATTTGTGACGGTTTCAGTGTCCCGTGGTCATGTGATCACCTTTTGCAAACTTTTGGCAAGCAAAGTCAATGGGGAATCCAGATGCACTTAATAACCTTAAACAGCTGCAATGATTCACTTAACACAGGGGTAGTCACCCTTTTAATACCCACCGCCCACTTTTGTATCTCTGTTAGTAGTAAAATTTTCTAACCGCCCACCGGTTCCACAGTAATGCGCCATGTATCGTCGTCTGTGCATGCCTCTCACACAACATGGGTTGGGTTTGGGGGGGGAGGCGCCAGCTACCATCTCTGCTTGTCTGTTACAGCTGGGTGGTGTGGGGGGAGATGCGCGAGCTATTCTGGGACGAGGCTCTTTTGTTTGCGGTCGCACTATAAGCGCCATTTAGTTTCACCTACGTAACGTGAACTAAACTTATGCGCGGGCGATACAAATAGTATATTTTCAGAAATTTAAATTTTCACGGGGAATTTTATGAAAACCTAATGAAAATGTTTTTAAATAATGCTATGAAAATGTTTTTAAAAGTCAATTAAATTTAAAAAAAGGATAGTGCTTCAGTATCGGACAAAACCCCTACCGCCCACCATGAAAGCTGGAACGCCCACTAGTGGGCCGTAGGGACCAGGTTGACTACCACTGACTCGACAACTGTGGTAAGAAAGGTGGTGAAATGGGGGAAAATTCACTTGACAACTGTTTCCCTTGGCCACAGAACTAAGAGTTCAATTGTGGGGTTGTAAGTTGAGGACTATCTGTACATCGTCAGATGCAACCAACCAGAACCACATGTGTAGAACATGAATCTGAGTCAGTAGTATTTGGCAGCAGCCAAAAAAAACCTAACACAATCCTTGATTGTATAAACCAGGGGTCTCCAACCTTGGCAACTTTAAGCCTGGTGGACTTCAACTCCCAGAAAGCCCCAGCCAGCAAAGCAAAGGCTACCAAAAAGGTTCGCCAACACTGGTATAGGATCTCTTGCTTGAGCAGGGGGCTGGACTAGAAGACTGTTCTGTCCTCCTTTACCTCCGTCCGAGTGATGGCTTAATTAGCCGGCACCATCAGCTCTGGCAGCAAAATAGCGAGCGTATGCCAAGTGTTTTTGTTATCTCCCTCGACGCTGATGAGTCACCCAGGAACAAACTTCAGCTCTTAGTTAATCAGTTGATTTGCCTGCTACAAAGAGGCACAGCAGCTCTTGCTGCCTTTATATCCTGTGGGGTGTGGCTCCATGACTCAGCACTTCCTAAGCCTGCCCCAACCCTGCTTCTGTTGGTCCCTCCTCTCCTGCCTACGAAACCTAGGGTCCAACCAAGCCTGATTGCCATCAGCTGGGTCTGAAGGCGTGGCCTGAGGGGGGGGAAGAGTCAGGGGATGGAGGCCTCGTTATCTCCTCCACCTGGCCTGCCTCTGGCTCCTGGAGCTGAACCAGGGAAGCCGGTGCTCCCGAGGTAAGTCCTGACGGCACTTCCCCCTCACTTTCCAAGTCCCTTTCTGGCAGGAGGCCCAGCTCCAAGTCCCTTTCTAGCAGGAGGCCCGGCTCGGGGGGCGCAGACACAACAAAGACCTCCAAGGTCCCTTCCAGCTCTATTCTGATTCAGAATTCAAGCTAACTGCTGTATTATATTCAGCTTATAATACAGGAATCTTCCCAGATGTCTTTGCCTGGGAACACATAAATAAAGCTCTATGGAATTTAATGGGATCAGTTCTGGATCTCTTGTGACTGCACAAGGATTCAAGCAGGAGTGCCATTCAGCAGGTTCTGACAGGTTCTGGAGAACCGGTAGCAGAAATTTTAAGTAGTTCGGAGAACCGGCAAATACCACCTCCGGCTGGCCCCAGAGTGGGGTGGGAATGGGGATTTTGCAGTAGCCTTTCCCTGCCACGCCCATTAAGCCAAACCATGCCTACTAAGCCACGCCCACAGAACCGGTAGTAAACAAATTTGAATTCCGCCACCCAGATTCAAGGCTAATTCCCTGCCTTCTGACTGCCCGGCTGGGCCTTTCTCAGCATCCCCGTTGGTTCCAAGCATCCAAATTTTGATCACGTGGCTGTGAGGACACTGCCATAGTTGTACATGCAACAGCCAGTCATACAGTCACTCCAAACCGCTTCACAGCAAAATGATGGGTTGGCTTAACGGTAACGTTCACACAGTCTCTGCAAATATTTGCAAAAAGTGACTTGCTTTACGACTGTTGTGACTTAACTTACGACAAAAACTGAGGGCTCAACTACAGTCCCAAATCGAGGACCACACGCAGCAGGCCTCTTATTTCCCTTCTTTTACTTTAAGCTTTTCTTTTTCTTCTTCAAATGAAAAACTTCAGCTTCCTACCTTCTCTTTCCTACCGAGGGGGAAGATGTTCAACCCTGCACTTTGCATGGCCACCACTAGAGGGCACTGTGGTCTTTACAATGCTTAACGAAAAGATGACTGTTGGCTCCCACTCCTTTAGCTAAACAGAGCTGGGGGGGGGCGGGAAGAGAAAGGAAGCTGTTGTCACTTTTTCCAAATAGTAGAATGCAGCGTATGTTAGTAGCAGCCTTTCTATACACATCCTGAACAAGGGTCAGGGCGCGCTGTCTTCCCATTGAAGTTATCACGGCTGACCTCAAGCTACCTACAAGCAACATCGCTTGGCCAACGTAACCCTCAACCCTTGCGTAAAAAGACCTAGGATTCGAGGTGGATTTCGTCAAACCGGACAGTAATTCAGACCATTGACTCCGAGTCCCTGCTCAGAAAGGGAACCTAAGCTGAGAGATTTCCTGCCCTGATGCAGGGAGTCCTCGACTTGCAACCATTCGTTTAGTGGCCGTTCAAAGTTACAACAACCCCGGGAAAAAAAATGACATGATTTTTTCACACTGACGACCATTGCAGCACCCACATCGTTATGTGACCGAAATTTGTACACTTAGCAACTGGCATTTATTTAGCGCACGGCATATCGTACGTACATGGACTATCAGCTGGTCCAGTTGACTGTTATATATCAACATTTCATTTAGATTAGTAGAACGGAATATAATATGAAGGTTAAAAAGATCTAGGTCAAGGGTGTCAAACTCAAGGGTGCCAGGGCCGCCCTGGAAACAGTGGAGGTCTAGCCCGCGGTGCCTCTGCCAGTGAAAATGAAGCTCAGGCGGGCTCCGTTTTCACTGGATGAAGGCTGCAGATGGCCGTTGCGGCCGAAAACTGAGCTTGCGAGGGCCACACATAGCCCTTCCCGAGCTCCGTTTTCGTTGGCAGAGGACTGCAGCAAGCCTTAAAGTGGAGTTTGCAAGGGCCACGTGCGGGGCCCCCCCAACTCCATTTTCACCGGCAGAGGGCTGCAGGAGGTCATTGCAGCCGAAAATGGAGCTCACAAGAGCTGCGTGTAGCCCCACCAGCTCTGTTTTCACTGGCAGAGGGCTACAGGAGCCCATTGTGGCCGAAAACAGCTCATGAGGACCGCATGTGGCCCCCCCAGCTCTGTTTTCACTGGCAAAGGGCTGCAGGAGCCCATTGTGGCCAAAAACGGAGCTTGTTGTGGCCCCCCTAGCTTGTTTTCGCTGGCAAAGGGCTGCAGGAGCCCATTGCGACCGAAAATGGAGCTTGCAAGGGCCACGTGTTGCCCCCCTAGCTCTGTTTTCGGTGGCAGAGCGCTGCAGGAGGCTGTCGCTGCCGAAAACAAAGCTTAGGAGCCTGTTTTAGCTGGCACAGCACTTGGGCCACAGGCACCGCCAACATGAGTAACGTCAATCTGGCCACGCCCACCCTGGGCCCCCAATATCAAACACAGCCATGATGCGGCCCTCAATTAAATCGAGTTTGCCACCCCTGGTCTAGCTTATCTAGCCATTGAAGCACAGCATTGTTTATATTTTAAAAAAATCAGATACTCGACCAGTATATGCCCTCAGCTTAAAGCCGGTCATAATGTGATCTACAGTTAGATGTGGAACCCCAAAGTCTCAGAGGGGAGGCATATTATGCCGCATTTATATAGAGCAGGGGTCTCCAACCTTGGCAACTTTAAGACTTGTGGACTTCAACTCCCAGAGTTCCTCAGCCAGCAAAGCTGGCTGAGCAATTCTGGGAGTTGAAGTCCACAAGTCTTAAAGTTGCCAAAGTTGGAGACCCCTGATATAGAGGGTCACAGCAGACACCATGGGAGGTGCGAATCCTATTCAGGGTTGTCCATTGCTGATATGATTGGCGTGTATTTATGATGGTTGCAGTATCCCAGGGTCAACTGTGGGGGCCTCTGTGGCTCAGACTGCTAATGCAGTCTGTTATTAAAAGCAGCTGCCTGCAATTATTGCAGGTTCTAGTCCCACCAGGCCCAAGGTTGACTCAGCCTTCCATCCTTTATAAGGTAGGTAAAATGAGGACCCAGATTGTTGGGGGCAATAAGTTGACTTTGTATATAAATATACAAATAGAATGAAGACTATTGCTAACATAGTGTAAGCCGCCCTGAGTCTTCGGAGAAGGGCGGAATATAAATGCAAATTTAAAAAAAAAACTGTAGCAACTGTGGCAAAAAATGGTTGTAAAATGGGGCAAAACTCACTGTGCCGCAGTGGCACAGTGGTTAAAATGCAGTACTGCAGGCTAATTCTGCCGGCCGTTTGGCAGTTTGAATCTCACCAGGCTCAAGGTTGACTCGGCCTTCCATCCTTCCGAGGTCGGTAAAATGAGGACCCAGATTGTTGGGGGCAAGTGGCTGACTCTGTAAACCGCTTAGAGAGGGCTGTAAAAGCACTGTGAAGCGGTATATAAGTCTAAGTGCTATTGCCATTAACCTCTGCCTTGGTTAGCAACAGAAATGTTGGAAATTCTGGTAGTTGAAATCCACAAATCTTAAAGTTGCCAAGCTAGGAGAGCCCTGCCTTAGCGGATTGATTGATGAATGGTGACACTCTTGTTCCCTTTATCATATCAATTTGATATAGTTGATGCATATTTTTTACATATATGTATATATTTTTTACATATATGTATATATTTTCTTCAAAATATGTTGTTCTATCTATGACAATTGTTTGTGCATACTATTGTGACAAAAAGAAATATATATAAAAAAAAAGTTGGCTTAACTCCGTATCCTAAACGGGGCCCACGTTTTCATCCATTTTTTTAAACTGAATTCTGTTTTATGGATCAAGCATAAAATTAATATCAGCCGATCTTTCCACCATCTTGGTTTTAGCCAAGGAGAAAACTGCAAAATACTCTCTAAAACGGGAGGCCGTCCAGTTCAGGGCCCACTTCTGCTAGGGAAAATTAGTCTTTCAAGCACCACGCATCACCTTGCTTTGGTTTCCTTGCTAGATCTGTGGTAATGGGACATCCTTTCTCGTAATATAATAGGTTAATGTTTCCTGTTGAGACTAAAACGGGTTCTTTGCTTGCTCGTGGTTGTCCTCAGTATTCAATCCTTCTCTCCCTCCCCCGCCTGATCCCTGAAGCATTTCCTCCGATATTATGAAAATAGCAACCAATACAATGTAAGTTCTTCAAATGCTGGTTTCCTGTCCTCAGCTAGTAGGTAGGCACTTAGGAGTTATTGTACAGTGTAGCCTCGGAGTCTGGATTCTCCCTTCACCATGTCAAACAAAGACCTGGATTTAATAAATATGGCGCCAGCCACATTAAGGACTGACAATGCAGAATTCTCTGCATTTAGTTGAAGGCACGCTTCTGGCTTGCTTTTTTTCCCATTCCAGAGCATGGTGTGTACTGCTTTGTTAAAACTGCTTAAGTCATTCTTACTTCCGGTAGAAGAAAATATTTGTAGCTTGGGGCTTCGATTGTGGGGTCCTTGATGCTCTCTGAGCTTGGCTGTTTTCTTGCAGACATTTCATTACCAAGCTAGATAATAACATCAGTGCTAGAAGGAAGGAGAGGGGATTTCTCTCTATTTACATACAAGTGGTTTACTCTGTCAGTGTGGGTGGGGATGTTCTTGGTGGTTCCTTGACTGGGCTGTTGTTTACTGTTAGCTTTTTTGTCTGCATTGGTAGCTCCTTGATTGATTGATTGATTGATTTATTGTTTTGATTTGTATACCGCCCTTCTCCCAAAGGACTCAGGGCGGTTTACAGCCAGATAAAACAAGAATATAAAAATTAAGAGCATTATTAAAAAGCTTATTCGATTTGGCTAACCGATAAAATTAAGTAAAAACTAAAAACTTAAGTTAAACTCCAATTAAAACCCCCATTTAAAATATTAGGCCAGCCCTGCGCGACGGAACAAGAATGTCTTCAGTTCATGTCTAAAGGTCCGGAGGTCAGGAAGTTGACGTATCCCTGGGGGTAGCTCGTTCCAGAGGGCAGGGGCCCCCACAGAGAAGGCCCTCCCCCTGGGGGTCGCCAGTCGACATTGTCTAGCCGACGGCACCCGGAGGAGGCCCTCCCTATGGGAGCGCACTGGTTGATGGGAGGCATTTGGAAGCAGCAGGCGGTCTCGTAAGTAACCCGGTCCTATGCCATGGAGCGCTTTAAAGGAGGTAACCAACACCTTGAATTGTATCCGGAAGACCACCGGCAACCAGTGCAGCCTGCGCAGGAAAGGTGTTACGTGGGATTAAGGTATTGTTTACTTGAATGTTGGTCTATTGTTAAACTTGGTGTTAATCGCTGGTCATCTGGGTGTTGATTGCCGGTGAGAGTATGTTTTGATCTGTTCGTTTCCTTTTGGGGGTTTTGATTATCTCTTGAAGGGCATGTAGATGTTCCTTATCTCTGTGTGCCTGTTGATGGCCGATTTATCTGAGTGCCAGGCTTCCAGGAATACTCTGGCGTTTTCAGATTTGGCTTAATCTAGGATGGTCACAACTTCCCAGTTGAAGCTGTGGTTGTGTGTGTTCATAACTACCAGCCTGGCTTGACTAAGCAGCCAATCAGGCAAGAGGGCACATAAGCAGGTCTTCTGTTCCTCATTACTGTCACACTCCTGTGGGACTCTAAGGCATGGCCAAAAGGGGCGATTAACTTGTTACTGTTCATATATCAATGATCAGGATGTTATTCTCCCTTTTATGCTTACTACACGCCAATTTACATGTCAGAGAGGCAGGAAGATAGCCAGCTTTCAGAGCTAAGGTAGCTTATAAGCGTTTTGATAGGTTGCTTTGGACCAGCTTGTGTCACATACGTCAGGGGTCTCCAACCTTGGCCACTTAAAGACTTGTGGACTTCAACTCCCAGAATTCCTCAGCCAGCTTTGGGAGTTGAAGTCCACAAGTCTTAAAGTTGCCAAGGTTGGAGATCCCTGACATATGGCATTATCACAGCTTTTTCTCCTTTACTCATAGTTCCAACTCCCTCTTGGGATTACAAAGCACTGGGCAAGTAGGGGTCTTCCAGCTAAAAGTAATGCTAATAGTTGCACAAGAGGCAGCAATATTGTAAGGAATATTATAACGTTCACAATATTGTCTTTACCTGCCTAGCCAATAGAAGCAGTAGGAGACACCAAGCTCCTGCTTTTCTGGTGATAGTGACAGTGCAAGCAGATCATGGTAAAAGGGGTCAAAATTCAGGACCAGCATGTTAAATGGAAGGCCACCATAGCGATTAGAGAAGGGCTGCACGCTTTATTATTTCGTTGGGACAGTGGCACCAGCCATGTCACTGGAAGGTAAAATCACGAAAGTGCACCTCACTTATTTTGGCCAAGCCGTGCTAGGGAATTCACTAGAGAAAGCAATTGTGCTTGGAAGACTTAGTGGTGAAAGGAAAGTTGGCCATCAAAGAACACGGTGGCAGGACACCGTCAAAGCTGACCCCAGCCAGAGCATAGAACAACTCAAAGAAGTAGTGCCAGATCCGAAGATGTGAAGATACCTGGTCCATACAATTGCTAAGAATCAGACATGACTGAATGGATAACATCATCATCATTGTAGGGGCCTCTGGTGGCTCAACAGACTAATGCAGTCTGTTATTAACAGCAGCTACTTGCAATTACTGCAGGTTCAAGTCCCACCAGGCCCAAGGTTGACTCAGCCTTCCATCCTTTATAAGGTAGGTAAAATGAGGATCCAGATTGTTAGGGGCAATAAGTTGACTTTGTATATAATATACAAATGGATGAAGACTATTGCTTGACATAGTGTAAGCCGCCCTGAGTCTTCGTAGAAGGGCGGGATATAAATGCAAATAAAAAAAAATTGTGGTGCTGGTGATGGTTTTGCAAAAAAGTCCCTCCTCCTCCTCCTCCTCCTCCTCCTCCTCCTCCTCCTCCTCCTCCTCCTCCTCCTCCTCCTCCTCCTCCTCCTCCTCCTCCTCGTGTGGAACAAGGAACTTGGTTATTGGCTAGTAGCTAAGCCCAGATCAACGATGACATATGCAAGGGCAAGAAAGCCCAATAGCAATAGACTTAGACTGACGTACTGCTTCACAGTGCTTTACAGCCCTCTCTAAGCGGTTTACAGAATCAGCCCATGGCCCTTAACAATCTGGGTCCTCATTTTACTGACCTCGGAAGGACGGAAGGCTGAGCCAACCTTGAGCTGATCAGGATCGAACTCCTGGCAGCGAGCAGAGTCAACCTGCGGCGCTGCATTCTAATGACTGTGCCACCACAGCTCTTCCGTGTCTAAGACCAAGTGAGTTGGGTGATGAAAAATCTGGTTGTCTGCAAGTGCCCTTTTGAGAGTTGATCCCGAACAACCATGACTCTTGGTTATGTCTCTTTTCCAGTGAAAGAAAACACGGTCTTCAGCAAGGCTTTGGGGCATTAATTCTTGAGTTAACACAACCATCTTGAACTTGGTATTTGGGGGCTATAGCAGCCAGAATTGCTGCAAGACTGGTATGAATTGAGACTTCTGGTCTCCAAAGATCTGCCAGAGTAGGGGTGAAATGCTCCCGGTAGCAATGGCACTGGGTGGTTCGGAGAACCGGTAGCAAAAATCCCTGCCCCCCCCCATGCCCAGCTGAGCCGTGCGATCATCAGAAGGTTTTTTTTTTTACTTTTAAAAAGCATTTTTATAACAAAGAGTTAAAGGGTTAAAACAAGGCTCTGACAATCCCAGCTGAGGTGCCTGATCATCAGAGGCTTTTTTTTTTTACTTTTAAAAGCATTTTTAAAGGTAAAAAAAGCTGAAGCCTGCTAGGCAAAAAATGGGGGGTGTAGGCAAAAAAAAAGAGGGACGCGGTGGCTCAGGGGCTAGAACGTTGAGCTTGTCGATCGGAAGGTCGGCAGCTCAGCGGTTCGAATCCCTAGTGCTGCCGTGTAACGGGGTGAGCTCCCGTTACTTGTCCCAGCTTCTGCCAATCTAGCAGTTTCGAAAGCACGTAAAAATGCAAGTAGAAAAAATAGGGGCCACCTTTGGTGGGAAGGTAACAGCATTCCGTGCACCTTTGGTATTGAGTCATGCCGGCCACATGACCACGGAGACGTCTTCAGACAGCGCTGGCTCTTCGGCTTTGAAATGGAGATGAGCACCGCCCCCTAAAGTCGGGAACGACTAGCACATATGTGCGAGGGGAACCTTTACCTTTACCTTTAGGCAAAAAATGAGGGGGGGTTCGTTAGAGAGAGAAAGAAAGAGAGAGAAAGAAAGAAGAAAGAGAGAGAGAGAGTGTGTGAGAAAGAAAGAAAGAAAAGAAAGAAAGAAAGAGAAGGAGGGAGGGAGGGGGAAAAAAGGAGACAAAGGAAGGACTACAAACCTGGCATTAGACGCAGCTTCAGAGGATAATCCAGGGCTGGAAGAGACCTGGAGGTCATCTAGTCCAACCCTGCTCCATCAGAACATTGTTAGTGAGTTTCTGTCTTTTGATCCCCCAGTCACATAGCCACACCCACCCAGTCATATGACCCCACCAAGCCACGCCCACCAAGCCACGCCCACAGAACCCGGTAGGGAAGGAATTTAGATTTCACCACTGCTCCAGGGGGTTAACATAATGGTGATTTGTGCTAGATGTGCTTGGTTATGGAGACCTGTCAGCATCCCCCATAACTCAATTCAGAAACCTGTAACATTCAACAGCTGCTGGGAGGTTGGCCTCCTTCTCTCTTCTACCCCCTTCTTGCCTTTTTCCCCCCAACCTGATGCTCTTTGGCAGGACAATAGCTGTAAGTAGCAGGCTGCTTGGCACTTTCTTCCAATGCAGAGCAGTCTTTTAAATTAGGCAGCCAAAGACTCCATGGATTAATTTTTTTTATTTGCATTTATATCCCGCCCTTCTCCGAAGACTCAGGGCGGCTTACACTATGTTAGCAATAGTCTTCATCCATTTGTATATTATATACAAAGTCAACTTTTTATTACCCCCAACAATCTGCGTCCTCATTTTACCTACCTTATAAAGGATGGAAGGCTGAGTCAACCTTGGGCCTGATGGGACTAGAACCTGCAGTAATTGCAAGCAGCTGTGTTAATAACAGACTGTCTTAGCAGTCTGAGCCACCAGAGGCCCAGATTCTGAAATGCTTCTAGCGAGGAATCTTCCTCAACTGGCCACCTGTCAGCGGCATGCAGAATTCCAGGAAATATAGATCCCAACACATCTGGAGAACACCAGGATTGGGAGAACATTCAACATGATTACTGGGTAATAAGTCGTAATGAGATCAGTCTGGCTGTCTGATGGATAGGCAATGCACCTAAAAAGCAGGCAGAAATTTGACTGTATTGTTGCAGCTGCCATCTTGACTACTCTGTAGACATCCCTGGCACGAAATGAGTTGTGTCTAGTCAGAAGAGAAGAGAAGAGAAGAGAAGAGAAGAGAAGAGAAGAGAAGAGAAGAGAAGAGAAGACCTCCGGACCTTTAAACACGAGCTTAAGACCTTTTTGTTCCACCAAGCGGGGCTGGCCTAACGAAAATTTTTAATTGGGGTTTTTATGTGGGTTTTTACGATAGTTTTAACTTACTACGGCCAATTTTAGAATCAGTTTTTTAAAATGTTTTAATTTTTGTTTATGTCTTTGTTGTTTTACTCTGGCTGTAAACCGCCCTGAGTCCTTCGGGAGAAGGGCGGTATAGAAATCAAATTAATAAACAAATAAATAAAGAGAAGAGAAGTTTTATTGGCCAATTATGATTGGACACACAAAGAATTTGTCTTGGTGCATACACTCTCAGTGTACATAAAAGAAAAGATACGTTCATCAAGAATTCTAAGGTACAACACTTAATGATAGACATAGGGTACAAATAAGCAATAAGGAACCAATATCAATATAAATCGTAAGGATAGAGTGTTGACTGTGAAAAGGAGAAAGTAGGAATGAAGTAGGAATTCTGATTTGTCTCTCGGTCTGTCTGTCTATCAAATTTATAAAGCTATCTATCTCACCTAAGGTGACTCTTGTGCAGCGCACAACGCTCAGATTAAAAGCAACAAATAACTAAAAGATAAAAATCCATATTAACAAATATCGGAAAAGTGAAAGATACAAACCCTATGAAACGGAAGCTAAAAATACCCACCTCGCTATTTATTTATCAAATTTATATAGATCAGGATGACTTGACTTGATTGACTTGGGTTTCCTTTCCCTCTCCCCCCCACTCCATTCCACTTTACTTATGCAGCCACCCGTTTTACATACGTGATTCTAGGCAACCCACAATTTAAAAATAAAACTGATAAAAATGCACAATGCAATGCAAAACATGTATGTTAAATCATCTTCATTTAACAACCCCATAATCCCTTCCAGGGTAGAGTCTGGGCAACTGAATTGAGCTAGCAGAGTGTTTTCATGGCCGGATGCCCTTCCTGTCGCCAATGTGGAGTTTTGCTCCACAGATATATTCTCATTGCACCCAGAGAGAGAAATATCTGTCTGTATCTAGGATCGAACTCACAGCCTCCTGATTGTGAAGCAAGAGCTCCACCTCTAGGCCACCACACCACTCCAAAACATTTATGTTAAAACCATATTAAAACCATACAAACAGGCAAATGGCAAAGATTTACAGCATTCCAAGTAACTATTGAACCGGCTGTCCACTGCAACCAGATCTCCCAATCCGGATGGCAAAGCCACATTTTCAGGACTATCTGAAAGGCCAACAGGATCAGGGCCAATCTAATCTTAAAACCCAAGGAGCAAAGAAGGCAAATGTGAAGATCAGCCTTTCTTGGACTTGCATCACGTTTTTTTTGTTTTTTGTTAATAAAGTTTTTTATTTTATAGACAAACATACATTTAAAACATCAACAATTCCTTCCATGTGACGTCTCGGTGTTTTCTTCCTGGCTCCATTATTTTGCTGTTTCTTCTTTCTTCACTTCAATTTGAATTATTACCATTTTTCCACAAATACATTGTTATCATTTTCTTACATAATTATCCATTACTTATCTGTACCTTTCTTCTAACCAATGGTAAAATTTATCCCATATCTTGCATCACGTTTCTATGCTACTTTCTAAGTCTTTGTTTGCCCAATTAAAAAGGCAATGTTGCCAAGATAATATAAAACAATACTTAAAAGGTCAGTGGTTTGCTGGAACTAAAAGAAGAGCAGAGGGAAATATTAAATAAAGTGATAACAGCCATAGAATTAAGAAGAGCCATGCGAAAACAAAAAAGTAACAAAACCCTGGGGCCAGATGGACTTCCAGGGGAGGTATATAAGAGCCTGGATGAGGATTTTGAATTGATATTACTGGAAGTGTATAATGATGTATTGGAGAAAGCCAAACTACCAGATTTCTGGACAGAACTTATATCTTTCTCATTCCAAAAGAAGGTACATACCCCGAACAGATTAAAAAAAACCTACAGGCCAATCTCGTTGTTGGAATACAAATTAAAAAAATTTTACTACTATAATTGAGGAAAGATTGAAAGTAGTATTAAACGAAATAATACATTCGGATCAAAATCGATTTTCACCCGCAAGGCAAATTAGAAACAATATAAGAACGGTGTTAAAATGTCTTAGAGTACTACGAAGCACATCCCAAAAAAACAGGTGGCACTAATATTTTTGTACACCCAGAAAGCATTTGACAATCTTAATTTTTGTTCCAACAGATTAAAGACATGAGATTTGGAGAGAAGTTTGAGAAAACAATAAAGGCAGTATACACGAGGCAAAAAGCTAGAGTGATAATTAATGGAGACAACACAGAGAAATTCGAAATAAATAAAGGAGTAAGATAGGGATGTCCAACATCACCTCTGCTTTTCATCCTGACAGTGGAAGTGCTGCTAACCCAGTTTAGGCATAATGGAGAGATAAAAGGATTAAAAATTAAAAAAGAAGAATATAAGACACAGGCATTCGCGGATGACCCGCTACAGACAGGAAACAATCTAATGAATGAAATAGAAAAATACGGGACAGTGGCAGGACTGAAAATTAATAGAGAAAAGACTAAAATGTTAGTAAAAAATTTAACCGAAAAACAAAAGAAAGAATTAGAAAAAGAACTGGGATTGCAAATTGAAAAAAAAATTAAATATTTCGGAATCTGGCTTACAGTAAGGTGTTCGTCAATAAAAGACAACAATTATAAAAAACTGATACAACAAATGAAAAAAGATTTGGAGATTTGGGAAAAATTACAGTTATCATTATTAGGAAAGATAGCTGTGATTAAAATAAATATACTGCCAAAATTATTATATTTATTTCAGGCAGTCCCTATAAAACTAGAAAAGAGATTCTTTGAAGAACTAAACAGAATAATTAAAAAATTTATTTGGCTGGGTAAGAAAGCATGGATAAATATGAAAATGCTACAAGACAGTAGAAGTAGAGGTGGCTTCGGACTCCCAAAATGGGAACTCTACCATCAGGCAGTGGGGCTATTATGGATTAGAGATTCCTTGTGTGTCAAATCACACTTGGCCAATAAAAATT
Organism: Ahaetulla prasina; assembly: GCF_028640845.1. Lineage (NCBI taxonomy): Eukaryota > Metazoa > Chordata > Lepidosauria > Squamata > Colubridae > Ahaetulla > Ahaetulla prasina. The sequence continues at coordinate 290,597,331 of NC_080540.1, read as the reverse complement.
CTATTCTATTCTATTCTATTCTAGAGATTGGATAAATTTAGGCAATAATAGGGTTTTAACGATTGAAGGACATGATCTACAGGCAGGATGGCATGCCTTCCTATGGGATAAACAGTACATTCATATTTCTACCAGCATCAAATAAGAGATGCGCTAATATGGACATGGGGGAAAGTGAAACAGAAACATTATATGAAACTGCCAAGTTGGGTTTTGCCCATGGAGGCAACGATTTACCCGAATACATTGGATAAAAAAAAGATGATAAGATATAGAGGATTATTATTTCAACTCCTACCCTCAAAACGACGCTATAGAGTACTGCACACCAGAACAACTAGACACAAGGAGAGTTTTTTCCCGAACGCCATCACTCTGCTAAACAAATAATTCCCTCAACACTGTCAAACTATTTACTAAATCTGCACTACTATTAATCTTCTCATAGTTCCCATCACCAATCTCCTTCCACTTATGACTGTATGACTGTAACTTTGTTGCTGGCAATCCTTATAATTTATATTGATATATTGACCATCAATTGTGTTGTAAATGTTGTACCTTGATGAATGTATCTTTTCTTTTATGTACACTGAGAGCATATGCACCAAGACAAATTCCTTGTGTGTCCAATCACACTTGGCCAATTAAAAAAAAATTCTATTCTATTCTATTCTATTCTATTCTATTCTATTCTATTCTATTCTATTCTATTCTATTCTATTCTATTAGATAGCCAGGGGAACCTTAAACCAAATGAAGAATTAAAAGAACAGGGTATAATTATAGACTGGTGGCCATACCTGCAGGCACAGTTGAGATACAGAAAATATATGGAAGAATATGGAATTCAAGGGGCACCACAACAATTGGACTCAATTTTGACAGGCAAAGAAGAAAAATTTACAACAAAAGCATATAACTTATTTGTTACAGGTAGAAATAGAAGAAGAAATAGTGAAAGGTCCAATGATAGCATGGGCACAAAATATAGGCTGTAATATAAAATTAGAGGAATGAGAAAAATTATGGAGCAAAAATCATAAATTAACACTGTCAATTGCATGCAAAGAAAATCTGTATGAAATTTTTTATAGGGGGCATTTAACACCGGCGAGATGGCTAAAATATATACAGTTATGAAACCGGAGTGCTGGAAGTGCAAGCACAAGGATGGAACATTTTATCACATGTGGTGGCAATGCCCCAAAGCAAAAAAATATTGGGAACAGATAAGGAGATGGCTGCAGGAGATAACAGGAGAACAAATTGAATTCAAAGCTGAACTATTTTTATTGGGAATGATTAACCGAAAGATCAAGAAGCAACTCCAATATATTATTTTAAATATAGTGACAGCTGCGAGAATTGTCAGTGCTCAATGTTGGAAACTAGAAAATGCACCAGCCAATAAGATGATTATATACAAGATACTAGAATGTGCTGAGATGGATAGGCTCATGTTAGAAATGAAAGACAAGGAAGAAGCGGAATTTTATGAGGAGTGGGATAAGTGGCATTATTGGTTAGAATAGAGAAACAAAAATGTATAGGAATAAATGTAAGAGACACATGACGCAGTACTGTTAAAAAATGTTTGTTTAATGTTTATTGTTATGTAAATTGAAAATAAAAAATAAAATTAAAAGGCAACGTTGCCTTTGGGTTTTTCCATTTGGCCGATGGGAGTAACCCTTGTGACACTCCGATCACAATGGACACGTCCGAGAAATTACCATTATGCCTTTAGGGACAAATGTGGATTTTTGTTTTCATTCCTGGCCATCATATACAGGCCAGGCTCTCCTCCCGCAAGGAGGTTACTTCCCTTGTATCTAAAAACTGCCAGCATCACTTGCGTGGGGTGGGGGAAATATTGCTTTCTTTGTTTCCCCCCTCCCATTGTATTTCTCGGGGAGGAGGAGGATGGGGGAGGAAAGTTGTTTTTAGCCAGCTAAGGCCCTCTGCTCCTGGCCTTTCCTGGCTCTGTGTGGCTCTGCATGGCTGGGGCCAGTGGGGGCGAGAGTACGTGATAACTAGCAGGTATTTGTGAATGGACTTCAACCCGGTGACTCCCTGTGGCTCAGCCAAACAGAGACGGGAGGCGGCGGGAAGGGAGAAACCTGAAAGTCACTCTGTATGGCTTGACTTGGCTGGAAAATATTTTTCAACGTGGCAGTTCCGAAGCTTGGAGGAAGGCTTTTTCTAGCCCAAGAACAATAAAGGGGTCAGCGGTGAGATCTTCTCCCTTACACCCTCTTCCTTCCATTGTGCAAAGAATCCCAGGCTGTTTTCTGGACTCCAGAGCTGAGCAAAAGCTCATGATATCATGGTGGGAGGGAGAGAGAATGTCTGGCCGGACCAGGTTTGATGTCCATAATCTTGGTTCCATCAAAGAATGCTCCCAAGTCCCTGAGGCTGGTTGTATTTCCTTGGGGTAGGCAGGGTGTGGAGGTAGGATTCCTAAGAATGACTGTGTGGTGAAATGTTCATGGTATTCGGCATTGGAGAGCACAGCTGGTGCCACCAGTGGAGAGGATGAACCTGGCCTCCTGATAGTCATGTCAAGCTGGACCAAGATACCAAGGCCATGCAGTGGGTCAAAATAACAACAGAGTTGGAAGCAGGGATGAAATCTACTTACCTTCCCTACTGGTTCGAAAGTGCATGCACCGCATCACGTCTGATTTTTGACCCTCTGTGCATGTGCAAAAGGCTTTGCGCATACACAGAGGGTTAAAAACCAGGAAGTAACAATGTCTGGGTGGGTGGGCGGAGCCTCACGCCGCCGCCGCTACTGGTCCACCAAACCACGCGCCGCTGGTGCTACCGGCTCGTGCAAGCCGGACAGAACCGGCAGGATTTCACCACTGGTTGGAAGGGATCTTGGAGGTCTTCTAGTCCAGTGTGCTCAAGCAGGAGACCCTACACCATTTCAGATAATAGTTGTCCAATCTCTTCTTTAAAATTCCATTGATGAAGCACCCACAACTTCTGGAGGCAAGCCATTCCATTGATTAATTGGTCTCATTGTCAGGAAATTTCTCCTTCGTTCTAGATTGGTTCTCTGCTTGATGAATTTCCATCCATTGCTTCTTGTCCTGCCCTCAGGTGCTTTGGAGAATTGACTCCCTCTTCTTTGTGGCAACCCCTGAGATATTGGAACGTTGCTATCATGTCTCCCCTAGTCCTTCTTTGCATAGATTGGACACACCCAATTCCTGCAATCATTACCCATATGTTTTAGCCTCCAGCCCCCTAAATCATTGTTCTTCTTCTCTGTACTCTTTTTTATGTCATAGTGACCAAATGAACAATTTTAGTCTCCTTGAAATGTGAGTGTAGTAAACCTTGAACCTGTCCAAAGAACTACTACACTGTAATATGAGAATCAAGTACATGCCCATCTAGGTTTGTTTCAGCCACTTATTAGAGCATGATGCCCTGTAGGCCACTAAGATGCCAATTCAGGCTTCCCAATCTGGCAATTTCTGAATGATAGGATTACAACCTCATCCATGGTGGCATTTTTAGGTTGCTCAGCATTGTGGCTAAGACAGTGAGCAACCATGATCTCACGCAGTATCTACAAAAGTTCATTCATGGACTCTTGGTAGCTCTGCTACCATGTTTTCAGACAGAAACTTTGGCCCACATTATCTGATCTGGGTTGATCTTTCCATGAGCTTTACAAAGAATGCTGTAATTCCTTTCCCCTCCTCCTTGGTCTGGCTGTGGATTTCCCAACTTTACTACTGACACTAGGCTGAGAAATTATCCTGGGGTCAGTTTTTAACTACCGTATATACTCGAGTATAAGCCGAGTTTTTCAGCACGTTTTTTGTGCTGAAAAACGTCCCCTCGGCTTATACTCGGGTCTATACGGCTTATACTCGAGGTTTTTTTTTTTTTAAGCCCCTCGGCTTATACTCGAGTATATACGGCTTATACTCGAGTTTTTTTTTCTTTTTTTCACATTTTACCGGACGGCGCGGGGAAGCCCTGCCGGTGCAGTGAGAGGGCGGGGCGGGGGAGCCGCCAGCCTTCTCAGCTGAGGGAGGGAGGGTTTCCCCAACCGGTAGGTGCCTCATTTCCCACCCTCGGCTTATACTCGAGTCCCCAGTTTACCCCAGTTTTTGGGGTAAAATTGGGGACCTCGGCTTATACTCGGATCGGCTTATATTCGAGTATATACGGTACTTCTCGTTTAATTTGACAAGAGATTCTGTTTTAGAAATTCATTCCAAGGAGAGGAAAGTTCAGATAAATTCTCATGGGTGGGGCATATTATACCTTTACTTGCTTAGTGATAAGGTGGCCAAGGAAAGGGTATAGCTGTGCAAAACTTCTGAGAAACACTGGAGTGGTCTCTTCCCCCCACTCCCCTGATCAGTCCCACCATGCCAAGCCTGCTCTGATTGTTCCTAGTTTTGCCAACAGACTTGAGAATAATCAGTGGTTGTATTCACAGCCATTTGTATCTCGCGCCATTTTGAAGGATAGCTGAATTTCACATGGGCTGAAAAGACATCCATCAAGGACAACCTTATCTGTTGATTGCTTGGTTGGTTATTCACTGGACTAACCTAGAATATTGTTATCTGATATTTGGAGTTTCACGACAGTTGGTCCTTAGCTGCCTGACAAATATTGGTCTGAGAAGGAATTGTACAACATGATGCAACTGGCAATCCCATTTTTGTCTATTCCTAATAAGAAGTATTCTCGTGGAATCTCATAATTTGAGTTATTTGGTTAGGTTTTGGGGTTTTTAACTCAGAGAAAATTAGGATGGTGCGATATTTCTCAACCTGGAGACCAGTGGTGGGTTTCAAAAAAATTTACTACCTAGTATGAGTGTGGCTTGGTGGGCGTGGCATGGCTTGGTGGACGTGGCAGAGGAAGGATACTATAAAATCTCCATTCCCACCCCACTCTGGGGGAAGGATACTGCAAAATCCCCATTTCCTCCCAATCAGCTGGGACTCGGGAGGCAGAGAATAGATGGGGGTGGGGCCAGTCAGCATTTTTACTACCGGCTCTTCAAACTACTCAAAATTTCCGCTACCTGTTCTCCAGAACTGGTCAGAACCTGCTGAAACCCATCTCTGCTGGAGACCTTCAGAAAAAGTGTTGAATTGTGGTCCAGATACTGTGTTAGATTTCCCAGAACTGTGGTGGATTTGAAGTGTAGCCAGAACATCGGGGATAATAGAAGATTGGGAGAAGATTTATTTATTTTATTATTTATTTATTTATTTATTTATTTATTTATTTATTTATTTATTTATTTTATTATTTATTTATTTATTAGATTTCTAGACCGCCCTTCTCCCGAAGGACTCAGGGCGGTGTACAGCCTTATTAAAACACATAGGTACACAATAAATTTAAAATACATTTAAAATGAAATATTTAACCGGCCAATTTAAAACTAAAACGGTCAAAAGACCGATATAAAACCCTAAAATATAAATTATAAATAGATTAATGCAATTTAAAATTCAATTAAAATTAAGTTAAACTAAAATATTTAAATTAAAATAATATTTAGGCTAGTGAGCTGGACCAGCTTGGGCTCTGTGTAAGCGACCCCTATTAATGTAAAGGACTTCGATCCTGATGCTGGCTTAGAGTCTCTGGAAAACCATGAAAGCATTATGTGCTACCGATAGAAGAGAATATTTGTAGCTCAGGGTTGAGCTGTGTGGTCCTTGCTCTCTGTGATTGGTGGTTTTCTTGCAGACATTTTATTATTATTATTATTTATTATTTAAATTTTACCCAACTAAGTAACATCTTCAGTGCACTATCTAATCTGGTAATGAAACCACTGAGCCCAGACAGCACCAAGGACATCCTCCCTCCCCGCCAAGCATTATGTGCAAATGAACATTCTGTATTTACTGTATTTTAGGGACACATTGGTTTGGTTCATACAATACACCAGACAAGTTTACATTTTAGCATGTTGTTAGAACCCACCTGTTGTCTTAGCATATTATATGAATCAGACCATTGTGTTAAGTAAGCTACCATGGTTGAATTATTGCTGCACGATATGTGAGCATGATATGTTGTCTGCTAACCCAGATTTAGGATTTATCGTGTTGTATAAACCCAGCCAGGAGGTCGGATCCATTTCTCATTGGAAAAAGAGTTCCTTGGCGTTGTGGTAGGGAAAAAAAATAAAAGTTTTCCATGTGCTCAGGATACAGTGAATTGCCAGAAGCAAATTTGAGAAACAGTTTTGTCATGTGTTCCATTTTGATATTAATCTTTGGGTTGTTGTTTTAGTCCAACACAGTTGTATTAACTACACTGTTCGTCCTGTGAAACTCTTACACATTCCTGAACATTGTTTTGCACCAACAGCAAACTCCTACAAAACCACCAGACAATTTAGGACAGGGGTCTCCAACCGTGGTCCCTTTAAGACTTGTGGACTTCAACTCCCAGAGTTCCTCAGCCAGCTTTGCTGGCTGAGGGACTCTGGGTGTTGAAGTCCACAAGTCTTAAAAGGACCAAGGTTGGAGACCCCTGGTTTAGAAGAGCTCTGGAAATACGTTGGAAGGTTCTATAGAAATGTTCATCGACATATTGGGAAGCCATTTTGGAAAGGAAACCCCTGAAGTCGGTTTGGTAAGAGTCGGTACATTCCAACAACTTTCTGCCTAACCAAGTTGCTCTGATTGATGAAGGTGCTTGGATGAGCAGTGAAACGTCTCAAACTAACATCAAGCTAACAAAAATTTGCCCAGTTGCCATGATTCAATCTGTGCTTTTGCCTGAATGACTGAGAGTCTTCATGGACGTGTTCTATAGAAAGGAGAAAACAGACATAGAAACATAGCAAAACATAGAAAAATGATGACTGGAAAAAAAACCTCTTGGTCCATCGAATCTGTCCTTTGAGGGTTTTTTAAAAAAATATTTGTATCTATTTTTTTAAATTTGTGTTCGATGATGGACATGCATTTATCCCAAGCATGTTTAAATTCAGTTACTGATGTTTGACCTCCTATCTCTGTTTGAAGTTGGTGCCAAGCTTCCACTATTCTTTCTGTCTAGTAATACTTGCTAATATTACTTTTTGAATTTGTCTTCTGTCAGTCTGAGGTTATAGTCCCGTGTTCTTGATTTTCCTTTAATATTGAAAATACTGCCTTCTAGAACCTTATCCACACCCTTAATACATTTCTCTTCTGTCCTCCAGGCCAGGGATCTCTAACCTTGGCAACTTTAAGACTTGTGGACTTCAACTCCCAGAGTTCCTCAGCCAGCCACAAGTCTTAAAATTGCCAAGGTTGGAGACCCCTGCTCCGGGCTGTAGCATTCAATTTTCCTCCATGCAACTCGCCCATGCCATAAATTGTAGACCGAAAGTGAAGGAGAATCCAGCTTTGAACGTCTGAGAAGCTGGTTTCTTCTTTCTCTCTATATATTTCAGGGTGATAAAATGACCTACACAAGGTGCCCTTGTCTCCAATTGGAGCTATGGAAAACATGGCATGTTCTTTCACCCTCATATGCTGGTTTTAGTTCACCTGTTCTGTCCTGTTAGCTAATGTAAACAGAAGACTGTTTACCATTGCTAGCTCCTGTCTTTCTCCCCAGTGAGCTGATGGCAGTACATACGGAACACGTAAACCTTCCACCTTTAGGGTTTCTCATGACCAAAAGCGGCAGCTAGCCAATCTTAAATTTTTCCTCTTTTTTTGGGTGTGTATGTGTGTGCGCGCATCGTGCGCGTGGCTCCCATAAACGGAGAGATGCTACAACTTTTCTTAGGTAGCTGGAGCCAAAGATTTCCTCAGAACGGAGTTACTTTCCTGGAGACCGACAACTTTCAGGAGAGGAAGTCGCCGTGAATCGGGCGAAATTCCCTCTTTTTCTTAGAACCCTGCAGCCAGACTTCAAGTACGTGCAACCTGACATGTTGTGTAGGGAATTGTGGAAAGAAACAACCCTTACATCCCCTCCCATCTCCCTTGTGGGAGATGGTAAGTCTGCCTGTGGGAAAGTTTGTCACTGCAACGAGACTCTATTGTATATCACAGATACCCAAGGTAAACAGCACCTTGGCTGGCTGAAGCTATGTGTCCACACACGTAGGCAAGTTCCCCAGGCTGGGCCTTTCGTAGGTAAACTTGGGAGTGTTTCACCCCACATCTTAGGGCAAAGGAGTCTGGAATGAACTGTACGCTATACACACGGGCATTGATCTGCGCCATTTAATAAGATTTAACCTAACTTCCATGCAGCAAGCTAGAAATATCAAAATCAAAATGTCCATATCTAAAAGAGAAAACTAGTTCCCATAATTTCTTCTTTCAGCTTCCTTAGAAAGTCCATTTCTTGTCCTGGAGGAAGTTGTGTTCTTCCTTGCAAAACTGTCTTGTGATCTGGGTATGTTCTTGAACTCACAGCTCCTGCTGGAGATTATTTTCAATATCTCCAAAATGTCCATTTGGATAACCTATATACCTTTAATGAAACACAATTACTTAAATGCATTTTAACTAATTAATCAGCTGCTTGAGTTAATTGGTAGCACCAGTTTGCTTCCATGTGTATTTTTTAACCCAGCAGCACAATTCCTAAAATTCAGTGCTTCTTAATGTTATGCAAGCAGGTACCAGGGAGGACTTCTTCTGTTGGAAAAAGCAAACCAGCCAAATTTGAATAAGTTTGCAGAACTGCACTTGGGGTTTTTTGGGTTTTTTTTTTATTGCTAGGGTCTTCCCTGACTAAATTGTAAATATTTTACAAATATTTTTAAATAAATTGTAAATATTTTACAAGAAGAGTTCTCTACTCCTCTGAATACAACAAAATACCTTATGCCACCAGACTTGAAATCCTGGGTTTAGAAAATTTAGAACTCCGCCGCCTTCGACAGGACCTGTGTTTAACTCGTAGAATCATCTATTGCAATGTCCTTCCTGTTGAAGACTACTTCAGCTTCAGTTGCAACAATACACGAGCACACAATACATTTAAGCTTAATGTTAACCGCTCCAATCTTGATTGCAGAAAATCTGTTTCAGTAACAGAGTTGTTAATACTTGGAATACACTACCTGACTCTGTGGTCTCTTCCCAAAATCCCCAAAGCTTTAACCAAAGACTACTGTTCACCTCACCCCATTTCTAAGAGGTCTGTAAGAGGCGTGCATAAGAGCACAAGCGTGCCTACCGTTCCTGTCCTAATGTTCCCTTCGATTGTATCCAATTCGTATAGTTATTACATACTTATGCTTATATATATGCTTATATATAGTATAGTTATTTCGTGCTTATGCTTATATATACTGTTGTGACAAAATAAATAGAAAAAATAAAAATAAAAATAAATTGATCTTTCCTTTTATTGTGACGATTCCTGTCTTCAAGGAATCAATTCAGTTCAAGGAGTCTGCTGAGTCCGTTTCCATCTTAGGGTGTTTCTCCTGGAGCGCCTTTCCTTAATCACCGCAGACGCAAGACCATGTTGGGTAAAAGAGAGCAAGGAGGAAGTAATTTGCCCGGCGTAACGTGGTTCTTTTTTTAAAGCTAGTGAGAATCGTTTTTCCTCTTGGAAAACTCAGGCATTTCCTTAATTTCCTCTCTTGGAGCTTTGTCTGGGTGGGGATTTCAAAAAAGAGAGTTAGTAAGCACAGGGCAGGCTGACACAACGAGGAGTGTTCCTCGGAATAGTTAATGGCAGGGGGCCACAAGGACATGAGGAATCTGGGACAAAGTTCTCTCCCACCTCCCCACCCACCCACCTCCAAAGAAATCCTTCTGCAGACAGGTCGTGCGTACGTCCCACACCAACAGCAAGGCCTGCTGCACTCTTTGAGTTAAAGTGGTCCTCGAGTTGCAGCCAAAGTTTCTGTTGCTAAGTGAGACATTTGTTAAGTGAGCTTTGCTCCATTTTCCGTTCTTGCCACAGTTGTTAAAGTGAACCACTGCAGTTGTTAAGTTAGTGATATGGTTGTTAAGTGAATTTGGCTTCCCCACTGACTTTGCTTGTCAGAATGTGAATGGAATGGAATGGAATGGAATGGAATAGAATAGAATAGAATAGAATAGAATAGAATAGAATAGAATAGAATAGAATAGAATAGAATAGAATAGAATAGAATAGAATAGAATAGAGTTGGAATAGGGTATCCTGTTCAAGCCAGGAGATTGGACTAGAAGACCTCCAAGGTTCCTTCCAACCCTATCTGTCTGTCTGTCTGTCTATATATCCATCCATCCATCCATCCATCCATCCATCCATCCATCCATCCATCTATTATCTATCTGTTATTTAGTTATAAAATTTATTGGCTGCCCATCTTACCATAGGGTAATTCTCGACGGCTCACAACTACAACTTACCGTATATACTCGAGTATAAGCCGAGTTTTTCAGCACGTTTTTTGTGCTGAAAAACGTCCCCTCGGCTTATACTCGGGTCTATACGGCTTATACTCGAGTTTTTTTTTTTAAGCCCCTCGGCTTATACTCGAGTATATACGGCTTATACTCGAGTTTTTTTTTTCTTCTTTTTTTCACATTTTACCGGACGGCGCGGGGAAGCCCTGCCGGTGCAGTGAGAGGGCGGGGCGGGGGAGCCGCCAGCCTTCTCAGCTGAGGGAGGGAGGGTTTCCCCAACCGGTAGGTGCCTCATTTCCCACCCTCGGCTTATACTCGAGTCCCCAGTTTACCCCAGTTTTTGGGGTAAAATTGGGGACCTCGGCTTATACTCGGATCGGCTTATATTCGAGTATATACGGTAGTTAAAACAAAAAATGTTAAAAACAAATCTTACAACCAAAGATACATTTATTTATTATTTATTTATTATTTACATTTTTATACCGCCCTTCTCCGAGGACTCAGGGCGGTGTACAACAAAATAAAAAAAATAAATACCAAACAATTTAAAATACAATATTCATTAAAAATCTAATTCGATACGCTGAGTAATTAAAATAAGAGGACCCAGATTGTTGGGGGGGGGCAATAAGTTGACTTTGTAAAAAATATACAAATAGAATGAGACTATTGCCTTATACACTGTAAGCCGCCCTGAGTCTTCGGAGAAGGGCGGGATATAAATGTAAACAAAACAAAAAAAAAGTGTATAAAATTTTAAATAAATTAAACCCCTTAAAACCCCACTAACAAAACCACAATTAAAATTTTAGGTCAGCCCTGCTTGGTGAAAGAAAAAAGTTTTGAGCTCGCGCTTAAAGGTCCGAAGATCAGGGAGAAGACGTAGCCCCACGGGTAGTTCATTCCACAGGGCCGGAGCCCCCACAGAGAATGCTCTTCCCCTGGGGGCCGCCAGCCGACACTGCCGCCAGCCGACATCACCCTAAGGAGGCCTTCCCTGTGAGAGCGCACTGGTCGATGAGAGGCTACTGGCGGCAGTAGGCGGTCCCGTAAATATCCCGGTCCCATGCCATGGAGCGCTTTAAAGGTGACATGGGGAGGGGGGCAGAGCGGTGGGAGGAGAGACCTTGATTACTCAGTCGACCACCTTCATTGTGCTTATCCCTCCACTGGGGCGCTAAGCCGCCTGGCAGAGCCAGGTCTTTAGGCCCTTACGAAAATATAGGAGGGTTGAGGCCAACCTCACTGTCAGGCCTGGAAACCATATTAGACTTTAGGTTTCCAGACGCTGCCACATTTTTCCCCTGAGGGGAAGAAGGGGGCAGCATCTGGAAACCTAAAGTCTAATATGGTTTCCAGGCCTGACACTCACATTGGTTGGGGGGGACAAGGGGGACGGGGACACAAGATATTCCAGAGGGCAGGAGCCACAGCCGAGAAAGCCCTCCGCCTGGACCCTGCCAGTCAAAATAATCGGGCTGATGGGACCTGCATCCCATCAGGATGCAGGTCCCAACATCCTCTCCCAGCATGTTCTGTTTTCTAGTTGGGTAGTGAAATAACTGCAAGCGAACAGCCGAGCTCAGAGAGCACCAAGAAATATATAAATCTATTTATCCCAAGCACAGAGTATCCGAGGACATCTTTGGCGCAAGACAGCCAGCCTTTTACATAAGGAAAAGGGAAAAAACCACAGGCAGCAGAGCCTTAAGGGGATGGGAAGTCTGAGGTCGTGTTCTCGGTGCATCTGGAAATGGCTAGGTTAGGGAATAGAGCCTTTTTAGTTTTAATTTGCCCACTTTTGCAGCTCTCACGTTTCTTTTGTAAAATATATAAATTGGGTTTGTGATTCCTGGCTGGTTTCTCGAGTGCTCTTTACTGCAGGCCACCCATGGAAACATCGACGTGTCCAGCAAAATACCTTAGTATTTATTTAGGCCCTGAAAAGAAACACGGCTCTCAAAACCGCGGTAGAACAAAAACCGTATTAATCATCGTTACGAGCCAGTAATTTATCTGATTGTAACACAGCTTAGAACATGAACACTTGGCCCCATAATCCCTGTTCTTTCTGACGGTGAGATCTCCCACGGTCTTGCCAAATTGAACTTCCTAGATTCCAAGAGTTGTGGTCTGAACACATCTACAGGGAGCCAGGTGAAGAAAAGGATGATGGTGGAGATGATGAAAATTGCTCCATATAAACGCAAACAAGAATTTAAAGTTTCATTTCCCAGATATAGTCCTTGACCTAAATGAGTCCCTTTTTTTCAGTGCCATTTGTAACTTTCGAACCGTCACTAAATGAATGGGTGTAAGTCAAGGATGACCTTTTTCTGCAGTCTTGATCTATTGAAGTTGGGCCAATTTAGAAAGGGTTAGTTTTCATTGGCATCATGTGGAGTTTGATTTATTTAGGGATTGTTCCTTCTGGATTTCCATGCCACTGATACATATTTTTTTTTAATATAGCAGGGAAAAGAGAGGGGGAGTTATAATTTAAAAAATCAGATTTCTATAGCCCTTTTTATGTGAAAACTATCTGGCAGTCTCCATCCCATTCATTCTCCCTGGGATTCTGTAAACCGAAATGTGGATCCAAAATTAGAATTCTGCCTTCTAGTTTGGGGGCTAAAATAATGATTAAAGCAGTGATGAATAGAATAGAATAGAATAGAATAGAATAGAATAGCATAGAATAGCATAGCATAGCATAGCATAGCATAGCATAGCATAGCATAGCATAGCATAGCATAGCATAGCATAGCATAGCATAGCATAGAATAGAATAGAATAGAATAGAATAGAATAGAATAGAATTTTTTATTGGTCAAGTGTGAACTCTTTTAACAGAGTTCTTAAGAAAATCACAGCAGTTGTTAAGGGAATCATCCAGTTGTTAAATACCGGTTGTGAATATAGCTTTGTCCATTGACTGGATGATGGTGATGATGATCACATGATTTGATGATGATGAATAGAATAGAATAGAATAGAATAGAATAGAATAGAATAGAATAGAATAGAATAGAATAGAATAGAATAGAATAGAATAGCTTTATTGGCCAAGTGTGGTTGGACACACAAGGAATTTGTCTTGGTGCATATGCTCTCAGTGTACATAAAAGAAAAGATACATTCATCAAGAATCACTGAGTACAACACTTAATGATAGTCATAGGGTACAAATAAGCAATCAGGAAACTATCAATATAAATCATAAGGATACAAGCAACAAAGTTACAGTCATATATCATTAATGGAAGGAGATGGGTGATGGGAACGATTAGAAGATTAATAATAATACAGACTTAGTGAATAGTTTGACAGTGTTGAGGGACTTATTTGTTTAGCAGAGTGATGGCGTTCAGGAAGAAACTGTTCTTGTGTCTAGTTGTTCTGGTGTGCAGTGCTTTGTAGCGTCATTTTGAGAGTAGAAGTTGAAACAGTTTATGTCCAGGATGCCAGGGGTCTGTAGATATTTTCCCAGCCCTCTTTTTGACTCGTGCATTATACAGCCCTCAATGGAAGACAGGTTGGTAGTAATTGTTTTTTCTGCAGTTCTAATTATCCTCTGAAGTCTGTGTCTGTCTTGTTGGGTTGCAGAACCAAACCAGACAGTTATAGAGGTGCAAATGACAGACTCAATAATTCCTCTTTAGAACTAGATCAGCAGCTCCTTGGGCAGTTTGAGAAAAACAACTCCGATGTGAGAAGAAGCAGGGATCCTGCCGACCACATGGAGGACTTCCATCCCTTTTCTGCTAATAGTCCTCCCCTTACAACCATAATTGGGACCAGAATTTCTGAGCCAGGTGGTTGTTCAGTGAGTTATGCTTGATTTTATGACTTTTTTGGGTCATAGCTGTTAACTGAATTATAAGGTTGTTGTTGTTAAGCGAATCCAGTTTCCCTTATTAACCTTGCTTGTTGGAAGTTGGCTGGGAAGTTCGCAAATGGGGATTACATGACCCTGGGACATTGCAACCGACAAAAATACATGCCAGTTTCTAAGCGCCCACGTTCTGATCACGTGTCCATTGGGAAGCTGTGAGGCTTATAAGTGCAGATTCCCGTTTTAACCAGTTTCAGTGCTGCTGTAACTTCGAATGGTGGCTAAACGAATGGCGGAAGTCAAGGGTTACTTCTAGAAATACACGGAGTCCTTGACTTGCAACAGTTTATTTAGTGACCGTTCAAAATTACAATGGCACTGGAAAAAAGCGACTCATTGCCATTTTTCACACTTACGGCCACAGCAGTATCCCCATATTCAAGTGAGCAAAATTCAGAGGCTTGTCAGCCGGTTCATATTTATGACAATCGCAGTGTCCCCGGTGTGTGTGTGTGTGTGTCACGTGATCCCTTTTGCGACCTTCTGACAAGCAAAGTCAATGGGGAAGCCAGATTCATTGGACAGCCGTGTTACTAGTATCTCACAAGTATCTCACAATACTTGACAACACAGTATCAACAGTAGAAACCTTCAAATTTCTGGGTTCTATCATATCGCAAGATCTAAAATGGACAGCTAACATCAAAAACATCATTAAAAAAGGACAACAAAGAATGTTCTTTCTGCGCCAACTCAGTAAGCTCAAACTGCCCAAGGAGCTGCTGATCCAATTCTACAGAGGAATTATTGAGTCTGTCATTTGCACCTCTATAACTGTCTGGTTCGGTTCTGCAACCCAACAAGAAAAACACAGACTTCAGAGGATAATTAGAACTGCAGAAAAAATAATTGCTACCAACTTGCCTTCCATTGAGGACCTGTATACTGCACGAATCAAGAAGAGGGCCGTGAAAATATTTGCAGATCCCTCGCATCCTGGACATAAACTGTTTCAACTCCTACCCTCAAAACGACGCTATAGAGCACTGCACACCAGAACAACTAGACACAAGAACAGTTTTTTCCCGAAGGCCATCACTCTGCTAAACAAATAATTCCCTCAACGCTGTCAGACTATTTACTGAATCTGCACTACTATTAATCGTTTCATAGTTCCCATCACCAATCTCTTTCCACTTATGACTGTATGACTATAACTTGTTGCTGGCAATCCTTATGATTTATATTGATATATTGACCATCAATTGTGTTGTAAATGCTGTACCTTGATGAACGTATCTTTTATTTTATGTACACTGAGAGCATATGCACCAAGACAAATTCCTTGTGTGTCCAATCACACTTGGCCAATAAAAAAATTCTATTCTATTCTATTCTAACTTAACAGCTGCAGGCGTTCGCTTAATAACAGTGGCACAAAAAGTTGTAAAATGGGACAAAAGTTCACTTAACAAAATGTTTAACTTAGCAACAAAAATTTGGGCACGCGTGCTCAATTTTGGTCGTAAGTCGAGGACTACCTATAAATGAAAAACTTTTTATCGGTAGTCTTGCGGCCCGACTATTTCATTTCCTTGTGCCTTTCTAATCTTGTCCTTTTCCTTCTCCAGTTCCTGAAAGCGTTTATTTCTTCGGGTGATGCCACCCTCCTATTATTTCTGGAGTTACAAGCAAATACAGCCATTTCTTTCCTGTCTACCCTCTTTGGCCTCCACTAGAGCAAGATTAAAGCTATTTCTTCCGGCGCTGCGTCAATAAAAATAAAAAGCAAAGCTGTAGCAAACTGGGTCCCTCTAGGAAATGCCACTTCAAGAGGTGAAAGGAAACAAGCATCTGGAACAAATGAAACCCTCTCTGAATCTTCCCTGTAAATTGGGCCTTGTAAAGCTTGCTGTTAGCGGACAAAGAGAAGGTGGCTTGCCAGCCAGTCTTGGACTATGTCTCTCTCTCTCCTCCCCTCGTAGGCTGAGAGAATTTATTTTATTTTATTTTATTTTGTCACAACAGTATATATAAGCATAAGCATGAAACAACCATACAACATATAAGCGTATATATAAAGAAAAGAGACAATAGGACAGGAACGGTAGGCACTTTTGTGCTCTTATGCACGTCCCTTATAATCCTCTTAGGAATGGGGTGAGGTCAACGGTAGACAGTTTTTGATTAAAGCCTTTGGGAGTTTGAGAAGAGACCACAGAATCAGATAGTGTGTTCCAAGCGTTAACAACTCTGTTACAAAAGTCATATTTTCTGCAATCAAGATTGAAGCGGTTAACATTAAGTTCGAATCTATTGTTTGCTCTTGTATTATTGCGATTGAAGCTGAAGTAGTCTTTAACAGGAAGGACATTGCAATAGATGATTCTCTGTGTTAAACACAGGTCTTGTCGGAGTCGGCGGAGTTCTAAGTTTTCTAATCCCAGGATTTCGAGTCTGGTGGGATAAGGTATTTTGTTGTTTTCAGAGGAGCGGAGAACTCTTCTTGTAAAATATTTCTGGACGGGTTCAATTGTATTAATGTCAGAGATGTGGTATGGGTTCCAGACAGGTGAGCTGTATTCAAGAATAGGTCTAGCAAATGTTTTGTATGCTCTGGTTAGTAGTGTAAAGTTTTTGGAAACTCTGTCAACTTCCAGTTTTCTGGAGCTCCTAGGAAATCTTCCGACAGTAGGGAATGGAGAATGCCATCGCTGGCTAAAAAAAAGGAAACCTTTCAGGGTTTATACCCAGTCGAATGAAGGTAGTCTCGACTTACGACCACAATTGAGCAAAATTTCTGTTGCTAAGTGAGACAGTTGTTAAGTGGGTTTTGCCCAGCGGTGAAATGTAAAATTTGTTACTACCGGTTCTGTGGGCGTGGTTTCGTGGGGGTGGTAATGTGACTGGGTGGGCATGGCCAACTTTTTTTTTTTTTTTTACTTTTAAAAGCATTTTTTCTACAACCTCTTTGGCCGAAGAGGTTGTAAAAAAATGCTTTTAAAAGGCTCTGACAGTCCCAGCTGAGTTGCCTGATCGTCAGAGGCTTTTCTTTTCTTTTAAAAACATTTTTTTTTTGCCTTTAAAAGAAAGAAAAAGCCTCTGCCGATCAGGCAACTGTTGATCGTCAGAGGCTTTTCTTTTCTTTTAAAAACATTTTTACAACCTCTTCGGCCAAAGAGGTTGTAGAAAAAATGCTTTTAAAAGGCTCTGACGATCCCAGCTGAGCCAGGTGATCATCAGAGGCTTTTTTTTTTACTTTTAAAAGCATTTTTTCTTCAGCCGAAAAAAATGCTTTTAAAAGTAAAAAAAAAAAACAACCCTCAGATAATCACGTGGCTCAGCTTGGCATGGGGGTGTGCAGGGATTTTTGCTACCAGTTCTCCGAACCACCCACTGCCATTACTACCGGATCAGGCAATTCGGTCCGAACCGGGAGCATTTCACCACTGGCTTTGCCGCATTTTAACCCCCTTTCTTGCCACAGTTGTTAAGTGAAGCACTGCAGATGTTAAGTTAGTAAACAGGGTTGTTAAGCGAATCTCGCTTCCCCATTGACTTTGCTTGACAGAAGGTCACAAAAGGGGACCGCAAGACCCCGGGACACATAGTTACCCCGTCGTAAATATGAGTCAGTTGCCAAGCGTCCGAATTTTGATCGTGTGATCGTGGGGATGCTGCAGTGGTTGTTGACGTGTGAAAAGTGTTCTTAAGAAGCTTTTTTTCCAGTGCTGTTGTATCTTTGAACGGTCACTAAATGAACTGTTGTAGGTTGAGGGCTGTCTGTAATGGAAATTCTTTTTTTTTTTTTTTTTTTTTTTTATCCAAAAAGTTTTTATTGGTCAAAAAAGGTTTATACAAATACATATCAGGTATGGTAAATTTTCATTTTTCTTATACAAGATAAGAATTTTACTCAAAATTTTAAACACATACAACAGCCATATGGCAAGCAGGTGATACGAAGTAGCTAAGTTTATCAATCTTACATACGCAATAAAGAAGGGTCAAGAATAATCAGAATATCATACAAAGGAGAATAAGGAAAACCAACACAATACCAAATATCATTGTCACTTCCTAGTTTTGGATCTCAGAACTCTGGGTTCAGCCTGACCCAACTCCAGGGCCGCAACAGCGGCAGCCGCCTCCTCCCCATGGTCTATAACCTCCCTTCTTCAACTCCTGGGTCATCTAATTCCAGGAGGGCTTTGTGTTCCTCCACGAGGCCGCAGCCTCCGCAATTGTACTAATTTTTTCGTAATGCCCTCCCGGAAAATCATCAATCCTCTGGCATCAGCCATCTGAAGCCTACTCCTTCTGGTACAATTTGCTTGACAAAAGTAATATTTCTTTCTCATTTCACGTACCTGTCTGGGAATCTGCCTCAGAATGGCTATCTCCTGCCCCTATAAGTCAGTGCCCCACTCCTATGTTTTCTAAGAATTTCATCTCGCCTCTTCTCACAAATTTGACATGAACCTCTCTAGGAACTGCATGCGTGCGTGCATATTTTGAATTAACTCTATAAGCTCGATCCACATCCCAATTCATAAAGTCAACACCTCTCCCAAGAAATTCTCCCAACAGTTTAGTCACAACATCTCTCAAGTCTTCTTGGTCCACTTCTTCCAGATTTTGAAACCTAAGGAAATAAGACATTTTATCCATCTGTAGTCCAAGCACAGCATTGCCTGTCGTCTCCTCTCTTTTCTGCACTGCCCGCATCTCTCCCTCCAGACCTTCCACTTTCTGCTTGTTTTCTGCTGAGACTTGTTGAGTGTCCTTTAAAATCCTTTTGGATAGTCACAATTTCTGCTCTTATTTCATCAGTTTCTTGTCCATATTAGATAACTTTTCCAAAATTCTCTCCATTTCTCCAGCAGTTGGTCTCTGACCTTTTGCCATTTAAAAAAATTTTTTAAAATCCTCAGGCAAGCACAGTATCCTTGTAATTTCCTCCGGATCCACCAGGGGGCACTCACAGGAGCAACGAGTCCAGAGTACAGTTAATCAACCAGGAAGTCAAGGGAAGTGATGTCATCAAGATTCTCATAGTGAAGGCGGAAGCTGGGCGCCACCATTGTTCCCCAGAGGAGGGGCCTCAAACCCTCCCTCCTAAATTTCTCCATCACCTCTTCTCTCCAGAGCTCCACAAAACCGGTAATCTTGTTATTTTAAGTTCTCCTCTCTCCAAAGTGATTCGTGCTCCTTCCAGTCGCAGGGAGAAACCCCCGCACTCGGAGCACTCCACTCACATTTGCCGATATCTCCTTCCTTCTCCTTCCTCAATTCTTCTCCGTTCCCTGTTCGCCACCAGGCTGCTGCAATTATAAATCCAAAGCCCGGTGTCACGGGCACAGCGGCCCAGGCGACCAAAATAATGGCCGCGGCCTGAGGCCTCCGAACCCCTCCGAGCCTAGGACGCGCCAGCATCGGTCCCCCCAGTCCTGTATGTCGGCTGGGAGACCCCTGGCGAGCCGTCCGTGCGGCAGGTGTCCTTTTCGGAACACCTGGCCCCTAAGGGCCTCGGAGGCGGCCGGATTCGGACACTGGAGGCAGGAGAGGCACCTCCAGATGTCCGTTGCCGCCGGATACCGGAAGTCGTCTCCTGTAATGGAAATTCTTGTCCCGATTTTGATCATACGTCAGGGTCTACCCGTGCCAACTTTAAAGCTGTTATCAGGGTTTTGCATTTTTGATTTATTATTCAAGCACGTCGCACTAAATATTGACAATTAGGCGGATGTTTTTCGCGACTGTTGTTCCCCCCAAAATGACTCCAAGCGCCTTCTGTCTTTGCCGCCTTCCGTAATCTTTAGCCTCAATAGCTCAATGGCTGGGTTTTTGTTTTGTTATTTTTTTAATCTACCCACTCATTTTTCTGACCGGTTTCCTTCACCCCACCCCTTTTATCTCTTTTGCAGCCCGGTTTAGGCTCACCGATGCTAAACGTCTGTTTTTAAACGTGACCTCCATCACGGGAAATGCATACAAATAAGCAATAAACCCAAACAGAACTAAAATAACATCAGCTAAAACAATCACAGTCACATCCATGGGTAAAAAGCATTGTTCCATATGCAGCCGTAACATGGGAAAAGCGCTTTGAATTTCCTAGATCAGATTGTAACTGATTTTTTCGCATTGACCGGTTTGATTCTCCCAACAAAAGAGGATTTTCTTTTGTGAGTTATTTTTGTGCTCTTCCTAAAAGTCGGCTGTGCAGCCTCCGCAGTTTTAGAGACAGGCGTTGCATTAACATGTCCAGGTCTACCTGGCGCCTGGGTCTCGGATAAAGGGAAGCACAAGTTCTCCTTGCTTTGTATGCTGGAGTTCGGTCTCATGTTCACTGAACTACTACCCCAGAGCAGGGGTCTCCAAACTTGGCAACTTTAAGCCTGGAGGACTTCAACTCCCAGAATTCCCCAGCCAGCTGGCTGGGGAATTCTGAGAGTTGAAATCCTCCAAGCTTAAAGTTGCCAAGTTTGGAGACCCCTGTCCCAGAGAGTGCTGGAAATGCTCCTGGCTGCAATGGTAAAGAAAATCCGAGTTGGTAATACATGGCAGAGATCGGGCAATAATACCCCACAGAACAAAACTTCTCAACCTTGGTAACTTTAAGACAGGCGGACTTCAATTCCCAGAATTCCCCAGCCCAGCATGCATCAATTAAAATACATTGCTGGGCAAACCCAGAGATTATCTTTGGAAGTGTTACTTTGCACTTGTCATATTTCTTTTTCTCACTTGGAGAAAAGGAAAAAAAGAAAAGGAGACACGAGTCCCTGGGATTCAGTGACCCAAAGGTGTAGTCCCAATAAACAAAACAGAACAAATAGTTTTCGTATGCAAAGAAAAGTTCTAAATTTTCTGAAGACCATCTAAGGACAGCCGGTAGACAAGGAAGGTGCTGGGCTGGGGAATTCTGGGCGTTGAAGTCCACAAGTCTTAAAGTTGCCAAGTTTGGAGACCCCTGTCCCAGAGAGTGCTGGAAATGCTCCTGGCTGCAATGGTAAAGAAAATCCGAGTTGGTAATACATGGCAGAGATCGGGCAATAATACCCCACAGAACAAAACTTCTCAACCTTGGTAACTTTAAGACAGGCGGACTTCAATTCCCAGAATTCCCCAGCCCAGCATGCATCAATTAAAATACATTGCTGGGCAAACCCAGAGATTATCTTTGGAAGTGTTACTTTGCACTTGTCATATTTCTTTTTCTCACTTGGAGAAAAGGAAAAAAAGAAAAGGAGACACGAGTCCCTGGGATTCAGTGACCCAAAGGTGTAGTCCCAATAAACAAAACAGAACAAATAGTTTTCGTATGCAAAGAAAAGTTCTAAATTTTCTGAAGACCATCTAAGGACAGCCGGTAGACAAGGAAGGTGCTGGGCTGGGGAATTCTGGGCGTTGAAGTCCACAAGTCTTAAAGTTGCCAAGTTTGGAGACCCCTGGCCTATAGCAGCGGTTCTCAACCTGTGGGTCGCGACCCCGTTGGGGGTCAAATGACGATTTGCCAGGGGTCGCCTAAGACCATTGGAAATATGGGAAGTATACTTGCGAGTCGAAGAATCGCGCTCCAATGGTTGACTCCACAAGCCAGCTGCAGGCTCTTCAAATCGCTAGCCGAATTTGGCTTCAGGCGCGATGAATTAAAAAAGAGAGAAATCTTTGCTCTGATGTCTCCCTCTCAAGCCAGCTGCAATCACTCCCAATCGCTAGCCTAATCTGGCTTCAGGCGTGATAAACTTAATAGGGGAGGAGTCTCCGCTTTAATGCCCCCGTCCTCAAGGCAATCGCAAGCAGTTCAGATCGCTAGCCAATACGGCTTCAGGGCGCGATAAATTCAAAACAAAAATAATTTTATGGTTGGGGGTCGCCACATCGTGGGGAATTGTATTAAAGGGGTTGCAGCACTATAAAGGTTGAGAACCACTGGCCTATAGCAATAGAGTGCTAGTATTTTGTTTCTAGCAGAGTCCGTTTCCTGAGCTTCACTACCTTGCAGGGCTGGCAAAGAACGAGTCAGATGACCATCTTGAGAATGCTACCAGCTGCCTTGTTGCGCACCCACCCACTCCCAAGATCCCTGAGATGATTGCTTGAGCAAGCTGTGGATACGAAACATAATAAAGATCTCCAAATCCTGCTACAGCTGCCTTCAATTGCAAAAGCAGGAGTAAAAATAGCTTTATCTCGGACTGCTGTGACCCACTTAACCGTGTTCCTCACAGCCTTGTTTCCAGGGAAACCTTGGTACTCAGGTGCCGGATAGATCTTCTCCCACGCAGGCAGCCCACACATTAACACACACACACACACACACACAACGTACTCACACACTCACACAGTGGTCGGATCCTTTTATCAAAGTGGCCTGCGGAAAAAACCATTTCCTTGCATCTGAGCGAACACTGAATCCGTGTCCTGTCGGGGTTTCCGTTGAGGCAGGTCACGCAGGGGCATCCACAGGATGCAGTTGAAAAAGTGCAGTGTTTTCCAAAGTTGGCAAGTTTAAATAGCGTGGAGTCCCCAGCTGGGGAGTTGTGGGAGTTGAAGTCCAGGCCATGTTGAAGTGGGCAAGTTTGAAAAAAACATGGGTCTAGATGCTGGCTGCGAAGTGATTGAGGCTGTGCTGATTTTTAATGGGCATCACATCTTTTTCGGACCACACACCAGAGGTGGCATTCAGGTGGTTCTGACCAGTTCTGGAGAACTGGTAGCAGAAATTTTGAGTAGTCCGGAGAACTGGTAAATACCACTTCTGACTGGCCCCGTCCCCATCTATTCTCTGCCTCCCGAGTCCCAGCTGATTGAGAGGAAATGGGGATTTTGCAGTATCCTTCCCCTCCCATGCCTGCCACGCCACGCCCACCAAGCCACACCCACAGAACCGGTAGTAAAAAAAATTGAATCCCAACACTGCCCCACACACCTTGTGGGCACCTTCAGGTAGGTGAAAGAGAGCTGGGCAGAGATTATCCTTGGAAGTGTTACTTTGCACCTGTCATATTTCTTTTTCTCACTTGGAAAAAAAAAGGAGATACATTTGAAAGTCACTTGGCAGTTCTGAATCCCAGACCTTAAAATTAGAGGCAGGTAATATGTACAGGTAATACCACAAACACCTAAAAAAATCTTTCTTCCTCCCTCCGAGTTTCCCACTTATCTTTATTTTTTGGTTTTGTTCACTTTATTTAAAGGAAGACTTTAAAGGCACTGATGATGTTACCAAGTTTGGGTAATGAAATGCCTGCAAGAAAACAAGCAAGCTCAGAGAGTACCAAGGACCCTTCATTTCAACCCTGAGCTACAAATATTCTCCTTTATTGCAATTCAAAGGTCCTTGGCACAGAGAAAAACAAAACACTGGCCTGTATCGTCTGTTCTGAAATATTTTAAAATAAATTCACATTGCTACGTGCGTTTTTCTAAAACATATAGCGGTAACTGTTCTTAACGCACAAGAAGGGAGGTAGCATGAAAGGAGAGAAGGACAGAATATCCAAAACAAAATACAATGAAATGATAAAAGAACGTCAAAATAAGTAATCTTCAGAAGCCCCGAATTTAAAACATCCACATTCGGTTTTCTTACTCAGAAAAGGATTTATATAGATAAAAGGTGTAGCCTGTAAGAAAATTACAAGATAAACAGGGAAACGAATTGTTCAAGATAGTTGCAGAATGAACGCCTCTTTAGATGCCAGGCACTGGCTAGCATGAATAAAATAGTTGCAAACTGACAGTTCTGTTGTTCTAGGAAAACACTCTGCAATTATTAGGGATCCTCTTCTTTCAAGAAATGGGGTGCTCTTTAAGCCAGCTGTCCCCAACCTCTGACTCCAGGGACCGACTTTGGAAGAAAAGTTGTCTTCCATGGACCAGCGGGGAGGGATGGTTTCACATATACAACTTAGATCCTGCACATGTCCAGATGACGCTGCGCTCACTCACCCACTGCTTATGCAACCTAGTTCCCACAGACTGCGAACCAGTACAGGCCCTCAGATCGAGGATTGGGGACCCTTGCTTTAAACAATAGTGATGAACGGCTACTGGAAGAAAGAAGAGGTACCTACAATAGAAGAATGGATACTGAAAGTCATTAATTTGGCTGAGATGGCTAAAATCTCAGCTTTTTTAAAAGACAATACGCAGGAAAGATATTTAATTGAATGGAAAAAATGGATTGATTATCTACAAAACAGATATCAGATTAAGAAATATCAGATTGCCTTTGAATAATTAGGAAGTTATTTTATGTAATGGGGAGGGGGTTGGGAGATGAAAAGCTTTGGATGAGGTTAATTGGATTGGAAGGGAAAATTTTATTCTATGTTTGGTTTATGTATAACAATACCTTGTGATTGACCCGGGAAGCCGGGGGGAGGGGGGAAGGGGGTTTTCTGGGAGGGAGGGGGGAAAAAAGGGGGGAAAATGTTTTTGTTTTTTTAAAACTTTTTCAATAAAAAAAAATAATAGTGATGAACGGCTAAATCTTCTTGCAGATATTTCATTACCAAGCTAGGTAACCATCATCAGTGCTAATAAAGGAGTGGGGTTTTCACCTCATTTTATATACTTGTGGCTTGCCCTGCCAGTGTTGGTGGGAGTGGTCTTTCTTGATTAGGCTGTTCTTTATTTGTCTAAGTTAGTAGTGTAGAATAGAATAGAATTTTATTGGCGTAGTGTGATTGGACACACAAGGAATTTGTCTTGGTGCACATGCTTTCAGTGTACATAAAAGAAAAGATGCCTTCATCAAGGTACAACACTTACAACACTTAATGACAGTCATAGGGTACAAATAAGCAATCAGGAAACCATCAATATCAATATAAATGTCTTGACAGGTATTATTTGCTTCTCGATTGTTGCCCTAGTGTTATCTTGATTTTAATTTCTGCTCATTCGAGCATTGACTGATGGTGAAGAGGTATTTTGGTCTTTTTGTTTCCTTTTGGACTTTTTGATTGTCTCTTTAAAACGGTATGTAGATGTTGTTTATCTCTACGTGCCTATTGATGGCCATTTTGTCTGAGTGCACCAGACAAATCGGCTATGTAAACCAAGGTAAACATACCATCAGACCTTTTCTCTGGGTTCAAATAGTGCCAGGCAGACAAAGATAATTCCAACATTGTGGAATGTCTGCCATAGGAGTAGAGAATTCATAAGGAATTCCTCCAATTATCGTTCCTGATCATTGGCCATACTGGCTTGGAAGGTGGAGCTGAACTTCCTCTTTTTCTGACTTCAAGGGTTGAATTGGGTTGTAAGCTAAATCCATATTCAGTGGTTTAATGGATCTGATGAGATAACCCATTCTAAAAGGAGAGGAGGTATGATGATTTAATGTAGTTTTCTTATTAGATGGGGAGAAAATTGATATGGAAACGCGGAATGTAAGAAATGTTAGGAGGCAAGGCAAGTTCTGGAAAAGTAGGATGAGGACCGGAGAGGTTGACATCCAACTGGTCAAGAAGCAACCACTCTGGTGTTCAAACCATTTCAGTTTGGGCTCTGGAGTTGGTATCTTCATTTAACAGAATAACAGAGTTGGAAGGAACCTTGGAGGTCTTCTAGTCCAACCCCCTTGCTCAAGCAGGAGACCCTATACCAGGGGTGAAATCCAGCAGGTTCTGACAGGTTCTGGAGAACCTGTAGCGGAAATTTTGAGCAGTTCGGAGAACCGGCAAATACCACCTCTGGCTGGCCCCAGAGTGGGGTGGGAATGGGGATTTTGCAGTATCCTTTGCCTGGAGTGGGGTGGGAATGGAGATTTTGCAGTATCCTTTCTCTGCCATGCCCACCAAGCAACACCACACCCACTAAGCCACGCCCACAGGACCGGTAGTAAAAAAAAAATGGATTTCACCACTGCGCTATACCAGTTGTCCAATCTCCTTATGAATGAGCCAATATAGAAAGCTGTTCTAAGGGGCTGCTGACTTGTAGGCATCTTGGAATCTTATAAACTCTCATTTGTATTAATTGCAAGCAAACTTCTAT
Source organism: Ahaetulla prasina (assembly GCF_028640845.1). Classification (NCBI taxonomy): domain Eukaryota; kingdom Metazoa; phylum Chordata; class Lepidosauria; order Squamata; family Colubridae; genus Ahaetulla; species Ahaetulla prasina. The sequence continues at coordinate 290,571,108 of NC_080540.1, read as the reverse complement.
TGCAGGAATGGCCTCTCTTTTTGAAATGCTATTTGAGAGGCTTTTAAGATTAAGTTGTATGAACGATGCTCATGAATGTTTTTCCTTCCACTCTCGCCTTTTAAATGTCCAGATTTCACATTTGTTTTATATTGAACGCTTTGATTTATCATAAGTTCTTTCCTTGCCTGAACTTTCTCTTTTATTCCAATTATGAGCCTCTCGCTAAGATGTTTTACCCTGGAATGCAGCATAGACGTATATTAAGTACATAAGTTAGTGGAATTTGATAGGGGTTCAATTGTGCTCAGTCTGTTACGGGATTAAACCATCTTAAAACGAGACGACTTCCGGTATCCGGCGGCAACGGACATCTGGAGGTGCCTCTCCTGCCTCCAGTGTCCGAATCCGGCCGCCTCCGAGGCCCTCAGGGGCCAGGTGTTCCGAAAAGGACACCTGCCGCACGGACGGCTCGCCAGGGGTCTCCCAGCCGACATACAGGACTGGGGGGACCGATGCTGGCGCGTCCTAGGCTCGGAGGGGTTCGGAGGCCTCAGGCCGCGGCCATTATTTTGGTCGTCGCCTGGGCCGCTGTGCCCGGTGACACCGGGGCTTTGGATTTATAATTGCAGCAGCCTGGTGGTGAACAGGGCACGGAGAAGAATTGAGGAAGGGAGAAGGGAAGGAGATATCGGCAAATGTGAGTGGAGTGCTCCGGAGTGCGGGGGGGTTTCTCTCCCCTGCGACTGGAAGGAGCACGAATCACTTTGGAGAGAGGAGAACTTAAAATAACAAGATTACCGGTTTTGTGGAGCTCTGGAGAAAGAGGTGATGGAGAAATTTAGGAGGGAGGGTTTGAGGCCCCTCCTCTGGGGAACAATGGTGGCGCCCAGCTTCCGCCTTCACTATGAGAATCTTGATGACATCACTTCCCTTCGGCTTCCTGGTTGACTAACTGTACTCTGGACTCGTTGCACCTGTGAGTGCCCCCTGGTGGATCCGGAGGAAATTACAAGGATACTGTGCTTGCCTGAGGATTTTAAAAATTTTTAAATGGCAAAGGTCAGAGACCAACTGCTGGAGAAATGGAGAATTTTGGAAAAGTTATCTAATATGGACAAGAAACTGGATGAAATAAGAGCAGAAATTGTGACTATCCAAAAGGATTTAAAGGACACTCAACAAGTCTCAGCAGAAAACAAGCAGAAAGTGGAAGGTCTGAGGAGAGATGCGGGCAGTGCAGAAAAGAGAGGAGATGACAGGCAATGCTGTGCTTGGACTACAGATGGATAAAATGTCTTATTTCCTTAGGTTTCAAAATCTGGAAGAAGTGGACCAAGAAGACTTGAGAGATGTTGTGACTAAACTGTTGGGAGAATTTCTTGGAGAGGTGTTGACTTTATGAATTGGGATGTGGATCGAGCTTATAGAGTTAATTCAAAATATGCACGCACGCATGCAGTTCCTAGAGAGGTTCATGTCAAATTTGTGAGAAGAGGCGAGATGAAATTCTTAGAAAACATAGGAGTGGGGCACTGACTTATAGGGGCAGGGAGATAGCCATTCTGAGGCAGATTCCCAGACAGGTGCGTGAAATGAGAAAGAAATATTACTTTTGTCAAGCAAATTGTACCAGAAGGAGTAGGCTTCAGATGGCTGATGCCAGAGGATTGATGATTTTCCGGGAGGGCATTACGAAAAAATTAGTACAATTGCGGAGGCTGCGGCCTCGTGGAGGAACACAAAGCCCTCCTGGAATTAGATGACCCAGGAGTTGAAGAAGGGAGGTTATAGACCATGGGAGGAGGCGGTTGCCGCTGTTGCGGCCCTGGAGTTGGGTCAGGCTGAACCCAGAGTTCTGAGATCCAAAACTAGGAAGTGACAATGATATTTGGTATTGTGTTGGTTTTCCTTATTCTCCTTTGTATGATATTCTGATTATTCTTGACCCTTCTTTATTGCGTATGTAAGATTGATAAACTTAGCTACTTCGTATCACCTGCTTGCCATATGGCTGTTGTATGTGTTTAAAATTTTGAGTAAAATTCTTATCTTGTATAAGAAAAATGAAAATTTACCATACCTGATATGTATTTGTATAAACCTTTTTTGACCAATAAAAACTTTTTGGATAAAAAAAAAAAAAAAAAAAAAAAAAAAAATAAACCATCTTAAAACATCTGAAGTAACAATGTAATTGCCTCTAAGGCAAGTCAGAACTGTATTATGCCGATAAAAAGGCAGCTGGGAAGAAAAAAAACAAAACCCAGTTGCGGTCTTACATTTTGTTCTCAAAGTGACTGTCCAGATGCTTCTGCATTTATCGGGCTATAAAAAATGATCTTTACTTTCAGATTTGCAAAATTCTGTTAAATAGCCTTGCAATAAAGTAGAATTACAGTAGCTCATTTGGTTTACCTGGGAAAGTTGACCCCTGATGATACTGTTCACAGATGGAAAGCGTTTTCCTACTACAGTAATTTTGGATGAATACCAGAATTAGAAAAATCTAGTCCAAGCATCCACAATCTGGGTTTCTATGGACTTCAATTCCCAGAATACTTTACGACAGGTCATGGATGCATGATATGTGATGGTTTTAAAGCTTTGAAGCAATAGCTTTTTTTCACACTGCGTTGCAATGGTGAAGCTTGATTGTACTAATATCATGCGATTCTACCCTTAATCATCATCAAGCTTACTTCGTTCTAGCACAGGGGTAGTCAACCTTTTTATACCTACCGCCCACTTTTGTATCTCTGTTAGTAGTAAAATTTTCTAACCACCCACCAGTTCCACAGTAATGCGCCATGTATCGTCGTCTGCGCATGCCTCTCACGCATCGTGGATTGGGTTTGGGGAGGTGGCGCCGGCTACCAGCTCTTCTTGTCTGTTACAGCTGGGTGGTGTGGGGGGAGATGCGCGAGCTATTCTGGGATGAGGCTCTTTTGTTTGCGGTCGCACTATAGCGCCATTTAGTTTCACTTATGTAACGTGAACTAAACTTAAACGCGGGCGATACAAATAGTATATTTTCAGAAATTTAAATTGTCACAGGGAATTTTATGAAAACCTAATGAAAATGTTTTTAAATAATGCTATGAAATTTTTTTTTAAAGTCAATTAAATTAAAAAAAGGGAAAATGCTTCAGTATCGGACAAAACCCCTACCGCCCATCATGAAAGCTGGAACGCCCACTAGTGGGCGGTAGGGACCAGGCTGACTATCATTCTTCTAGCAACTCTTAGGAAAAATTAAAATGTTCGGTTTGTCTGAACCAACATTTCAAGAAGTTTGGAAGGCCAGGGACAGTTATATTCTGCTCCTTACCACAATCGTAAATATTTTCTGGTTCTTCTTATTGAACTTATAACCATCTTCCTTTTTCCCCCTGTTTAATGCCAGGGCTGTCACCCATTGCCACACGAAGCAGAGATTGCACACACCAAAAAACTGTTCAGGAGGAGGAGGAACGATCGGAGGTAGGGGAAAAACTTTGCATTCTGAATTTCTGTCAATAATTCCCCCTTGCCCCTCCCACCCGCTCCCCAACAACTGGTTCCTCTTATTGTCCACATCAGAAATGAAGCAGATCTAATAATGGTGGCCTGAATAAAAGTCAGAATAGAGTTAGAAATGAGAAATAGGGGGGAATATTAGTATACACATTTTTATGTCGTAGAATAAAAGCAATAGCCAGATGGAAAGATTTAGAGGTTGAAAGATGGTATTACTATATATGCTCAACTACTATTGCGATTGGCATTACAGTGGCACACAGAAACACTGAACAATTAAATAATGATTATATTTTAATACAAAAATGTGTATCCACACTTAAGACTACAAAATTACAAGATTACAAAAGATTACAAAAGCTTGACTAATATAACAGATATTAGTCAAAGCTTGACTAATATAACAGATATATGTCGGTCTAAGACCGTTTTAGTTGATTGGCCTTCTAAATATTTGTTTTTAAATTCTTTTTAAATTTGTTATTTATTCTCTGTATTTTAATATGGCTGTAAACCGCCCTGAGTCCTTCGGGAGAAGGGCGGTATAGAAATTAAATTATAAATAAATAAAATAAATAAATTCTTAATATCATTATTGTTATTTGCATTAAAATGAATGATACCCAGATGCCACACTGTTCATGTATTGATGTTGATGTATATTTTATATACATCATATATGTGTGTATACACACACACACACACACACACACAGAAGTGGTATTCAGCTGGTTCAGACCGGTTCACCTGAACCGGTAGCAGCTCTATGCCATCCTATTTAGGCATGTTTTTTAAGCCGGGCGCATGCGCAGAAGGCATGGGCAGCAGCAAAGCACATGCATGGGAGGTCGGGCGCAAAGAAATGAAGCAGAGATGGAAACTCCAATGCCAGTTTGAAGTTTTGCAGGACTCGTCCTATTATACAAAGCAAAAGTTGCTTCCAGTGATGAACCAGGATAGGCAGTGAATCAGAGCCTGTAAAATTCTCCACTTGGTGAAATTGTTTTCTACTCTATACATGCATCACGGTGAAGGCACCCTCAGGGTGCCATGTTGTCAGATGGCTGTGGCAGATGCCTCACGATTCCCTCAAAGCAGGGATGAGTGGGTGGCCCTACTGCCCTCGAGCAAGGAGCACATGGAAAAGAGCCGAGTCTTCTTCTTAAGTGTTGTGTCCACAAGTCCTTAGATGGGTCCTTCCCAATGGTGGGTTGCTATCGGTTGGGTCCGATCCTTGCAAACCGATAATAATGGCGGTAGGAGGCTCCAGCCACCCGCCCGGACATCATCATGGACAATCTGCGCATGCGCAGAAGTGCGCACGTGACAGCTCCTGTTGCAAACCGGTAGCAAACCAGTTGCAAACCAGTAGCAAAGGTAAGTGGAGCCCGCCCCTGGTCCTTCCCCAACCTTAAAGCAAGCGGATTTCATAGGAACTGTGAGGTGTGAAACATCAGGTCCACACATGAGATGGTCCAATTAAATTGATTTATTGCTAAATAAGCTATGCACGGAATCTTCTTAACTGAAGGCTAACGCTTGCTTTTATTTAGATAAGGGTTGACTGAATTCAAGGGAAGTTGGACTTCATCCATTTGTGGCTATGTAGGGATTCTAGGCTGAGCCCTTGTTTAACTCCACCCTGGAGTTCTGCTACTTCTTCTCCTACAAAGAGGAGATCCTGAGAAGCATCAGTAAGTTCTTCTGAAAGTTTTCCAACCAACAATTGCAGTGGCTGCACTGGCTGCCGGTTGCCTTCCAGGTGCAATTCAAGGTGTTGGTTCTCACCTTTAAAGCACTCCATGGCTTAGGACCGGGTTACTTACGGGACCGCCTGCTGCTACCGGTGGCCTCCCATCGACCAGTGTGCTCCCACAGAGAAGGTCTCCTTAGGATGCCGTCAGCCAGACAATGTCGACTGGCGACCCCCAGGGGGAGGGCCTTCTCTGCGGGGGCTCCAGCCCTCTGGAATGAGCTACCCCCAGGGATACGCCAACTCCCTGACCTCCAGGCCTTCCGGCGTGAGTTGAAGACTCTTTTATTTCATCGTGCAGGACTGGCCTAATAGTTTTTTAATGGGTTTTTTTTAATAGTTTTTAGAATTTTCAGCCTATTTAAATTGATCTTTTAAATTTGTTTTTAATTTTTATATTTGTCGTTCTTAGTTGGCTGTAAACCGCCCTGAGTCCTTCGGGAGAAGGGCGGTATAGAAATTGAAATAATAAATAAATAAATAAACAATTGGTCCCAGGATGGACCCTCCCAAAATTGAGGAAGTTCAGGAGAAAAATAGGTACAGGTAATCCTCTATCTACGACCATTCGGAGTTACAACAGCAGTAAAAAAAATGTGACTTATGACTGGTCCTGCATTCCCATAGCCATGTGATCAAAATTTGGGCACTTGGCAACCAAATTTGGGTTGCATGATCACCGTTTGCGACCTTCCTAGGTGGTTTCAATGGGGAAAGTGAGATTCACTGAATAACTGCAGTGATATCGTTTAACAGCTGCAGTGATTCGCTTTAACAACCATGGCAAAGAAGGTTGCAAAATTGGGAGTGTGACTCACTTAACAACTACCTTGCTTAATGAAGTAAATTGTAGTCATAAGTCAAGGACTACCTGTAGTGACTTTTTTGCCCAAGGCTTTTAGGTTGTAAGATATTGCAAGAAGCCCTCAGGCCTCAGCTTATATGGGCCTGCAGTACAGGAAGTATGCGGTACAAGTAGTCCTCGACGTACGACCATAATTGAGCCTAACATTTCCTATTGCTTAGTAAAACAGTTGTTAAATGAATTTTATCCCATTTTATGAACTTTCTTATTACGGTTGAATCACTGCAGTTGTTAAGTGAATCCGGCTTCCCATTGATCCGAAGGTGATCACATGATCCTAGGATACTGCAACCCTCATAAATACATGCCAAACATCCAAATTTCGATCACGTGACCGTGGGAATGCTGCAGTGGTCTTTAAGTGCGAAAAATGGCCATCAAAGAGTCACTAAACAAATGGTTTTAAGTCAAGGACTACCTGCATAAGCTAAACTCCCTCATTCCTTATCTCTTCAGGCTGCAAGAGGTATTTGGTCAATATTCACTGATTAACTAACAGGAGGCAGACTTTCTAGTTGAGTGACTTTTCTACAGGTGATTTGACTTGGTGTTTGAATAACCAAAACCAAAATGTTTTTGTTGTTAATGTTTTAATTGACTTCCTATCTGGAGGAAATGACACCTTGCTTTCCACATGAAGCTTAAAATAGCTGTTGGCAAATACGCTTTGTTTGCTATGTTTCCGCAAAAAAAAAAAAAAAGGCATTTTCTAAGCTCCTTCCCGGGGAACCATTTTTCTTCGTTTCCACCTTTGATAACAAGCTTGGCTGAGGTTTCTGAAGGAGAAAAAGAAGCTGGATAAAATTTCTTCCGTCTCCCCCCCTTAATAGTTTACTCAGCCAGGCTTTATTTATGTACTTGTACAAATAAAGGCTTAGATCCCGCCTTTATTTGTACAACCCAGAATGGTCTACACAATGGTTGCCCCTCCTATTTTTCGCACGACAAAGAGGCTGTGAGGTGGGTTTGGCTGAGGGAGAATGACTGGCCCAAAGTCACCCTGTCATCTTGCAGGCCCTCAGGGAAAACTAGAACTCGCCATCGCCCAGTTTCTAGCTCAGCAGCTTCACATATTACACCAACCTGGTTGGCCCATTACTCCATCCTATCCTTCCTCCCTTAAAACAGGAAGAAAACACCTAGAAGGAATGGAGGGAGGGACGAAGGAACGACAGAGAACATAGTGGAGAGGGAATTTTTTTATAATTTATTTATATATTAATACTATAAGATGGGACGCGGTGGCTCAATGGCTAAGACGTTGAGCTTGTCAATCAAAAGGTCGGCAGCTCAGCGGTTCGAATCCCTAGTGCTGCCGTGTAACGGGGTGAGCTCCCGGTACTTGTCCCAGCTTCTGCCAACCTAGCAGTTTTGAAAGCATGTAAAAATGCAAGTAGAAAAAATAGGGATCACCTTTGGTGGGAAGGGAACAGCGTTCCGTGCGCCTTTGGCGTTGAGTCATGCCAGCCACATGACCACGGAGACGTCTTCAGACAGCGCTGGCTCTTCGGCTTTGAAACGGAGATCAGCACCGCCCCCTAGAGTCGGCAACGACTAGCACGTATGTGTGAGGGGAACCTTTACCTTTTTACTATAAGATATAAAAATACAAAAGAAAATAATAGGAAAGATAGGGGAGGGAAAAAGGAAGGGAAAAGCATAGGAAAAGGGGGGGGGAGAAAGAAAAGGTGTTCCAACTTCCAATTCCCTTTGGTGCAGTAGTAATAATATCAATTTCTTACTTTTGCATAATAGTATAAACAAAAATGGGGGTGGGGTGGGGGTTCGTTAGAGAGAGAGAGAGAGAGAGAGAGAGAAAGAAAGAAAGAAAGAAAGAAAGAAAGAAAGAAAGAAAGAAAGAAAGAAAGAAAGAGAAAGAAAAAAGGAGAGGAAGGAAGGAAGGACTACAAACCTGGCACTAGACGCAGCTTCAGAGGGTAATCCAGGGCTGGAAGGAACCTGGAGGTCATCTAGTCCAACCCTGCTCCAGCAGGACATTGTTAGTGAGTTTCTGTCTTTTTTTTTTTTTTTTTTTTTGCATTTATATCCCGCCCTTCTCCGAAGACTCAGGGCGGCTTACACTGTGTTAAGCAATAGTCTTCATCCATTTGTATACTATATACAAAGTCAACTTATTGCCCCCCAACAATCTGGGTCCTCATTTTACCTACCTTATAAAGGATGGAAGGCTGAGTCAACCTTGGGCCTGGTGGGACTTGAACCTGCAATATTGCAAGCAGTTGCTGTTAATAATAGGCTGCATTAGCCTGTTGCGCCACCAGAGGCCCTTTTTTGATCCCGCAGTCACATGGTTACATAGCCACGCCCACCCAGTCACATGACCCACCACCACCAAGCCACGCCCACAGAACCGGTAGGAAAGAAATTTAGATTTCGCTATTGCTGTAACTTTAGGCAAGCTGTGTTCGAGGCGTAGATCTGTCTGAATTCAGAAATACCGTAATAGCTTTCCACCGTTATTCTGAAGCACTTTGTCAACCTTATGAGCATACCCAATACATCTATAAACCAGGTTATGACATATACTGGGCCATGTATAAGTTTTGGCATATCATTTTAACCGCACAATCGTGTCTTATAATGCGGATTTAGGTAATGAACAGTCTTATTTTTTTTTATTTGTGTGGTCTACATGTGCTCTGGTTTCACTTTTTGCTCTTTAAAATGTTTTTATGTGATTTGTTGCTAGTACTTTTTGTTCAGCAAATGTTAAGCCTTCTGTTTCCTTCCTGATGGCTCCAACTTAAAGTCATTGCCAAATTTAGATGCTTTTTACCTTGCCTTCAATTTCTTTCAACCGTAGACCATGCATAGGTCAATTATTCCATTTTTTTGGTCACCTTTGTAGCTAGGCGGTTTTGTATGTCACCTTTGATTCTGCCACATTCAGAATGTTTTCCTGGCAGACCCTTATTAGCATCCTTTCTTTGTTTACCTTTATTTATGGGTAGTCCTAGACTTATAACCATTCATTCAGTGACCAAATTTACAACAGTTGAATAATGGATTGGTACAACAGCCTTGAAAAAAAATGACTTACTACCAGCTCTTGCATCGACAACTGGATTATTGCAATGCTCTCTACATGGGGCTGCCCTTGAGGTGCACCCGGAGGCTACAGTTAGTCCAGAATGCAGCTGCGCGAGTGGTAACGGGAGCCGTTCGTGGCTCCCATGTAACACCACTGCTCCGTAGTCTGCACTGGCTTCCTGTGGTCTTTCGGGTGCGCTTCAAGATTCTGGTTACCACCTTTAAAGCGCTCCATGGCTTAGGACCCGGGTACTTACGAGACCGCCTGCTGCTACCTTATGCCTCCCACCGACCCGTACGCTCTCACAGAGAGGGCCTTCTCAGGGTGCCGTCCGCCAAACAATGTCGGCTGGCGGCCCCCAGGAGTAGGGCCTTCTCTGTGGGAGCACCAACACTCTGGAACGAACTCCCCCCTGGCTTACGTCAAGTGCCTGATCTTCGGACCTTTCGTCGTGAGCTTAAAACATATTTATTCATTCAAGCAGGACTGGCATAAATAGCTGTTTTAAATTGGGGTTTTAATAATATTTTAAATTTTTAAATGTTTTAATAATCGGCCACATAGTAATAGTTCTTTTTAAATTCTTTTAATTGTATATATTCCGTGTTTTATTTTGGCTGTACACCGCCCTGAGTCCTTCGGGAGAAGGGCGGTATAGAAATTTAATAAAATAAAAAAATAAATAAATAAAACTGTTGCAGAATCCCTACCGTCACATGATCAAAATTCAGGCATTTGGCAACCAATATGTATTTACGACAATTGTTCTGTTATGGGATCATGGGATCACACATTTAACATTTTCCTAGTCGGCATCCGACAGGCCAGGTTCATAGGGGAAGCTGAATTCACTTAATGACCATGTGATTCACTTAACAACTGTAATGATTTGCATAAAACTGTGGCAAAAAAGGTCGTAAAATTTGGCAGAAATCACTTAACAACCTGCTTGCTTAGCATCAGAAAATCTGGTCCCAATTTTGGTTGTAAGTCAAGGACTACCTGTAATAATTTATATAAAATTTCATTCTCCATTACTTCACTTGCAACAAATTACACTCACCATTTTCTCTTGATAGATACAAATGATCTGTGTCAATTTTGGGGTGAAAATGCATGCTGAATTGTCATATGCTTTGGGTCTTGTGTTTTAAAGCAGGGGTCTCCAACCTTGGCCGCTTTAAGATTTGTGGACTTCAACTCCCAGAATTCCTCAGCCAGCAAAGCAGTTGCTGACTGATCAGATGGATTCTAGGCAGGTTTGTGGACTTCAATTCCCAGAAATCCCAAAGCTGGCTGAGGAATTCTGGGAGTTGAAGTCCACAAGTCTTAAAGCAGCCAATGTTGGAGATCCCTGTTTTAAAGCATCTAATTCCACGTTTGTCCAATCATTAATGCCTGCTGTGGGATATTGTAAGCATAGATCAGATATTAATGACTTTGATTATATTATCATCATTCAACTTCCTTTTAAAAACTTTTCTAACTTGTTTTACATATTCCATGCGGGTTTTATTTTTTCATTGGTGCATGTAAAATAATTGTTTACTTCTAAAATACCCAAATACTTATAACTTTCCTCCATTGTCAAGGCTTTGTACCAATCCATTATTCAACTTTTTCTTTTTGTAATTGCTAGTGTTGCACATTTGATCAGTTTAAATTCTATTCTCGCCACATCACTAAAGATACCTAAAAGTAACCTTTTTCCATGCTTTTGCACATAGTTTCCTATTATCCATATCCTGAGCAAATGTAAAACGTTTGTCCTTGATTGGATAATCCATAATAGTACTGTTTTATCAATCAACTACTGGGCTTGGATGTTTAAAATTCCCTTTTTCCTATAGACCAATGTCTTTCAAATTTGGTATTTTAAAGACGTGTAGGCTTTGACTCCCAGAATTCCCCAGCTAGAATATTGACTGGAGAATTCTGGGAGTTGAAGTCTGCACATCTTAAATGTTGCCAGGCTTGAAAAATATTACTCTAGAAGGTACAATGAATTTGAGACCAGGTGTTTGTAGACATTATTGGCAAGGATTCTTGTTAAAAGATTGAATGTTGCAGGCAGAAGATTGGTCAAAAATTGCTGAGTGTCGTGTGTGCTTGTGAAATCAGCTTGAGAACTCCTCAAGTAGATAAAATGCAGAATACAGGATAGAGCAGAATACGTCACTTCCCGCCTGGACTGCTGTAACGCTCTCTACAACTGGTCCAGAATGCGGCTGCGCGGGTGATAGAGGGAGCCACTCATGGCTCCCATATAACACCTCTCCTGCGCAGGCTGCACTGGTTGCCGGTGGTCTTCCGGGTGCAATTCAAGGTGTTGGTAACCACCTTTAAAGCGCTCCATGGCTTAGAACCGGGGTACTTACGGGACCACCTGCTGCCACCGGTAGCCTCCCATCGACCGGTGCGCTCCCACACAGAGGGTCTCCTCAGGGTGCCATCAGCCAAACAATGTCGGCTGGCGACCCCCAGGGGGAGAGCTTTCTCTGTGGCGGCTCCTACCCTCTGGAACGAGCTTCCTCCGGGGTTACAAGTCCTTCGGGAGAAGGGCGGTATAAAAATTTAAATAAACTAAAACTAAACTACGATAACTCCCCGACCTCCGGACCTTCCGACGCGAACTCAAGAACCTATTGTTTCATCGCGCAGGGCTGGCCTAATGTGTAATGTGTTGTTTTTAATTGGGGTTTTATTATTTGATTTTAAAGATTCTTAATTGTTAGCCATAATTTAATTAGATTTTTATATTGTTTTTAATTTATTTATGACTATTGTGAATTCTGTTTTTATGCTGGCTGTGAACCGCCCTGAGTCCTTTGGGAGAAGGGCGGTATAGAAATCTAATAAACCTGAACCTGAACCTGAACAGAATAACACAGCTGGAAGGGACTTTAGAGATCTTCTACTCCAACCCCCTCCTCAAGCAGGAGGCCCTGAACCATTCCAGACAAATGGTTGTCCAATCTCATTTTAAAACCTCCATAGTTGAGCACCCACAACTTCTGGACTTGTTTGTTCTCACTGTCAGGAAATTTCTCCTTAGTTCTAGGTTGCTTCTCTCCTTGATTAGTTTCCACCCATTGCTTCATGTCCTGCCCTCAGGTGCTTTGGAGAATAGCTTGACTCCCTCTTCTTTGTGGAAGCCCCTGAGATATTGGAATGCTGCTATCACGTCTCCCCTCGTCCTTCTTTTCATTAGACATCTTATCCGGTTTAAATTCCATAGCTTGTTCGTCCCATTTCAGTTGTCTGTCATCTGTTAAGAGATACACCACAAAGCAACTCACTCTGCCTCTGAAGATGCCAGCCAACAGCTGCTGGCAAAACGTCAGAACAAAAGAAAAACGAGACCACAGCATTCAACCCAACATTGCTTTGTTGTGTGTTTTGTTTTGCTTTTCATGATCAAAAACGCCAGCCTGTATTGAGCCAATCATCTCTTGCAACACTTAATTGAAAGGATTCGTAAAACAGGAATGTCAAATTAATAGATATTCGAGCTAAAATCCAGGAAGTTTATTTTTTCCTATAGTGTTCCAATTCTTCACCTTCCGTTTTTTTTGGGTGGGTTTTTTACCCTTTCTGCTGTTGAGATTATGTTTACTGTTTCCTCAGATTTTTATTTTTATTTGTCTTTCTGAATATATCCATGTGGTCATATAATTCTGGTTTTTTTGGAAGGTTATCCCATTTTTTAAAAAAACATTCCAATATTTCTTCCTTATTTTTGGGAGCCCGCTTGATTTGTATGTTTTCAATTAAGCTTTCTGGAAAAACAAGTGTCCCTTTGTTTGACTGTACCTATTGTTTTTGGAATTGTTTAGCTCTACTTTCATATTGTTCCATTCTGTTAGAAGTGGCTGGTATTCTTTATTTTAATTCTTCCATGACTTCTGCAATTATTTTGCTGTCGGGATTGTCTTGCTTTTTCTCATTTGTGTTTGTTTTCTCATTTTTCCCATTTTTGCTGCTCTAAATTTTATATATTGTGAATATTTTTTTTTTTGAAATTGATTTATTTCATTTTCCAATTTAATTTTCTAGGTTGGCTTCTGAGTTTTAGTTTGGTGGCTTGCTTTTAATTTATAACCTAGTTCTGTTGCTGTTATTTTTGCAAGGCTGTTCATGAGCTGATTCATCCCTTTGATCATTTATGTCACAATTGAGTGGACAACCCTATTTGCACTGTACAAAACTTTTTTAAAATGTTTCTTTTGAATGGATATCAAAGGAGGTAATCTTTTTTCTTACCGTTTCTTTCATGCATTCCAAAACCTTTTTCCTCTTAAGTAACTTTTAATATTCAGACAGCTGTGGTTCTGTTTTATAATCGCGAATTGACAATTCAGAATTTTCACTGGCTGCTTCCAAATGGATGTTTGTATTGACCTTTTTTTTTTCAGTTTCAAAACTTTTTTTTATGGTTTTAATTGATTTTCCAATGTATAGGTAGGTAGTCTTCAACTTACGACAGCAATTGATCCCAACATTTCTGTTGTTAAGTGAGTTTTGCCCTATTTTACGACTTTTCTTATGTCAGTTGTTAAGTGAATCATTGCAGTTATTAAGTTAGTAACATGGGGGTTAAGTGAACCTGGCTTTCCAACTAACGTTGCTGGTCAGAAGGCCGCAAAAGGTGATGATTACATGACCTTGGGACACAGCAACGGTCATAAATATGAACCAGTTGCCAAGCATCTGAATTTTGATGATATGATTATGGGGATGCTGCAAAGGTTGTAACTGTGAAAAATGGTCGTAAGTCATTTTTCTTAGTGTCATTGTAACTTTGAACAGTCGCTAATGAACTATTGTAAGTTGAGGACTACCTGCATTCACTCTGGTGTTTATAAAGATCTTTTCCTGAGCGTGAAATTGCTCTAACCCACAAATTGTTCAGTAATATTTGATTCCAGACAATTCATTTGCTAAATCTGATACTTTTTTTTTTCTGGAAACCCTAAGCCAGGGGTCTGCAAACTTGGCTCTTTTAAGACTTGTGGACTTCAACTCCCAGAGATCCTCAGCCAGCAAAGCTGGCTGAGGAACTCTGGGAGTTGAAGTCCACAAGTCTTAAAAGAGCCAAGTTTGCAGACCCCTGCCCTAAGCTGATGGATTTGACTTTATAAGTTTACAATTTCTTAGGTTTTTTTTTTAAGTGTCCAAGTTTTGCTCTGCAGGTTGCCCAGCAGAGAGAACTGGACCCTGTAACCCATTCTCCACAATTTCAACCAGTGGTGTACTAGAATATCTAGATCTTTTTTACCAATATTCCTGCCAAGCCACATTTTCCCTTCTGTACTTTTTCCTTTTATTTTTCTTACCCAAATACAGAACTTACATTCCTTCTTTTAAACTACCTCTTGCTTTTCAGGCCTCAGAGTTCAGGTTGCAAACATGATCAAGAGCATTTTTAGTCTTTTTTTTTATCTCTTCTAAGATGTTTATCCATCCTTCGTGTTTTACAGGTCGTCCTCGACTTATGACTGTTTAAGTTCAAAGGTTCAAAGTTATAGCAACCTTGAAAAAAGGAACTTACCATCGGGTACTAACACATACGATCATCTCTCATGCACACACACCTACAAACATGGTTGCAATTCAGGTGCATGGCAATCGTTTCACATTTATGACCAATAGCAGTATCCTCCGGTCACATGAATATGTTTGCAACCTTTTTCTTCTAGCACCAAAAAAAATGCCCATTTGGGAAACTGCATTCACTTAACGACTGCCATAAAAACGGAATAAAATCAATTCTGGGTCGATTTATGACTGCAGCAAGTTACGATGGAAATTCTGAGCCCACTTATGATTGTAAATCAAGAATGACATATATATCATCCACAGACCAGATAATCATCTACTCAACCCCTTCATTGAGGTTGCTAATAAAAACGTTAAACACAAAGCTCTCTAACCTTCCGCCCAAATACCGTTCTCCAATTTCATATGATTAATACTCTCAGTTTGGACATTCAGCCAATGATGAATCCGTCTAACGCACAAGTGTTAAACTCGCTGCATCACGTTGCCGTCACGTGACATTTTGCAACGTTTTCCCGCTTCGCAGAGCTGGGGTGGGCGTGGCCTGCGTGTGAGGCATCCAGCCCGCGGGCTGCAAGTTTGACACCGCTGATCTGATGGTATCATTCAGCCTTATTTTATCGTTTTAGTAATGAGGATATCATCAGAAACTTTGTCAAATGCTTTTCATCTTTTTTACAGTTACATTATTTAGCCAGCTCTAAGCCAGCCCTTCTCAGTCTGATTATTTATGGGAGATAATATAAAAAAGCAGTGTTGCTTTTCGAAAACTTTGAGTTCACACACTGCATTTATGGCCTCTCCAGTAGTGAATTATAAGAATTGTGTATGAATTTATAGGAAAGGCACCAGATTAGAAATGGTTGGTTTAAAGCAGCGGTTCTCAACCTGTGGGTCGGGACCCCATTGGGGGTCGAATTATGATTTGCCAGGGGTCGCCTAAGACCATCGGAAATATGGGAAGTATACTTGTGAGTTGAAGAATCGCGCTCCAATGGTTGACTTCACAAGCCAGCTGCAGGCTCTTCAAATCGCTAGCCGAATTCGGCTTCAGGCGTGATCAATTAAAAAAGAGAGAAATCTTTGCTCTGATGTCTCCCTCTCAAGCCAGCTGCAATCACTCCCAATCGCTAGCCTAATCTGGCTTCAGGCGCCATAAACTTAATAGGGGAGGAGTCTCCGCTTTAATGCCTCCGTCCTCAAGGCAATCGCAAGCAGTTCAGATCGCTAGCCAATATGGCTTCAGGCGCAATAAATTCAAAACGAAAATAATTTTACGGTTGGGGGTCGCCACATCGTGGGGAATTGTATTAAAGGGGTCGCAGCACTATAAAGGTTGAGAACCACTGGTTTAAAATATAAGGTGAAGGCTTCCCCTGTCCAGTCGTGTCTGACTTTAGGGGTTAGTGCTCATCTTTGTTTCTTAGCTGAGGGAGCCAGCATTGTCTGAAGATGCTTCCACGGTCATGTAGCCAGCATGATTATATGCCAAGATGCACAGAACACTGTTACCTTCCCACCGAAGTAGTACCTATTTATCTACTTGCATTTGCATGCGTTCGAACTGCTAAGTGGGCAGGACCTGGGGCAAGTAATGGGAGTTCATCCCTGGGCTGCCAGCTTTCCAGCTGACAAGCTCAGCATCTTTAACTGCCCCCCCCTTGGATTAAAATATAATCTGCAGTAATTTAAAAACAGGTGGTGTGTTCCATTCCAGGCTCTCTGCAGAGAGAGTGATGCTGAAGAACCCTATTACAGGAAGTCCGTAGAGAGTCTCAGTCATCCAGGCCATAGTTGTCCCAAAGGTGCCTTTTTGTTCAGGAGCCAACTGGACTTTGTTTTTTCTTTTGAAGACATTTTGCTTCTTCAGCTCTGACAGAATAGTGGGGAATGGAAGGTTTAATATTCCTAGCAGACAGCTGGTCATTTGCATCCTTTTAGAGGGTCATTGAAGTTTTATCTTCAATGGAGGTTTATCTGTGTCTTCGGGGTCACCTGAGTAGTCCTTTTGGTTCCTGTAGTCTGCAATTTTTTCTCTGAAAATCCATTCCTCTCCCACACCATTCAAAGGGTGTTCACCCCAAATTGTATAGCTAAAAATCTGTAGAGTATAATAAATCCTTCCATTCAAAGGAAAAAACAAGAAAGTCCTGTTGCCTCCTGAAAAAGCACCTTTGGGACAGGAAGTTCTCGATTTACAAAAGTTCATTTAGTGACAGTTCAAAGTTACAATGACACTGAGAAAAAGAGATTTATGACCATTTTTCATGCTTACAACCTGCGTAGCATCCCCATGATCATGTGATCAAAATTCAGATGCTTGGCAACTGCTTCATACTTATGACTGTTGCTGTGTCCCAAGGTCATGTGATCACATTTTGCAACCTTTTGCCAAGCAAAGCCAATTGACAAGCGAGATTCACTTAACAACCGTATTACTAATTTATCAACTGCAGTGATTCGCTTAACAACTGTTAAATTCATAAAATGGGGAAAAACTCACTTAACAAATGTCTCACTTAAAAAACAGAAATTCTGGGCTCAATTGTGGTCATAATTTGAGGACTGTCTGTACTCCCAGTTTCAACTTTTATTAGTTCATCATATATAAAATACAAAGTAAAATAAAAATAATGGGAAAATAGGAAATAAAAAAGGGAAGGGGAGAAAGTGATGGGTAAAAGATAACAGAAAAAGAAAAGCATTGATTTCTACTCTTTTTAGCACAGTACCATAAGGTAATACCATACAGTCTCAATTTTTTACTTTTACATGGACTCCAGAGGATGGTAGAGGACAGGAAGGCCTGGAGGAATGTTGTCCATGGGGTCGCGATGGGTCGGACACGGCTTCACAACTAACAACAACAAAAATTTACTATGATTATTATAACCAAAACCCTATCTAATCAGCAGAACCGAAAATCAAACTTTCATTCTTTCTCCATCTCAAACACAAAGTCCAGAAACAATATCCAAGTAGAGACAAAGTTAGTTGTATTCTGTTCTTTTAATTAACCGTCTTTGTTACCTCCATCAGCAGCCAGTCATCCATTGTCGGAATTTAGGTATCTTTCCATAATTGTTACTCCCATAGTTGATAGATTGTACAGCAATTTCTGGTCCTTAACATCTTTTTTCTTTTCCTGGGTTCAAGAAGGATCTTTAGTTTGTTCCAGGAAGAACAAAGATGAAACAATCCAATTTCAGGACCCCATGCCAATCCCAAAAGTTGTTCTTTTCACTTGTGGGAAATGTTGGATTTTTCCACCTGAAAATGCGGTGGGAAAATGCGTCAGAACCACATAGCAATCCGGTTACACTATCAGCCTGCTTCCAGAAAACTGGAGCGGAGAATAACTGAAAGCAGAGGGTTTTTTTAATGTGAGCCACTAATCTTCTTGTTAAGCTACCCACAAAGTTATTATAACTCTATAGCCAACATAATGTGCAGAAATATATTTGGATTTGCATCTGGACCTAGTTCTGTCAGAATTCTCTTCCCAGGAATTGGCCAAGGTACTTGTATGTCATGGAACATTCGTACACATTATAACTGCTGACAAGGTTCAATGACAACATGTTGTGAATCATTCATTCAGCAGCCCGAAAGGGAAGTGTGAAGTCAGTTTTTTTCTGAATTAAAAATAAATAAATACAGAGACTCCGAGCGTGGTTACGGAGATGAGAGCCGGCTTTCACCATGATTCAGAATGACCAACCCCATCCTTGGCTGCACATCCCTACTTATAGATACATGTGGAAGAACTAATGGCCCTGAGTTCATTGGCAGCCCTTGGCGCATGCTCCCAAGCGCGGTGCGCCTTTTGCAAAAACCACAGATCGGAAGTCACTGTATGCCATGGAAAATTGGGGTTAGTTTATCCTTCCTGAGAGCCCCCAGGGGAGTTCGCTCTCTGTCTGATGCTTGGACAGCCCTAGTTTGTTGACTCAGAGGCCTGGCTATGAAGTATTTTGGGGAAATAAAATGAAAGGTAGAGAGGGATGATTCATTGCCCTAGGTCAGAAATGGCTAACCTTTTTGCAGTCGCGTGCCAAAAGCAGGGGGGGAGTGTGGGGGGATTGTGTGCAAGCATGCCCACACCCATAATTCAATGCCCCCCGCCCCGCCCCCCACGTATGTGCATGTGACACACACCCTTTTGGCACGTGATGACATGGTGGGCCCGGTAGGCCTGTTTTTCACCCTCCCCAGGCTCCAGAGGCTTTCTTGGAACCTGGGGAGGGCAAAAACGGCCTTTACCACCACCCTGGAGGCCTTCCGGAGGCTGGAAACAGCGTGCTTTCCGACTTCCGGTGAGCCTGGAAGGCTCGAAAATAAGCAGGCCAGCGTGCGCATGTGTGCTGGAGCTGAGGGAGGGCAACGCTTGCGTGCCCACAGATATGGTGCCATAGGTTCGCCATCATGGCCCTAGGTAAAAGATTCATGAAGGGAAGGAAGGAAGGAAGGAAGGAAGGAAGGAAGGAAGGAAGGAAGGAAGGAAGGAAGGAAGGAAGGAAGGAAGGAAGGAAGGAAATAAATGGACTGGTGGAGTTATTTAAATTCATGGAGGACCAAGTTTGTCCAGATTGGGTGCTCCAACAGTGATTGTGAGCTTAGTTATCTGATTTTAAAGTAGTTGATGGGCCTGTTTATAAACCTTCCACTGAATCTCCAGAATGAGCCAGTCAGGGGCCAAGAAAAGGAGTAACGAAGCTATTTGATGTGCATTTTTTTTAAAGGGATTGTGACAAATAATTGTGTGTTTATTTGATTATGATTCTCTCCTTTGAATTTGCTGCTTGATATTAGCAATCTCCTTTAAAAAAAAACTTTTATAGTTTGGGCCAGTGGTGGGATTCAACCAGTTCGCACCACTTCGGGAGAACCAGTTGTTAACTTTCTGAGCAGTTTGGCAAACAGGTTGTTGGAAGAAATCATTAGGGCAGAGAACCGGTTGTTAAATTACTTGAATCCCGCCACTGGTTTGGACTGTCAGTTGCATGGAAAACCAGTGATCAGAATTTACAATATTTCAAAGATTTTGTTTGCTTGTCTGTTTTGTTTTGTTTTATATTTCACTATGCAATTTTATTCATGTTTACCAGGAAGTCAATCAAATAGGATTTAACTCCCGATAAAGCAAATACAATGGCTATAATTCCAATCCAGCATGATTAATGAGAGAGTTATGAACTCTGTAGTCCAAAATATTTGGAATGCATCAAGTTAACTACTCTTTAAATCCAAAGTTGGCCACCTGATATTTGTTGGCACCACATTTAAGGGATGTGAAGAGCTGGGATGAAGTGGGTGCAGACTTTCTACCTTCATAAGGAGCCCCAGCATTTCTCACGTTTTAAAGATTTTGGGTAGCCCTTTATTTATCTAGACATTGATTCCAAAATTACCTAGTATATTCTTTGCCCGTATTTGAGAACTTGCAAATGCAAGAAATTGGACAGAGTAATGACAGAATGATGGATACGATGGACCTAAAGCTTAATCTGGCAGGGCTAGATTAGATTTTAGGTCTATCTGATCCAGTACAGGTAGTCCTCGACTAACGGCCACAATTGAACCCAAAATTTCTGTTGCTAAGCAAGACGTGTTGAGTTTTACTTCATTTTACGACCGTTCTTGCCACAGTTGTTAAGTGAATCACTGCAGTTGTTAAGTTGGTAACAGAATTGTTAAGTGAATCTGGCTTCCCCATTGACTTTGCTTATCCGAAGGTCACAAAAGCTGATCACGTGACCCCAGGGACTCTGCAACCGTCATAAATATGAGTCAGTTGCCAAGCATCTGAATTTTGATCACATGACCCTGGGGATGCTGCAATGGTCGTAAAGGTGAAAAACGGTCATAAGTCACTCTTTTCAGTGTCGTTGTAACTTTGAACGGTCACTAAATGAACTGTTTTAAGTCAAGGACTACCTGTATTTCTAGAAGTAGTCCTCAACTTACCCCTATTCGTTTAGCAGCCATTCAAAGTTGCAATGGCACTAATACGAGTTAAAACTGGGATTTGGACTTACAACCATCACAGCCTCCCAGTGGTCACTAAACAAATAGCTGTAAGTCAAGGGCTACCTGTATTGTTCCTCAGAAGGATTCACACAGGTATTTTGTGATGCAGGGTGTGCTGCGAGAATGGTGTCCAAGAGGCCTACTTCATGGCCACCTACAGACCGACCACCCAAAGGTGCTTCTCACCCAAGAAGCTTCTTCAGCTCTGAGAAGAGCCGAAGAAGCTTCTTGGATGAGAAGTGAAACGTCTTCAAAGAAAAACCAGGAAGTCCAGTTGCCTCTCGAAAAAGCATTTTTGGGTGCTTTTGTGACCTGGATGACTAATAATCTCCATAGATCAGGGGTGGGTTCTACTTACCTTAACTACCAGTTCGCATTGTGCCCGCACAGGCGCGCGTGGAGCTTCCCGCCGGTTTTAACTACTGGTTCTATAGAATCGGTCCGAACCGGGGACAACCCACCACTGCCATAGACATGCAGACAGGCACCCCTGTTGACGCTCTTGGTTTGGCTTTGCAGGAAACAAAGGACTCCTGGGGGAAACAAGCCACAACAGCACTCAGAAAATCAGCAAGGCACCACCAAGCACAACAAAGAACACCAGAAACCTTCACAAGGAGGAGGCCAAGCGCCACACCCCTCGGGGCGATGTGGCCACCACGGCTACAGCCAGAACCGGCGGTGGCATCACAACCAGAAACACTCTCCCAATGACAAAGAGACGCACCGAAACGCCAAAGAGACCGAGAATCTGAAAATAGAGGATACCTCGGTCTGCACGGTGCACATCCCTCTGGAGATGCACCGCAACAACGATGGCACCGAGAGGCCCTCGCCGCAGTACCTCCAGGATCCCGAAAGCAAACGGAAGGACAACCTCCACGAACGGAAAAACGAGAGGCCCAAAGTTAACTTGCTGCAGTCTTCCAAGGACAGGCTACGCCGGAGGCTAAAAGAGAAGGTAGCTGCTTTTGTTTCTCAAGTCACTTCTTCTTCTTTTTTAATACAACTTTATTAAATTTCAGAAGGAATTAAGATGCACGCTAACTGCCAAAAAGGAGAAGGAGAAAATTCAAAAGGAGATAAAAGTTAAAAAGTGGGAGGGGGGGGAAAAGGAGAAAAGTAGGGAAAGGCATTCAACTTTTCTCAGTACACATATATAATATCTAAATTAAGCCTAATATAACCAATAACTAACTTCAAATTTAGAAACCTCTACAATATTTCTATAGTCTTTAACAAATCCAGTCATCCAATCATTCATTCAGAAATATCTGTCCATCATTATCAAAGCCAGTGGTTAAGGCACCAGGCTAGAAAGTGGGAGACTGTGAGTTCTAATCCTACTTTAGGCATCAATCCCATTTGGGTGACTGTGGGCCAGTCGCTGGGAGATGGTGAGTTCCAGTCCCACCTTAAGCACAAAAGCTAGGTGGGTGACTTTGGACCAATCACCAGGAGACTTAGTTCTATCCCAATTTAGCCATGAAAGCTGGATGGATGACTGGGCCAATCACTGAGAGAGTTTTAAGTTCTAGTCCCGCCTTAGCCATGATAACCAGCTGGGTGACTTTGATCCAGTTACTTTCTCTCAATCCAGCTCACCTCACAGTGTTGTGGGGGAAATAGGAGGAAGGAGATATGTTCACTGCCTTGAATTACTTATAAAAACTAATAAAGGCAGGATATAAATAAAAACTAATAAACCAGATTGCAAAAATAATCTCTAGTTTAAAAATCAACCTAAACAAAATCTTAAATCGAGCATAGTAATCCATTTCCACATCTCTTGTTAATTCATTTTTTCCAATCCACTTTTTTGTTACTAGTTTTTTACGTTTATTTCATCTGCATATATTATATTTCCTCGTTAATATGGCCCTAAAAAAGAAAGAAAAAACCCCCCATATTTCCGCCATTCTATTGATCCATCACAAGGGGGAGGGCAGGGGACCCAATCTGAAAACAGACATTCAATCTTGTTTTCCTCACTTGCTTCTTGAGCCACCAAAGCATCAGACATTTGCAAGTTTCTTGTGTTAGGGAGTTGCGCTAACCTTGTTTCTGAGGATTTGTGACCAAGATGTCACTGGAACAAAATGTTGAGGCCTTTAATAAGAGTTTTGATAGGGTTTAAGGCATCCATTTTGCCTTTAAATGGGGAAAAAATAGGGGAGGGAGGGCTGACACAAATGAGTGCTTTAAATTTATACAATAAGTTCAGTTCTCTGGAGTCATCTGTGTATGATTCCCTTATATGAACACTTTTTTTATTTCCAGCACAAGCTGCCTCTCTTATCTGTATTTAAATCCAGATGCACGAAATTAATCAGCAGAATTGAGATGCATTTGTTATGTTGTATATTGCTTATCTATTTATTAAACAAATTTATATAGCTGTGCCCAACTCACACACAGTTACTCTGGGTAATGTACAACATTAAAAGTCAACAGTTAAAAAATAGTTTAACCGACCCACTGCCCACCCCATGGTGGCAACAAGAGAATCAGGCAAGCTACTTAATTGGCTCCATATGGGGTCTCTGACCAAACAGTTTCTTCAAGAGTTTGCAGAAAGCAACAGGTTGGGGCTGATCTTATCTCTGGGGGAATGATTCTAAAGGGAGGGAGCCACCACAGAGAAGACCCTTTCATGGCGTTATCATAGGGAAATCAGAAAGAAAAGTGGGAAACCAGAAAGAAAAGTGGAATATAAATTTTTATTTTATTTTATTTATAATTTAATTTCTATACCGCCCTTCTCCCGAAGGACTCAGCCATATTAAAACACAAATATAAATAACAAATTTAAAAAGAATTAAAAACAAATATTTAATAGGCCAAATCAACTAAAACGGTCATAGACTGACATAAAACCCCTTTAAAATTACAATTAAAATACACTTAGGCTAGTCCCGCACAATGAAATAATAAAGTCTTCAGTTCATGTTTGAAGGTCTGGAGGTCGGGGAGTTGGCGTAACCCCGGAGGCAGCTCATTCCAAAGGGCCGGTGCTGCCACAGAGAAGGCTCTCCCCCTGGGGGCCGCCAACCGACATTGTTTGGTCGATGGCACCCTGAGAAGGCCCACTCTGTGGGAGCGCACAGGTCGTTGGGAGGCTATCGGTGGCAGAAGGCGGTCTCGTAGATAACCCGGTCCTAAGCCATGGAGCGCTTTAAAGGTGGTCACTAACACCTTGAATTGCACCCGGAAGGCTACCGGCAGCCAGTGCAGGCCACGCAGGATAGGTGTTATATGGGAGCAACGCGGTGCCCCCTCTATCACCCGCGCAGCCGCATTCTGGACTAGCCGGAGCCTCCTGGTGCTCTTCAAGGGGAGCCCCATGTAGAGAGCATTGCAATAGTCCAGGCGGGAAGTAACGAGGGCGTGAGTGACCGTGCGTAAATGATTACAAATATATTGTTATTGCTATTGTCAACTTTACATAAACTATTGCTCTTTAGCTTTATTTTGTCTTGAAAAAGTCATGTTTAATGTCCCTGTTGAATTTCTCTTCTGCTTCAGCAAAACCAGTGCAATGTCCTGTAATACCATGTTCTGCCTCTAGGTGTCACTCTATCATGTTCTGCCTCTAGGTGTCACTCTATATTATTTGTTGCTATTGCTTTCTATTGATCAGAGCTAATCTTAGTTTTGACCCAAATAATCTCACTTCCACATTCAAGAAAGTCCCCATTTGAAACAGTGTCCTGGGGATCATTCATGAATCTTAGCAAACCAACTATAGCCCATTTATTTCTTGTGCCAACTAACCTGAAGCCAGCCAGCTAATTAAAATTAGAATGCAATTTTACCTCCAACATTGGAGGGGACTTTAATTATTTATCATACCATGGAATGAGTAATTCAATGAAGATAAATTTCATCACATAATTCATCATGAAAATGATGAGGAGAAATTCAGTGGGCATGGCTTCAGTATTACAGATGTCGGTATTTTTTTAGGATTATTCATTCCTTTAATTGCTTCCTGCTATAGGGGCATTAAAAGTGCAGAGTTTCTGCCCAAATAACAGAACCTTTTTTGCACTCCAAGGTCTGTGAACAGTTTTTTAGGGGATGTGGTTATCTCCATTTCCAGAGCACAGAATTTAAAGAAACAAGATAAGTACTTTTTTCCGAAGGATCTTGGAATTCGTTGGTTAAAAATATACGGGTAGTCTTCAACCTACGACCACAATTGAGCCCAAAATTTCTTTTGCTAAGCAAGACATTTATTAAGTGAATTTTGCCCCATTTTTACGACCTTTCTTGACACATTTGTTAAGTGAATCACTGCAGTTGTTAAGTTAGTAACGTCCTTAATTGAATCTGGCTTCCCCATTGACTTTGCTTGTGGGAAGGTTGCAAAAGTTGATCCCGTGACCCCGGGACACTGCGACCGTCATAAATATGAGTCAGTAGCTAAGCATCTAAATTTTGAACATATGTCCATGGGGATGCTGCAATGGTCGTAAACGTGAAAAACGGTCATAAGACACTTTTTTCAGTGCCATTGTAACTTAGAATGGTCACTAAATGAACTGTTTTAAGTTAAGGATTACCTGTAGGTCAGCTGAAGAATTTGAAAGGTACCATTTAGATTGATTCTGGAATTCTATGGAGATGTAGCACTATTTGAGTCGAGATTAGCTAGAAATTGATACCAGGTGAGAACCGCCACTAAAAATATGCTACTATATATATTTTTTTCAGAATAGAATAGAATTTTTTATTGGCCAAGTGTGATTGGACACACAAGGAATTGGACACACATTTTCATAATATGGCAGCCTTAAAATGCATCGGGACCACAAATCCCAGAATGCCCTGGAGCAGGGGTCTCCAACCTTGGTCCCTTTAAGACTTGTGGACTTCAACTCCCAGAGTTCCTCAGCCAGCTTTGCTGGCTGAGGGACTCTGGGAGTTGAAGTCCACAAGTCTTAAAGGGACCAAGGTTGGAGACCCCTGCCCTGGAGGGTCCAAGATTAAGCAGGCAGGTTTCTATGCTAGCTTTTGTTTGATGCCTCCTAACCGTCACGGCTTGTCACAAAGCGGCTGATCTGTGTTCTCTTCTCTTTCTCCCTCCATGTCTCCCTTGCGTAACAGATGCCTTGTCTTTCCCTTTTCACGGATCAGGACGAAGTGGTCGTGGAGTCCACAGACCCACAAAGGAACAAAATGGACAAATTAATTGAGATCCTCAATAGCATGAGGAATAACAATAGCAGCGGGGTAGACTCCAAGCTCACCAACTTCATGGAGGAGGCTCAGAATTCCACCAACTCCGAGGAGATGCTGGGCGAGATCGTCAAGACCATCTACCAGAAGGCCGTGACTGACCGTAGCTTCGCCTGCACGGCGGCCAAGCTGTGCGACAAGATGGCTCTCTTCATGGTGGATGGCACCAAGTTCCGGAGCCTTCTTCTCAACATGCTTCAGGTAACCGGATAAATTATTGCTTCGGCGCCTTCAGGCGTTCCTTCGCTGGCCGGGTGAGATCTCCATACCATCTGGCCCCTCTTCAAAAGCAAGCCGGCATTCCTTTTGCACCCAATTAATTTTAGAAAAATAAAAACAGCAGGGGGAGAGAGGGAAGGGGCGGTAGCATCTCTTGTTTGTTGACATGATGCGTTTCATGGTTACAGGGAACCGTTATAATTTTTATAGACGCGGCCGTCCTTCTCCAGGCCTATTTTAAACGAGCCCTTTAGCAAACACTCAGTTTTTCGAGGTGCGATTCTTCTCTGTTCTTCATATGGGGAGAGGGGGACTGCTTTTTTTGGGGGGGTGGGGAGAGGAGAAATGGTTGAAAGGCTGCCTCTGTTGATCTATGGAGAGATTGGAGGGTTCCCCCCCCCCGTTTTTGCTTTGCTTTGAACGTTGGCTTGAGCTCAAAAAGCCGGCAACAAACGAGCCTGTTTTATATAGGGTTTTTCATCACATTTGAGTAAATTTGTATGACTCCTAAGGCCCAGTGAGGTGAAAGAGCTAGCAGGGGAAGAAAAAACCTCAATCAGGGCCCAGGGACAGGAGGACTTGCAAAAGAGTTGGTGGGAAAGAAGATGGAAGAGTTTGGGGAACTGAATTTATTGTGCTGGGTTGAAATAACCAGCTAGATAGTTTGGCTGCGAGTCTTCGGTTTTATATGTATTGTGTGTGATCAGTGGAGTTTCTCTTCCACCCTCTGGTTTTTTTAGTGGATCATGTACAGCAAGGGCGTCCAACCTTGGTAACTTTAAAGACCTGTGGACTTCAATTCCCAGAATTCCCCGGCCAGCATACAATATATCATTTTTAAAGACTGACTTTGAATAGGAGAGCTTGAACTGTCCATTTTGTCTATATCGGAGGGCGAATTTGCATTTTACAAAAACTGCTAGTTATCCTCTTCTTCACCTTTCTCCAGGGAGCAAGGTCTTCGTGCAATATGTCTGAAGGATATTTGCTTAGCAAGATGGGCAGCTTATACCTTTTATAAACAAACAAACAAATAAATAAATATGGTCATTTTTGCCTCAAGTCATTTGACTTTCTGGGCTTAGTCTTAGTGGACTAGGTATACCCTCTCTAAAATGATCTGCCCCCTGCCTGGTGCTTTTGGTCTTCCAATGGTGTACCCATCACCACTGCTGCTCATCTTCTCTTTCTTTCCATTCCTCCCAGCTTCTTCTCCTCCAGTTGACTAATTCTTCAGATAGAGGTCTGAACTAGGACAGTTAGACCTCTGTGTTGATTTGGTGATCCACCAGTTTGTTTTCTTGACTGTCCATGCTATTCTCTTCTCCAATGCCAAAATTCATAAGTATCAATTCTCTTCTTATTCTACTTCTTCAAAGTCCAGCTTTAGCTTCCATAAAGTGAGGTGGAATGGAATGGAGTAGAGTAGAGTAGGCTCAGGGGCTAGGACGTTGAGCTTGTCGATCGAAAGGTCGGCAGCTCGACGGTTCGAATCCCTAGTGCTGCCGTGTAACGGGGTGAGCTCCCGTTACTTGTTCCAGCGTCTGCCATCCTAGCAGTTTTGAAAGCACGTAAAAATGCAAGTAGAAAAAATAGGGACTACCTTTGGTGGGAAGGTAACAGCGTTCCGTGCGCCTTTGGTGTTGAGTCATGCCGGCCACATGACCACGGAGACGTCTTCGGACAGTGCTGGCTCTTCGGCTTTGAAACGGAGATGAGCACCGCCCCCTAGAGTCGGCAATGACTAGCACGTATGTGCGAGGGGAACCTTTACCTTTACCTTAGAGTAGGGTAGGGTAGGGAGGGATGGAATGGAATGGAGTGGAATGGAATGGAATGGAATGGAATAGAATAGAATAGAATAGAATAGAATAGAATAGAATAGAATAGAATAGAATACTTTATTTGGCCAAATGTGATTAGACACACAAGGAATTTGTCTCTGATGCAGGAGCTCTCAATTTACATGCAAAGCAGCAGAGTAATAACCATCATCAAAATAATGATGATACCAATAAGAGGGGGCAACAGAGAAGATGACAAGGATAATAATAATAATAATAATAATAATAATAATAATAATAATAATAATAATAATAATAATAATAATAATAATAATAATAATAATAACCAACCTAACCTAACAGTTTCGAAAGCAAGTAAAAATGCAAGTAGAAAAAATAGGGACCACCTTTGGTGGGAAGGTAACAGCGTTCCGTGCACCTTTGGCGTTGAATCATGCCGGCCACATGACCACGGAGACGTCTTCGGACAACGCTGGCTCTTCGGCTTTGAAACGGAGATGAGCACCACCCCCTAGAGTCGGGAACGACTAGCACATATGTGCGAGGGGGACCTTTACCTTTACCTTTTTACTCATATATATGCTTATATATTGTATAATTATTTCATGCTTATGCTTATATATACTGTGTGACTAAATAAATAAATAAGAGATTGGGCAACCATGGTATAGGGTTTCCTGCTTGAGCAGGGGGTTAGACTAGAAGACCTCCAAGGTCCCTTCCAACTCTGTTAGGAGCTGGGATGGCTTTTGTGGTCATAGCAGAGAGCAAACACCAACAAGTGACTCACAGCTTGGAGCAGCAGGAGGACCCAAAAGATCAGGGCAAACTATGGGCCCTTTATGACCTGTGGACCTCAACTCCCAGAATTCCTGAGCTGGCTAGCTCAGGAATTCTGGGAGTTGAAGTCCGCAGATCGTAAAGGGGCCGCAGTTGCCCATCCTGGCAAAAGAGACTTAGAAAACCCCAGGTTTATTTTGTGGTCCGTTCAGAGCTGGATTAATTTTCCCCGTCACCTGCTACCCAGTCACGTAGGAGCTGCTTGGAACTCAGTAGCTGTGTGCCATCTGGACAGAAAAACAGTCCTTGTAGCTTAGCTCTCTCCCACCTCCCTCCCTTTGTTGCCTGCCCCCTTGTTGACCTGGAGCTGTGAAAGCAACCCCCCCACCCCGCCCCACCCCTCCGCTAACCGAAAGCCTGTTGAAGAATGAGAGACATCTCGCACGAGCTTTAGGCGATAGACGTCCTCAGTGACTCTTTCTCTCAAGCAACCCGCCACCCACGAATAATCTGTTCTCACTGTCAAAGGGGGAGGGGGGCTGTTGTTGTGGGGGGAGGAGGATCTGCTGTTTCTCGTAGATTGGATGAATCCTGGGATTAGCTCTGGCTGTGTGTGTGTGTTTGTGTGTGTGTTGGGTTTTCTACATTACTGAACAGATGGCTGCAGAAACATTGCAGAAGAGACCCCATGGAGTGCAGAGGGGGTAAGACTACACAATTTTGTCATAGCATCCCATCTTTCCCACCTGGCGGATAAACAGATTCTGGAGCAGATTCCTGGTCTCCCAGCTTGGTGTATATTTGGGTCTCTTTTTATGGCTGGCCTAAATAGACCAAATTCTATTTTGGTTCCAACCTGGGAGTAGCTTGTTTTGCTCTGTTCCATACCCATGCAAAAGTCTCAGGTCTATGTGAAAAAAGTGAGGTTCTACATTTAGGCAAGAAAAACAAAATGTACAGTATATGTGGTACTTCGCTCAATAGTAGTAACTGTGAGAGGGATCTTGGAGTCCTAGTTGACAACCATTTACATAAGAGCCAGCAGTGTGCAGCAGCTGCCACAAAAGCCAACACAGTTCTGGGCTGCATCAAAAGAGGGATAGAATCAAGATTACATGAAGTGTTACTACCACTTTATAATGCCTTGGTAAGGCCACACTTGGAATACTGCATCCAGTTTTGGTCGCCACGATGTAAAAAAGATGCTGAGACTCTAGAAAGAGTGCAGAGAAGAGCAACAAAGATGATTAGGGGACTGGAGGCTAAAACATATGAAGATCGGTTGCAGGAACTGAATGTCTAGTTTAATGAAAAAAAGGACTAGGGGAGACAAGATAGCAGTGTTCCGATATCTCAGGGGCTGCCACAAAGAAGAGGGAGTCAAGCTATTCTCCAAAGCACCTGAAGAAGCAATGGGTGGAAACTAATCAAGGAGAGAAGCAACTTAGAACTAAGGAGAAATTTCCTGACAGTGAGAACAATTAATCAGTGGGAAAACTTGCCTCCAGAAGTTGTGACTGCTCCAACACTGGAAGTTTTAAAGAAGATATTGGATAACCATTTGTCTGAAGTGGTGTAGGGTTTCCTGCCTAGGCAGGGGGTTGGACTAGAAGACCTCCAAGGTCCCTTCCAACTCTGTTATTCTATTCTTATTCTATTCTACTTAAATCCCAGTAGACCTCAGCTCCCAAAGGCCAGCATGGTTTAGATCTTAAAATGTTGGATTAGATAGTATAGATAGTATAGTATAGAATTTTTATTGGCCAAATGTGATTGGACACACAAGGAATTTGTCTTGGTGCATATGCTCTCTTTGTACATAAAAGAAAAGATACGTTCATCAAGGTACAACATTTACAACACAATTGATGGTCAATATATCAATATAAATCATAAGGATTGCCAGCAACAAAGTTAGTCATACAGTCATAAGTGGAAAGAGATTGGTGATGGGAACGATGAGAAGATTAATAGTAGTGCAGATTCAGTAAATAGTTTGACAGTGTTGATGGAATTATTTGTTTAGCAGAGTGATTAGGAGGTAACTCTCGATCCATCATCAACATGGGTACCACCTGGGCGATGTTGGGCCAGTGGAGATCCCTCTTAACTCAACCCACCTCACCGGGTTTGTTGACGTGGGCAAAACTTGAATGAAGGATGCTGTGTTCATATGAGGCCTGGTGTCTGTCCAAGCACTTCTTCCAGATCTAGTCTTACCAAGGCATTATAGAAAGCAGTAAATCTTCACATGATCTTTATCCCCAACTGTAGAAGCTGGAAGCTATTTTTCTTGGGAAGCTTCTGCTGGCCATTGTTATAAATATTAGCCCTCCCATCTCTGGGCTGTGTGGAGCCAGGAGGTTAGTTGGCCTGCCTGTAAACTCCCGGGGATGTAATATAAGTTAAAGTATTCCTCTGCTGAAATGTGCAGTCTCTTTATAGCCGAGAGGTGTCTGCTCCTGAACTATGCACAGAGGAGGGTATTATTAGAGCAAGCCTCACTGGTTGTAACAGAACCTTGTTCTCCTTAGCAACCATTTCCAACAACATGTCAAACAGAAGGATGTGATACCTTTCAGGAAAAAAAGGGTAGGTAGGCTGGGCTGAGAGAGAGAGAGAGAGAGAGAGAGAGAGAGGGAGAGAGAGGGAGTCCCAAACTAGCAGATCTCTTCCCTGTTTCCAGGACCGCCGGATTGTTGCAAAAGAGAGATGTAGAAACAAATGCATAAAACTTTCCTAAAACAATTCTTATTATGACCGAGTTGTTATGTCTTGCCATTATCAAGTAAACAAGGGATAGAATCTGGGGAGGATATTTTTAATGAATACGTTCAACGCCTTCCTTGACTGTTGGTCTGCCAATGGCTCGAAGTGTCATTCTTTCGTCTCCAACCAGCAAATGGGTATTTTATGCCCTCCGTTTTTTCCATAGATTTAATGAACCATAGATTTGTGTTTTGCTAGGAGTATGTTTATCTAATCTCTTGACAGCATTGATGATCTTACGTTGTTTGGGTAATGAAATCTCTGCAAGAAAACAACCAAGCTCAGAGAGCACCAAAGACCCCTCATTTCAACCTTGAGCTAAAAATATTCTCCTCTATTGGAATCTCCTGTCTTTCCTAGTTTGCAGTCCCAAAGGCACCCAAGTAATGGATCCTTAGAGGAAGGGGGGAAATTCAATGCCCTTTTCTGTCATATTCTTACTGTTTTATATTTTTTCATATATGCCTTTTACATTTTTAAGGATAAATATTTTGTAATGCTTTACCTGCAAAGTATCATGCATAAAATAATAACAGCAGTGTTGTTTTAAGCTTTGTCCTTGATACCGCTGGCTAGAGTAAACTGTGTCGATCGTGTGATGTCACTGTTCAGGAAATCCCAAGTTCTAATCCAGTGTCGTGTCCCACTCCTCCGCTGACGGCCGGGTCAGGGAAATCCGAATCAGGCTTGCCTCTGCAGCTCTGCCCAAAGTCCTAGCAAAGTCCTCAGAGCAGGCAGGAGACCAGAAAGTGACTTCAGCAAGATAAGTTCGACTTTTGCCTGACTCAGAGACTGCCAGAAAGCAGGTCCTTTATATAGGCCATGGGGTGTGGCTCCATGACTCAGCACTCATTAAGGCCTGCCCCTCCCTTCCTTCTGTTGCCTCCGCCTATCCAATCTTCTGATGCGAGGGTCACTCCAATCAGCTGTTGTTGGAAGTAAACTTTCCTCAGGCTCACATGCTGTGGAGGAGGGGGAGGGGTCTAGCTGCTCCGTTTGCCTGGGCATGCAGCCAGGGCTGGGGCTGGGGGATGCTCCCTCCTCTGCAGCCTGCTTGGGCATGGAGCCAGGGCTGGGACTGGGAGGTGCCCCCTCCTCTGCAGCTTGTCTGGGCATGGAGCCAGAACTGGGGCCGGGAGAAGATATCCAAGATCCCTTCCAACTTTGTTATTACGAATTAATTGCTGAGACTCTAGAAAGAGTGCAGAGAAGAGCAACAAAGATGATTAGGGGACTGGAGGCTAAAATATATGAAGAACAGTTGCAGGAACTGGGTATGTCTAGTTTAATGAAAAGAAGGACTAGGGGAGACATGATAGCAGTCTTCCAATATCTCAGGGGCTGCCACAAAGAAGAGGGAGTCAAGCTATTCTCCAAAGCACCTGAGGGTAGAACAAGAAGCAATGGGTGGAAATTGATCAAGGAAAGAAGCAACCTAGAACTAAGGAGAAATTTCTTGACAGTTAGAAGAATTAATCAGTGGAACAACTTGCCTCCAGAAGTTGTGAATGCTCCAACACTGGAAATTTTTAAGAAAATGTTGGATAACCATCTGTCTGAGATGGTGTAGGATTTCCTGCCTGGGCAGGGGATTGGACTAGAAGGCCTCCAAGGTCCCTTCCAACTCTGTTGTTATATTATATTATATTAATTAACTAATTAATTGGATTTGATCCACCCATTGCCTGCTTTTTGGGATTAACATGAGAGACAATCTATTAGGAAGCTTGCCTGCATCAACCCCTTTGAAATGAGAAGCAATGTTAGCATTTTTCCATCCTTAAATCGTCTTGGAGGTGTTGGGAGTGCATGTTTGATCAGGCTGCCTAATCTTTGGCTCGGAATCTGGAATGTGCCATCTCAACAGGTCAAGGTTCTAAGAGGCTAAGGCGGATCTAGACCAGTGTTCTTCAAACTTGGCAACTTTGCTGTGTTAAAATGTGCCCCCATGCTGGCTCAGGACTTCCTGAGAGTTAAAATCCACACATATTAAAGTTACCAAGTTTGAAAAACACTGGGGTAGAGTGTTAAGTTTTCCTTTTTTGCAGGTGGTAGTGCAAATTCTATGATCAACAAAACATTCCCTCCTATTCACTTTTAGCCATGCGCTTGGACAGCACTCGGCATTTCTGTGGAGAGGAGTATCATTTTTTTTTTAAAAGCAATGTCTTAAAGTAGTCTAGATAGTCCTCAACTTACAACCAGTCACTTAACAAGCATTTGAAGTTACAATGGACTTCCCCAGAGCTACTGACAACCCAATTTTGAAGCTCCAATTTTATTATTTTTTTATTTTTTGAATTTATATCCCGCCCTTCTCCGAAGACTCAGGGCGGCTTAAACTGTGTTAAGCAATAGTCTTCATCCATTTGTATATTATATACAAAGTCAACTTAATTGCCCCCAACAATCTGGGTCCTCATTTTACCTACCTTATAAAGGATGGAAGGCTGAGTCAACCTTGGGCCTGGTGGGACTCGAACTTGCAGTAATTGCAAGCAGCTGTGTTAATAACAGACAGACTTAGTCTGCTGAGCCACCAGAGGATCACATTTTGGGCGTTTGGCAACCAGCCCACATTTATGATCGTGAGTTAGGATGTTTTTGCCAGAAACCGGTGTTTACTTCCAGTTTACAGCAAAAAAAATGCCCATTGGGTACAATAGGTTCATTCCACGACCACCGCGTTCATTTAACAACCAAAGCATTCACTAAATAACCAATGCAAAAAAGGTCATAAAATTGGGCACAGTCATATGATGATCAGCTTAATGACTGGCAGGACATACAACTGTAATTTCAGGCTCAATTACGTAAGTCGTAAGTCGTAAGTCAAGGATTACCTGCATTTGGATCAGCATCCCAAACAAAGGAGGCAGAATAGACATATTTCAGTGTTGTGTTTTCAGATTCTATCTGAACTGATTTCTGATTTGGGGGAGGGCGCTTTCCAAGTTAGTTATCAAGATTAGAGGAATCGTTTTTTGTGAGTGATCTGTGATTAGTTGCAACAAGCTAAGAATCCTCACGTTGGTGAATTAGGCATGGGGAATGGCCTTTGTATTATTCATACTAGCAACCGTTTCAGCCAGGCCACTCAGGGGAATTTGTAAAGGAAAATGAACCTTTATAACCCTGCAGCATCACACAGACAATCTGCAAAGAGCAATCTAAAGTATTTCTCTTTTGTTGTGCTTGTAATTTTTGTCTTTTTTTATCTTTGAGGGTTTTTTTAATACCCTATTTTTGAAATAAATAAAAATCGTGATGGACAAATGAAAGAGATAAAACACATTTAGGAAAAAAAATGGATTTCCCTTGAGTTTGAATTCCCTAAGTCCATTCTTCCCAAAGTATATCACTATTGGGATGTGTTGGGACTGCAACCAGGAGTGAAATCCAGCACATTCTAACAGGTTCTGGAGAACCTGGTAGCGGAAATTTTGAGTAGTTCAGAGAACTGGCAAATACCACCTCCGGCTGGCCCCAGAGTGGGGTGGGAATGGAGGTTTTGCAGTATCCTTCCCCTGCCACGCCCACCAAGCCCACCAAGCCACGCCCTCAGAATCGGTAGTAAAAAAAATTGGATTTCACCACTGACTACAACTCCCATCAACAACTCATGTTGATAAGCGTTGTAATCCCAGAGCATCTTTAGTAGCTATGAATTCTGTCAAGGTAGCAAAATTCCATGTACTCTTGGAAGATGCTTCAGCATCAAAATACATGGATGGATGGATGGATAAACAAAGAGAGGCGCACACATAGTCCCACAGGATATAGATAGTCCTCAAGTTACAATAGTTCATTTAGTGACTGTTCAAAGTTACAATGCCACTGAAAAAAAGTGGCTTATGACAATTCTTATTTATTTTGTTTATTTATTTACTTATTTATTTTGTCACAGCAACATATGTAAGTATCATACAAAAAGATTATATAGTATATAAACATATATATGAGTAAATATTAGGAGGTATAAGCGTATATATATATATATATATATATATATATATATATATATATATATATATATATATATATATATATATATATATATATATGGAGAAGAAAAAGAGAAACAATAGGACAGGAACGGTAGGCACGTTTGTGCTCTTATGCACGCCCCTTATGGTCCTCTTAGGAATGGGGTGAGGTCAATAGTAGAAAGTTTTTGGATAAAGCTTTTAGGATTATGGGAAGAGACCACAGAGTCAGGTAAAGTATTCCAAGCACTGATGATTCTGTTACAGAAGTCATATTTTCTGAAATCTAGATTAAAGCGGTTGACATTAAGTTTAAATCTGTTGGTTGCTCTTGTATTATTGCAATTAAAGCTGAAGTAGTCTTTAACAGGAAGGACATTACAATAGATGATTCTATGAGTTAAACTTAGGTCTTGTCGAAGGCGATGGAGTTCCAAGTTTTGGATTTCAAGTCTGGCGGGATAAGGTATTTTGTTGTTTTCAGAGGAATGGAGAACTCTTCTTGTAAAATATTTCTGGACACGTTCAATTGTATTGATGTCAGAGATGTGGTGAGGGTTCCAAACAGGCGAGCTGTATTCTAGAATTGGTCTAGCAAATGTTTTACATGCTCTGGTTAGTAGTGTGGTGTTTTTGGAAAAGAAGCTACGCAAGATTAGGTTTACAACTCTTAGAGCCTTTTTTGCTATGTAGTTGCTGTAGCATCCCCATGGGCAAGCGATCAAAATTCAGATGCTTGGCAACCGACTCATATTTATGACAGTTGAAATGTCCCAGGGTCATGTGGTCCCCTTTTGCAACCTTCTGACAAGCAAAGTCAATGGACAAAGCAGATTCACTTAACAACCATGTTACTAACAACAACTGTGGTAATTCACTTGACAATTGTGGCAAGAAAGGTTGTAAAATGGGGGTAAAATCCAGTTAACAACTGTCTCGCTTCAGCAGCCGAAATTTCGGGCTCAATTGTGGTCGTAAATTGAGGATTGCCTGTAGATTACCAATCCCACATAGACAGCGGCTTGTGAAGCTCTAGGAAAAATTTCCATTTCAGGGCACACACATTTTGCTCACCAAAATCCATATAGCTTTCTAATTTTTTCTGTGCCAGATGGGTCACTTGGCAGACAAGATCATTGGGTTCCACAGGCTCCTCAGAGATCTCTAGCCAGCATTAAAATCACTGCTTCCATATTGGCATAAAAATGTATCTTGCGATTGAACATTCCAAATGGCACCCAATAGTTCGAATTGCTTTTAACGTTAATTTGTCGCCCTGTCTACCTGATCACAAAGCTGAAACCCCTGAGAGACGAGCAGCCTTGCAATCAGAGACAGCCTGGATCATATTGGAATTCACAGCATCCAAGTGACAGGTTACAGGAGAATCCAGAATGTTCTCTTTGGCCATATCAACATCCCTGCTAAAACCTTTTTAATGCCTGTATCAGATGTCATAAACCATTGATTCAAGAGCCGACACTTAAAAAAAAAAACACCCTCTGTTTCCTATATGTGGCAAAGACTTTACTGAAATTGTTCCCACTGCTACCATCACCATCTCGTGAACTCCAATATTTATTTATTAATTATATTTTTATTCCACCTTTATTACTTTATATTACTTCATACCCAATTCTCCCTTTCCTCCTAGTTTCCGTACAGTTTTTCCCCTCCTGTGTGGCGAGTTGGGCTGAGAGAGAAAGAGAGAGGGAGTGACTGGCCCAAAGACACCCAGTCAGCTTTCAGGCCTAAGGCAGGACTAGAACTTACCATCTCCTGGTTATTGGTCCAAAGTCAACCAGCCAATTTTCATGCCTAAGGTAGGACTAGAACTCTCCGTCTCCTGGTTTCTAGCCCGGCACCTTAACCACAAGACCAAACTGGCTCAAACGGCCCTCAGTCAGGAAGTCCCTCCTCAGTTCAAGTTGAGATCTCTGTGCAAAGCTTCCAACTGGTTCTTTTCTTACCTGTAGATGCTTTGGAGCAGGGGTCTCCAACCCTGGCAACTTTAATCCTGTAGGACTTCAACTAGAGGGAGTCTCACGTAGCTCCCATGTGACACCCCTCCTGCGCAGACTGGACTGGCTTCCTGTTGCCTTTTGGGTGCATTTCAAGGTTTTGGTTACCACCTTTAAAGCGCTCCATGGCTTGGGACCTGGGTACTTACGGGACCGCCTGCTGTTACCTCATGCCTCCCACCGACCCGTACGCTCGCACAGAGAGGGCCTTCTCAGGGTGCCGTCCGCCAGACAATGTCGGCTGGCGGCCCCCAGGGGAAGATCCTTCTCTGTGGGGGCCCCTACTCTTTGGAACGAACTTCCCCCTGGTTTACGTCAAATACCTGACCTTCGGACTTTTCGCCGCGAACTGAAAACATACCTGTTTGTTCGTGCGGGGCTTTCTTAAATTGTTTAGTTTAAAATTTAAAATTTCTTTTTAGTTTTAACTGGGTTTTTTTTAGATTTTTTAACCATTTTTAATTTCGGCCACACTGTGTAATAAGTTTTTTAATTTATTTTTAACTGTATATTGTCTCTTTTTACCTTGGCTGTACACCGCCCTGAGTCCTTCGGGAGAAGGGCGGTTTATAAATCTAATAAAATAATAATAATAAATAATAATAATAATAACTCCCAGAATTCCCCAGGCAGCTTTGCTGGCTGGAGAATTCTGGGAGTTGAAGTCCGCCAGGATTAAAGTTGCCAAGGTTGGAGAACCCTGCTTTGGAGAATAGATCTACTCCCTCTTCTCTATGATATCCTTCCTATAGGGGAGAACTGCTATTCTGTCTCCCCTTAGCTTTCTTGTGTTCTTTCAGCTAAACATACATACCAAGTTTCTTTAACTGGTCTTTGTAGTTAAAGCCAAGGTTCCTATGCTCTGCCCCCTCATGGTGTACATCATACCTGATGCTCTACATGATCTAATGATCATTTACCTGATGCTCTACAGAGGAATGATTGAGTCTGTCATCTGCACCTCTCTGGTTTGGTTCTGCAACCCAACAAGACAGACATGGACTTCAGAGGATAATTAGAACTGCGGGAAAAAAACAATTACTACCAACCTGCCTTCCATTGAGGACCTGTATACTGCACGTGTCAAAAAGAGGGCCGTGAAAATATTTACAGACCCCTCACATCCTGGACATAAATTGTTTCAATTCCTACCCTCAAAATGATGCTATAGAGCACTGCACACCAGAACAACTAGACACAAGAACAGTTTTTTCCCAAAGGCCATCACTCTGCTAAACAAATAATTCCCTCAACACTGTCAAACTGTTTACTAAATCTGCACTACTATTAATCTTCTCATCGTTCCCATCACCCATCTCCTTCCACTTATGACTGTATGCCTGTAACTTTGTTGATTGTATCCTTACGATTTATATTGATATTGATTGTTTCCTGATTCCTTATTTGTACCCTATGACTATCATTAAGTGTTGTACCTTATGATTCTTGATGAAAGTATATTTTCTTTTATGTACACAGAGAGCGTATGCACCAAGACAAATTCCTTGTATGTCCAATCACACTTGGCCAATAAAAGTTTTTATTCTATTCTATTCTACAAGCTGAAGCCCCTGTGGGAGTTATTTCTCACCAGGGGTAGGCTTCAAAAACTTCAGCAAGGGGTTCTCCACCTGGTTGCTGGGTGGGTGTGGCCATGGTGGGTGTGGCCTAGTCAGCCTCCTGCACCATGGTCGGGGGGGTCGTTTTTGCCCTCCCCGGGCTCCGGAGGCTTTCCTCAAGCCTCAGGGAGGGCAAAAACGGCCTCCCCAGGTTCCTGAAGGCCGGAAACAGACTTCCTGAACTTCTGGTAGGCCTCCCTGAGCCTCCACGCACACCCTCCACTTACCTGCATCCAAAATGGGCACGTGGGGACTCCTGGAGTGGAGGGGTGGGCAGGGCCAGCCAGGAGTGGGATTTGGGGGTTCTCTGAACTGCACAGAATCTTAGCTAGAGGTTCTCCCGAACCCCCAGCAGCCACCCCTTGGTTCACACGCAGTCAGTGAAAGACAACATGGTAGCAAATCTGACCACTTACAAAAGCCAGGAATAGAAGGAGTTAGGTAGGTCAGCCAGTCCAGAGCACCCCCCATCCAAATGGACAGAAAGGAAACCAGACCAAAGGAGGGTTTGGGTCATTGTTTCTATTTATAGGGCTTTTTTTCTTCCATCTCACAGCAGTCGCTGAAATCCTTGCTTGCTGCAATAAATATTATTTATGAAAATTTCTGGGTTTCTTGTGGCTCGCTTGTGGTCTTTGTTTAAGTGGTTTGTTCCGTGCAAGTGGGGTAAAATCCTGACAGCATCAGCAAACTGCTGCGATTCAAAAACGAGCCCTATATATATAGAAGCAATATTCAAAGCCGGTTGTGTTGTCTTTTTCTGCCCTTTGTTTTTGTAACATTCGGATTTGCTATCTTATTGTTTTCACCGATTGTGTGGGAAGTGATATTTTCCGCAGAGCTCCAGAAGATGCACATGTCTGTTTTGAGCTGGGGTGGCCAATTAATTTTCTGAAGGACCACGTGAGAAACTGGGACTTTTGTCAACCTGGGTCTGGCCCAGCCGTCATCTCTGCAATTTCCCCCCCCCCTTTCTAATCCCCCAATAGGCTGTCCCCTCTATGCTTTGTTAATGTTACGTGAGCCTCTTGCACCTGGATCCAAGCAGATCAAGTGAGCCATCAAGAAGCTGGTATTAAGTGTCCAGCCAGCCACGGGGTTAGGGAGCTGTCCCAGGGCATAAGAGGAGCGATGGCACCTCTCGGGCTGGATGCATGGGAGAAGCAGCTCATGCAAATAACCTCTCTGTCACCCCGAGCCAGGATGGGACCGCGGGAGCCGGTGGGCTTGGATTGACTCCTGTCTAGTCAATCAAACTGGCCCGGAGAATCTATGGCACGCTAAACAGCAATGGGCTGAAGCTCAGCCTAAGACAAACACGTCTGGCAGGCAATTGAGGGAAGAGGTTGCTGATATTGGCTAGGCTGGAGAAGGCCACACACACAAACACACACACACACACACACACACACACA
This sequence comes from Ahaetulla prasina, assembly GCF_028640845.1. NCBI lineage: Eukaryota > Metazoa > Chordata > Lepidosauria > Squamata > Colubridae > Ahaetulla > Ahaetulla prasina. The sequence goes on along the minus strand of NC_080540.1, from coordinate 290,530,496 downwards.
CACACACACACACACACACACTGCATTCCTGGCAGTTCCCGGCTACGGAAAATTTGCTTGCCATGTTATGTAAGTCTGACCTTGCCCTTTCTCTCAAGTGCCCCTTGGAGTCAGACCCTGAAAGGGAACCTGAAGAAATGGGTGACTCAACCCACTCAGTGCAGGGAAACTGAGGCAGCTGGATGGGCTGTTGGTGTGTCGAGAGGGGATGGAGCCATGTGCCATAACCCCCCAGCTTGGCTGGATAGTCACTGGATGATTTTGGGCAAGGTGTTCCTTTTCGGACTCAGCTTTTTATTGGCCAAAGGTGAGGAAGGATATACGGGCAGTCCTCGACTTACGACCACAACTGAACCCAAAATTTCCAGAACAAACCAGAAGAAAGTTGAATCGGAGCCACGCAGGCAGACTCATTTGTAGCAAGTTCTGCTTTGGCCTGTTCGTGTCACGGGTTCTTTAATGTATACCCAGGTCAGTGGGCTACAAAACTCCCAAGACCGCCCACACAACCCTATTTGGCCTGGCCTCCAGGCCAGGGTTCCCCAGCTCCCAGGCCACGGCCTATTAGGAACTGGACTGCGTGAGTGGTGGGCCAGCACACGTGTACACGTGCAACTCGACACAAGCGGCAGCGCACTAGCCTGCTGCTCGCACATGAGTCAGCCTGCCGCTTGTGCGGTCCGGTTCCCCTCTCGTCCCTCTCAGCCAGGCTGCCAAGCCACAAAGGTTGAGGACCACTGCTCTAGGACAGGAGTCTCCAACCTTGGCAACTTTCAGACTTGTGGACTTCAACTACCAGAGTTCTGAAAGTTGCCAAGGTTGGAGACCCTTGACCTAGGTAACAGACCTACATGTACTCAAAGGCTACTTTCCCACTATTCCAGCGGCACCTCTCGGGCGCCAGGGAGTGGTTCAGCGGTGAAAGGTAAAATTTGTTACTACCGGTTCTGTGGGCGTGGCTTGGTGGTGGTGGGGATAATGTGACTGGGTGGGCGTGGCCAACCTTTTTTTTTTTAACTTTTAAAAGCTTTTTTCCCTACAACCTCTTCAGCCGAAGAGCTTGTAAAAAAAATGCTTTTAAAAGGTTCTGAAGATCCCAGCTGAGTTGCCTGATCATCAGAGGCTTTTTTTTTTAAACTTTTAAAAGCATTTTTTCGGCCAAAGAAAAAATGCTTTTAAAAGTAAAAAAAAACCCACAACCTCTGATGATTGCGCGGCTCAGCAGGGCATGGGCGGGGGAGGGCAGGGATTTTTGCTACCAGTTCTCCGAACCACCTGCCGCCATCACTACCGGATAAAGCGATCCGGTCCGAACAGGGAGCGTTTCACCCCTGGACTGGTTCCATGGAGAGGGTTTTCTGTGGACCAGAGGGGATGTGATTTTGCATGCTGCCTGCATCCTGTGGGTGGGACTTTGCTTGCTTCCATGGCCCGGTTGCTGGCATGCCTTGGAATGGTGTCAGTTCAGAGACCATGGGGTTGGGGACCCCTGCCCTATTCTATGACATCTTTTTGTAACTCCGCTACTTCTCTTTGTGAACTTTATTCCTAGAGAACAATGCAGGTAAACTTGACAAGCACAATTGAGCCCAAAGTTTTCATTGCTAAGTAATATAGTTTTAAGTGAATTTTGCCCAATTTTATTACCTTTCTTACTATAAGAAAGGCTGAGCGCCAAAGAATTGAGGCCTTTGAATTCTGGTGCTGAAGAAGACTCCTGCAAGTCCCTTGGACTGCAAGGCGAACAAACAAGTCAGTCCTAGAGGAGATCAACCCTGATTGCTCTTTAGAAGGCCAGGTCCTGAAGAGGACACTCAAATACTTTGGCCACCTAATGAGAAGGAAGGACTCCCTGGAGAAGAGCCTAATGCTGGGAACGATGGAGGGCAAAAGAAGAAGGGGATGGCAGAGAACGAGGTGGCTGGATGGAGTCACTGAAGCGTGAGCTTAAATGGACTCCAGAGGATGGTAGAGGACAGGAAGGCCTGAAGGAACGTTGTCCATGGAGTCGCGATGGGTCAGACATGACTTCGCAACTAACAACAACAACAACGACTTTTCTTGCCACAGTTTTGTTGCAGTTGTTAAGTTGGAGGCACAGTTGTTCGGTGAATCTGTCTCCCTCTTGACTTTGCTTGTCAGAAGATCGCAAAAGTTGATCACATGGTCCCAGGATACTGCAACTGTCATGAATATCAGCGAGTTGCCAAGTATCTGAATTTTGATCACGTGACCATGGGGATGCTGCAACGGTCATAAGTATGAAAATCAGTCATAACTCACTTCTTTCGGTGCCATTGTAACTTTGAATGGTCACTAAACGAATGGTTTTAAGTCGAGGACTACCTCTATCTGTATCTTTAAATGATCCCTCCATGTGGCATTAATGAAACTCAAAGGCAATAATTTGTTTCCTAGCTTTTCCTGATCAAAAGCTTTATCATGCCAAGACAGCAATGAATATCTTGGGATATGTGTCAGCATTTGGGACCCCAAGGGGATCTGGGGAGATGCTTAGTGCATTCCCCTCCCTGTGTGGTTAGATTGTAATTACTATTATTGGAGATTATCTGCTAGACAGATGGAGTGTTGAGTTAATGCTGGTGTGTGTGTGTGTGTGTGTGTGTGTGTGTGTGTGTTTAAATGCATACTTAGTGGTGGTTTCATTCAAGCCAGCCAAGCACAATTGACAGATGCTTGAGATGGGTGGGTTGGCTCAGAAACATGGACTTCCCCAATCAAACCCTTGAGAAATGCCCTTCCCATCTCCTCTCCCTCCCTCCCTTCTGCCTCCCCTCCCGTCTCCTCTCCTCTCCCTTCCCTTTTTTATCCTCCCTTCCCTTTCTACTTCTTTTATCCACCCTTCCCACTTCCCTAGGAAGATTTGATGTGCAGAAGAATGATATATTACTATTAATACAGGCAATGCCACCATCTAGGGGAGCTGAGTAATCTGATGCAGATTCTAAGCATTTTTAAGACTAGCAAACCTTACTGAGGCATAAGCAGTGGTGAAATGTAAAATTTGTTACTACCGGTTCTGTGGCTGTGGTTTGGTGGTGGTGGTGGGTAATGTGACTGTGTGGGCTTGGCCAACTTTTTTTTTTTTTTTAACTTTTAAAAGCATTTTTTTCTACAACCTCTTCGGCGGAAGAGATGGTAGAAAAAATGCTTTTAAAACACTCTGACGATCCCAGCTGAGCCGCGTGATCATCAGAGGCTTTTTTTTTTTACTTGTAAAAGCATTTTTTCAGCCGAAGAAAAAATGCTTTAAAAATTTTTTTTTTAAAAAAGCCTCTGATGATCGCGCGGCTCAGCTGGGCATTGGAGGTGGGGGGAGGGATTTTTGCTACCGGTTCTCCAAACCACCCGCCGGCATCGCTATCGGATCAGGCGATCCGGTCCGAACCCGGGAGCATTTCACCCCTGGGCATAAGGTTTCATCAGAGCAGCAATTCATTCATTTCATCAGCCGCATAGTCAAGAGTTTGCCGTTATGAGGGCTTTAAATACAGAGAGTTATAGGGTGGGAGGAAGGGGTGAGCAGAAAAAAACCTGGTGGGAAGCTAATGGGTTTATGCAATAGCAAAGATTGAGGGAAGAATTTCCCAGGACAGGTGGGGTTGGGTGTTATCTTATTAGTTAGAAAAGGTAATAAGCTAAGATCCTGCTCAGATCTTCTTTAATGGATTGGAATTTGCTTAATGGATTGGAACTCAGTTGTCCCTCATTGTACAGGCAGTCCTTGACTTGAGCCTGAAATTTCTGTTGCTAAGTGAATTTCGTCCCGTTTTACGACCTTTTTTTGCCACGGTGAATCACTGCAGTTGTTAAATTAGTAGCACGGTTGTTAAGTGAATCTGGTTTCGCCATTGACTTTGCTTCTCAAGAAGGTTGCAGAAGGTGACCCTGGGACTCTGCAACCGTCGTAAGTACATGCCAGTGGCCAAGCAGCTGAGTTTTGATCACATGACCGTGGGGATGCTGCAATGGTCGCTAAGTGTGAAAAATGGCCACAAGTCTCTTTTTTTCCAATGCTGTTGTCATTTTGAACAATCGCTAGTTGTGAGTCGAGGTGTGGCAATGGCGAAGCTTTGGTTCTTCCACCACCTTCCATTCATGAGACCTGCGCGCCACGTCTTATCGTTTTTGCGAGTTCTGATGTTCAGTTTGCCATAAAAGTTGTCCCTCTTAAAATGTTAAGCCCTCTAATGCCTCTTCAGATCCTGTTCACGAAAACGTATGTCCTATTCGAAGAGATTGGTCATGAAAATGAACAGACTCTACTCGTAGCGATAGACCAGGGGTCCCCAAACTTGGCAGCTTTAAGGACTATGCTGGCTGGAGAATTCTGGGAGTTGAAGTCCACAAGCCTTAAAGCTGCCAAGTTTGAAGACCTCTGCTGTAGATCAACCCAATTCTTTCCATAAATGTCCCTTAAATGCTTTAAATGCACCTGTGATCTAAGTACTGGTAGTCCTCAACATACAACCGTAATGGAGCCTGCTCATTATAGTTGCATGTCGTGACGGTTGTAACACTGTTTTATGATCTTTCTTATGGTAGCAAATGCTCCAGTCGTAAAGTGAACCAACGGTTTGCTGTAAGGTGCACCCAGAGGTGCACCCGGAGGCTGCAGTTAGTCCAGAATGCGGCTGCGCGAGTAGTAATGGGAGCCGCGCGTGGCTCCCACGTAACACCACTGCTCCATAGTCTGCACTGGCTTCCTGTGGTCTTTCGGGTACGCTTCAAGATTTTGGTTACCACCTTTAAAGCACTCCATGGCTTAGGACCCGGGTACTTACGAGACCGCCTGCTGTTACCCTATGCCTCCCACCGACCCGTACGCTCTCATAGAGAGGGTCTCCTCAGGGTGCCGTCCGCCAAACAATGTCGGCTGGCGGCCCCCAGGAGTAGGGCCTTCTCTGTGGGAGCATCGACGCTCTGGAATGAACTCCCCCCTGGCCTACGTCAAGTGCCTGATCTTCGGACCTTCCGTCATGAGCTAAAAACATACTTATTTATTCAAGCGGGACTGGCATAATAGTTTGATTTTAAATTGGGGTTTTATTAATATTTTAAATATTTTAAATTTTAATTTTAATTATCAGCCGTTTTTGTAAGTTTGCTATGTTTTAATTCGTTTTTAACTGTACATATCTTGTATTTTATTGTTGGCTGTACACCGCCCTGAGTCCTTCGGGAGAAGGGCGGTATAAAAATTTAATAAATTAAATTAAATTAATTAAATTAAGCATGGTTTTGCAGAAAACCAGATTTGCAGCAAAACTGTCATAAAACACGGTCATGTGACCACGGGACCTCGCAATTGGCTGTAAACGCAGCCATTTTGGCAAGTGCCCAAAGTTTGGTCACATGACCTCAGAAGGGGCTGATCGTTAGAACTTTGCATCTGGGATGTAAATTCCCTTTTTCAGGTCATAACTTTCAAACCGTCACTAAGCGACCAGTCATAAATCGAGGACTGCCTATATTTAAATCGTTTGCCGAGGATCCTCCATCTCAGAGTCTGCCTACTGCAGAGGCGGGTTGAAGCCTGCCAGAGCCAAGGTGTTTTGATATGAAAGTGGTGGTGTTTTTTTCTAAGGAAATGGAATTCCGGATGGCCATTGCATTGCAATTAAGATAGATGAATTTTTTTCCTGCCATGTATTCACTATTGAGAGCCAGTTTGGCCTGATGGTTAAGGCGCCAGGAGACTGTGAGTTCTAGTCCTGGCTTTGACACAAAGCCATCTGGATGACCTCAGGGCAGTTATTCTGCCTTGGCCCTGGGAAGAAGACAACGGCAAACCACTTCTGAAAAGCCTTACCAATAAAATGGCAGAGACATTGAAGGCACCAATTGATTGGTTTTCCAACGGTTGGTGTCATTCAAATTTCAGCCAATGAATTATAACTTTACTGAGTCATTGCTGCTCCATTTTAATTTAAAAGTTTAAATAATATTATTTGTAGGCATGCTTCTTGTTCCACGTTTCCACTGGCCTAAGCCCCTTTGTTGGGTTGAAACATGAAACCACTCCAGTTTAGATTGCAGAAAATATGATTTCTGTAACAGAATTATCTGTGCTTGGAATGCATTACCTGACTTTGTGGTCTCCTCTCATAACCCCAAAAGCTTTAAACAAAATCTATCCACTGTTGACCTCACCCCATTCCTAAGAGGACTCTAAGGGGCGTGTATAAGAGCACAAACGTGCCTACCGTTCCTGTCCTTTTGTTTCTTTCCCTATATATATATATGCTTATACTTCCTTGTTTCTCCTCATATATTTGTTTATACATTATATAATCTTTTAGTGTTATGCTTGTATATATGGTTTTGACAAAATTAAATAAATAAATAAAAATAAATGATTTAAATCCCAGCCACCACACATTCATGCAATTGTAAGTCAGCTTTGAGCTCTGATTGTTTCTCATACTGTCTATCGTATATGAGATAACGTCTGCATGCAATTGTATGATAATTCAGCTAGGTTAACAAGAACAAAATCTCTGTTATAACATCCTGTACCCAAAAGGGGGGAAAAAATCAACTTGTGACTTAACCTAAAAAGCTGATTCACATAACACATGGAACCATCAACTATCTCATCTCCTTTTAGCCAGCTCTTTCATATTGTGTGATCCCAGTAGCCATGTCCTGTCTCACGGATGACTTGTTAAGCTTGTTTTCACTTGGAACAAAAAATACAGAATAACAGAGTTGGAAGGGACCTTGGAGGTCCTCTAGTCCAACCCCCTGCTCCAGCAGGAGATCTCATACCGCTCTGGTCAAATGGCTGTCCAGTCTCTTCTTGAAAACCTCCAGTGATGGAGCACCTACAACTTACGGAGGCAAGCCACTGAGTGATTGTTCTCACTGTCAGAAAACTTTTCATTCATTGGAAGTTGGACCTTTCTTTGATAAGCTTCCCTCAAGTGCTTTGGAGAATAGATTGACCCCGCTCCTCCCATGATGACCTCTCAAGTACTGGAAGACTGCTAATCCTTCTCTACCCAGTTCCTGCAACCTTTCATCAAAGGCTTCAGTTTCCATGCCCTATATATCATCTTTGCTGCTTTCTGTCTGCTTTTTCCAGGGTCTCAACATCATTTTTGTATCATAGCGACCAGAACTGGATGCAATGTTCCAAGTATGGTCTCATCGGCACAGTATGATGCGATACTACCGTGTTTCCCCAAAAATAAGACCCTGTCTTATATTTTTCTGAACCCTGAAATAAGCGCTTGGCCTTATTGCCATGCGCCAACTCAGTAAGCTCAAACTGCCCAAAGAGCTGCTGATTCAGTTCTACAGAGGAATTATTGAGTCTGCCATTTGCACCTCTATAACTGTTTGGTTTGGTTCTGCAACCCAGCAAGAAAGACACATACTTCAGAGGATAATTAGAACGGCAGAAAAAATAATTGCTACCAACCTGCCTTCCATTGAGGACCTGCATACTGCACGAATCAAGAAGAGGGCCGTGAAAATATTTACAGATCCCTCACATCTTGGACATAAACTGTTTCAACTCCTACCCTCAAAACGACGCTATAGAGCACTGCACACCAGAACAACTAGACACAAGAACAGTTTCTTCCCAAACGCCATCACTCTGCTAAACAAATAATTCCGTCAACACTGTCAAACTATTTACTAAATCTGCACTACTATTAATCTTCTCATCGTTCCCATCACCCATCTCTTTCCACTTATGACTGTATGACTGTAACTTTGTTGCTGGTAATCCTTATGATTTATATTGATATATTGACCATCATTTGTGTTGTAAATGTTGTACACTGAGAGCATATGCACCAAGACAAATTCCTTGTGTGTCCAATCACACTTGGCCAATAAAAATTCTATTCTATTCTATTTAAAAGCCCAATTGGGCCTATTATCAGGGGACGTCTTATTTTGTGGGAAACAGGGCATCACTTCACATGATCTTGAAACTGTCCCTCTGTTGATGCAACGTAGGACTGCATTAGCTTTTTTGGCAGTTGCAGGACACTCCTGGCTCATACTTAAACAGGGTTGTCTACTGGGACACCTAGATCCCTCTCACAGTTGTGACTTTTAGTGATTTATCTCCACTTGAATCTGAACTGCAGAAAATCCCACTGTGTTTTAGCAGTTGGTACAAAATTTGTGGGCATCTCACAGTACACCTGACAGGAGATAGGAAATCTCTGGTCCTCCAGCTGCTGTTGAACCACAGTTGTGTGGGATGCAGTGAATTGTGGTTCTTCCTCTAAAGGGCCATAACTTCCTCATCTCCTCCATAAAGTGAATTTCCACAGTCAACGGTGTCGATATTGATACGAAATCCTGGTCTATTTGTGAGTGTTGGAAGTCCACCCATCTTAAAGTTGTTGAAGCTGACAAACACTGAGCCAAGGCGAAGACCACGATGGAAGATGACTTTTGGAGGTCCTTCAAACAGAAGGTGGCGCCAGTCGTAAGCTGTGTGTACACACTGTACCTGAACTGAAGCAAAGGCAATGCAGTTTTGCGGCTTCTCCTGTGTGAACTTCTCTAGTGCTGTGTGATTGTTCTAACCTGCGCTCTGGGTTTTTGCAAATGCCATTCTTTTTAAAATCGTGCTTCATTAAAGGGCAGTCGAAGTGGTGCTGTGCAGATCAAAGTTAAAGGTAGAAGCACGGGGAAAGGCGATAGGTGCAAGTTCCTAGGAAATATGACAGCAGCTAATGAGCATAAAGCATATCCTTTATTCACTCTGGTGTGTATGTTTTTTTTTTTTTGAAAGTATGCATAATATTGGTGCAGGCAATAATTTGATCCAGCTTGACATTCTGGCAGGCACCCCAAGGTCTGAGCCGCATGAACGGTTTCCTTTCTAACCCAAGTAATGAGAATGGTTTATGTAATTCAAAGTACTTTGCAGAACACATGGACTAATTAAGTTTTCCCTGGAATTGGTCGCAAACGCAGTGCTTGGAAACAGGCCGGCTTGATTGCCACCCCTGGTGAGTGAAAGTCTGTCGGCATCATGAGACTGTTAAAGAAACTTTCAGGCCACATGGACAGGACACCCAAGTTTGATTCGAGGTCCTGATCAAAGTGGCTCAGGGGCTAGGACATTGAGCTTGTCGATCGAAAGGTCGGCAGCTCAGCGGTTCGAATCCCTAGTGCTGCCGTGTAATGGGGTGAGCTCCCGTTACTTGTCCCAGCTTCTGCCAACCTAGCAGTTCCAAAGTACGTAAAAAATGCAAGTAGAAAAATAGGGACCACCTTTGGTGGGAAGGTAACAGCGTTCCATGCGCCTTTGGCGCTGAGTCATGCCGGCCACATGACCATGGAGACATCTTCGGACAGCGCTGGCTCTTCAACTTTGAAACGGAGATGAGCACCGTCCCCTAGAGTCGGCAACGACTACCACGTATGTGTGAGGGGAACCTTTACCTTTACCTTTATCTGATCAAATGCGAGTCAAATACAAAGTCACCCTGCTGGGTTTCATGGCTAAGGCGGGACTAGAACTCACAGTCTCCTAGTGATTAGACAAAGTCATCCAGCCAGCTTTCATGCCTAAGGTGGGACCTAGAACAGGGGTGTCAAACTCAAGGCCCACAGGCTCGATCCAGTCCATGGGGTGCTTAGTTCTGGCCCGTGGGACCGCCTTGGAAACAGCAAGGGACCAGCCTACGGTGCCTCTGCCAGTGGAAACAGACTTCACGAGGGCCGCATGTGGCCCTCCAAAACTCCGTTTTCTCTGGCAGAGGGTTGCAGGGATCCGTTGCAGCCAAAATTGGAGTTCAGGAGTCCATTTTCACTGGCAGAGCATTCGTGCCCCTGACACAAGTGATGAAATCGAGTTTGACACCCTGGACTAAGACATTGACTTTGTTTGTCCAAGGGTCACCAAAGGAGATCACATAACTCCGGGACACTGTGACCGTCACAAATATGAGTCATTTGCCAAGCATCCAAATTTGGATCACAATGATGCTGGGGGTGCTGTAATGGTTGTAAGAGTGAAAAAAATGGTCCTAAGTGCCTTTTTTTCCCCAGTGCCGTCGTAACTTCAAACAGACATTAAATGAACTGTTGTAAGTCGAGGATTACCTGTACTGCAGAAAGCAGGTCTTCAGTGTGCATGCAGCTTCGGTTTTTGTCTGCCCACTGCCAGCAGTTCGATCCTGACCGGCTCAGGGTTGACTCAGCCTTCCATCCTTCCGAGGTCGATAAAATGAGGACTCAGATTGTTTGGAGGCCATATGCTGACGGTGTAAACCGCCCAGAGAGTGCTGTAAAACACTATGGGGTGGTATATAAGTCTAAGTGCTATTGCTGTAATAAAGTAATTTTACTGTTTCTGTCCTCAGTAACTTCCTGAACGCTACAATTAGGTTTCGCAAAGTCGAGATTTATTATTGAGTCTGGCCTAAAGCCCGACAGTGCTCATTATATCAGCTCATTAAAGAGGAGGTATGCATGCTAAGTACACATATTTCTTTGAGAAGCCAACCCTCTTTGTGTATCAATAAAAACTGCTGGGATTAATGGGCAAGGTATACAGAAAGATAATTTGTGTGCCCAAGAATAAGACAGAAATAAATTCTTTTGAGGGTCTGAAATTGGGCAGAGATTGCAATGAAGGAAGCAAGTGTTTCGAAATGAATAATGTAATAGTGTAAGCTGGGGTAGCAAAGAGGGAAAGAGAACTAATTTAGCAAGTGCCCACTGCCTTGCATTTGGAGGCTGGTGTGTGTGTATTATGTGTGAGAGTATGCGTGTGTGTTTGTTTACAGACACACAGCAGATGGGAAAATGTCATTGTCTTGTCCTTGCTATCAAAACTGTCTACATGCACATGAGTAATGTCCCTTTGTGTTGTTCCTGGCAAAAGATCAGCCATCTCCAAAGCATCAGGCAAACTTTAAACAAGGAAAGTGGGTGCTTTGCTTGAGGTTGACTAGATCAGTGGCAGAAAATTCTTGAAATGGAGATATCTACCAGAACCTCCCCGGTCCGTCAGAGGAACTCCTGCAGCAACACTAAAATTTCAATGGATACAACTTCATTTTTTCCTCTTCTATAGCAGGGGTATCCGACCTTGGCCACACAACCATGCTGGCTGGGGAATTCTGGGTGTTGAAGTCCACGGGTCTTAAAAGTGGCCAAAGTTGACTGTTGGGGGGGGAGTTTTGACCCCCAAGGGAGGAGTGCGCAACCTAGGCGTTCTCCTGGACGATCAGCTGTCCTTCGATGAACATTTGACGGCCGTCGCCAGGGGAACATTTTATCAGGTTCACCTGATTCGCCAGTTGCGCCCCTTCCTTGATCGGGACTCCTTACGCACGGTCACTCATGCCCTCGTCACTTCCCGCCTGGACTATTGCAATGCTCTCTACATGGGGCTCCCCTTGAAGAGCACCAGGAGGCTCCAGCTAGTCCAGAATGCGGCCGCGCGGGTGATTGAGGGAGCACCGCGCTGCTCCCATATAACATCTATCCTGCGCGGCCTGCACTGGCTGCCGGTAGCCTTCCGGGTGCCCTTCAAGGTGCTGGTTACCACCTTTAAAGTGCTCCATGGCTTAGGACCGGGATATATACGAGACCGCCTTCTGCCACCGATTGCCTCCCAACGACCTGTGCGCTCCCACATAGTGGGTCTCCTCAGGGTGCCGTCGACCAAACAATGCAGGTTGGCGGCCCCCAGGGGGAGAGCCCTATGGAACGAGCTACCTCCGGGGTTACGACAGCTTCCCGACCTCCGGGCCTTCAAACGTGAACTGAAGACCTTATTATTCCATCAAGCGGGACTAGCCTAAGAAATATTTTAGTGAAATTTTTAAATGGGTTTTAAATCGGTCTTCGACCGTTTTAATGGTCTGGCCATTAAATATTTGGTTTTAATTGTTTTTAAATATTGTTATTTATTATATTTGTATTGGTATTGTGTATTTTAATATGGCTGTAAACCGCCCTGAGTCCTTCGGGAGAGGGTGCGGTATAGAAATTTAATAATAAATAAATAAATAAAATAAAAAGTTGGACACCTCTGTTTCTACTGCTTACTAACCGCAGCAGTCGTCAGAAAAAATAAGGTTGGAAAACCCCAGACTGTGTGTTTATGTGCATGACACCTTTGCTCCCTTTCCACCACCTCCCCAGCAGTTTTAGATGCTCTCCCATCATCCCTTTCCAATTTTGGCTGCTCCCCATAGACTCCTTGGCACCTTGGCCTTATAAACTGGACGCCCTGGAAGTGTGAAGCTTAAATGAAGAATGTGGACTCTTGGCAAACTTCAGCAGATGATGGCTCTGCCCTGCTCTTGTGTATGTGATAACAGACACCGCGCCTCGTTTTAGATGACCGGCTCTTGTTCTAAGACTGCGAACCAGCTGGCAGGTGTGTGAACGAAAGCTTGAGCAGAGGCCATGAGGCTTAAAAGGCTTGCTGCGATACCAGGATCTTTTCTTGGGATTGGCATGGCTTAGAGAACTGACTGCCACAACGTATTTTGATAGATCAGGAAGATAACATAACATAACAACAGAATTGGAAGGGACCTTGGAGGCCTTCTAGTCCAACCCCCTGCCTAGGCAGGAAACCCTATACCATCTCAGTCAGATGATTATCCAACATTTTATCCAACATAGATCATCCGTGTTGGAAGATCTGTTTTTAAGAGGTTCTTGACTTTACTTTGCATGTTCGTCACCTGAAACTACCTTGCTCCATGTCAAAACAACAATCCACCTGTATTGTCCGCTTTGATCGGCGGTAATCTCAACAAGATTCCGCAAGAAATTCACTGATCTCTCGGATCCTTCCAGCTGAAGAATCCAAATGTTGAATTCCCTGAGATTGTTTTTGTGTCAGGAGCTTCATCTGATTGGTGTATAGTACAGTGGTACCTTGTTACTCAACCGCTTTGAAACTCATCAAATTTGGCACTCAATGTATTTTGGTGTGAAAGTTTTGTCCTTGTACTCATCATTTGTTTGTTACTCAATGCGTACATAAGCTAGGACTTGTAGTTGTCGGCTGCCTTTTGACTCACTACATTATTCCTTAAAGGAAAATTTTGTTTGGTTCTCATCATTTTTGGTACTCATCGCACCTCCTGATGATGAGTACCAGGTACTTGTATATACGCCCAGTGGGAAAGGAAGCCCATTCCCACCTTAAACCACAACATTTATCCGCAACTAGATATTTATCCACAACCAGATGCTTTGCTGGTAGTTAACACTGGATGGGAGCCAGTGACCTTAAAACTAGAGGAGGTATTTCTGCCATGGCAGATAGGACTCAGCCATGGCTAGTTGGCGACCATAGTTAAAAGAGCACTATACTAGTATTCAGTGCTATTATAAATTTATCAGAACATAGAGTCATAGTGCTGGAAGGGACCTTGAAGATCTTCTGGTCCAAGCTCCTCCCCGAGACAGGAGATCTTGTTGCATCCCAGAGAAATGGCTGTTCAATCTTTCCTTGAAGACCTCCAGTGATGGAAAACCCACAACTCTGGGAGGCAAGCTATTCCACTGATTAATTGTTCTCAGTATCAGGAAATTTCTCCTGGGTTGGGTCTCCCGCTGATGAACTCCATTGCTTTTTGTCCTGCTCTCAGGTGCTTTGGAGCAGGAGTCTCCAACTTTAGCAACTTTAAGACTTGTGGACTTCAACTCCCAGAATTCCTCAGCCAGCAAAGCTGGCTGGGGAATTCTAGGAGTTGAAGTCCTCCAGGCTTAAAGTTGCCAAGGTTGGAGACCCCTGCTTTGGAGAATAAGTTGATCCTTGTTCTCCGTGACAGCCTTTCAGGTGCTGGAAGACAGTTATCCTGTCCCCCTTAATCCTTCTCTAGGCATACCTATCTCCCTCAACCATTCATCATATGGTTTAGCCTCCAGGCCCCTTAGCATCTTTATTGCTGTTTACCATACCTTTGACTGGTGGTTTTGGGCAAGTCCTGACCGGTCTAGCCTACCTTAGAGGGGTATTATGATGATAAGACAGATTAATCATGGATGGATGGCTTTCTTGTAAATGTTTCACATTTCCTCGATCTTACAGGAGGGGGGGAGAGTGATATGATGTCTGATAAGGCTGGCGAGGAGGAGGAGGAGGAGAAGGAAGAAGAAGAAGAAGAAGAGGAAGAAGGAGGAGGAGGAGGAGGAGGAGGAGGAGGAGGAGGAGGAGGAGAAGAAGGAGAAGGAGAAGGAGAAGAAGAAGAAGAAGAAGAAGAAGAAGAAGAAGAAGGAGAAGGAGAAGGAGAAGGAGAAGGAGAAGGAGAAGAAGAAAGACAGCAACAATTAAAACAACAGCCAAACCCTAACCTAGACAACTGAACATCCTAGAACAGGGCTCTCAAGACTTGGGGACTTGCGCAAGTCCCAGAGTTCCTCAACCAGCAAAGCTGGCTGAGGAACTCTGGGAGTTGCGCAAGTCCCCAGGTCTTAAAGTTGCCAAGGTTGGAGACCCCTGTCCTAGAAGACCCACAGATGGGATAGCCTGGATTGGGAAAAGCTAGCATTATATCAAGGCTACCCCTTCAGCTTCCAAGATTTCTGTTCAATGTCTATAGAGATTCTCAATCAGGTTGTTGTTTTTTTAATACATTTCACTTCTCAGATGAGAAGTGAAATGTTTTCAAGGGGAAAAAACCAAGGAAGTCCGGCTGCCGTTTGGAAATGCATCTTTGGGGATTTCTGCTACATCCTAGTGATGAAGGCTTACTTTCTTTTGAGGCCAAATAAAGGAAAAATTACCTAGCAGAAATTAAGCCAACCATCGAACAGGAGGGCAGCTGAGCTCTTCAACTCCTTTTTTGGAAGGGACACGCCCCAGGCAGGTCATGAGGGGGGAAATGCCGTGACAGGCTCCCCCACAATTTTCCCAGGATTGCTAAAGGAGGAAACCAGGAGGGATGGTGTTTTGTGGACTTGGCACTTTGCATCAAATTATGTCTGTCCAGTGAAAGATTAATCCCCGCTGGAAAAGTTGCAAGGGAGATGCCAATGCAAACAGGACTCACTCGGACATTTTTAGTTTCCTTTGCTCTCTCGGTTTTTGCTGACCTGACGGCACTCACTAGACTCCTTGGCTCCTGGGCTGAATAAAGAAGACACAGCGAATGAATGTGTATGCATGTTTATCTGGGAGAGCGAATGGGAGAGGGCTTAAAAGAAGAAAGAGGGAGAATATATTGTAATAACTAGATAATGATCACATGTGGAGACTTTGAGTATACAAAAGATTAGGATAGGAAGAGATAGATGATAGAAAGACAGACAGACAGATATAATAGAGAGGCAGGGAGATTTTTTTTGGTGGTCTTTTGAATCCAGTTGTAATATTGTAATAACTAGATAATGATCACAGTGAGAAACTCTAAGTATACAGAAGATTAGGGCAGGAAGGAAGGAGGGAGAAAGAAAAAGAAAGGAAAGGAAGGAAGGAAGAGAAAGAAAGAAAGAAAGAAAGAAAGAAAGAAAGAAAGAAAGAAAGAAAGATAGATTTTTTCTGTGATTCTGGAAATCCAATTGTAATATACAGTAATAATTGGATAGTGATTATAGCCAAAGACATAGATAGATAGATAGATAGATAGATAGATAGATAGATAGATAGATAGATAGATAGATAGATAGATAGGCAGACAGAGAGACAGACAGACAGATATAATAGAGAGGTATAGAGATTTTTTTTGTGGTCTTTTGAATCCAATTGTAATATTGTAATAACTAGATAATAATCACAATCAGAAATTCTGAGTGTACAGAAGATTAAGACAGGAAGGAAGAAGGGAGAAAGAAAGAAGCAAGGAAGGAAAGAAAAAAGAAAGAAAGAAAGAAAGAAAGAAAGAAAGAAAGAGGGAAAGAAAGATTTTTTTCTGTGATTCTGGAAATCCAATTGTAATATACAGTAATAATTGGATAGTGATAATAGCCAAAGACTTTGAATATATAAAAGATTAGAACAGGATAGAGGGATGGATGGACGGAAAGACAGACAGACAGACAGACAGATAGGTATTTTTCTGTGATTCGTTGAATCCAAGAACGCCATGACTCAAAAAGACCCATTCAAACTGCTCTGATTTGGAGTATTTTTCAACCCGCCCGTTGAAAAAAATAAGAGGAAAGAGGCGGTGAGGTTTAGCCTACAGCAGCTGAGGATTTGTTTCTTTTTTGTTTGTCCCTTGTTGCTGAGTATCTGTCTGAACATCTTGGGAACTGATAGATCTGCACTTCATCCCAAGAGGGTTTTCTAAGCCACAGTGCCCCAGACATTTCGGTGCCTTGTGACTTGTCTAGAGACAGATATATCGAAGTGAACGTTGGGCCAGAGAAAGTTCTCCTGGACGAGAGCTGCATCAAAGAGAACTTTTTGATAGGTGGATGTTGGAGGTGTATGAACAGATGACGCATCAAGAAAAATGGTCCCTTGGACTTGGTCTGCGGAACACCTGGGAGAACCATTGTCTCAAAAGAGAAGTAATACATATCTTCATAAATAAGGTGTTGGGCATGAATTCCTCTCTCGGAAAGAAAATATTTAAACAGAATAACAGGAGTTGGAAGGGACCTTGGAGGTCCTCTAGTCCAACCCCCTACTCAGGCTGGAGACCCCTATGCCATTCCAGACAAGTGGCTGTCCAATCTCTACCTAAGTGGAAAGCTCGCCAAACCTAGATTTTCCCATGAGAGTTTAATCCAAGATCAAAGCCTTTCTTTCTTTCTTTCTTTCTTTCTTTCTTTATTTATTTATTTATTTATTTATTTATTTATTTATTTATTTTGTCATAACAGTATATATAAGCATAAGCATGAAAGTAACTAAATAATGTATATAAGCATATATATAAGCATAAGTATGTAATAACTATATTAATTGGATATAATGAAAGGAAACAATAGGACAGGAATGGTAGGCACGTTTGTGCTCTTATGCACGCCCCTTACAGACCTCTTAAGAATGGGGTGAGGTCAATAGTAGACAGTTTTTGGTTGAAGCTTTGGGGATTTTGGGAAGAGACCACAGAGTCGGGTAGTTTATTCCAAGCATTAACAACTCTGTTACTGAAGTCATATTTTCTGCAATCAAGATTGGAGCGGTTAACATTAAGCTTAAATCTATTGTGTCCTCGTGTATTGTTGGAATTGAAGCTGAAGTAGGAAGGACATTATAATAGATGATTATATTTATATGGTGTGTGTGTGTGTGTGTGTGTGTGTGTGTGTGTGTGTGTGTAAAATTGGAAGTGCCTTGGCGATGTTTCGACGAAGTCTCATTCGTCATCTTCAGGCTGGTGTTTACTGCTTCGTGCTTCTAGAAGCAGTAAACACCAGCCTGAAGATGACGAATGAGACTTCGTCGAAACGTCGCCAAGACACTTCCAATTTTACACGGGAGAAAACCGAAACAACCAAAGACCTACATACAAACACCCGTGAAAACCTCAGAAAACATATATATATATATACATATATATAAATATACACACAGAGAGAGACACACACACATATATATAAATATGCACACAAGAGATAGATAGATAGATAGATAGATAGATAGATAGATAGATAGATAGATAGATAGGTAGGTAGGTAGGTAGGTAGGTAGGTAGGTAGGTAGGTAGGTAGGTAGGTAGATAGATAGATAGATAGATAGATAGATAGATAGATAGATAGATAGATAGATAGATAGATAGATAGATAGATAGATAGATAATATAAAATGGCTTTTCTCTTATTTATAACTTTGCTGTCATATGTTAATGAAGCACTTATTCTTTGTTTTTTCCAGCAGTGGTTTGAGGGGCTGTAGGTTGCCCACCCACGTCAACACATTGCATGTATAACCCTTATTTTCACTTTTAATACCTATTTCTGTTGGATGGAAACGAAGCCCCGCCCTCAGCGTGACTTGGATTTATAAGAAGCAGCTTCCATTGCTGCTTGTGGAGGGTTTTTTTTCCCCTTTAAGCTTCCCATTTATTTATGTCTGTCAAAGAGGCATGAAGGTTGTTTTAAATCTCATTTTCTGGATTGCAGGAACAGGTTTAATTGGGCGGGCCTCTGCTTCTCATAAGCAGGCATCACTAGCCCAATGCAATGGGGGAATGCAATGAAATGGCACCTTTTTTTTTTTCTTACTTGGATCCCAGTTATTATTTCTTTGGTTAGATCTGTGAGAGGTGCATGCAGTGGTGAGCTAGCAAATGTTTAACAACCAGCTCTCTGAAAAGAAAATGGATGGACTGATGCCAATAACTAATTTTGGACAGCTAGCAACCACATAGATAGTCTCTCCCCCGCCCCCACTTTATGTGTGTGTGTGTGTGTGTGTGTTTCTGTCGAAGCACCTGGTCTGCCCCAATATGGGGGGGGGAGCATACTGCTTCCCTTTCGCCTTTCAATTCCAATCCAGGAGCCCTCAGGCAGTCACTTTCACGACAAACTATTTTGTACCAAATTTGTGTTTTGCTCCCTTTATTTCTTTATCAGCAAAACACAAATTTGGTTTTATCTATCTATCTATCTATCTATCTATCTATCTATCTATCTATCTATCTATCTATCTATCTATCCATCCATCCATCCATCCATCTCCCCTGATAATAAGCCTAATCGGGCTTTTGAGCGCATGGCAATACGGCTAAGCACTTCTTTCAGGGTTCAAAAAACACTCCCCACCTCGACCAATCTGCAAACACCCACTCCATCTACCAATCAAGATGCAATCACACAACCAACCAACCCGCTCACAGCAACACTCCCCACCTCCCCACCAGTATTTATAGAGAGACAGCAGCTCCGACCACTCTTTGCTCGAGAAGCACAAAGCTGAAGACACCAGCCTGAAGATGATGAGTGAGACCTATATATATATATATATATATATATATATATGTAGGTCTTTGGTTATTCGGGTTTTCTCCCGCGTAAAATTGGAAGTGTCTTGGCGACGTTTCGATGAAGTCTCATTCATCATCTTCAGGCTTCAGCTTCGTGCTTCTGGGAGCTGAAGCCTGAAGATGACAAATGAGACTTTGTCAAAACGTCGCCAAGACACTTCCAATTTTACGCGGGAGAAAACCCGAATAACCAAAGACCTACATACAAACACCCGCGAAAACCTCAGAAAACATATATATACCAACCGTATCTATCTATTCCTAACCTGTTCTCTGAGAACCAAGAGTAACACATGGAGTTATTCTGAGTGGTTTCTTTATTGTTATTCACCTACAGACAGAATCTTGCCAGACTAAAACAGCTATCTGCAATAACTATAGACATACTTTGTGAACTGCTAGGGAGGAGCCGTCTTCATTTCATTTTCATTCATTCATTCATTCATTTATTTGATTTTTATACCGCCCTTCACCCGAAGGACTCAGGGCGGTGTACAGGCAAATAAAAAACAGATAAGACAATATTTTATAAAATGCAAGATTAAAAAACTTATTATAATTTGCCTAAAAAATTTAAAATATATAGAAATTAAAACCCCGTTTAAAATTAATAATAAAAACTATAAAATCCATAAAATTTAAGCCAGCCCCGCACGAATAAAAAGATGTGTCTTCAGTTCGCGAAAGGTCCAAGGTCAGGTATTTGGCGAAACCCGGGGAAGTTCGTTCCAGAGTGTGGAGCCCCACAGAGAAGGACCTTCCTGGGGCCGCCAGCCGACATTGCTTGGCGGACGGCACCCTGAGAAGTCCCTCTCTGTGAGAGCGTACGGGTCGGTGGGAGGCATATGGTAACAGTAGGCGGTCCCGTAAGTACCCAGGCCCTAAGCCATGGAGCGCTTTAAAGGTCATAACCAAAACCTTAAAGTGCACCCGAAAAGCCACAGGTAGCCAGTGCAGTCTGCGCAGGAGGGGTGTTACATGGGAGGTACGCGACACTCCCATTCTGGACTAGCTGAAGCCTTCGAGTGCACCTCAAGGGGAGCCCCATGCAGAGAGCATTACAATAATCCAAGCGAGAGGTAACGAGTGCGTGAGTGACTGTGCACAAGGCATCCCGATCAAGGAAGGCGCAACTGCGAACCAGGCGGACCTGGTGGAAGGCCACCCTGGAGACGGCCGCCAAATGGTCTCCAAACGACAGCCCCTCACCCAGGAGGACACCTAAGTTGCGCCCCCTATCCTTTGGGGCCAATAACTCGCCTCCAACAGTCAGCTGCAGCTGCAGCTGACTGAATCGAGATGCCGGCATCCACAGCCACTCCGTCTTGGAGGGATTGAGCTTGAGCCTGTTTCTCCCCATCCAGACCCGTACGGCTTCCAAACACCGGGACAGCACTTGACAACTTCATTGGGGTGACCTGGGTGGAGAAGTACAGCTGAGTGTCATCAGCGCATTGATGGTACTTCACCCCAAAGCCACTGATGATCTCACCCAACGGCTTCATGTAGATGTTGAACAGAAGGGGCGAGAGAATCGACCCCTGCGGCACCCCACAAGTGAGGGCCCTCGCGGTCGACCTCTGCCCCCCTGTCAACACCGTCTGCGGCCGGTCGGAGAGATAGGAGGAGAACCACCGATAAACGGTGCCTCCCACTCCCAATCCCCCCAACCGGCGCAGCAAGATACCATGGTCGATGGTATCAAAAGCCGCTGAGAGGTCTAATAGGACCAGGGCAGAGGAATAACCCCTGTCCCTGGCCCTCCAGAGATCATCCACCAATGCGACCAAAGCTGTCTCCGTGCTGTAACCGGGTCGGAAGCCGGACTGGAACGGGTCTAGATAGACGGATTCTTCCAGGTATTGGGGTAGCTGGCGCGCCACAGCACTCTCTACAACCTTCGCAACAAAGCGAAGGTTGGAGACTGGCCGATAATTTCCCAAAATAGCCGGGTCCAAAGAGGGCTTCTTAAGGAGGGGTCTCACCACCGCCTCTTTCAAGGCGGCAGGGAAAACCCCTTCCAACAAAGAAGCATTTATAATCCTCTGGAGCCAGCCTCGTGTCACCTCCTGAGTGGCCAGCACCAGCCAGGAAGGACACGGATCCAGTAAACATGTAGTGGTGCGGAGCCTCCCCAACAACCTGTCCACGTCCTCGGGAGCCACAGGGTCAAATTCATCCCAAACGGACTCAACAAGACGTGCCTCCTCTCCCTCGCTTGGATCATCCCAATTTCGGTCCAGACCATCCCGGAGCTGAGCGATTTTGTCGTATAGATAACCACTAAACTCCTCGGCACGTCCCTGTAAAGGGTCATCCCGCACCTCCTGATGAAGGAGGGAGCGGGTCACCCGAAACAGGGCGGCCGGGCGGTTATCTGCCGACGCAATGAGGGTGGAGGCGTAAGAACGCCTCGCCTCCCTCATTGCCACTAGGTAGGTCCTAGAATAGGACCTAACTAGTGTCCGATCAGCTTCGGAACGACTGGACCTCCAAGTGCTCTCTAGCGTCTTCTCCGGCGTTTCATCTCTCTCAGCCCCTCGGAGAACCAAGGGGCCGGACGAGATCTGCGCCGGGTCAGAGGCCGCAAAGGCACGACACGGTCCAAGGCCCCAGCAACTAGTTCCTCAGTCGTGCCGTGGGCCAGATCCTCAGGGAATGGCCCAAGCTCCGTCAGGAACCTCTCAGGGTCCATCAGGCGCCTGGGACGGAACCAACGTGTAGGTTCCGTCTCCCTGCGATGGTGGGTGGCGGTTCGGAAGGCTAGGCGAAGGAGAAAATGATCGGACCATGACATTGGTTCTGTTACTAAATCGTCTTAGCCATCTTCCTGCCCACCAGACGTTTATGAAGGTTGTCGTGTCCCGGAATCATATAATTATCTTTTCTGAACTTCTGACAAGCAAATGGGGAAGACAGATTCACTTACCAACCGTGTTATTAATTTAAAAACTGTAGAGATTCTCCTGTGGCAAGAAAGGTCATAAAATGGGGCAAGCAAGACTCACTTAACAGCTGTCTCGCTTAGCAAGAAAAATTTTGGGCTCAGTTGTGGTCATAAGCCGAGGGCTACCTGTATATCTTTTGTCACTACCTTCACCCCAAGGGTCATTTTGCGAAGCAACTCCCAACACCTCCAGGCCTCGCTGATACTGCTGGTTCCATTACCACGGCTACACCACAAAAGGACAAACAACTGATGTCCCAGCCACTATGGCTCACCTCTGCTCTTAATTGGCTCCCCAAATTCCAGAAAATTTAACTGCCAGCTCTTGCAAGTCGGTATTGATTAGCTCCAGCACACCACTGGGTGCATCTCTCCTGACACGGTGGCAAAGGTGTGTGAAACAGACTGGGAGTTGTTACGGTGCGGTGCGGCGGAGATGCTCAGACGCTTCACTGCCCCTGCTGTGGAAAGCTGAGCAACAATCAGCTCCTTTGTCTCTGGCCTCAGTTGGTCTTTTCTGGCTGCAAGAAGGGAGGGAAGACAAAGACAGCGGTTTTGGAACAGGAAACAATTGCTTGGAACCAGGAAGCAATTTCTGTTCTGCATCCATCAGTCTCTCTACAGTCTGGTTTTCAATATTCGCTCATCTTCTAGCACAGCCAAAAAGCACAATTCCAGCTTGGGGATAAGGCCGGAGAAGTATGCTCCTCCGAAAACAACAAAATACCTTATATCACCAGGCTTGAAATCCTGGGATTAGAAAACTTAGAACTCCGTCAACTCCGACATGATCTGTGTTTAAACACACAGAATCATCTATTGTAATATCCTTCCTGTAAACGACTACTTCAGCTTCAATCGCAACAATACAAGAGCAAACAATAGATTCAAACTTAATGTCAACCGCTTCAAACTTGATTGCAGAAAATATGACTTTTGGAACAGAGTTGTTAAAGCTTGGAACTCACTACCTGACTCTATAGTCTCTACTCAAAACCCCAAAATCTTCAACCAAAAACTGTCTACCATTGACCTCACCCCAAAGAGGACTATAAGGGGCGTGCATAAGAGCACAAAAGTGCCTACCGTTCCTGTCCTATTGTTCTCTTCATTATAATATTATATGCATACTTATACTTTTACTTATATATACTTTTTCTCTCATGATGGGTTATTGTTCATGTTGATGATTGTATATACTGTTGTGACAAAATAAAAAAATAAAAAAAAGTTGTCCACCCCAGATTCCCTCTGGTGTCATTTGAGGTCAGGCACTCCACACCTTCCCAAACTCATCCCTAAATCAGTGAATGGAAGCCCTGCGCCCAACAGGGGAGCGTGAACCACTTTCCTTGGGGCGTTGAGTCAACGTACTATAACAATAGCAGGCATTTTCTGGAATCCAAGGGAGTCTGTAACTCTCCCTAATATTCAGATCCAAAAAGTTGGGCAAGGCTGGATCATCTGAGATTCTGTGGGAGATAGCCGTGAGTTACCTTGCAGGGTGATTCGAGGACAGCCAAGGTATCTGCCGAGCACTTTGAATGTTCTCAAAGTGCTGTGTAAGACTCAAGGATTCCTTGGAGAATTAAGCCCAGCCCTGGCAACCGAGTCCTTCAAAAAGAGCTGTAGCAATGGGCATGACTCACCCTCCCTTGATACCATCGCCCGTCCCAGACAGCTCGCAACCCCATAATTTGGAAGAACAGTTTTCCCGATGCTTTCCAAAGCCCTGTAGGAATCCTTGTTCCTAAGAATTGCTCTAGCTTGTAGGTGCACCACCCATGGGCTTCCTCTGCCCTACTTTATCCCTTTTGCGGGCTCCAAGAATACATGCAGAGTAGACTGGAATCAGCCAAGATAGAAACAGGGGCCACTTTGATGTTTTGGAATGCTTGAGGAGGAGATGACTGCAGTGGTGGGATTCAGCCAGTTCGTACCACTTTGGTTGTTAACTTTCTGAGCAGTTTGGCAAACTGGTTGTTGGAAGAAATCATTAGGGCAGAGAACCGGTTGTTAAATTACTTGAATCCCACCACTGGATGAGTGCCATCCATTTGATCTCTCAAAAATATTTGAAACCAGCTAAAATTATATTTCATTTGTCATAACAGTATACATAAACATTGTCATAAATAAAACAACATATCTTGAAGAATATATATATATATGTAAGTTAAAAAAAATATGCATCAACTATATTAATTTGATATAATGAAGGGAACAATAGGACAGGAACAGTAGGCACTTTTGTGCTCTTATGCACGCCCCTTATAGTCCTCTTAGGAATGGGGGGAGGTCAATAGTAGACAGTTTTTGGTTGAAGATTTTGGGATTTTGAGTAGAGACTATGGAGTCAGGTAATGAGTTCCAAGCATTAACAACTCTGTTACAGAAGTCATATTTTCTGCAATCAAGTTTGAAGCGGTTGACATTAAGCTTGAATCTATTTTTTGCTCTTGTAATATTGCAATTGAAGCTGAAGTAGTCTTTTACAGGAAGGATATTGCAATAGATGATTTTGTGTGTTAAACACAGGTCATGTCGAAGTCGACGGAGTTGTAAGTTTTCTAGTCCCAGGATTTCAAGCCTGGTGGTATAAGGTATTTTGTTGTTTTCGGAGGAGCGAAGAACTCTTCTAGTAAAATATTTCTGGACGCGTTCGATTGTATTAATGTCAGAGATGTGGTATGGGTTCCAGACGGATGAGCTGTATTCAAGAATAGGTCTGGCAAATGTTTTGTATGCTCTAGTTAGTACCATTTTTCCCAGGGTTTTGCCGGGAGGGTGGTGTTTGGCTCATTTGGTACCTAAAAGTTTAAGGCATCGCATTGCAAACCCTAAAACTCCCTCCACGTGGGATAAATGCCCACTCCAAAAACTCCTACTAACGTTAAGAAAGATTCACAAAAAGTGTGATGTGGTTTGTGCAGCAACGGAAATAATTTGCAAGGGTTGAAAAGTATGGCGAGTGGTTTAAAATTCATTAAAACTCTTCCCTTTTTTTCTTTTTTTATGGCATGCCCTTAATTTTTTTTCTTTTTCCTTTTTTGCTTAATATTTCCTACTGCTTTTCTGCGGGGGGGCCCAACGTTGGTGATTCTGAAAGAGAACCATGTGTCCATGAACCACATCCCCTTCTTTAAAACTTATTTGCAGCTAGAAGGCAGCAGTTACAGCACAGGGATTTGAGCCTTTATATAGCTTCTTCTTTTTTGTTTAATTACTACTTGTTCCTCTCTCTGCTTAAAATGAGTTTCCAGTCCTCTTGGAAGTTGGAGAGAGCTTGAAAACAAATGGGTCACTTGAGTTCCTACCTGATCATGTGAGCTTCAACTCGGATTTCCATACCTGTCTTTCCTCTTTCCTCCTTTTATCCTTAATCATGAACTCCCTTGATAAAACAAGTTCTTTCAAAAACCTTGTAATTGGAAAAGGAATAAATGCCCTTAATTAGAACTAAGTAATCCTGCGCTCCTGCTTTGTGTAACCCCCAGGGAGTTTCCACCATGTAGGATTTACATTTTGTTTTTAACCATTTTTCTCTTAAGCATTTGTGTATGCATGCCTGCAAACGTCTGGAAACTCAATATCTGACTTTTTTTTTTTTTACCCTCTACCCTTTACCCTCTTTAGAAGAGACTAAAATAGTAGAAAGCAAGCATGTATTGCTAGCCGACATACAAAGAGCTCACCTATTCTCAGTTCTTTGGCCAATCTCACAGCAGCTTCTGAAAAATCAATCGGGGCCATGAAGATGCAGTAAGAGGGATAAATAAATGGAGATATATTTTGACGTTCCGACAGCCACTCCTTCCCTCCGTGCAGTCATGTGATTGTGTTTTGGCCATTTTGGCAACTGGCTCGCATTTACAGCTGTTTGCCGCATCCTTTGATCCACATGGCCCCAATTTTCAGTCTCTTTTTCTAGTTTCCCACATTTATTTCCAGTTTCTGGCAAAAAAAAAAAAAAAAGGCCATTGGAAGAAACAGCTTTACTTAATGAGGATGGTGTTTTCATAATGACTATCAAAAAGAGGTCATAAAATTGAGCACAGGGACAATGATGATCCATTTAACATCCACAGCGACATATGTAATTCCCAGATCAGGTACGCTTGTAAAGCGAAGACTATCTGTATAAAATTACGAAAGGGCTTTCCTCTTTTTTTCCTGTGTTCGTACAAATCGCTCCATATTTTCATTCTGTTATAAAAAAACTGAACGGTGGCCATCAAGTTAAACAATTGCATTAGCATTTTAGGTTTAGGGTGGAGGATGCAAAATTATAGATAGCATCTCACCAATTGAAGGACACCCCATAGAATAATACACCAAGCAACAGAGGAAAAATAAAGAATTTCCTTTTCATGTCTCTTTCATGTTGCTATCAGCATTCGTGCTTGACTTAAAATAACTACGAAGCAATGGGTGGAAGCTCCTAAGAGGAAGATCCAAGATCCAACCTGGAAGTAAGGAGGAATTTCCTGACAGTGAGAACAATTAGTCAATGGAACAGCTTGCCTCCCAGAGTTGTTGGTGCTCCATTACTGGAGGTTTTCAAGAGAAGATTGAACAACCATTTGTCTGGAATGGTATAAGGTCTCCTGCATGGGCAGGGGGTTGGACTAGAAGACCTCCAAGGTTCCTTCCAGCCCCATAATTCTAAATACAGCTCTTAGCCAGACAGACCAAATTTTACTGTAAGAAAAAGTGGCTAGGGTGTATTGCCAAGCTACAAATAAGGAAACAAGAACATTAAAAGCATTGGAAATGGCTAGAGGTCATCTGCACCTCTATAACTGTCTGGTTTGGTTCTGCAACCCAACAAGACAGACACAGACTTCAGAGGATCATTAGAACTGCAGAAAAAACAAGGGCTACCAACCTGCCTTCCATTGAGGACCTGTATACTGCACGAGTCAAAAAGAGGGCTGTGAAAATATTTACAGACCCCTCACATCCTGGACATAAACTGTTTCAACTCCTACCCTCAAAACGACACTATAGAGCACTGCACACCAGAACAACTGAACACAAGAACAGTTTTTTCCCAAATGCCATCACTCTGCTAAACAACTAATTCCCTCAGCGCTGTCAAACTGTTTACTAAATCGGCACTACTATTAATCTTCTCATCATTTTCATCACCAATCTCTTTCCACTTATGACTGTAACTGTGTTGCTTGTATCCTTATGATTTTTATTGATATTGATTGATTGCTGATTCCTCCGTTCAGTGACGTTGGCTAGGAATGTTAGGAGTTGCTTCCCTTCCCAAGCCAGGTTGGGAAAAAATGCCTTTAAAACATAGCCTGGTTGTGAATCACATCGGCAAGTCCAAACAGATCAGTTTCAGTGGAGCCTTCGTGCACTTGAGCCAATCTCAAATACTGAGGTTTTGAAGTTTCACAACCTGTGTGCTACTGGGTTATAAACATTGGTTAGATAGCTTGCAAAGTATAACTGATAAAAATGCATCTTCTGGTCTTCCACTTTGTAATCAGTCTTTAAAGGTAAAGGTAAAGGTTCCCCTCGCACATACGTGCTAGTCGTTGCCGACTCTAGGGGGCGGTGCTCATCTCCGTTTCAAAGCTGAAGAGCCAGCGCTGTCCAAAGACGTCTCCGTGGTCATGTGGCCGGCATGACTCAATGCCAAAGGTGCACGGAACGCTGTTCCCTTCCCACCAAAGGTGGTCCCTATTTTTTCTACTTGCATTTTTACGTGCTTTCAAAACTGCTAGGTTGGCAGAAGCTGGGAAAAGTAACGGGAGCTCACCCCGTTACACGGCAGCACTAGGGATTCGAACCGCCGAGCTGCCGACCTTTCCATCGACAAGCTCAATGTCCTAGCCCCTGAGCCACCGCATCCCATAATCAGCCTTTAGGCAAGCTTTTTTTTTAAAAAAATCATACAAAACAGAGTTTTTCTACCTTAGTAACTAGACATGTGAACTTCAGTTCTCAGCAACAGTTTTGGACCATGGTGACCAGGACTGGAGGCAGCATTCCAAGTGCAGTATAAAAAGTACTATCACTTCTCACAATCTTGATGCTATCCCAGGGTTGATGCAACCTAGGGCTGCATTGGCTTTTTTGGCAGCTGCAGCACAGTGCTGGCTCATATTTAAGTGGTGGTCTACTAGGACAGGGGTCTCCAACCTTGGCAACTCTGCTGGCTGAGGAATTCTGGGAGATGAAGTCCACAAGTCTTAAAGTTGCCAAGGTTGTACTAGGACACCTAGATCCATCTCACAGTCACTGCTTTGAGCCAGGTGCCACCTATTCTCTACCTGTGCATTTGGTTTTTCCTGCCTTACTTTTCTGATCACTGAATTGAATAATTTTTTTGTCTAGGGCACAATGTTGAAGTTTGTCAAGATCTTTCTGAATCGTATGTCTATCTTGCAAAGTGTTAGCAATTCCCCCTAGCTTGGTGTCCATCTGCAGATTGGATGAATTCCCCTTCTATTCCTTCGGTCAGACGATTTATGAAGATGTTGAAGTACACTGGGCCTAAGACAGAACCCCGCTGCATACTTTTTTAAAAAAAATTGCATTTATATCCCGCCCTTCTCCGAAGACTCAGGGCGGCTTATACTATGTTAAGCAATAGTCTTCATCCATTTGTATATTATATACAAAGTCAACTTATTGCCCCCAACAATCTGCGTCCTCATTTCACCTACCTTATAAAGGATGGAAGGCTGAGTCAACCTTGGGCCTGGTGGGACTAGAACCTACAGTAATTGCAGACAGCTGCTGTTAATAACAGATTGCATTAGTCTGTTGAGCCACAAGAGGCCCTTGTTAGGGTGGGAATGGGGTGGGAATGGAGATTTTGCAATATCCTTCCCCTGGAGTAGGGAGGGAATGGAGATTTTACGGTACCCTACCCCTGCCACGCCCACCAAGCCACACCCACCAAGCTATGCCACGCCCACCAAGCCACACCCACAGAACCGGTAGTAAAAAAATTTGAAACCCACCGCTGGTTTGGATAGTTGCTGCTGGCTGAATACCCCAAGAAACTCCTGGCAAGGCAGATATTTCAAAGGAATAGGGCGGCTGCTGGTTGGCAGAGCTTCAGTTCAGAGGCTTGCATTTTCAGAAATAAGTACAGGAGGAAACAGAGGCATGTAGAAATTAGCCATGCTTCTTTGAAAGGCCAGCAGCCAAACTGAATCCCAGGCAGGGAACCGGAGCACCAAACATCTCCTGGAATAAAGCTTTGGCTAGTTTGTCCCAGCAGCAGAAAACAGCTGCGACCTACCACAAATATGCTGCAGCTGGGAGGGATGACATCTTTAGACATGGCTGTGTTCCTTCTCCCACCCCACCC
Source organism: Ahaetulla prasina (assembly GCF_028640845.1). NCBI lineage: Eukaryota > Metazoa > Chordata > Lepidosauria > Squamata > Colubridae > Ahaetulla > Ahaetulla prasina. The sequence goes on along the minus strand of NC_080540.1, from coordinate 290,501,296 downwards.
CCACCCCTACCACCGAGGACGAGTGGACGGTGAAGATGGCGGAATTTGCCAAAAATGGCAAAACTGACCTATTTGATGGGAGACAGAACGACGAGTACTTTTTATGAAAGATAGGAAGACTTTCGTGAGCTTGTTTGCGGAACATGGATAAAAATGAACCGGAGATTTCTGGATTAAAATTCTGATTAAAAACAGTTGACTATGGGAAGAAAGGGATTTTATAAACTGGTTAAAATGGAAAAAAGTGTGTAGCTGCTGTAAAGAAGATCAGACTCTGCTTCTTTGACTTCTTTTTCCTTTTTCTTCCTTTATCTTACTGTTTATCTTACTGTTTCTATGTTTATCTTACTGTTACTAGCACTTTTTCTTTTATCTTTTTTCTTCCACTATCCTATTTTATATTCTTGTTTTTTGTAAATTAAATTTTGTAAATTATGTAAAATCTCTATCCATCCATCATTTATCTATCATCTATCTATCATCTATCTATTTATCTAGTATCGATCATCTATCTATCTATCTATCTATCTATCTATCTATCTATCTATCTATCTATCTATTATCTATCTATCTATCTATTATCTATCTATCTATCTATCTATCTATCTATCTATCTATCTATTTGTTTGTTTTCTGAGGTATCTATCTATCTATCTATGTATCTATCATCTATCTATCATCTATCTATCTATGTATCTATCATCTATCTGTCTGTTTATCTATCATCTATCTAGTATCTATCATCTATCTATCATCTATTTATCTAGTATCGATCATCTATCTATCTATCTATCTATCTATCTATCTATCTATCTATCTATCTATCTATCTATCTATCTATCTATCTATCTATCTATCTATCTATCTATCTATCTATCTATCTATCTATCTATCTATCTATTTGTTTTCTGAGGTTTTATCTATCTATCTATCTACTTATATCTATCATCTATCTATCATCTATCTATCTATGTATCTATCATCTATCTGTCTGTTTATCTATCATCTATCTAGTATCTATCATCTATCTATCTATCTTTCTATCTAGCTATCTATTATCTATCTATCTATCTATCTATCTATCTATCTATCTATCTATCATCTAGCTATCTGTTTATCTATCATCTATCTATCTATCTATCTATCTATCTATCTATCTATCTATCTGTCTGCTTATCTATCTATCTATCTATCTATCTACACATAGATACACACAGAGCTAGCCCTCCATGTACGACCATCATTTGGGAACAGAATTTCCATTCCTTAAGCAATGTAGCTATTAACCTCATTTTACAACCTTCTTGCCATGGTTCTTAAGTGAACCACCAAAGTTGCTAAATGCAATTGTCAATGCAATCTTTAAGTGAATCCAATTCTCCCACTGATTTTGCTCGTCTGAAGTTGGCTGGGAAAGTCACCGATGGCAATCGCATGACTCCACGGTGCTTCAACCGCTGCAATATCATGCCTGTTGAACCCAAGTGTGACCATGGGGACAGGGATGGTTGCAAGTACAAGGACTGGCTGTAAATCACTTCTTTCAGTGCTGTTGTAACTGCTAAATGAACAGTTGTAAACCAAGGGTTATATATAAGGTATATGTAATGGCTGTCCTGTATTCTGAAGGTCTCCAGTGAGTGTGTTGTGTCTTGCCCGCCCTCAGAGCAGCCGGGGCCTTCTTATCTGCTCCCGAACACGGAGGAATGTATGCCTCCCGGCCCCAGTCCTGGCTCCATGCCCAGACAAACTGCAGAAGAAGGAGCACCTCCCTGCCCCAGCCCTGACTCCATGCCCAGGCAAACGGAGCAGCTAGACCCCTCCCCCTCCTCCACAGCATGTGAGCCTGAGGAGGGTTTATTACCAACAGCTGATTGGAGTGACCCTCGCATCAGAAGATTGGATAGGCGGAGGCAACAGAAGGAAGGGAGGGGCAAGCCTTAATGAGTGCTGAGGCATGGAGCCACACCCCATGGCCTATATAAAGGATCTGCTTTCTGGCAGTCTCTGAGTCAGGCAAAAGTCGAACTTATCTTGCTGAAGTCACTTACTGGTCTCCTGCCTGCTCTGAGGACTTTGCTAGGACTTTGGGCAGAGCTGCAGAGGCAAGCCTGATTCGGATTTCCCTGACCCGGCCGTCAGCGGAGGAGTGGGACACGACAGAGTGATTTTGAAAGCAAAGCAGAGGAAAACCCAGTTAGAACCTGGTAGGGCATCCCTGGGAATCCCAGGACTGTAATCCCAGGGCTGTAGACTAGACTAAAGTCACCCAAACATTCAATACCACCCACGTCCATCATTCTGTCAAGAAACAGGCAGGAAGTTGTCTGTCTGGTAGTCAGGTGTTGCCCCGTTCCAAGCTTCTTCCAAATGCATCAGAGTGACAGGTTCCAACCCAACCTGCTCCTTGTTCTGCTGGTTCTACAACTGTGACCTTTTAAAAAAAACAACAACCACTAAAGGAAACATTCAGAAAGATGAACTCTGACCTAGAGCCACTTCAACCTCCTCTTCTTGTGTTTTTTTTTGGGGGGGGGGTGGTCTTTCTTCTCTGTTCCCAGCAGCTGCTGTCTGACTTTCGTCTGCCTTCTTTCCTTTCGTGCAGAAAGATTTCACAATGCGGGAAGAGCTGCAGCAGAGCGACGTGGAACGCTGGCTGGGATTCATCACCTTCCTCTGTGAAGTCTTCGGCACCATGCGGAGTAGCACCGGGGAGCCCTTCCGCGTTCTTGTCTGCCCCATTTACACCTGCCTCAGGGAGGTGAGTCCGATTGGGGGTGGAGGGGCACGTCTTCCTTGCTTACGATCCATCCCTCTCTACAGAGCGCTTTTTTTTTTTAATAAAAAAGTTTTATTTCCATTTTCCAACAACCTATTCAATATACAGTCTCTTATTCAACATTAGTCATTATTCATTAACTTTCATTTGTTACTTATTCAGACGTGCCCAGCTACCACTTCCCTCCTTAACACAACCTTTCCTCCTCCCTTCTCTACTTTCTTCTACTTTCTTCATCCTTCCTCTCCTTCGCTTTTCTACTTCCTCTCCTCCTTCCCCACTCTTCTCTTCCACCCTTTCTAACCCTCTCTCTTTCCCCTTTCTTCTTCCTCTCCTTTCCCCCTCTTCTACCTCTCTCTTTCCTACCTACTTTCTTCCTTCACTCTCTCCTCTCCCTTTCCATTCCCTTCTGAAATGGCAGCTGAGCAGCCCCGATTTCATTTCAAATTATTTCTATTTCTTAATTACATATCTTCAATCATTCCTTTACATTGATCCTTCATCCCCCCCTCTCCCCCCTTCCCCTCCTTCCCCCCTCCCGCCCCCTGAGACTTCCCAGAACAAAGTACAGGGTATAAAATTAACAATCATAAATTAAAATACAACATAAGTCATAATCCATAGTCACTCCTCTCTCTAAAACCTTAACTCCCCTTCCAGAAACAAAGAAGTACATTCTTCTTCCAGTCCATTATATATCAATCCATTCCACTCCTAAAATCTTCAGAATCTTCCAATTAAATTGGTATTTCCAGTTCATCAATAAAATACATAGTTTTTAATATCCAATCTTCATCGATTAACACCAAATATATATCAATCCATTCCACTCCTGAAGTCTTCAGAATCTTATAGTTTTTAATATCCAATCTTCATCGATCAAGACCAAGACGATATTCCATCTACAGAGCGCTTTTGACGAAAGAAAGAAGGGAGCAAATTTGCCCGCCATTGTCAGCTCTGGAAAATTCTGTGTTTTGGATTCTCCTCTTTTACAAGATCCCCAACTAAGAATGTATAAAATTGCGGGGCACTTCAGACAATATTAGAGGGAATAGAATAATAGAGTTAGAAGGGACCTTGGAGGTCTTTTAATTCAACCCCCTGCCCAGGCAGGAAACCTTACATCAATTCAGACAAATGGTTATCCAACCTCTTCTTAAAAATTTCCAGTGTTGGAGCATCCACAACTTCTGGAGGCAAATTGTTCCACTGATTAATTGTTTTAATTATCAGGAAATTTCTCCTTAGTTCTATTTGGGGGGACCATTGCCTGAAAAGAGGGAAGATTCCTAGTGCACCCGATAAATATTGATAAATGTGGCAAAACAACATTTGTTAGAACACAACATTTCCTTGCCTGGTTAAGGCCTAGCATTTTAACTAAGGGAAACCTTTCAGAAGGTAGTCCTTCATTTATGATTGGTGACCAGTCAAAGTCAAGTTAGACCCTCCCCCAAAAGCTTCTTAGGACCTGAATTCGAAGTTCCAATGGCCAGCATCCCATCCCATGGTAACGTGACTATATTTTGGGCACTCAGCAGTTGGGCACCGTTTATGGTCATCTATAGGATTTATAGATATGTGACCTCAATTTGTAACATTTTTGCTGGAAACTTACTACATCTGAGGACTCTCAGTCTTGACTGTCACTGCTATTGATGGACCGTGGTAGAGGCAGATCAGGGGTGAAATGCTCCCGGTTTGGACCGGATCGCCCGATCCAGTAACGATGGCGGCGGGTGGTTCGGAGAACTGGTAGCAAAAATCCCTGCCACCACCCCACCATGCCCAGCTGAGCCATGCGATCATCAGAGGGGTGTTTTGTTTTGTTTTTGTTACTTTTAAAAGCATTTTTTTCTTCAGCTGAAAAAATGCTTTTAAAAGTTTTTTAAAAAAGCCTCCGATGATTGCGCGGCTCAGCTGGGATCATCAGAGGCTTTTAAAAGCATTTTTTTACGTTTCGCCCCTGAGGCAGATATAAATTCCAAAGAACCATCAGCCCTTCTATGGGCTATAGGAGATAAACCTAATCAAGGTGCATCTCCTAGAGCCCAAAGTTAATTTTAAAAAAAGGACTAAGGGTGACATGATAGCAGTGTTCCAATATCTCAGGGGCTTCCACAAAGAAGAGGGAGTCAAGCTATTCTCCAAAGCACCTGAGGGCAGGACAAGAAGCAATGGGTGGAAACTAATCAAGGAGAGAAGCAACTTAGAACTAAGGAGACACTTTCCGCCGTTCAGAAAAATCAATCTGTGGAATGGCTTGCCTTCAAAAGTTGTGGTTCCTCCAACCCCGGCGGTTTTTAAGAAGAGATTGGACAACCATTTGTCTGAAATGGTATATGTTTTTTTTGCTTGAGTAGGGGGTTGGACTAGAAGACCTCCAAGGTCCCTTTCCAACTACTCTGTTAAAACTGCCTTCTCTCTGATTCCACCAACATCCAACATCGAGACAGCCTGGTTTCGAGGTTTCGACAAGACTTTTGTTCAGCCATTTATGTTACCAATAATCTCCCTCGGTGTCATCACAGCAAAGTTCACAAGAAGCAGCCAAAAAAAAATCCTCTGGAAAATTGTTGTGTGTTGTTCTCTCCTCTCTCCCCCCCCCACCCCCACCACTCCCTGGGTCATGAGTTTGCTATTATTGAAGGCAGACAGTCTAAGAGCGACGTCGCCATAAGAAGCATTTGCCTGAGTCATTTCAGCTTTGTCTGCTTTGTTTGGTTTCACTGGTTTTTTGTTTTTTTTTTAAATTTCCATTCATCTTGGCTTCCGTTCTTGGAAAGCGATGGACTGGCGTTCGGACGTAGGCATGGCCTGAGAAAGCAGCCAGGTTAGCAACTCAACGGAGGAGAATGTACATTGAACACAACTTCTACACTGTTCGATTAGGTCTGGGTTTACTCAACAGGGTTCCAGGCAGTGGTGGGATTCAGCTGGTTCGCAGCTATTCGGGAGAACCGGTTGTTAACTTTCTAAGCAGTTAGCAGAACCGGTTGTTGGAAGAAATCTTATTTTGTTTTTTCCCACTTTACAGGGCTAATCCTGTAAGGAAGGCAGGAAGGAAACATTCTGGTGTTGTTTCTAGCCTCATCGTTATTGCCCTGCTTACAGAAACTGCCTCTCTGGTTAACCCTTATTGCATTGTAACAGCTAAGGCGAAACGCTCACCGACGTGAGTGCCGTTGAGTCGACCACGCCCACACAGTCACATGACCACCAAATCACACCTACCCAGCTGGTCATTAGGGCAGAGAACCGTTTGTTAAATTATTTGAATCCCACCACTGGTTCCAGGGTCATGTTTTTCTGCTGCTTGGAGAAAAATGGCTTCACTGCAGCTTTCGCCCATATTGCCACCAACTAACCACCACCTCAGATACAATGAGACAACAGTTCCCAGAATTCTTCAGTGTAGATCATAGTGAAGGTGCTGGACCAGATTTGAATCCACCTTCAGGCACAGAAAGTGAGGAAATCCTATTACCTCTTTTCTTGGGTAGGTCCCAAGCTGAGGTGGATCCTCCTTCCATCTCAGCTTCTGCTTTTTCATGGCCGTGTCCTTTTAGTCATCTTAGCAAGCAGTAATTTTCCATCGCCTTCCTCCAGGAGGTCTTAAACTGGGACCCTCCCAATGAATTTGGATGTGCAATTCTTATCTTGGTGTATAAAGGTAAAGGTAAAGGTTCCCCTCGCATATACGTGCTAGTCGTTGCCCACTCTAGGGAGCGGTGCTCGTCTCCGTTTCAAAGCCGAAGAGCCAGCGCTGTCCGAAGACGTCTCCGCGGTCATGTGGCCGGCATGACTCAACGCCAAAGGCGCACGGAACGCTGTTATCTTCCCACCAAAGGGACATACACTAAGGTGTATTGTATACACCTTAGATGTATACAATACATTAAACCGGTTGGGTCAACATATTCTGTGAACCAGGGTAACACATTCACCTGTCAAAGGATTTTATTTCCATGTTTCCCCAAAAATAAGACCCTAATAAGGGCTTGGCATTATCAGGAGGGTCTTATTATTTTGGGGGTGCGGGAGGTGGCGAACTTCGGACTGGATGTCCCGTCGCTGCTGTCGCCTCCGCTCCCTGTTCTTCGCACTGACCGAGTGGCCCAACACGTCCCCCCCACCCCAATGGCTTCCCTTCCCCGCCGTCTCTTATCGAGAGGGGTGGCGGGCAAGGCGGGGGAGAAGCGAGGTGCATGGAGCAAGGTGTGGTTCCCCTTGCCGTCTCTTCTCCCCCCATCGCCAGGCATGACAGGGCTCCTGCCCTCACTTAGCCACCTATTCCCCTTTGGGGGTGGTGATAGGGCAGGTGAGAAGTGGGATGCACATCTTATCTTTCCAGCTCCATCGCGTTCCTTGCCGTTGTGTCCAGGGAAACACTCTGTAAAAGAAAACCTTCTCGCGAGAAGTTTGAAAATATGTCTTATTTTCGGGGGGAAACGGTTGTTTGGGCATAATAGATATGTACAGAGGGGAAACATGTTTGGTTGACCTGCATTTAAGAGTCAGGTGTGTTGCCCAAACTTGGCCCCACAGTTCCCAGTCAACATGGACAAATTCAGGGGGCAGCAAGTCGGAGGAGCCAGGTTAAGAATGCCTGCTCTGCATGGGCATTGGAGTCAAAAATATCCCGTGTTTCATGACATTATTGCCCCAAAGAGATGAAAGACATAATTTTTAAAACAGGTGTTTTTTTTTATTTTTAAAAAACAAGATAAAACATACAAATCGTCGTTGAAAAATACATCGGTCGGGTAGATACTCAAACAAATTTCAAATTTCATCCTCTCAATATATCATTTATCCAATATTTTCCCCTTTTCAAATTTTGTGGTAGCCCTTTTCTTTTAAAACCATTCCATCCCTTTATCCTGGAAAATGTTTAATCAAATCTAATTTATATTTTCATAACTTATTAAATTCCTTGTTTGCCCCCCCCCCTCCTCCTCCTGTGCTCACAATTCTCTTTTTAAGACGTTTAGCATAGATCTAAAGGCAGTCATTAATGTCCTTTCTTAGAGCGGTCATGCAATCACATCAACCTATCCATCTACATGGGAATAATCCTAAAATAGATTTTAGGATAGAATGTAATTATGCAAAATATGAATGATAACTATAGAATTTTTAAGGATACTTTGGGAAATGAGGGAAAGACTACAGAAAATGATTTTTGAGTTGGAATTTTTAAAAGAAACATTGTTACTTATGATTTGTAATGATACTAGACAGCGATTTCTAGAGGCAGAGAAAGATAGCAGGAATGAAAGACATAATTTGTGCAATGACACATCTGCCGTGACTTACCGTACTCCTGGCATCTATGCTGCTGTGTGTATTCTGAGTGATTCTACATCACATTTAGTGTGGTTTTGTTAAGTTTTGCTTTGATTTCAGAAATACTCTTTTTAGTAAGTAAAAAGATCAGTTGAACTGGAATCAGTTTTCTTTTCGAATGACTGTTTTCAGATTTCAGCCTGAATGGGAATATAATTAATTTATATTATATTTAATATATTTAATATATATATTTAATATGTATAATTTATGGAATGCCAGAACATTCCATTTAAATTAAATATTACTAGCTGAATAGAATAGAATAGAATAGAATAGAATAGAATAGAATAGAATAGAATAGAATAGAATAGAATAACAGAGTTGAAAGGGACCTTGGAGGTCTTCTAGTCCAACCCCCTGCTTAGGCAGGAAACCCTACACCACTTCAGACAAATGGTTATCCAACATCATCTTAAAGACTTCCAGTGTTGGAGCATTCACAACTTCTGTAGGCAAGTTGTTCCACTGATTAATTGTTCTAACTGTCAGGAAATTTCTCCTTAGTTCTAAGTTCCTTCTCTCCTTGATTAGTTTCCACCTGTTGCTTCTTGTCCTGCCCTCAGGTGCTTTGGAGAATAGCTTGACTCCCTCTTCTTTGTGGCAACCCCTGAGATATTGGAAGACTGCTATCATGTCTCCCCTAGTCCTTCTTTTCATTAAAATAGACATATCCAGTTCCTGCAACCGATCTTCATACGTTTTAGCCTCTAGTCCCCTAATCATCTAAAATGGAAAGAATCCAAAAAGAGGGCAAATATCAAACTAACCTGCAAATCCATTTATTGCAGTGTATCAAGGGAGTCAATAAAGAATGAATGCAAAATAAAATAGGTCTTTGCCAGTCTGCTTTGGCTCTGACCTAAGCAAATCTCACTCTTTCAACACCTGAGTTTTTCCTCCAGGAGAAGAATTTCTAAGTGGGTCTTCCTTCAGTGTCTCCTTTTCTCTCTTTCTGCAGTTGTTGCAATCTCAGGATATAAAAGAAGATGCGGTTCTTTGCTGCTCAATGGAGGTAGATATCTGGAAATGTTTATCTAACCTATTTCTACCACTTCTTCAGGCTGTTCTTTTCTAGAGAATGTCAAAATTATAAAGAGCAAGAATTTATATAGCCCTTTTACTGCACAAAATCAGAAACTAATATTAGAAGAATCTTTTTAAAGCCATAACAGTATTTATTTATATTTTATTATCCTAAGGAGTTGTTTTCATAAATGTTTCCTATAGACTTATGGCAAGACTGGAAAACTTGCTCTGTCATGTCCATTCTACCATCAAAATATAGTTGCTGAGTTTTAGGATTTAGTGCAGGGGTCTCCAACCTTGGCAACTTTAAGCCTGGAGGACTTCAACTCCCAGAATTCCCCAGCCAACTTTACAACCATTTGTTTATTAACCGTTCAAAGTCACAACGGCAAATAAAAAAGTGACTTACAACCGTTTTCACACTTACAACCATTGCAGCATCCCCGTGGTCACGTGATCAAAAATTGGATGCTTGGCAACTGACTCACATTTACGACGGTTGCGGTGTCTCGATGTCACATGATCACCTTTTGCGACCTTCTAACAAGCCAAGTCCATGGGGAAGCCAGGTTCACTTAACAACGTTGTTACTAACTTAACAACTCCAGTGATTCACTTAACAACTGTGGCAAAGGAAAGGAAAATGGAGCAAAGCTCATTTAAACCACTGTCCCGCTCAGCGACAGAAATTTATGGCTGTTAATGGTTGTAAGTCAAGGACTACTAGTATCTAGAAAATTAACTGAAAAAGCCATTTGTTGATATCATATACAAATGATACCTGCATTATTTGATGTTTACTATGGTTCCTTTCTTTTTCTTTTAACTGGCATATTGTAGCCAGAACTTGGAGAAACACCTCAAAAGTCCAGTGAGGAAATTCATACTGTAAATTGCTTTCTAAAAAAAACAAAGAACAAAGTCCACATTGTGTTGTTTATTCTAAATCCCTAAATCTCAGTATTCAAAATGTAACGTGAGATCTGACTCTTAATAAACATGTACCGTAGTTGTACAACGTCTGCTTGGAACAATGTGAGGAGGGACAATTGCAAAATTTGTTACACCTCCTCCCTACGTCTACCCATCCAAAGCATTCAAACCAGAGGTGGGTTTCAGCAGGTTCTGACCAGTTCTGGAGAACCGGTAGTGGAAATTTGGAGTAGTTCGGAGAACTGGTAAATAATACCTCTGACTGGCCCTGCCCCCATCTATTCTCTGCCTCCCGAGTCCCAGCTGATCGGGAGGAAATGGGGATTTTACAGTCTCCTTCCCCTGGAGTGGGGAGGGAATGGAGATTTTACAGTATCCTTCCCCTGCCCACGCCCATCATGCCACGCCCACTAAACCATGCCACACCCACAGAACCGGTAGTGAAAAAATTTGAATCCCACCACTGATTCAAATTGCAGAATTCATGGCAAGCATTTGTTGGATTTGAAGAACCCACCCCCTCCATTCTTTACTTAGCTCTACCGACACAGCTCTGGGCCGTGTGGAAAATATTAAAATAAAACATCAGAAAAACTCCTATTTCTACACACACCTCTTCACCTGGTATCCATTCTGATGCCTCTCCTAGGGAATTTCTCACCTTTCCAGCATCCTGTAGCTTTATGTTATTTGCCTCTGGTTTTTAAAATGGCAGTGGCTCAACAGACTAATGCAGTCTGTTATTAACAGCAGCTGCTTGCAATTACTGCAGGTTCAAGTCCCACCAGGCCCAAGGTTGACTCAACCTTCCATCCTTTATAAGGTAGGTAAAATGAGGACCCAGATTGTTGGGGGCAATAAAGTTGACTTTGTATATAATTATACAAATGGATGAAGACTATTGCTTGACATTGTGTAAGCCGCCCTGAGTCTTCGGAGAAGGGCGGGATATAAATGCAAATTAAAAAAAAAGTTTACAGGGTTTTGCGAAGCATAGAGCAGGAGTGTCCAACCTTGGCCACTTTAAGACCTTTGGACTTCAACTCCCAGAATTCCCCCAGCCAGGCTGGCTGGGGGAATTCTGGGAGTTGAAATCCCCAAGTCTTAAAATGGCCAAGGTTAGACGCTCCTGGCATAGAACATAATTATTTCTAACAGGGCCGTGTGCCTCGAAGCAATAACTAAATCAAACGTTTGCAAAAAGGAAGCAGAGCCTTCTTCTCTGCCTCTCTTCTTCCCATTGTGGGGGAGAATGGAAAGAAGGGCGAGATGGGGAGGGGGAGCCAGCCGGTCCTCCGCTTTTGACCTCCTTTCTTTCTTCCTCAATAGTTGCAAAGTGCAGGCCGGCTGCTGGAAGAACAGCTTCCCGAGCTGATGACGGAACTGCTGGCCACCGCCCGGGACAAGATGCTGTGTCCCTCGGAGTCCATGCTGACCCGGTCCTTGCTCCTGGAGGTGATCGAGCTACACGCCAACAGTTGGAACCCCCTGACCCCCACCATCACGCAGTATTACAACAAGACAATCCAGAAACTGACAGCTTGAAGGCAGCAGGCGGGCACAGCCCAGTGCCGGGAGCAAGACACGCACTTTAAAGAAACAACACAAAACACACATTGGGAAGCTTCTAAAAGGACGCAGGAGCAGCGCTCGAGTTACAGGGACTGGAGAAGAGACGCCGTGACCGTTCAGTGGTCCGATTCCTTAAAAAAAGACAACCCCGCAGCATGTTTTAAGAATACGTTCATTGGGGCGAAGCATGTCTTTTTCCAGTCGCGTCCTCAGGTGCCGCCCCCCCCCCTCTTCCTTTCTTCCCTCTCCTCCCCGCTGTGGTTTTGTTGAAAGCTCCCTTTTATGCAACCCGCGGCTCATCGGCTCAACTGTCCCGCCAAGCTATTGTTGCGGCTCAGGAGGAACATGGCCGGTTGAATAGAGACTTGGAGGGCAAGAACGGATGGTCTCCGAAGCATTGTAGCAGCTTGCGTTGGCCAACTGGCGGGAGGCAGGCCACAGCAGATGTCTTTGGGGGAGAGCAGGGAGGAGGGGGGGGGAAAGACCTTTTTCCACCCCAGATGCTGGTAACTGACAGCTTTTGTCAAGCCAAAAGAACATCCGCTCTTCATCCCTCCCCACCTTCCTTTCCTTGTGTCTTCAAAGGTTGGTCTCTTTAGCTGTCCTCTGTGGCTCCCTACCCCAAAACCTCATTCTAGATTAGACATTGAGAAGCGATATTTTTTTTCCTGCCCTTTTTTTGGGGGGGGTATTGGGGGGAAGGTATTTGCATTTGCACTGAATATTATTTTCCTTTGTGGGTTCCCCCCCCCCGTTCTATAAATATATGTATATATATATGTTTGTATATATACATGCACATATTCTTATATCAGTGCTTCCCAAACTCTGGGTAAATAGCCTACCGCTGGGTAAAAGTGGGTTTTTCTTTTTGGGTAAAGCTAACACAACCCCATCACTCAATCACAGAAGGGACACTGAAATTGATTGAAAGGGTTTTTGTGTTTTTGAACCTATCTTGAGCTGAAAGGACTTTCCGAGAGATGGTTTTGGGGAATGAAACAAAATTTGGGAAGGACTGCCTTAGAGGAGCAGACGGCCTGCTGTTTTCGTTTTTTGACAAAGTGAAAGTCCACGGTGATGTGAGATTGCAGAGAACATGCAAGGATCTCGAAGGGAAGGGAGCCCAGGCCAAACGCCACTCAAAAAGTATTATTGCCATTAAAATGTCTTGCCAACAGGTTTGCGGTGAAGAGTCTGACTCTGAACAGACTTGGATGCAATTCTCTTCCACAGGGGTCTCCAACCTTGGCAACTTTAAGCCTGGCGGACTTCCAAATCCCAGAATTCCCCAGCCAGCTTTGGGGAATTCTGGGAGTTGAAGTCCGCCAGGCTTAAAGTTGCCAAAGTTGGAGACCCTCTGCTCTTCCACATGTTCTGATTTCTATGAGAAACCCCAGGGCTATACAGGGTAGTCCTCAACTTGCAACCATTGGTTTAGCGACCACTGAAAGTTACAACAGCACTGGAAAAAAAAGGACTTATGACTACTTTTCACACTTACAACTGTTGTGGCATCCCCATGGTTTCATAATCAACTAGCCTGGGTTTATGACGGTTGCAGTATCCCAGGATGATGGAATCGTCTTTCACAGCCTTCTGACAAGCAAAGTCAGTGGGTTAGCCAGATTTGTTGAACAACTGTGTTGCTTAACAGCTGCAGTGTTTCACTGAACCACTGCGGCAGATGGGGCAAAACTCACTCACAGCTGTCTTGCTTAGCAACAAAGAAATTTTGGCCTTAACTGTGGTCGTAGGTTGAGGATTACCTGTATTAGCTTTTTTTGCAAGGTTTTTGACCCAAGTGTAAAAACTCTGGGAATTCCCACGCACCCACATTTCTGAATATCTTGAACCAGCTCTCTTACCAGTACATCTAATCCAGAGGTGGGGAACCATGGAATTTCTGGGGGCTGAAATCCACAAATCATAAAGGGGCTGTGGTTTCCTCACCCCTGATTTAGTCAATGTTAAAAAAAGACGAAAGCATGTCCCCTCCGCTGGCATTACGCAACCCTACGTTCCTTAAGTAACTTTTTTTTTTTTCATTTTAGATAAGTGTTATTTATTTATTTTTTGATCAATGGGGAGCAGTCGCATCACAACACCAGTGTTACTTATTCATTTAGATCAGCTGGCGGGGAGAATTCCGGGAATTGAAGCCTCTGCCTTTTAAAATTCCCAAGGGAAAGAGACAACTGATCTAAATGAAATATGCCAGCTCCTCGGGAGCGTTTTAAGGATTTAAATTTAAAGCTGGAAATGTAATGAAATTCTGGACTGAACATTTAATGTGGAAGGGGAAAATATTGTCACCCTGCCATCTGTTTTCTAAAATATCTGAATGACTGTTTAAATATTAACCTATGTGATATCAACATATCAACTCTGCTGTGCTTAACACATTTGGTGTTTCTCATATTAATTATAAATATATGGATTGGCTTGAATTGTGCAGAGAAGCATACAGGTGGTCCTTGATTTACAGCCCTTTGTTTTGCGACTGTTACAACCGCACTTAAAAAAAAAGTGACTTAAAACCAGTCCTCACACTTACGGCCATTGCCACATAGTCATGTGTTCAAAATGTAGATGCTTGGCCACTGCCATGTATTTATAACGGTTGCGCTGTCCTGAGCTCATATGATCGCCGTTTGTGACCTTCTCAGCCAGCTTCCGATAAGCAAAGCTGGGGGAAGCCAGATTCTCTTAACAACTGTGGCAAAAGTGGTCCTTGTTTAATGGCCAGATGATTCACTTTAACAACTGCAGTGATTCGCTTAACAGCCCGCGGCAAAAAAAAAGTCATAAAACTGGGCGCAGCTCAACTTTAACTGCCTTGCTTAGCCATGGAAATTCTGTTCCCAATTGTGGTCGTAAGTCGAGGATCACTTGTAACTTAGATGGAGACAAAAACTGAGTGCCAATTATTCTCAGAATTGACTTGCAGCAAATCCGCTGATGGTGAAGATTGAGGAGTGAGCAAAACTAATAGTAATTAAGTTGTGGGGGGGTGAATTGAGGGATTTTAATACACCGTGGTTACAATTATGGTAGGCCTACTGTCAGCCAGCTATGCTGTCTTAGCCTAACATTAATTCAGGGAGCTGAGTAGGAATGAGGAATTAAGACTTGAAGTTCTTCAGTCATCCGATGGATAGAAGGTGAGTTGTAAGTATGTGTTAGGTGGAATTTCTGGAGTAGGAAAATGTTTCTTGTTAAGATGTTTTAAAAATCCAATAATTTTTACTGTGTTGTCTTAGCCTTGAAATTTAAGGTGAAATGTATCAGTGTTTCCCCCCCCTCCCCCCATTATGGCAGAACTTTAGTTTATAGTTTGCTCAACAAGTTGACCGGTTAAATGTGTTTTTTTTTTCTCCATATGAAGTGAAAGGTTAATGTGAGAATATGCTATTGAGGGAAAGAATACAGAATTATAGAGTTGGAAGGGACCTTGGAGGTCTTCTAGTCCAACCCCCTGACCAGGCAGGAAACCCTACACCACTTCAGACAAATGGTTATCCAATCTCTTCTTTAAAACTTCCAGTGTTGGAGTATTTACAACTTGTGGAGGCAAGTTGTTCAACTGATTGTTCGAACTGTCAGGAAATTTCTCCTTAGTTCTAAGTTGCTTCTCTCCTTGATTAGTTTCCACCCATTGCTTCTTGTCCTGCCCTCAGGTGCTTTGGAGAAAAGCCAGCTATGCTGGTTGGGTTATTTTGGGAGTTGAAGTCCACAAGTCTTAAAGTGACATGGTTGGACACCCATCATCTGACAATAACCGGATCTGCTGTCCTTTCCTAACTCTTAATTTAGAAAACGCATCTTTCCGATTCTCTTCCTTTGACCCCTGACTTCATTGCAAGATGGTCCCAGTCATCTGCAGAATTTGATCTGTCTCCTAGCCTCTCGCTCAAGCCACAAAGATCCACGCTCCTACATTTAAATTAATATTTTTTTGCACCACAAGAACTTAATTCAGATTATGCTTGTGGGCAGCCATTTGATTGCCCGAATCGGCCCCAGGATTTGCTCAATTATTTTTAGGCGTGTACAGTATCTATGTATATACATCTAACATGACCGCGTTTGAAGATGATCCAGGAAAGGACATCTTGAGGGTATTTGTGATAAATCAGCGTCTGGATTGGCTTGCAGTGCTTGGTGCTACAGGAGATCATGCTAAATATCATGCTATCAGTGTTTAATATGTGTCATTTAAAGATGATTTGGCTTCTGGTCTTGTTCTTTTACTATTCTGTGGCAAGTCCAGCCAGCAAATAAATTTAATGCTCCTGTTATAAATAAAGATACAGGTAGTCCTCAACCTACAGTTGTTCATTTAATGACCACTGGAAATTACAGCTGCCCTGAAAAAAAGTGACATGATCTTTTTTCCCCCACACTTTTGATCGTATCCCAATGATCACCCAATCAAAATATGGCAACTGGTTCGTATTTATGATAATTGCAGGGTCCCTGATCACTTTTTGTGAGCAAAGTCAATGGGGAAGCCAGATTCACTTAACAGCCATCGCAATTTAATGGTGCCATGCAAGGATGTAAAAAGGGGCAAAACTCACTGAACTGTCTGGCTTAGCAGAACAGGAATTTTGGGCTCATTTGTCTGAGTTGAGGACCGCCTGTACCGCAGTAAAACAATATACAGCTGATACAGCAAAGGCCTCGTCTTCTTGAGATGCACCCATCAAGTGGGTGGACTAACAAGACATGGCCAAGTCTACCTTATGACGTTGACAGATTTTGCCAAGTAACCGTGGAGTGATTCTTATGGGTGCCCTTGATTCACAACCGGTCGCTTAATGGTCATTAAGCGACCGGTTGTGAGTCAAGGACACCCATATATATATATGTATATACACACACATACACAATATATAAAATATACTGTTAAAATATACATACACATACACATATATACCGTTTTCCAGTAAAAAGTACATTTGAGCCCTGGTAGCACAGTAGTTAAAATGCAGGTTTGCAGGCTAATTCTGCCGACTGCCAGGAGTTCGATCCTAACCAGCTCAAGTTTGACTCAGCCTTCCATCCTTCTGTGGTCAATTAAAATAGGGACCCAGATTGTTGAGGGCAATGTCCTGACTCTGTAAACCGCTGTAAAGCAGTATATAAGTCTATTGCTATTCCTATTTGGACTTATGACTTAATGATCATAGCGACTCAGGTAAGGACCATTGTAAAAATGGTCGTAAAATTGAGTCTGGTCACGCGGTGACTTCACTTACAGCCGCAATAGCCTGCAGCCAAAATTCTGGGCTCAATTGTGCTTGTAAGTTGAAGACTACCTGTGTTTTACAAGCACTTCTTTGACCCTCCATATCAGCTTCTATTTTGTCTTAGCCTGGAGGGAAATATCTCCTGTAAAAACGCGATTTTCTCTTCTCTTTTTACTTTTTGCAAAGAAGTCAAGATCCTCCTGTTAAGTAGTCTTTTCTGGTTTGATTAATGTTGTTTTTTGATTTTGGTTGATCTCCCTGACTTTTGCTGTTCAGTTTTGTGTGACTAGCTTTTAGCCAAACTTGAAAAGGTAAGCAGAGTTACGACTGGGATAGGAGACCACTAGGAGAGCACAGGGTAGTAGAGGAGGTAGCCTGATAGAAGGGCATGCCAAACAACTTCTCTTTTGCTTCCAGGGAAACTAAACAGATGCATTTACAATAGTCACTAGCTCAACCTGAGATAGATTTTTGTTTCTTTTCCCCTTTTGAGTGCCCTTTGATTTAAAAAAAAAAAAAGGTAGGGTGTGAACTGCAGAAATTAATCAGTAAAGGTCTTTCCGTTGGAGATTGTTAATTCTCTCATCAGATCATTAAGAAGCTCTTCCAGAAATGAATGAATGTAACTTAGAAATAAAGCCATTTCCCACAACTTAATATTTTTGATTCGGAATTGGGACCAACATGAATTTTAATTTGGCAAGCAGGCTATGGTTTTCTTTTTCCCCACCAGGATCCCATTTCAGGCGGCCCCAGATCCTTACATCTTGGTTTTCTTTCACAAATGCTTGCAGTCTTCCAACAGTTTTAAGGAGTCAAATATTCCCCTTGCAGGCTGGGTAGAATTGGTTCCTGGGCTGTTTGAGGTATTTCACCTATGACGAACTGATACCTTAATTTTGTCCCAGAATTATGGCAGGGAGAGAATAGATCCTTTGAGGTATCTCATGGAAGTTCCTAATGGATTAGAAGCCATTGTTCATTGGAGATGCCTTTCCCGATTCTCAAGCTAAAGGCTTGGGAAAGACAGACGTAATTATGGGAATAATTCCATAATTCCATGAAATTATGCCTGAAGTGATATGCTGGGTGACGTCTTTCCGTTGCCAAATTGAGAAGTTCTCCTGGTCACTGCAAAGTTTGTCAGGACCCTATTTATCAAGAGTAACAGAGTTGGAAGAGACCTTGGAGGTCATCTAGTCCAACCCCTGCTCTCGCAGGAGACCTATTTCTGATAGACTATACTATCTAGAGAGGCTCTGGAAGGTGTCTCAAATACAGGTAGTCCTCGACTTAACAATAGTTTTTTTTTAGTGACCAGAGTTACAGGGGCACTGAAAAAAGTGACTTGATCATGGTTCTTCAATCTTAACGGCTGCTGCAACTTCACATAATCAGAATTCAGATGCCTAGCAAGTTGACTCATATTTATGACGGTTGCAGTGTCCTGGGGTCATGTGATCACCTTTTGCGACCTTCTGACGAGCAAAGTCAAAGGGGAAGCCAGATTCACTTAACAACCTTACTTAACAATTGCAGCGCTTCACTTAACAACTGTGGTAAGAAAGGTTGTAAAATGGGGCAAAGCTCACTTAACAAGTGTTTCACTTGGCAACATAAGTTGTGGGCATAATTGCGGTCGTAAGTCGAGGACTACCTGTACTTGTGAGGACCAGAATTGGTGGCCTAGGCTAATGCAAAGCATGTGCTCCTTGGCCCAGTTTATTCTGGCAGTTTGGGGAAGCAAAATAACAGAATAACAGAGTTGGAAGGGACCTCGAAGGTCTTCTAGTCCAACCCCCTGCTCAAGCAGGAGGCCTTACACCATTTCAGACAGATGGTTGTCCAATCTCTTCTTAATACCTTTATCCTCACAGACATATTTGGAAATTTTGATGTCATGGGGAAGAGCATTTTCTTAAAGCTTTCTTACTCTGAACGTTAATCTGGAATAATGTCCCAGCTGTTTCTCTGTTATCCCAGTGCTTCAGAAGCACTTGCGTGTTTTCTCGTGTGCTTCCAGGAAAAGTTCGGTTCCTAAAAAGAGATTTGCGTGACCAGGTGAATGCGATACCTGCGTGGCTGATCTCTTGCATTCTTGCAAAAGGTCTGTGGATAGATTCACAACAGCTGTGAATTAGCCACATTGGGTGCATGAATCGGATCTAAGAGGGATTCAGATCTCTGCTTGAGCCTTTTAGGTTCTTTAAAGTGGGGGGAAAGGCCCACATTTTATGACATTTAACAACGTTCAGCGAAATCTTATATTTACTGAGGCCAGTAAAGCTCTGGTCCGTGGCGATTGGAGAAAAATCCAGTTTTTTCCTCCTCAAAAACGGGCAGGTTGACAGAACCGTTTTCCTCAACCTCGAACAAGACGACTTGGCTACAAAGGTCTGTTTCTAGCCAGCATTTTGGAAGTTGTCCTGACACATCTGCACTTGCATTGCAGAACGACCAGCAAAATTAGCAGCGGCACCAATTTACCAATTTTATTGCTAAGTTCCTAGCGTGGCATGTCCACTCCCCAAGGCGTTTGGGATGGCGGTTTTCATTCCTATTTAGGTCCCTGTGGATGTATTCTCGGGTTTGATATCAAAACTATTTAATGGAAATTCATGGCTAATCATCAATACTTCACCAAACTCCATACATCTAGAGCAAGAGGTGTCCAAGCGTGGCAACTTTAAGACTGGTAGACTTCAGCTCTCAGAATTTCGGAATTCTGGGAATTAAAAGTCCACCAGTGTTCAAAGTGGCCGTGCTTGGTCGCCGCCTGCTCTCGAGTCTTCAGAACAACTAAGCTGTCAAAAATCCTGTGTCAAAACTGTTTTGAAAGTGATTTTCCTTAGAATGCACAGGTTTGTGCTAACCATGATGATCCTTTTGTTTTTAAAAGAAAAATGTGAAAATGTATTTATTTTGTTTGAAACAAATCAACCTTAATTTAATCATTTATCGTATTTGTGTTTTTTATTATTATTATTATTATTACTTTGCTTTAATAAGGAAAGATTGTAATATGGGAAAATGGACATAGGAGGACCTAGATGTTTAATATTGAGGGAAGGGCGCAGAGTTGGGTTCTTTGCTCCTGCTATTTTTGGCGTTAGACAGAATGCTAAGGGGGGGAAAAAAAAAAGGAAAGGACAATTTTTTTCATGGCAATTCTGTTTTGTTTTATGGGACATCCTGAATCGCTGTATGCTGTAAAAATACATCATCTGAGTAATAAAACTTTCAAACTCAATGGGTTGCCATCTTTGTTGCCGTGTCCTCTCAGTTCTTGTTGTCTAAAAGGAATTCTTTATTTTTGGCTTAGAACGACGTACAGAAGAGAGACTGCCAAGGGCCCCTCCAAACCAAGAAAGACATGTTGAGGTTCTTCTAAGCCAGGGGGTGTGAAAGTCAAGGCCCACGGGGCAGTGCTTAGATCTGGTCCATGGGGCCAGTCTGGAAATAGCAAAGGACCAGGCCATGGTGCCTCTGTTAGCAAAAATGGGGGGGGCGCATGAGGTGCCCCTCCCCACAACCACTTTTGGCCTCTGGGGTGCTCTAGAACAGGGGTCTCCAACCTTGGTCCCTTTAAGACTTGTGGACTTCAACTCCCAGAGTTCCTCAGCCAGCTTTGCTGGCTGAGGGACTCTGGGAGTTGAAGTCCACAAGTCTTAAAGGGACCAAGGTTGGAGACCCCTGCTCTAGGAGGCCTTCCAGACCCAAAATGAGGCCTCCAGAGTGCTCCAGGAGGCCGTCCTTGACTCAGAAGGTTATAAAAGGAAGAAAAGTAAAATATTTTACCTTTCAGGCTTGCAGGATTCTGCTACTATAGCCTATGTCAATAATTTATAGTTCTAGACTTCCTATGGAGTCAGTTTCTTGATCTGGTCTCTCTCTCACATAAGGTGATCAAATAGATCAAGTAAGTATTAAAAAAAACCAAAATCACAGAAATGTATGACTCCCTTATTTTATAAGTTTATAAAACCATGTCTGCAGAGGTGCAATCCCGTATTACATCCACCATGGCCACACCCAGTATGGACACGGCCACTGTGGACACGCCCAGCCGCCCCCCCTGGCCCTCCGAGGTCAAATCAGGGGTGAAATGCTCCCAGTTAGGACCGGATCGCCTGATCCGGTAGCGATGGCGGCGGGTGGTTCAGAGAACCGGTAGCAAAAATCCCTGCCCCCCTCCCCCCCCTGCATCCCCAGCTGAGCCGCGCGATCATCAGAGGTTTTTTTTTGACTTTTAAAAACATTTTTTCTTCGGCCATATAAATGCTTTTAAAAGTTAAAATAAAAAAAGCCTCTGATGATCGTGCGGCTCAGCTGGGATCGTCAGAACCCTTCAAAGCATTTTTTTCTACAAGCTCTTCGGCCGAAGAGGTTGTAGAAAAAATGCTCTTTTTTTTAATTTATTTATTTACATTCATATCCTGCCCTTCTCCGAAGACTCAGGGCGGCTTACAGTGAAAAGTTTTTAAAAGTTTTTTTTAAAAAAGTTGGCCACGCCCACCCAGTCGCATTACCCCCCCCTACCAAGCCACGCCCACAGAACCAGTAATAAAATATTTTTACATTTCACCCCTGGGTTAAACCCAATCCTGATGTGGCCCTCAGTGAAATTGAGTTTGACATCCCTGTTCTAAGCAGTTTCCTTTATTGTTCCTCACCTATACAGGTAGTCCCTGACCTACAACCATTTGTTTAGTGACCATTCGAAGTCACAGTGGCACTGAAAAAAGTGACTTGGGACCAGTTTTCACATTTAACAACCGTTGCAACATCCCTGCGGTCACATGATCAAAATTTGGGTGCTTGGCAACTGGCCTGTATTTTGCAACCATTGCAGCGTTCTGGGATTGTCGTTTGCAACCCTTCCTAGGGAGCTTCTGACAACCAATTCAATGGGAGAAACCAAATTCACTTAATGACCGCATGATTCACTTCACGACTGCAGCAGTTCGCTTAACAAGCCTGGTAAAAAAAAGATCATAAAATGAGTCACGACTCACATAACCACTGTCTTGCTTAGCAAAAACAGAAATTTTGAGCTCTAGTTGTGTTCCGTAAGTCAAGGAATAGCTGTACGGATATTCTCTTGAACCGGATCTATTCTATTTGTTCCACTAAACCCAGATAAGGCACCATCAGTCAGATGGAATTGATCAGGACTGCAACCAATGCAAACTCCATCCACACGATACCCTCTCACTCACTTCTCCTCCCATATTGTCCGTTTGAGCAGCTAATTACACTGAGTGGGTTTTTTTTCTGGACTCAAAAGCTCATGGATGTAGATCACCAGGAGAGCTAAAAACTGAAAAGTGGGAAAAACAGCTCAGAAAAAGGCAAGGTTAAATCCCTGTTGCCAAGGAAATAGGAGTCCTGCTAAAGTCATCAGACCAATTATCTTTCTTCACTTAAAAGATTATATTGACCGGACTCTTTTCTGCAAGTAATTCACACATCAGGTCAAATTTTGATTCTTTACAAAAAAAAAGAAGAACAGCTTTCCACTGGAGCTGTTTTCTACACAATTTCCTTACAGGTATTTCTCAACTTACAACATTTTGTTTAGCAACCATTCAAAGTTTCAACAGCACAGAAAAAAGTGACTTACAACCGGTCCTCACACTTATATCTTGTCCTGTTGTGAGTCAGGAAGAATGTAAATTTCTCTCATTTGCAACTCAATTGTTTTTTTAATCCTACTAGACTGATCGAAAGCTTGATCCAAAACTCAATGGACCCTCCCATTTACACTTTTGCCCTGCGCTCTACGTAGGGTTACCTCTAAAACGTGTCTGGAAGCTTCAGCTGATAGATAGATAGATAGATAGATAGATAGATAGATAGATAGATAGATAGATAGATAGATAGATAGATAGACAGACAGACAGACAGACAGACAGACAGACAGACAGACAGATATGATAGAGATGGATGGATGGATGGATGGGTGGATGGATAGATAGATAGATAGATAGATAGATAGATAGATAGATAGATAGATAGAGATGGATGGATGGATGGATGGATGGATGGATAGATAGATAGATAGATAGATAGATAGATAGATAGATAGATAGATAGATAGATAGATAGATAGATATGATAGAGAGAGATGGATGGATGGATGGATGGATGGATGGATAGATAGATAGATATGGTAAGTAGATAGGTAGGTAGGTAGGTAGGTAGGTAGGTAGGTAGGTAGGTAGGTAGGTAGATAGATGGATAGATGATAGATAGATAAATAGATAGATGATAGATAGATAGATAGATAGATAGATAGATAGATAGATAGATAGATAGATAGAGTAAGTAGGTAGGTAGGGGTAGGTAGGTAGGTAGATAGATAGATAAGAGAGAGAGAGATAATAATAATAATAATATCAGAGTTGGAAGGGACCTTGGAGGTCTTCTAGTCCAACCCCCTGCCCAGGCAGGAAAGATGATAGGTAGATAGATAGATAGATAGATAGATAGATAGATAGATAGATAGATAGATAGATAGATAGATAGATAGATAGATCATCTATCCTATCATCTATCTATCTATCATAGATGATTGTTAGATGATAGAGATAGATAGATAGATGATAGATGATAGATAGAGGTCGATAGAGATGATAGATAGATAGATAGATAGATAGATAGATAGATAGATAGATAGATAGATAGATAGATAGATATAGATATAGATAGATGATAGATAGATAAATGATAGATCATCTATCATCTATCTATCTCTATCATCTATCATAGATGATATAGATATAGATGATCATAGATGATAGATAGATGATTGATGTGTCTGTGTGAGAGAGATGGTAGGTAGGTAGGTAGGTAGGTAGATGATTGATAGATGTGTATGCTTGTGTGTGAGAGAGATGATAAATGAGAGACAGACAGACAGACAGACCCTCTCCATGTTCAGATGCTGAATAGAAGGACAGCAGAGCAGTGTTTCCTTCCCTCTGGTACCGGAAACAGATTCCTCTCACGGACTCATCCTCTCTTAGGCTTTCTTAGGGGCTGCAGAGCAGATTGTCGGCTCACAGGCTCTGCCTCTCTCCAACAACTTACTAGTTTCAAGCATGGGTCCCCTTGGGACAATGGTGTCAGCTCTCACGTTTGTAAACCTTCCCAGGTTTTTGGGATTCTACCTGGGCAGCAAGGCACGGGAGGAACTCTCTTAAAAGACAATGGAGGAATTGTGACTTGACATGCCACGTTTTGCTTTTAGCTGAACCAGGACAACAACCAGCATTCTCCTTGCCAACACTTAGCTGCCTGGCCGACAGCCTGTTATCCTGTCTCTGTGGCTGCTTCCTCCTTCGGCGGCCTAAATCAAACTAGCAAAACGAGCGCTGAGACACACAGTAAGACAATTTTCAAATTATAACCTAAGTGGCAATAGCAGAATAACAAGAATTGGAAGGGACTTCGGAGGTCTTCTAGTCCAACCCCCTGCTCAAGCAGGAGACCCTATACCAGGGGTCTCCAACCTTGGTCCCTTTAAGACTTGTGGACTTCAACTCCCAGAGTTCCTCAGCCAGCTTTGCTTCTCTCCTTGATTAGTTTCCACCCATTGCTTCTTGTTCTACCCCCAGGTGCTTTGGAGAATAGTTTGACTCCCTCTTCTTTGCAGCACCCCTCAGATATTGGAACACTGTTATCATGTCTCCCCTAGTCCTTCTTTTTATTAAAGTTGTTGTTGTTAGCTGCGAAGTCGTGTCCGACCCATCACAACCCCATGGACAACATTCCTCCAGGTCTTCCTGTCCTCTACCATCCTCTGGAGTCCATTTAAACTCATGCCAACTGCTTCAGTGACTCCATCCAGCCACCTCGTTCTCTGTCGTCCCCTTCTTTTTTTGCCCTCAATCTTTCCCAGCATTAGGCTCTTCTACAGTGAGTCCTTCCTTTTCATTAGGTGGCCAAAGTATTTCAGTTTCATCTTCAGGATCTGGCCTTCTAAAGAGCAGTCAGGGTTGATCTCCTCTAGAACTGACTTGTTTGTTCGCCTTGCAATCCAAGGGACTCGCAGGAGTCTTCTCCAGCACCAGAGTTCAAAGGCCTCAATTCTTTGGTCCAGCCTTTCTTATGGTCCAACTTTCACAGCCATACATTGCAACTGGGAAAACCACAGCCTTGATAGACGCACTTTTGTTGGCAGGGTGATGTCTCTGCTTTTTAGTACGCTGTCTAGATTTGCCATAGCTTTCCTCCCCAGGAGCAAGCATCTTTTAATTTCTTGGCTACAGACCCCATCTGCGGTGATCTTGGAGCCCAGGAAAATAAAATCTGTCACTACCTCCACTACACACGCATTGCATTTTGGGGGTTCGGGCCCATGCACTTTGGGCACTCGGTCCAAAAAAAGTTAGCCATCATTGGTATAGGATCTCCTGCTTGAGCAGGGGGCTGGACTAGAAGACCTCCAAGGTCCCTTCCAGCTGTATTCAGATTCTGAGGTAGCACTACAAATGAAGGTAAATGGAATAGGTAAGAAGATAAATAGCTTTCTTATTTACTTATCAACCGAACACAGCTGTTTCCCCATATCGGCCCAACGAGTCCCTCTCAATTATCTTTATGTATTCCTTTTCAACTCTGCATCCCTTTCTCTCCATACATGCGCTATGAACCTGCTGCGACGTTTGCAGCCTTTCAACCTTTCACCCTGGTCTAGACACAGCAGAAGAGCCCCTGCCTCTTTTTAATGGGCCAACGGAGCCTCCTGTGGTCGTTCCGGCTGGGCACAAGGAGCCAGCCAGATTTCCAGGAACAGATGGTGGGATTTTTTTTATTTTTTTTTTCTGACGGCACCGAGACCACAACCTGGCAGCTCCTTCCAAACTGCCCCGGTTTAAATTATTAAAGATGCAATTTCCTTTCAAGTTTCCAGTAAAATCTATCTTTGCATTGTAATCCTGCACATTACTGTCACAGCAGAGCGCACTGCAAAACGGTGTCTTCCTCTGGAGAAGGTTTACTAGCCTTTTATGGGATTACAGAAGATCATTCATTTCTATCCCCAGACGGAGAAAAGCCACCTCTGTTCAGCCAGAAGAGCCGATTCAAACCGTCTGCTCTTGTTTATCAAGGACCCAGTGGGAAGGAAAGGGATCTCAAATTTTATCTAGCGTCCTTTTTTTCCAAAAGTGACACCAAACGTGGATCCTAGTCTGCCCCAGTGGCTTTTGACCAGCGGAAATATTCTTACCTTCTTATTCTTCAATATCTTCGTAAATGACTTCATAATCAGAAGCTTTTTATTCGGCCGATGAACTCACCACGGCCAATCTGTCTCAGCCAACTCGCCACAGGACAATTCGCTGCGGGACAATTCAACGATTCAATTTAATGATTTAAAATTATTTTTTAAATTATTTTAATTTTTAGCTGTGGCCAGTTGGCTGTGCCGAGTTGTCTTAGTGGGAGTGAAAGTGAATTGCAAAGTGATTTTGTTTTCGGGGCTTGCCAAATGAGACACAGATACAGATTAACAAGAGTTGGAAGGGATCTTGGAAGTCTTCTAATCCAGGGGTCTCCAACCTTGGTCCCTTTAAGACTTGTGGACTTCAACTCCCAGAGTTCCTCAGCCAGCTTCAACTCTGGGAGTTGAAGTCCACAAGTCTTAAGGAGACCAAGGTTGGAGACCCTTGATCTAGTCCAAGCAGGAGACCCTATGCCATTTCTGACAGATGGCAGTCCAGTCTCTTCTTGAAAGCTTCCAGTGATGAAGCTCCCGTAACTTCTGAAGGCAACTTCTGTTCCATGGGTTGATTGTTCTCACTGTCAGAAAATTTCTCCTGATTTCTAGGTTGAATCTCTCCTTGTTCAGTTTCCATCCATTCTTCCTTGTCTGGCCTTCAGGTGCTTTGGAAAATAGGATGACCCCCTTCCTCCTCTCTGTGGCAGCCCCTCAAATATTGGAACACAGCTCTCATGTCTCCCCTGGTCCTTCTCTTCACTAGACTAGCCAGGCCTAGTTTATTTATTTATTTATTTATTTATTTTGTCACAACATCATACAAAAAGATTATATAGTATATAAACATATATATGAGTAAATGTTAGGAGGTATAAGCATATATATATATATATAGGAAGAAGAAAAGAAAAACAATAGGACAGGAACGGTAGGCACGTTTGTGCGCTTATGCACGCCCCTTATGGTCCTCTTAGGAATGGGGTGAGGTCAATAGTAGAAAGTTTTTGGTTAAAGCTTTTAGGATTATGGGAAGAGACCACAGAGTCAGGTAAAGTATTCCAAGCACTGATGATTCTGTTACAGAAGTCATATTTTCTGCAATCTAGATTAAAGCGGTTAACATTAAGTTTAAATCTATTGGTTGCCCTTGTATTATTGCAATTAAAGCTGAAGTAGTCTTTGACAGGAAGGACATTACAATAGATGATTCTATGAGTTAAACCTAGGTCTTGTCGAAGACGATGGAGTTCCAAGTTTTCTAAGCCTAGGATTTCAAATCTGGTGGGATAAGGTATTTTGTTGTTTTCAGAGGAATGGAGAACTCTTCTTGTAAAATATTTCTGGACACGTTCAATTGTATTGATGTCAGAGATGTGGTGAGGGTTCCAAACAGGCGAGCTGTATTCTAGAATTGGTCTAGCAAATGTTTTATATGCTCTGGTTAGTAGTGTGGTGTTTTTGGAAAAGAAGCTACGCAAGATTAGGTTTACTGCAACCGTTCCTGCAACCGTTCTTCATATGTTTTAGCCTCCAGTCCCCTAATCATCTTGGTTGCTCTTCTCTGCACTTTTTCTAGAGCCTCAACGATTTTTTTATAGTGTGGACAAAAACACACAAACATGTGCGT